>NC_086102.1:80830065-81441315 GCF_963921235.1 Mobula hypostoma
AAGTAGAGGTTCCAGAACCGATCCTTGTGGGACACCACAAGTCACAACCCTCCAATCCGAATGTACTCCCTCCACCACAACCCTCTGCCTTTTGCCGGCAAGCCAATTCTGAATCCACCTGGCCAAACTTCCCTGGATCCCATGCCTTCTGAATAAGCCTACCGTGTGGAACCTTGTCAAATGCCTTACTAAAATCCATATAGATCACATCCACCGCACTATCCTCATCTATATGCCTGGTCACCTCCTCAAAGAACTCTAATAAAATATCTAATAAAAATATCTAATATCTAATAAAAATATTGACTATGTAATTGCCTTAACAATCTAATAAATGCTGATTGATTGATTCACTGTTACTTTTGTTTCAAGGCAAGGAATATTGCAAAGTATTATTTCCATATGAAGCACAGAATGAAGATGAGCTGACAATCAGAGAAGGAGAGATTGTAACTATTATAAACAAGGTATAAAGATAACTTATTTAACATAAAATAAAAATCTTTTCCTGCCTTTGTTTGGTCAGAATGAAGTTAAGTATTGTAGTCTTTATGTTATTTGTAATGACACTGTAAAGACTGGTTTCCTCAGTACCAGCTGCTGAAAGTATGCCTGGAATAAGTAACTTGTATCGGAAGCCATGATCTTGAAACAACTGGGTTGTTGTTAAAAACAAAAGTCTCTCTGCCTTAGGGAAGGAGAAAATGCTATTGTTGTGCATTCTAGCCATTTTGATACTCCACGTTTTTTATTTTTATAACGGTCCTCTGAAATGGATGGTCAATTCATCTCTTTTCAAGGTCAAGTATAAATGAGCAATAAAGGCTAAGTACCATGCGAATAAATGTATCTTCCCCTCCAAGGTATTGTATTATTATATTTTAAAGAGGCAAATAATGGTTTATCGAAAAAAGAGTTATTCAGTTTCTTGATAATTTGGCCTGAACTAGTCCAAAACTAATTACTTTGACTTAATATTGTTGATATACTTGCCTGGAATATTAGTAAATAATTAGAATCAAATTCCTTAGTTCTGTGCTAGTTTACATTGGTGCATTTCATTTAAAGTAAATTCATTCGAAGTGGTGGTGATGCCAAAGAGAATTTTTGGATATGAACTTATCAGTGACCATAGTTGATACTTTGAACATAAGCCAGAATGGGTCCCGTATGGGGCCACTCCATAGGAAAGTGCATTTTCTTTGTCAGTATTAAAGATCCTGCTGCAGAAAGTGCTGTGCCCAGAATTTAGAAAGGTAGTTCATCATTTAACAAGATGGTGCCATGAACGGCAGCTGCGTTCCAAATCTACAGGATACTACTAATTGCTATGATTTTCTTAGCAATTTCTGTTCAAGTAGCTGATAGTCATATCAGATATGATAGACTGACCCTTCTGAATATCGGAAAGACGGCATTGACCCACTATGTGCTGCCTTTCCTACACTGGGAACCCCTGCTTGTGCGATCCATGGTAGACTCATCTCTTACACCATCACTACCTCTGAAGAAGCAGTGGACACAAGGGAGAAGGGCCAGCGTCCTGGTGAGGCTGAGATGGCGTGCAAATCCACCGCCGCTCTCTAGCATACTCCTGGCTAACATTCAGTTCCTGGATAACAAGCTTTGTGAACTGAGAGCCAGATTCTCCTATCAGCGGGAAACAGAGGAATGCAGTGTTTTGTGCTTCGTGGAGACCTGGCTGATGGAGGAAATACTGGATCATGCCATCGAGCCCTCTGGGCTCTCCCTATTCCGGGCAGTCAGGTCGAAAAACCTCACTGAGCAGAGTAAAGGAGGAGGGGTATGCTACATAAGAACATAAGAAATAGGAGCAGGAGTAGGCCATCCGGCCCATCGAACCTGCCCTGCCATTCAATAAGATCATGACTGATCTGTCCGTAAACTCAGCTCCGTCTACCTGCCTTTTCTTCATAACCCTTAATTCCCCTACTACGTAACAATCTATCTAACTGTATCTCAAATATATTTAGTGAAGAAGCCTCAACTGCTTCCCTGGGCAGAGAATTCCACAGATTCACCACTCTCTGGGAAAAACAGATTCTCCTCACCTCCGTCCTAAATCTTCTCCCCTGAATCTTGAGGCAATGTCCCCTAGTTCTAGTCTCACCTACCAATGGAAACAACTTTCCTACTTCGATCTTATCTATCCCTTTCAAAATTTTGTATGTTTCTATAAGATCCCCTCTCATTCTTCTGAACTCCAGAGAGTATAGTCCTAGGCGACTCAATCTCTCTTCATAGGTTAACCCCTTCATCTCTGCAATCAACCGGGTGAACCTCCTCTGCATTGCCTCCGAAGCCAGTATATCCTTCCTCAAGTATGGAGACCAGAACTGTGCACAGTACTCCACGTGCAGCCTCACCAGTACCCTGTATAGTTGCAGTATGATCTCCCTGCTCTTGAATTCAATCCCTCTCGCAATGAAGGCCAACATTCCATTTGCCTTCTTAATAACCTGATGTACCTGCAAGCCAACTTTTGGTGATTCATGCACAAGTACTCCCAAGTCCTGCCATAGAACAGCATGCTTCAATCTTTCACCATTTAAATAATAATCTGCTGTTCTATTATTCCTTCATGATCAACAGTGCTTGGTGCAATCCCAGAATGTGCATGCACTCAAATCCTTTTGTTCCCCAGACCTGGGATACCTGCTGCTGCTGTGTATATCCTACTGGCTGCCCAGGGAGTTCACTCTGTTATCATCACAGCGATGTACATTCAGCCACAAGCTGATACTGACCTGGCTCTCAAGGAACTGTATGAGACCATCAACACGCTGGAGACTGCACACACAGAGGTTGCCTTCATCATCACCAGTGACTTTAATTGAGTTTCACTGATGAAAGTCTCTCCGAAGTTTTGTCAGCACATCCAGGTGAGCACTCATAGAGATAACACTCTCCCTTCTGCATCGCTTACAAAGTTCTCCTTCGCCCAGCTTTTGGAAAATCAGACCATTCTGCGATCCTGCTTTTGCTGACATACAGGAAGAAGCTGAAACAAGAGGTGGCCGTAGTTAAAACTGTCCACTGTTGGTCCAACCGATTGGCCTCCATGCTGCAGGACTGCTTCAATGACATTGACTGGAATTTCTTCCATAATGAGGATGTCTCCAAGTTCACGGATGGAGTCACGTGCTTCATCCGGAAATGCATCAACGATGTTATCCCCCAGAAGTTGGTCAGGGTCTTCCCAAACCAGAAACCCTGGATCAGTAGTTCCGTGTGAGCAGCACTTACAGCGCGACATCGAGCTTACTCGCTGGAGGTCAACGAGAGCTCAAGAAAAGCAGCTGTGATCTGCACAAAGCTGTCAAGGCTGCTAAACAACAATATAGGGAGATAATTGAGTCAAGATTCACAATGAATAGCACATGTGACTTGTGGCGAGGGCTGCATACCATCGCAGACTTCAAAGCCAAAAGCTGTAGTGCCGCCAACATTGTGGCCTCTCTCCCAGATGAGCTCAATCGCTTTTATGCTCGGTTCGATGTCGCTAACTCTGAGCCTCTGAGGAAAGCCACCGCTACAACCTGCAGCCTGGTCATCTCTGAGGCTGAGGTATGCAGATGTTTCCAACGAGTGGACAGTCGCAAGGCTGTGGGACCGGACGGCATCCCAGGGCGAGTACTCAGAATGTGCACAGCACAACTGACAGGTGTGTTTACTGACATTTTTAATCTCTCCCTCTCCCAGTGTAGAATGCCGTCCCACTTCAAATTATCCATCATTGTCCCTGTATCAAAAAAGACCAAGGTAACATGCCTGAACGACTGACGTCCTGTCACACTCACCTCAATAATAAGCAAATGCTTTGAGAGGCTGGTCAAGGATTACATCTGCAGCTTGCTAGCACCCAAACTGGACCCCCTGCGATTTGTCTAATCGACAGATAAGTAGTAGCCACTGCTCTACATACCGTCCTTATGCATCTGGAGAAGAAGGATGCTTATGTGAGAATGCTTTTCTTGGACTACAGTTCAGCATTCAACACCATAGTTCCATCCAGGCTCGACAAGAAGCTCAAGAGACCTCGGCCTTGACCCTGCCTTATGCAGCTGGATCCTGGACTTCCTGTCAGATCGCTGGCAGGTGGTAAGAGTGGGCTCCCTCACCTCCACCCCTTTGACTGTCAATACAGGAGCCCCTCAGGGCTGCATACTGAGTCCCCTCCTTTACTCCCTGTATACCCATGACTGTATCGCCACCCACAGCTCCAATCTGCTGATTAAATTTGCCGACGGCACTACATTGATTGGCCTTATCTCAAACAATAACGAGGTGGTCTACAGAGAAGAAGTCATTTCTCTGACACAGTGGTGTCAAGAGAACAACCGCTCCCTCGATGTTGCAAAAACAAGGAGCTGGTTGTGGATTACAGGAGGAATGGAGATGGGCTAACCCTTGTTGACATCCATGGATCTGGGGTTGAGAGGGTAAACAGCTTCAAGTTCCTTGGCATCCACATCACCAAGGACCTTATGTGGTCTGTACACACCAGAACAGCGCCTCTTTCACATCATATGGTTGAGAAAGTTTGGTATGGGCCCCCAAATCCTAAGAACTTTCTATTGGGGCACAATTGAGAGCATCCTGATTGGCTGTATCACTGCCTGGTATGGGAAATGTACTTCCCTCAATCGCAGGACTCTGCAGAGAGTGGTGCAGACAGCCCAGTGCAGTTGTAGTTGTGAACTTTCCATGATTCAGGACATTTACAAGGACAGGTGTGTAAAAAGGGCCCGTAGGATCATTAGGGACCCAAGTCATCCCAACCACAATCTATTCCAGCTGCTGCCATCTGGGAAGCAGTACTGCAGCATAAAAGCCAGGACCAACAGGCTCTGGGACAGCGTCTTCCACCAGGCCATCAGACTGATTAACTCACGCTGATTTGAGTATACTCTATATTACATTGACTGTTCTATTTATTATAAATTATTATAAATTACTATGATTGCACATGGCACATTTAAATGGAGATGTAACATACAGATTTTTACTCCTCATGTATATGAAGGATGTAAGAAATAATGTCAATTCAGTTCAATCATGTTTGTCCACTACAGAACTCACTGTCACTGTAAAGGTGTTGTTGCGGGATAATCATAGACTTCATGCAGGTTCCACAAAGCCCTTTTCAAATACATTCAATGGTATTTTACAGCATGCAAAAGATTGCACATGAATCATAGGGCTTATAACAGTAAAACTTCAATAATTTGCTGTTTGGCTTTTTCAGAAATCCCAGAGACTCTCTGTCTGGCTGTAGAGAAAGAAAGGAAAGACACAAATGGAAAGGTCCAGATGCCCAATCTGATCTATTTTAAAAGGTTCCACTGATTACCTGTGAATCCTCGGATGATGTTTGCCACATTTTTCCCCTTGCATTCACCAGGACATTGTTACCTGTGCTGCCTTGAAACTTTGGACCCACTATTTACTATTCTTCATTGTACTGTTAACATTTAAAGAAAATGTGAATTAACTATGTGATGGAGCATTAATAGAATTCTGGAAATTTTGCTAGTCTACTACCAAGTCCCAACCATACAAGAATAAAGAGAATTTACTGTAATTGGAACAATTTCTGTAAAAAATATACCCCCAAGTTAAGTTCAATACCTAAATCTCAAGACTTCTTTCCTGGGCTCATACTGCATTATAGCCCAGGGGAGGGCCTTTGGCTTCATATCTGTAACTTTATTTGCCCAAACATATGTTTCCCTACCCCAATGTTCTGTATATAGTCTATTGCACTTGAAAGTAATTCACTGTCCCTAGCACAATAAAGTGTGCCATTATCTAGTAGTTTTCAATATAAACATGTTCCTCCCTTCCATCCAATGATAAGTATTAATTTCCATGTGCCCATTGATGGTAGAATCCCAGATTTCACATTCCCCTTAACTAGTTCCTGCTTTCTGTGCCACCGTTATTCACTACCTTGATGCTTTTGCTTCTCTTTGCTCTGAGAATTGCTGTTGAGGGGAGAATCGCACTGTAAAAAAAAAATAGAACACTGATCTGACTGGTGCTTCTGATTGCAGAGAACTCTGATCACACTGGGAAGCTTGGAAGCTGTTTCTGAGACTCAAACGAACACGAGAAATGCTCCAATTCTTTATTTCTTCTCCATAGGAATGTGCAGATGCCGGATGGTGGGAAGGAGAAATCAATGGTAAATGGGGAGTTTTTCCTGATAATTTTGTCAAGCTTCTGCCCCCTGACTTTGAAAAAGAGGTTAGTGAGTTTCCTCAATCTTCAAACTTTGGCTTTGGACAGCACTAGAAACTGTTCATTTGCTTTTTAAAGAGTCAATGTAGATCTTTGAAAATGTACAATTAAACTGATACCCAAAAAGACTAGATGTTAAATTAATGATTGCTGTGTGCAGTATCTGCTCTTTCATATTTTGCGGATGCATTAGGAAGGTATAAATATATTGGCAAGAACCTGAGGCTGAAGTATAGTAATCTTTTGGAATAAGAGTTTTGGGAAGAGAAGGGTAGAAATAGCATCATAATCAAGCTGCCGTGCCTCATTTGTTATTTTAGTTTATATGAATGTACTTGCCTCATATGCTTGATAAAAGCTATTTTCTGCACTGTATTTAGTTATTGTCTTTTAATAAGTGGGAGTGAACCTGGTGTAAAATTTACATTGATTGCCACTTTCTTCATTGTTGTCAGGCACCATATCAGGTGAAGGAGAACTTCAAAAATTATAAGGGCAGCGGCGCCAGGAGTATAATGGTTGGCTAGGGTCCAAAATATTTTAATCCTGTTAGCAAATTGGTCTTGTGGCTGCTGCTCTCTTTGGTAACTGAAGCACAAGATGCTAAATAACTAGAGAATAGAGGCTCAAAATCTAATTCACAAAATTTGCCCAAAATACAGGGGAATATGAATGTGGTTAAAGAAAGTTTATACATATATCCAGGAAACAAAAGTAGAATCTGAATTTTTTGCAAATTAAAGTTGTACTTTGAGGGAGAAGAATGCACAATAGAGCAAATTCAATGGCTTATTGTTACTGATCTTTTTGTCATGGACTGTTTGCCTTACTCAGACTGAGAACTATATTGTGGGATATAACATTTATTCAGCACTTCTAGAATGATGCTTCAATGTTGACAAAAAGTCCAAACAGAAACCATTTGCTCTTGAGGCATGATTTGCAAGGTCTTTTTATGGTGTCCCCATGTAGCTATTCAATTTGCTTTATTTGAGGAACAGGGGTGCAGAGGAAAGCAAACAATTAACACCTTAAGATAAGACATACCCAGCAGGCAAATCTCATTTAGAAGTTTAAATGAAGTTCCCTGGAATGAAGCCCTTTAAATCTCTGTCAGGAATCAAGCCCAACCTTAGCCCTGAGTTTTCTGCATTCCTTTAAGTACCACTCCTCCATGTCCAGGAAATGAATACTTCCTGACTGGTGGATCTTAGTCCAACTTTCTGGCTTTCATCAAGAATCAATGACTACCAGAATTTCAGATCTAGTAAGTTTAGATATTAGAGGCTAAACCTTGTGTGGGGTCCTTAGGGGATCAGTAGGGGAGAAGAACAAAGGAAAAGAGACATGGGTCTCTTTTATGTGTAGAGAGGATTTGCTGGTTATAAAGTCATAGAGCACCACAGAACAGAAATAGGCCTTTTGGTCCATCTAGTCTGTGCCAAACTGTTAAGCTGCCTTGTCCCATCGACCTACACCGGGATCATAGTCCTTCATACCCCGCTCAGCCGTGTACTTACTCAAACATTTCTTAAATGTTATAGTCAAGCCCACTTTGACCATTTCTGCTGGCGGCTAGTTTCACAGTTGTATCATCCTCTGAGTGAAGAACGTCTCCCTCAAGTTCCCTTAAATATTTCATCTTTCACCCTTAACCTATGACCTCTAGATCTAGTCTCACCCAACCTTAATAGAAAAAACCTGCTTCCATTTATCCTTACTGTACCCTTTATAATTGTGTATACTTCTATCAAATCTCCCCTCATTCTTTTATGCTCTAGAGAATAAAGTCTTAACCTTAATTCAAAGTTTCCCTATAACTCAGGTCCTCAAGTCCTGGAAATATCCTTGTAAATTTTCTCTGTACTCATTCAATCTTGTTGATATTTTTCCTGTAGGTACAGTAGTGATCAGAAATACACACAGTACTCCAAATTTTATCTCACCAATGTCTTATACAACTTAAATATAACATCCCAATTCCTGTATTCAATACTCTAATATATGAGGGCTAATGTACCAAAAGCACTTTTTATCTGTGACATGGCTTTCAAGGAAGTATGCTTCTTTATTCCCAGATCCCTTTGTTCTACCACAGTCCGTGATGCCCTCCCAAGTGCAGCACCTTACACTTCTCTGCATTAAATTTGATCTGCCACTTCTAATAATAACAGGGGACAAGGAGATAGCAGATGAACTAAATGAGTATTTTGTATCAGTCTCCACCATGGAAGACACTAGCAGTGTGCCAGATGTTGAAGGGTGTGAGGGAAGGGAAGTGAGTGCAAGGTAGAAGGTGGTCAAAAAGCTGAAAGACCTAAGGGTACATAAGTCACCTGGACAGGATGAAATGCACCCTAGGGTTCTGAAAAAGTAGCGGTAGAGATGATGATTAGTAATGATCTTTCAAAAATCATTGGACTCTGGCATAGTGCTGTAGGACTGGAAAATTGCAATAGACTGAAAACTTTAAGAAAGGAGGAAGGCAGCAGAAAGCAAATTATAGACCAGTTAGTTTGACCTCAGTAGTTGGGAAGCTGTTGGAGTCAGTTGTTAAGGATGAGGTTATGGAGTACTCGGTGACACAGGACAAGATAGGACAAAGACAGCATGGTTTCCTTAAGGAAAAACCTTGCCTGACGAACCTGTTGGAATTCTTTGAAGAGATTACAAGTGGGATAGATAAAGGAGATGCAGTGGATGTTGTATATTTGGACCTTCAGTAGGCCTTTGACAAGGTACCACGCATGAGGCTGCTTGCCACTAAGAGCCCATGGTATTACAGGAAAGTTACTAACATGGTTAGAGCATTGGCTGATAGGCAGGAGGCAGCGAGTGGGAATAAAAGGATCCTTTTCTTGGTGGCTGTCAGTGATTAATGGTGTTCTGCAGGGGTCGGTGTTGGGACTGCTTCTTTATGGTGTATATCAATGATTTAGATGATGGAATAGATGGCTTTGTTGCCAAGTTTGCAGATGATATGAGATTGGTGGAGGAATAGGTAGAGTTGAGGAAACAGGTAGGATGCAGAGGACTTAGACAGATTTGGAGAATCGGCAAGAAAGTGGCAAATGAAATATAATGTTAGAAAATGCATGGTCATGCACTTTAGTAGTAGAGATAAATGTGCAGACTATTTTCTAAACAGGGAGAAAATCTAAAAATCTGAGATGCAAAGGGACTTGGGAGTCCTTGTGCAGAACAACCTAAAGGTTAACCTGCAGGTTGAGTTGGTGGTGAGGAAGGCAAATGGAATGTTAGCATTCATTTCAAAGAGGTCTGGTATACAAGAGCAGGGATGTGATGCTGTGGCTTTATAAAGCACTGGTGAGGCCTCATCTTGAATATTGTGAACAGTTTTAGGTTCCTTGTCTAAGAAATGATGTGCTGGCATTGGAGAGGGTTCAGAGGAGTTTCACAAGGATGATTCCTGGAATGAAAGGGTTATCATTATGAGGAATGTTTGATGGCTCTGGGTCTGTACTCGCTGGAATTTAGAAGGATGAGAGGGGATCTCATTGAAACCTTTCAAATGTTAAAAAGCCTAGATCGAGTAGATGTGGAAAGAATGTTTCCCATGGTGGGGCTGTCCAGGACAAGAGGGCGCAGCCTCAGGATAGAGGGGCTTCCATTTAAAATAGAGATGCGGAGCAATATCTTAGCCAGAGGGTGGTGAATTTGTGGAATTTGTTACCACAGGCAGCTGTGGAGGCCAGGTCTCTGGTTTTATTTAAGGTGGAGCTTGATAGGTTCTTGGTTGGACAGGGCATCAAAGGTTACGGGGAGAAGGCTGGGGAGTGAGGCTGACGAGGGAAAAAATGGATCAGCCATGATTGAATGGCAGAGCAGACTTCATGGGCCAATTGGCCTAATTCTGCTCCTATATCTAATAGTCTTATGGTCTTTTCAAACCTTTTTTTTTCAGCTATTCTAGATCCATCTGCAAACTTCCTCGCTGTCCACTGTGACCTCAATCTTGGTGTTAACCAAAAATCTGCTGATCCAGTTTACCATATTATCACCAAAATCATTAACATAGATGACAAATAACAACTGACCCAGCACCAGCACCTGCGGTTTGCCACTAGTCACAGACTTCCAGTCAGAGGGGCAAAGTTCTATTACCACTCTCTGCCTTCTCCCACTAAGCTAACTTTGAATCCAGTTTACTACTTCATCCTAAATGCTAAGTTACTAAACCTTATAGACGGGCCTGGCTGGAACATCCTACCAGAGGTGATGGAGAGGAAAATAATTTAGGGCAATTTAAAAAAGAGCTCCTAGGTAGGCACAAGGATGATAGAAAAATGCAGGGTTATGTGGAAGGGAAGGGGTTAAATTGATCTTAAGAGTAGGTTAAAATTTCTGCACAACATTGTGGGCTGAAGGGCTTGGACTGTGCTGTTATGTTCCATGTAATATGTGTAAGTTAAATTCACCTATTATCACAATCTTATATTTCCTGCAACTGTCTGTTATCTCTCTACAATTTGACATCTCTAAATCTGGCTGACTATTGGGTGGTTTGTAATATAATCCCATTATGACGGTCATCTCTTTTTTTTTTATTCCTCAGTTTTACTCATATTGCTTCTGTAGACGAGCCCTCCAGTATGTCCTGTCTGAGCACTGCAGTGATATTTTCCCTGACTACTAATGCCACACCTCCACACCTTTAATGCCTCCCCCTCTATCATGCTAAAACAACGAAAGCATGAACTGCCACTCCTGCAACCAAATATCACTAATGGCTACAATGTCATAATTCCATATGCTGACCCATGCTTTAAGTACATCTGGTTCACCTATAATATTACTTCTATTAAAATAAGCACAACTTAGAAAGTTAGTCCCATTATGCTCAACTTTTCGGTTCATGTCTTTGCATGTAGGCTTAACATTTACTTTCCCCACAGTTCCCCTCCAGCTCAAGTATAAACATTCCTTTTTGTACAGGTCACTGGAAGACCTTTCTTGAAAGAGAGCCCAATGATTAAAAAATCTGATGTTCTCCCTCCTGCACCATCTCTTTAGCCTTATGTTAAATTGTATTATCTTCCTATTTCTGTCCTCACTAGCACGTGGCATGGATAGCAGACCCGAGGTCACCACCCTGGAGGTCCTATTCTTTATCTTAGCACCTAACTCCCTTAACAGACTCTGCAGGATCTTGTCACCCTTCCTACCTATGTCATTGGTACCGATGTGTGACTGTGTCCACCAGTTGCTCACCCTCCCCCTTAAGGATGCTATGGACCTGATCCTGGCACCTGAGAGGCAACATACTATCTAGGAATCTTGTTCTCTCCACAACCTTTTGTCTGATCCCCTAACCAATGAATCCCCTATTACTACTGCTTGCATCTTCTCCCCCCTTCCCTTCAGAGTCACTAAACCAGATTCTGTGCCAGAAACCTGACTGCTTGGTCATCCCCTTCAAAAGTCCAGAAGAATACACTTGTTTCAGGAGGAGTGGCCACAGGGGTGCCCTGCACTGGCTGTCTATCCCCTTTCTCTCCCCTGATAGTCACTCAGTTACCTGTGTCCTGCACCTCATGTGTAACTACCTCCATGTATCTCTCAGTCTTCTGATGGTCATCCAGCTCCAGTTCCCTAATACAATCTGTGAGAAGCTGCAGGTGTAGTTGTCAAGGAAACTGGAAGTCACCCTGTCTTCTCACATCCTGCAGGAGAAGCATTCCACTGTCCTGACTGTCATTCCCACCACTCTAACTGTGCAATTAGAAAGAAACATACTTACCAGTAATTTACCTTTGCCTTGCCCTCTTCTTGCTATAGCCTCTTGAGCCAAAGCCTCAAACTCTCCACTCTAATACTGTCCACTCCCAACAATGGCTGCTCCCACAATGGCCGCACCACTTAAACCTTTTTCTTGGCTCTTGCCTAATTACCCAATGATCTCAAGCTCCACTGAAAGTCCTGACAGGCCCCACTCACTTTTTAAGTATTTTGCTGGCTCGTCACAAGCAATGGCTTACACGATCTTAAGCTCCACTGATGAAGTATTTGAGTATTTTTTCTTGTTTTGGGATCTTGGGTGTATGAGTATTTTTTTCTTGTTTTTTTTTAAAGCTAGACTGATTTTGATACATTACTGACCAAAATTCCAAAACATTAATTTTAATTTCTAAAGAACTTTGCAATTTAAAAGAATATATTGTTACCTTAGCCACAACCCTCCCCATCCTTATGAATTCCCCATGCAGAGTAAGTGAACATTTGAGTTGCATTTCTATGTATTAATTTGTCAAAGTGTCCCTGTTGGGGATGGTTGAAGCTTTATAATTTAGTCTGTTTTGAGCAGAGGCAAGTGAAGATTTTTGTTGTCATCTTGGGCAGAATTTAAGTATCAGAATCAAATTTATTGTCACCTGACATATGTTGTGTTTTTTTGTGGCAGTAATACAGTGCAGGCATAAATTGCTGTAAGTTACAATAAAAATAATGTGAAAGAGGAACAGAATGGTAGTGTTCATTGAATGTTCAGAAGTCTGATGGCAAAGGAGAAGAAGTTGTTGCTAGAAAGTTAAGCTTGGGTCTTGAGGTTCCTGTACCACCTCCCTGCCAGTAGTAATGAGAAGAGGGCATGTTCCAGATGTTGGGAATCTTTCATGATGGAAGTGGTGTGTATCTTTAGGTTTTCTATTGTTTGGAGACTGAACATGTCATGCTAAGTAAACTCAGTAAATTAGTGAAGAAGTATTGTTCATCCTTTACTTTTGCTCACTGGCACATGGTTTGAATTACAAACGTTTGTACTTAATGCATGGATTTGTGGAGCTCAGGGCTTCCTTTTTGTGAGAAGATAATCTATATGCAATGTGAGCATTAAACGTAAGCCTCTACACAATTGGATGCTCCTACAGTGTAGTTATCATATGTTCAGTTTACTCAAGATGAACCCATGCTTCGGATTTTAGACCTTTTTTCTCCCAATTGAAGCTTTTCTAGAGGGAACCTTGATCCTTCATTGCCATTTTTTGTAAATGTTTAAGCTGGTCCAGTGAGAATGTTACATTTTCTGTGTTAAGGTCCGAGTGGTTCCAGTGATTCGTTATCTCCTGCCCTTCAGACACAGTGTTTATTGTAATGCTGAAATGAATGTGAGTTTGTCTCTGCTAACTTGTTTACTTTGTTTCTTAGCGACCTAAGAAACCTCCACCGCCTTCAGCTCCGGCTGTGAAACCAATACAAGGTAATATTTATTAGTTATAATTTATTATATTTCAAGCACATACTGTTAACATTTGTTCCCATTGAAAAAGATTCTTAATCAAAGTGCACCTCTTCTGGTTTATGGAAATCCTCCTTTATTTTGTGAAACTTTTTACATTGAATTTAATTTTAAGATTGCAATGTATAATTACAATTGCTTTATTTTAATTTTTTTTTGGTGTATTGCATTGGTTGGTGAATTATTGGGTTGATGTTAAAGATTGGCAAAGTAATAGATTACTTGAGCCATATGGGTCCACTGAACAAAGACAACAGAGTCATGTTGTTCTGTTCTGAATTCTGTGTGCCTAGTGTATTCCAAGTGAGTATCAACAACATGAAATGCATATAAATTAATATAGCAGGCTGAAGATGCACAACAGAGCAGGTAACATCTGACGCCTTAGATACTTGAATAGCCTTATTTTTATTTTGGTCTATTGCTGATAAATTTTGCTTTTGAATGTTATTCCCTCATTTACTTGTGAAGAAATTAAAGGTTTATATCTCACTTGTTCTCTTCCTGAGCTGACATTAACTAAGGGTCTCTGATTTTGGGGCTAAGCTTTGTTTTGGTTCTGGGTGCTAAATGAGTATCAAATTTTTAATGTAAATGTAGAATTTTGCTTCAAAACAAAAGATTAAGTGTGTTTAGTAGAATTTAACAATGTACTTTTTATAATTTAGTTGTTTCTGATTATGTCCTCTTAGATATTTTGTTGAGGTTTATTGTTATGCCATCTAGTGAGTGTTCAGTATCTGGGTTTTGTGAATGAGCCTTGTTGCTTTTGTTGCTTAAATATACTTCCTCGTAATCCTTTTTTGTAATTTGTTTTTTAACTAGCTGGATATCCCCAGTAAATATGTACATGCAAAGTATTTATTAGACTGTGAGTAACTGCAAGAGACTTACTACTGAAATTGGTGCATGTGGCTTGTCAGAGATTTCTGTTACGCACCCGCAATGCTGAGTGAATCAGAAATCTAATGGAAGGACGTTGTAATGCATAATAAATTTCAACAATCTCCTTTCGAGGATGGCACTCTGCTGATGGTAATTACACACACAGGCTTGCAGGGAAGTGAAGAAAACCTGTTGTTCATTGTGAGATTTTGTTGGCATACCATCATTTTTTTCCAAGGCTACTGCACTGCCAAGCACTATTCTATGAATACACTTTAATGTTTCTTGAAACTTTTTTTTTAACTCTGTATTTTCCTTAATAGAATGTCACAATTTGGTTTGCTAGGACCCAAATATGATGGTTCAATAGTGGACAAAAAGAATGAAGCAAAGAAAGTACCTCCAGAAAGGCCAGACTCCCTGCCAACGAGGATAGAGGACAAAGGTATGAAATTTGCTACCTGCCCACACCTTGGACTGATTCTTCTTTTTCGATGCTAAGTGGATGTTTAACAGGTGCACAGAGCTTTGCACAGGTAGTGGCATTGTCCTTTTCTGTTGCGATCTCTTGATTGGTGAAAGAGTCCAAGGGCGCAAGTCCAGGAGAGGTTGCGATATTGGCCTGTCCACTATTTGTGGCTGTGGATTGGTGTGGGTTTGTGTTGCATAGTAACCTGTAGTGATTGAAGTACTATGACAACCAGCAGTGTTGTTTTGTGATGATATGCTTAGCTACAAGAGGGTATTCAGCCATTAAAAAAATATCAAGAAATTTTAAAATGCTTATAATGCTGTTGCTCTTTCACTAGTAAATTCTATTAATTTTCTCCAGGCTGCTCAGTCACTGTTGTTTAAGTAAAAGAATATTATTGGGATTGAAGGCCATCTCCTTCAGAGTACCAACTGCACATTGGCAATCTCTTTTGCATCCTGTGGTATTTCTTATGGAATTCTATTGAGATTGAGTAGGAGCAAAGAGCAAATACAATGTGCCTCAGCTCCATGTGATTTTTGTGTCTGGACACTGTAGATTTCCCTAATATTCAAAAAAGCATCATGATATCAATTCTGTAAATGAAAAAAGACTTACACAATGAATGTACAGGTTTTAATAGTCGGAACATAAGAAGTACTTGTTTAACCCAACCTGAATAGCTATAAAACAGAGTGTCAGATCTCCACATTTGTTGGGAAGAGCAGGATGAGAAGAGAAAAAAAAATGTGTGACCTTAGCCCTTTGTTTAGGACCGCCCCCCCCACCCCCTATTTGGAGTAGCTTTCTGGAAACTCATTGTCAGCTAATTTTATTATCTTAAGCACCTTGATTAGTTCATCCCTTAATCTTCATTTGCAGTCGGCGCAACCTGTCTTTCAAATCTTGGACTTGACCCCTGTTATTTTGGCGAATCTATTTTGTAACCTTTCCAAGGTTAATCTAACCCTATTGAAGTCTGGTACCCATCCCTTATATTATATGGGGTTAACCAGAGGCTTGCACAGCTGTAGCGTAATATTCAGCCCTCGGAATTCCAGCTGTATTAGGATAAAAGCCAGCCTTCTTTTTGCTTGTGCATTTGCTTTTAGTGATATCTTACACAAATTCTTATGATTTTTTACTGCATCTTGTATCATTTATAGCTATCAATAACCTAGTTAGAGTAAATAAATATAGTGAAAAACTAAAGCCTTTGTTTCAGATCCTATGGGACACATCCTACTAACATTTCTACTACTTCTTATATTGCCATGTGCTGCTCCTAACTGTATGAGCAATGCCTTTCCCATGTCACAACAAAAATTTATGTATTTCTCTTTTTACTAACAGTTTCTTGGTGCTTATAGCTTAAAAAAATGCATGAGTTTGACTATCTTTGCTCTAACACTCTATGAACATATGGCCTGGAGTTAATGTTAACATCTCTGAGGGCAATGAGGTCAGACTTGTCAAACAACAATGATTTCAAATAAGGGATAATCTAGCAGCCTTGCTATTCATGAGTATTACTGACTCACACCCTCAGTATCTGGGGCAATACTGACTAGAACCCTAACTGAGGCAAACAGTTGTGAGATCTAGCCAAAAGCATGGAATCTTGCTTTGAATGACTTTCCTCTTGTCTCCCAATGTCTTTTCACCTTTAATAACAAAAGTCAGAATTTGATTGGAATATCCTGTACAGTACTTACTTACCTGTGTCAAGAAATTCAACACTGTTCAGGACAAACCAAATTACTTGATTTATGCAAAGTGTTCCCTCCGACTTCTGCCAGTACATCAAGCTGCATTATGTGCCATTTTCAAAAAGCCTCCTTCAAGAACTCATCCAAAATCCTTGAGAAGGGTAGTACATTGGCAATCCATCATCTGTAAAATTTCCCTCCAATTCTTTACTTAGAAATATTTGGCAGTTCATCGTCAGTGGGTCCAAATGCTGACAATTAATACTCAGCAGCACCTCACATAAGGGTTACAACAATCTAAGAAGATGGTTTATTGCTGCCTTCCCGAGAACAATTGGGGACTGGCAAATGATATCCTTTTTCAAAGACGTTCACATCTTGTAAGCTAATAAAAGGAAAAGGTGTAAGGGCAACTTTTTCCCCTAATTATGCTTCTATTTCCACAGCAGTATGCTAGATTTGAGCTGGTTATAGTACTTTTACCAAGTGCACCATTGGTAATGTTGAAAGATTATAGTATTGTTAAGCTTAGGGATGCATTAATATTGACCAAGTTATTTCCCTGATCATTGCAGGGATTAACCCATAAAGTCACATAACATTTCAGCATTGCTTGAAAAATAGTAACTTGGAAGGTTATTGTGGGAAAGCAGGAGAATGTGATTAGTCTAAATGTTTGTGGTACAAACCCAGGCAGGCACTTGAAGGGCCAAAATGTGTGAATAAATGCGGAGTTACAAGAAAAAGAAAGACAAAGTGTTAAATGTTCATTTACTAAGGAACTTGGATGTCCTCCGTCAGTCACTGAAAGCAAACGTCCAGGAGCAGCAAGTAGTTAAAGGAGTAAATAGTATGTTAGCCTTCACTGTAAGAGTTCTTGAGTAGGAGTGGGGATGTTTTGTTATGGTAGTGTGACCAAAAATATTGTGTGTAGTTTTGGACTGCTTGTCCATGAAAGGATATACTTTAGAGCAGGGGTTCCCAATCTTTTTTATGACATGGAGTTTTACCATTAACCGAGTGGTCGGTGGATCCCGGATTGGGAACCCCTGCTATACAGAGTGTGCTGCTAATGTTCTCCGGGTTAATTCCTGGTATGACGGAACTGGAATTTTTGGGAACATTAGGCTGACTAGCTCTATACACTAGAGAGTTGAGAATAATTAAAGGCGCTCTCGTTAAAATGTAAATGATTTTGACAAGGCTAGAAAATTGGATATATAAAGAACGTTTTCCCTGGCTGGAAACTTGGGAATAGGTGATTACAGTCTCAGCATGTAAGACAAAACATTTAGGACAGAGATGAGAACCAGAACCTGTGATATTCTTTACCGCAGTAGGCTGTGAAGGCCAAGTCACTGAATGTATTTAGGACACTTAATTTCCTGTCATTAAAAATAAAGTATTGGGAGTAAGCAAGGATATGATGGTGTGCATAGAGGACCAGTCATGATCTTATTGAGTGGCAGAGTAGACTTGAAGGGCAGAACACATGCAGCTATTCTGCACCACCTCATCTGCAATGTTGTTCTTTCTTTTAAGAAGAAATAATGTGAGTTGCATCCTTTTATCGTTTGCCTTGCTAGGCGTTTGTAATTGGTAAATTGCCATTTGGGAAGGTGTATGCTTACTTTTAAAGGATAAGTAGCCACAGCCAGAGTAAACTCTTCAGTGGAATGAATTCCACTTTGGCAGTAGAAAGCCAGTCATAAAGTTTTAGCCTTGTGCCTGAAGATAGAACAGCTGGAAATTTCAAAAAATGCTTCCAGCATGACATACAGTGAATTGCTTTTTCCTTCAATGGCATCAATAGTGCTTGCCAGTCTGAAAGTCATTATAAGTAAATGCCACTTTAAACAGCAGATGGATTATTTAGGAAACTTGATTGAACAAACTATAGTTGCAGAAATTATACTGAACATACCACATAGAATCATTTTGCACTACAGCACAGAATTAACCCCTTCAGCCCATCTAGTCCATGCCAAATTGTTACTCTGCCTAGTCCCATCGACCCACACCTGGAACCATCCCAAATGTAAACTTCTCTTAAATGTAGCATCCACCACTTCTGTTGACAGATCCTACCACACTCACACCACTCTCTGAGTGAAAAAGATCCCCCTCAGGTTCCTGTTAAATATTTCACCTTTTACCCTTAACCTATGAACTCTTTTTTTTCCCCATCCAACCTTGCATTGTATTTGCATTTACCTTATCCATATCTCTATCAAATGTCCTCATTGTCCTATGATCCAGGAAATAAAGCCCTAACCTCATTCAACCTTTCTCGATAACTCAGGTCAAATCCTGGCAACATGCTTGTAAAATTTTCTCTGTAATTTTTGAATCTTGTTGATATCTTTCCTGCAGGTAGATGACCAGAACTGCACATAATACTCCAAATTTTGCCTCACCAACTTCTTATACAACTTGAATATAACATCCCACCTCCTATACTCAAACCTCTGACTTAGTATGCCAGTATGCCAAAAGCTCTCTTTATAACCCTATCTATCTGTGACACCACTTTCAAGGAATTATGGATCTGTATTCCCAAATCCTTTTGCCCTACCACGTTTCTCAGCGCCCTACCATTCACTGTCTATGTCCTACCCTGGTTTGTTCTCCCAAAATACAACACCTCATATTTGTCTGCATTAAATTCAATTTGCCATTTCTGTGCCCATTTTTCCATGTGGTCCAGATCCTGCTACAAGCTTTGATAGCTTTCCTCACTGTACTACGATCCCAGTTTTGGTATCAGCCACAGATCTGCTGATCTAGTTTACCACATTATCATCACGGCCTCCAGTCAAAGAGGCAACAACTACTGCCATTCTCTGGCTTCTCCTGCTAAACCAATATTGAATCCAGTGAATTCAATTTACTACTTCTCCATAATTATCTGGAAACTAATGGAATTATGATCACTCGATCTAAAATGTTCGCCTACACACACGATCAGTCACCTGCCTTGTCTCATTCCCTAATAGGAGATCCAGTATCACCCTGTCTCTAGTTGGGCCCTTTGCATATCGCTTAAGGACGCTTTCCTGAACACATTTGACAAACTATTCCATCCAATCCTTTTACAGTCCCATTCAATATCTGGAAAGTTAAAAGCATCTACAATCATAACCATATTTTTCTTGCAATTTTCTATCTCTACAAATTTGTTCCTCTAAATTCTGCTGGCTATTGGGTGGTCTATAACAGAATCCCATTAACATGGTCATCCCTTTCTTATTCCTCATTTCCACTCATATAGCTTCAGTAAATGAGCCCTACATTCTGTTTTGTCAGAGCACTGCGTAATATTTTCCCTAGCTAGTAATGCCATGCATCTCCTTTTAATTCCTTCCTGCCTATCAGGTTTAAAAGCAACAGAATCCCGGAACATTGAACTACCAGTCCTGTACCTCCTGCAGCCAACTCTCACTAATGGCTACAATATCATTAATTCTGCATGATGATTCCTGCCGTCAGCTCATGTGCTTCACTTATAATACCCTTGCATTGAAATAGATACAACTCAGATCATTAGTCACACCATGCTCAAACTTTTGGTTCATGTCTTTTTATGTAAGCTTCACATTTACTTTCTTCATGACTGCTGCACTAGCTGCCCTGGGGTTCCCATCCCTCTACAACTCTAGTTTAAGCCCCTGGAACACTAGCAAAGCTTCCAGAAAGGATATTGGTTCCCCTCCAGTTCAGGTGCAAACTGTCTTATTTGTACAGGACCCACCTTCCCTGGAGTCCAGTGATACAAAAATCTGAAGCCCTACCTCCTGCACCATTTCCTTAGTCACGTGTTAAGCTGTATTATCTTCCTGTTTCTAGCCTCACTAACCTGTGGCGTAGATAACAATCCTGTGTTCAGCACTTTGAAATCCTATCCTTTAACTTACAGGACCTCGTTACCCTTCTTACCTATGTCATGGTACTGACATGGACCATGAACTTTGGCTGCTCAGCCTGCCCTTTAAGAATGCTGTGGACTCAATCCGATATGTCCCTGACACAAACACTAGGGGCACCACTTACCATCTGGGAATCTTGTTCTTGTCCACAGAATTTTCTGTAAAACCCCTAACCAATGAGTCTATTTACCTCTACTACTTACGTCTTATTCGCCCTTCCCTTCTGAGACACAGAACCAGACTCAGTGCCAGAGATCAACTGTTGTGGCTTTCCTCTGCTAGATCTCACCCCCCTCCACCAGTATCCAAAGCAGTATACCTGTTACTAAGAAGAACGGCCACAGGGGTACTTTGCAAAGGCTGCCTATCCCCTTTCCTCTCCTGACGGTCATGCAGTTACCTCCTGAATGATCTGTAGTTCACCCAGCTCCAGCTCTAGTTCTCTAACACGGTCTGTAAAAAGATGCAAATGAATGCACTTCTTGCAGGTGTAGTTGTCAGGAAAACTGGAGGTCATCCTGTCTTCCCACATCCTGCAAGTAGAGTGCATCTTCTCTCTTTTCTTTTTAAATCTTTTTATTGAATTAGTACACACAAGGTAAAACATATAGCAACCAATACATTGTTACGATATAGATATACAAGAAATATTAATACAAAAAAAACAATGAAAACAACATAGGTTAGTTATAAAATAACAAGGTAATATAATTGTATACTATTTTGCCATATATAACGGTAAGGAGAAAAAAAAAACCCAAAAAAAACTACCGTGCCACTAAACTACAAAGCAAAGCAAAGGGCTAGCTAGGTAAATGGTAGACTTAAACAGGTTAAACAATCACGTCCTCAAACCCGACCTCCACTAATAGCAGATAAAATCCCACAAAGGGAGTGTGTGTGTGTGTGTGTGTGTGTGTGTGTGTGTGTGTGTGTGTATATATATATATATATATAATCAGAGAGAAAAAAAAGTTACATTAAATGAAAATATTGGATAAAAGATCTCCAGGTCTGTTCAAATTTAACTGAAGTATCATAAAGATTACTTCTGATTTTTTCCAAATTTAGACACGGTATCGTTTGAGAAAACCAAAAGAAATGTAGTTGGGGCATTAATCTCCTTCCAATGTTGTAAAATACACCTTTTCGCCATTAAAGTAAGAAATGCAATCATTCTACGCGCTGAGGGGGATAATTACTGAAAGTTTTAGGTAATCCAAAGATAGCAGTAATAGGATGGGGAGAAATATTACTATTTAAAACCTTTGAAATAATATTAAAAATGTCTTTCCAAAAAGTTTCCTGAGTAGGACAGGACCAAAACATATGGGTCAAGGAGGCTACCTTGCCATGACATCTATCACAAAGAGGGTTAATATGAGAAAAAAAATGAGCTAATTTATCTTTAGACATGTGTGCTCTACGGACAACTTTAAACTGAATTAAGGAGTGTTTGGAACAGATAGAGGAAGTATTCACTAGTTGTAAAATATGAGTCCAGTCATCTGCTGGGATAGAAAGGCCCAATTCCTTTTCCCAGTCGGTCCTAATCTTATCAAATGGAGCTATCCTAAGTTTCATGATAGTATTATAAATAATAGCCATTACACTTTTCTGACACGGGTTGAAGTTAATGATAGCGCCTAAAATATTTGTAGGGGGTAACGCCGGAAGGGAAGAAAGTATGGTATTTAGAAAATTTCTAACTTGCAAATATCTAAAAAAAATGTGTTCTTGGTAAATTATATTTGTTAGATAACTGTTCAAAAGACATAAGGGAACTATCTGAAAATAAGTCCAAAAACCGTGATATACCATTAGTCATTAGTCTTCCAAATTTGAAAGGTACGGTCCGTAGAGGAGGGGAGAAAAAATATATTGCCAATAATAGAAATCGCTACCGCAAATTGATTAAGATCGAAAAATTTTCGGAATTGAAACCAAATGCGTAAGGTACGTTTAACTATCGGGTTGCAAACCTGTTTATAGCGTTTCAAATCGGAAGGAAGAGAAGAACCTAATATAGAGCCAAATGCATAGCCTTGAACAGAATGTAATTCCAAAACTACCCATTTAGGAATGGGTAGTGTATCTTGGTCAAGTAACCAAAATTTCATGTGTCGAATATTAATTGCCCAATAATAAAATCTAAAGTTAGGTAATGCCAAGCCACCATCTCTCTTAGCTTTCTGTAGATGTATTCTACCCAATCTCGGGTTTTTATTTTGCCAAATAAGTGAAGAGATTTTTGAGTCTACTTTATCAAAAAAGGATTTTGGAAGAAAAATCAGTACTGCCTGAAATATATACAAAAATTTTGGCAGAATAAACATCTTAACAGCATTAATACGACCAGTCAAAGTTAAATAAAGTGGAGACCATTTAAAGGAAAGTTGTGTAATATGGTCAGTTAAGGGTAAGAAATTAATCTTAGATAAATCCTTATGTTTACAGGTAATTTTAATCCCAAGATATGAAAAATAATTATTAACCAATCTAAACAGCAGGTTCTGATATAAGGGAACTTGCATATTAATAGGGAAGAGTTCACTCTTATTAAGATTTAATTTGTATCCTGAAAGAAGACTAAATTGTGCTAATAGATCTAAAGCTGCTGGAATAGATTTTTGAGGATTAGAAATATATGAAAGTAAGTCATCAGCATAAAGTGATACTTTATGAGACTTTAACCCACGAGTTATACCGATAATGTTAGGAGATTCTCGAATAGCAATTGCAAGAGGTTCTAATGCAATATCAAATTATAAAGGGCTAAGAGGACAATCTTGTCTGGTACCTTGAAAAAGAGGGAAAAAAGGTGAATTTAGAGTGTTAGTTCGAACTGAGGCCATAGGAGAGTGGTATAATAATTTGATCCAGGATATAAATTTCGGGCTAAAGTTAAACATTTCAAGCACCTTAAGTAAGTAGGGCCATTCGACCCTGTCAAAGGCTTTTTCAGCATCTAGGGAAATGACGCATTCAGGATCGTTTTGTGACGGGGTATAGACAATATTTAAAAGTGTACAAATATTATAAAAAGAGTAGCGATTCTTAATAAAACCCATTTGGTCTTCCGAGATAATATAAGGAAGTGCTTTTTCAGTAGTAAAGGAAGATTCTAATATAGAAGATATATCACGTGTAATCTTAGAGAAATCTAGGTTACCTAAAAAGTCACACATATGTTTAGAATCTTGTGGAGATTCTGATTGATATAAAGAGGAATAAAAATCAAAAAAGGATTGGTTAATCTCAGCTTGATCAAATGTTAGTTGATCTTTTTGATTATAAATCTGATTAATTTGAAATTTAATGGAGTTAGTCTTCAACTGATTAGCCAACAGTTTACCAACTTTGTCATTATGTATATAAAATTCGCTTCTTGCCTTCATTAATTGATTTGCAATAGAGGACAAAAGTAATAAACTGTATTCCATTTGAAGTTCAGTTCTTTGTTTATACAGCTTCTCAGATGGAGCTGTAGCATATTTCTTATCTATTTCCTTAATCTTGTCTACAAGAGCAGGCTGTTCCTTCTTCAACCTTTTCCTCAACACAGCAGAGTACGAAATGATCTGGCCACGAATATAAGCTTTAAAAGTATCCTAAAGAGTATTCATGGAAATATCGTCTGTACTGTTAATTGTAAAAAAAAAGATCAATCTGTTCGTTCATAAAGTTAACAAAATCCAAGTCCTGAAGCAACAGCGGATTAAAACACCATTGCCTATTATTTTGTGTACTGACCAATAATTTAATAGAAAGCTTAAGTGGAGCATGGTCCGAAATGGTTATAGTATCATATTCACACTTAACTACTGAAGAAATAAGACAAGAGTCAGTAAAAAAATAATCAATTCTTGAGTAAGAGTGATGAACATGTGGAAAAAAAAAGAGAAGTCTTTTTCCTGGGGAGAGCGCTTCTTCTCAACATAGCCTCTTGAGTCAAAGCCTTAGGCTCCTCTCTATATTCCTGGCCCACACCAACAATGGCTACTCCCACAATGGCTGCCCCCTTTAAATCTAACTTCTTTTTATTGGCTCTTGCCAAGTGCCTAATAACCCAAACGATCTCAAGCCCCACCAAGATTCCCAATGGGCTTTGCTTGCCTTTTAAATCTTGCGCTTACTCATCACAAGCAATGGTCTCAAGTTCTGCCATATTGATTTAAAAAAACACACATTTTGTCAAGATACATTTATGAATTATGAAAGCATGGCAACTCCTCCACTTCTTTAGGAGTTTGTGAAAATTCAGCATAGCATTTAAAACTTTAACAAACTTCTATAGATATGTCATGGAGAGTATATTGACTGGCTGCATCACAGCATGGTATGGAAGCAACACTGCTATTGAACGGAAAATCCTATAAAAAGTAGTGGATACGGCCCAGTCCATCAGGGGTAAAGCCCTCCCCACCATTGAGCACATCTACACAGAGTGTTATCGCGGGAAAGCAGTATTCATTATCAGGGACCCTTGCATGCAGGTCGGTCATGCTCTCTTCTTGCTGCTGCCATCAGGAAGAAGGTACAGGAGCCTCAGGACCCACACCACCAGGTTCAGGAACAGTTATTACCTCCAACCATCAGACTTCCGAACCAGAGGGGATAACTTCACTTGTATACAACAAGTATGCTGCATTGGATACTGTTGGGGGGTGCGGGGGGATGACTTACCTGGGACAAGCTGCAGCAGCCAGATCTCTGGCACTGAGTCTGGTTCTACAGTGCAGAAGGGAGGGTGGAAAAAGAGGAGAGCGGTAGTGATAGGGGACTCGATAGTTAGAGGTACAGATAGGAGATTCTGTGGTCGTGACAGAGAATCCAGGATGGTTTTTTGCCTTCTGGGTGCCAGGGTCAAGGATGTCTCTGATCACTTGCATGACATTCTGAAGTGGGAGGGTGATCAGCCAGATGTCGTGGTGCACATCGGTACCAATGACATAGCAAGGAAGAGTGAGGAGGTCCTGGAGAGTGAGTATAGAGAGCTTGGTAGGAAGTTGAAAAGCAAGACCTCGAGGGTGGTAATCTCAGGATTGCTACCTGTGCTATGTGCCAGTGAGGGTAAGAATAGGATGCTTTGAAGGATGAACAAGTGGCTGAGGAACTGGTGTAGGGGGCAGGGTTTCAGATTTCAGGATCATTGGGACCTCTTCTTGGGCAGGTGGGACCTGTACAAGAGAGACGGGTTACACTTGAACTACAAGGGGACCAATATCCTTTCAGGAAGGTTTGTTAGTGCTATTGGGGAGGATTTAAACTAGATTTGCAGGGGGATGGGAACCAGAGTGCCGGAGCTGACAGTGTGGCTGAGGTGAAAACAAGTGATGTTAAAAGTTCAAGCAAAGCTGCTAATAGAAAGGTTGTGAGTGGTGGTAAAAATCTTCTGAGGTGTATATATTTCAATGCTAGGAGTATTGAGGGGAAGGCAAACGAGTTGAGGGCGTGGATTGACATGTGGAATTATGACGTTGTAGCAATTAGTGAAACTTGGCTACAGGAGAGGCAAGACTGGCAGCTTAATATTCCAGGGTTCCGATGTTTCAGTTGTGATCGAGGCAGAGGAATGAAAGGTGGGGGAGTAGCATTGCTTGTCAGGGAAAATGTTACAGCAGTGCTCAGGCAGGACAGATTAGAGGGCTTGTCTACTGAGTCGTTATGGGTGGAGCTGAGAAACAGGAAAGGTATGGCCACATTAGTGGGGTTGTATTATAGACCACCCAATAGTCAGTGAGAATTGGAGGAGCAAATCTGCAGAGAGATAGCAGGCAACTGCAGGAAACATAAAGTTGTGGTGGTAGGGGTTTTTAATTTTCCACATATTGATTGGGACTCCCATACTGTTAGGGGTCTAGATGGTTTAGAGTTTGTAAAATGTGATCAGGAAAGTTTTCTAAATCAATATATAGAGGTACCAACTAGAGGGGATGCAATATTGGATCTCCTATTAGGTAACGACTTAGGACAAGTGACGGAAGTGTGTGTAGGGGAGCAATTTGGTTCCAGTGATCATAACACCATTAGTTTCAACTTGATTATGGACAAGGATAGATCTGGTCCTAGGGTTGAGGTTCTGAACTGGAAGAAGGCCAAATTTGAAGAAATGAGAAAGGATCTAAAAAGCGTGGATTGGGACAGGTTGTTCACTGGCAAGGATGTGATCGGTAACTGGGAAGCCTTCAAAGGAGAAATTTTGAGAGTGCGGAGCTTGTATGTTCCTGTCAGGATTAAAGGCAAAGTGAATAGGAATAAGGAACCTTGGTTCTCAAGGGATATTGCAACTCTGATAAAGAAGAAGAGAGAGTTGTATGACATATATAGGAAACAGGGAGTAAATAAGGTGCTTGAGGAGTATAAAAAGTGCAAGAAAATACTTAAGAAGGAAATCAGGAGGGCTAAAAGAAGACATGAGGTTGGCTTGGCAGTCAAAGTGAAGGATAATCCAAAGAGCTTTTACAGGTATATTAAGCGTAAAAGGATTGTAAGGGATAAAATTGGTCCTCTTGAAGATCAGAGTGGTCGGCTATGTGCGGAACCAGAAGAAATGGGGGAGATCTTAAATGGTTTTTTTGCGTCTGTATTTACTAAGGAAACTGGCATGAAGTCTGTGGAATTAAAGGAAACAAGTAGTGAGATCATGGAAACTGTACAGATTGAAAAGGAGGAGGTGCTTGCTATCTTGAGGCAAATTAAAGTGGATAAATCCCCAGGACCTGACAGGGTATTCCCTCGGACCTTGAAGGAGACTTGTGTTGAAATTGCAGGGGCCCTGGCAGATGTATTTAAAATGTCAATGTCTATGGGTGAGGTGCCGGAGGATTGGAGAATGGCTCATGTTGTTCCGTTGTTTAAAAAGGGATCGAAAAGTAATCCGGGAAATTATAGGCCGGTAAGTTTGATGTCGGTAGTGGGTAAGTTATTGGAGGGAGTACTAAGAGACAGAATCTACAAGCATTTGGATAGACAGGGACTTATTAGGGAGAGTCAACATGGCTTTGTGCGTGGTAGGTCATGTTTGACCAATCTATTGGAGTTTTTTGAGGAGGTTACCAGGAAAGTGGATGAAGGGGGATGGGAACCAGAGTGCCAGAGCTGACAGTGTGGCTGGGGTGAAAATAAATGATGTTGAAAGTTTAAGCAAATCCGCTGATAGAAAGGTTGTGAGTGGTGGTAAAAATTTTCTGAGGTGTATATATTTCAATGCTAGGAGTATTACGGGGAAGGCGGATGAGTTGAGGGTGTGGATTGACACGTGGAATTATGATGTTGTAGCAATTAGTGAAACTTGGCTACAGGAGGGGCAGGACTGGCAGCTTAATATTCCAGGGTTCCGATGTTTCAGATGTGATCGAGGCAGAGGAATGAAAGGTGGGGGAGTAGCATTGCTTGTTAGGGAAAATATTACAGCAGTGCTCAGGCAGGACAGATTAGAGGGCTTGTCTACTGAGTCGTTATGGGTGGAGCTGAGAAACAGGAAAGGTATGGCCACATTAGTGGGATTGTATTACAGACCACCCAATAGTCAACGAGACTTGGAAGAGCAAATCTGCAGAGAGATAGCAGGCAACTGCAGGAAACATAAAGTTGTGGTGGTAGGGGATTTTAATTTTCCATACATTGATTGGGACTCCCATACTGTTAGGGGTCTAGATGGTTGAGAGTTTGTAAAATGTGTTCAGGAAAGTTTTCTAAATCAATATATAGAGGGTCTAACTGGAGGGGATGCAATATTGGATCTCCTGTTAGGTAACGAATTAGGGCAAGTGACAGAAGTCTGTGTAGGGGACCACTTTGGTTCCAGTGATCATAACACCATTAGTTTCAATTTGATCATGGACAAGGGTAGATCTGGTCCTAGGGTTGAGGTTCTGAACTGGAAGAAGGCCAAATTTGAAGAAATGAGAAAGGATCTAAAAAGCGTGGATTGGGACAGGTTGTTCTCTGGCAAAGATGTGAGCGGTAGGTGGGAAGCCTTCAAAGGAGAAATTTTGAGAGTGCAGAGTTTGTATGTTCCTGTCAGGATTAAAGGCAAAGTGAATAGGAATAAGGAACCTTGGTTCTCAAGAGATATTGCAACTCTGATAAAGAAGAAGAGAGAGTTGTATGACATGTATAGGAAACAGATAGTAAATAAGGTGTTTGAGGAGTATAAGAAGTGCAAGAAAATACTTAAGAAAGAAACCAGGAGGGCTAAAAGAAGACATGAGGTTGCCTTGGCAGTCAAAGTGAAGGATAATCCAAAGAGCTTTTACAAGTATATTAAGAGCAAAAGGATTGTAAGGGATAAAATTGGTCCTCTTGAAGATCAGAGTGGTTGGTTTGTGCGGATCCAAAGGAAATGGAGGAGATCTTAAATAGGTTTTTTGCGTCTGTATTTACTAAGGAAGCTGGCATGAAATCTATGGAATTGAGGGAATCAAGTAGTGGGATCATGGAAACTGTACAGATTGAAAAGGAGGAGATGCTTGCTGTCTTGAGGAAAATTAAAGTGGATAAATCCCCGGGACCTGACAGGGTGTTCCCTCGGACCTTGAAGGAGACTAGTGTTGAAATTGCGGGGGCCCTGGCAGAAATATTTAAAATGTCGCTGTCTACGGGTGAAGTGCCGGAGGATTGGAGAGTGGCTCATGTTGTTCCGTTGTTTAAAAAAGGATCGAAAAGTAATCCGGGAAATTATAGGCCGGTGAGTTTAACATCAGTAGTAGGTAAGTTATTGGAGGGAGTACTAAGAGACAGAATCTACAAGCATTTGGATAGACAGGGGCTTATTAGGGAGAGTCAACATGGCTTTGTGTGTGGTAGGTCATGTTTGACCAATCTGTTGGAGTTTTTCGAGGAGGTTACCAGGAAAGTGGATGAAGGGAAGGCAGTGGATATTGTCTACATGGACTTCAGTAAGGCCTTTGACAAGGTCCCGCATGGGAGGTTAGGTAGGAAAATTCAGTCGCTAGGTATACATGGAGAGGTGGTAAATTGGATTAGACATTGGCTCGATGGAAGAAGCCAGAGAGTGGTGGTAGAGAATTGCTTCTCTGAGTGGAGGCCTGTGACTAGTGGTGTGCCACAGGGATCAGTGCTGGGTCCATTGTTATTTGTCATCTATATCAATGATCTGGATGATAATGTGGTAAATTGGATCAGCAAGTTTGCTGATGATACAAAGATTGGAGGTGTAGTAGACAGTGAGGAAGGTTTTCAGAGCCTGTAGAGGGACTTGGACTATCTGGAAAAATGGGCTGAAAAATGGCAGATGGAGTTTAATACTGACAAGTGTGAGGTATTGCACGTTGGAAGGACAAACCAATGTAGAACATACAGGGTTAATGGTAAGGCACTGAGGAGTGCAGTGGAACAGAGGGATCTGGGAATACAGATACAAAATTCCCTAAAAGTGTCGTCACAGGTAGAGAGGGTCGTAAAGAGAGCTTTTGGTACATTGGCCTTTATTAATCGAAGTATTGAGTATAAGAGCTGGAATGTTATGATGAGGTTGTATAAGGCATTGGTGAGGCCGAATCTGGAGTATTGTGTTCAGTTTTGGTCACCAAATTACAGGAAGGATATAAATAAGGTTGAAAGAGTGCAGAGAAGGTTTACAAGGATGCTGCCGGGACTTGAGAAACTCAGTTACAGAGAAAGGTTGAATAGCTTAGGACTTTATTCCCTGGAGCGTAGAAGAATGAGGGGAGATTTGATAGAGGTATATAAAATTATGATGGGTATAGATAGAGTGAAGGCAAGCAGGCTTTTTCCACTGAGGCAAGGGGAGAAAAAAACCAGAGGACATGGGTTAAGGGTGAGGGGGGAAAAGTTTAAAGGGATCATTAGGGGGGGCTTCTTCACACAGAGAGTGGTGGGAGTGTGGAATGAGCTGCCAGACGAGGTGGTAAATGCGGGTTCTTTTTTAACATTTAAGAATAAATTGGACAGATACATGGATGGGATGTTTATGGAGGGATATGGTCCGTGTGCAGGTCAGTGGAACTAGGCAGAAAATGGTTCGGCACAGCCAAGAAGGGCCAAAGGGCCTGTTTCTGTGCTGTAGTTTCAATGGTTCTATGGTTCTAAGGGAAGGCAGGGGATGTTGTCTACATGGACTTCAGTAAGGCCTTTGACAAGGTCCCCCATGGGAGGTTAGTTAGGAAAATTCAGTCGCTAGGTATACATGGAGAGGTGGTAAATTGGATTAGACATTGGCTCAATGAGAGAAGCCAAAGAGTGGTAGTAGAGAATTGCTTCTCAGAGTGGAGGCCTGTGACTAGTGGTGTGCCACAGGGATCAGTGCTGGGTCCATTGCTATTTGTCATCTATATCAATGATCTGGATGATAATGTGGTAAATTGGATCAGCAAATTTGCTGATGATACAAAGATTGGAGGTGTAGTGGACAGTGAGGAAGGTTTTCAAAGCTTGCTGAGGGACTTGGATCAGCTGGAAAAATGGGCTGAAAAATGGCAGATGGAGTTTAATACAGACAAGTGTGAGGTATTGCACTTTGGAAGGACAAACCAAGGTAGAACATACAGGGTAAATGGTAAGGCACTGAGGAGTGCAGTAGAACAAAGGGATCTGGGAATACAGATACAAAATTCCCTAAAAGTGGCGTCACAGGTAGATAGGGTCGTAAAGAGAGCTTTTGGTACATTGGCCTTTACTAATCAAAGTATTGAAGGTTGTATAAGGCATTGATGAGGCTGAATCTGGAGTATTGTGTTCAGTTTTGGTCACCAAATTACAGGAAGGATATAAATAAGGTTGAAAGAGTGCAGAGAAGGTTTACAAGGACGTTGCCAGGACTTGAGAAACTCGGTTACAGAGAAAGGTTGAATAGGTTGGGACTTTATTCCCTGGAGCATAGAAGAATGAGGGGAGATTTGATAGAGGTATATAAAATTATGATGGGTATAGATAGAGTGAATGCAAGCAGGCTTTTTCCACTGCGGCAAGGGGAGAAAAAAACCAGAGGACATGGGTTAAGGATGAGGGGGGAAAAGTTTAAAGGGAACATTGGGGGGTCTTCTTCACACAGAGAGTGGTGGGAGTATGGTATTTGCTGCCAGACGAGGTGGTAAATGCGGGTTCTTTTTTAACATTTAAGAATAAATTGGACAGATACATGGATGGGAGGTGTATGGAGGGATATGGTCTGTGTGCATGTCAGTGGCACTAAGCAGAAAATGGTTTGGCACAGCCAAGAAGGACCAAAAGGCCTGTTTCTGTGCTGTAGTTTTTCTATGGTTTCAACTTCACTTGCCCCATCACTGAATTGTTCCCATCACATATGGACTCACTTTCAAGAACTCTTCATCTCATGTTCTCAATATTTATTGATTATTTATTTATTATTACTTTGGGTTTTTTTGTGCACAGTGTTGTCCTTTGCACACTGATTGTCCTGTTGATGTGATCTTTCATTGATTCTAATATGGGTATTGGATTTATTGAGTATGCCTGCAAGAAAATGAATCTCAGGGTTGTACATGTTGAGATATCATATATGTACTTTGATAATATGTTTACTTTGAATGTTTTATAAAGGATGAATTTCTTCAGTACTCTTATTTGTACCTTAATACTTGATTACACATTTTAGAAGAAAAGCCAGAGAGAGAACAGAAAGGCATAGAACTGTGCAAACCCGCAGTACCTGCAATACCACCGAAGAAACCTTTGCCTCCGAAGACTAATTCTTTGAACAGACCAAATGCATTGCCTCCTAAAAGGCCAGAAAGACCAGCAGCACCTGCAGCTCATACCAGGTATGTTTTGTCATTTCGTAACAATTTTCACTTGATATTCAATATTTGTTTGTTGTAACAGTGAAAGTCAGCTTTTCATTACTGATTAATTTTGTAAGGTATAAGAGCAGAAGTACACCATTTGGTCCGTTCATCGTAATACAGAATTTTAAATAGTTTATGACAAATATGAAAAATATTTACTTTCAATTTCTGAAGTTTCTATCTCAAAGATCTGTTATCTTGTATATTTGCATTGCAACAAAACACGTACCCTATATTTTTCACATGTATGACAATTTCCTCATAAATGCTCATGGCTTAAAATCGTTGCAAATTGTCCATGTTAATTGTAGCACCTCGCCCATTAATATCACTTTTCTATTTTTTTGTCAAAGTCAGACTCGTGTTGTGTTCAAGTATATATTTAAGCATGCATAGTAGTTTCTTTTGTCCTGTGCTAATTATCACTCACCTCTCTGACTTCTCATCTTTTTCTCCAGTCCTGAAGTAGGGTCTCGGCCCAAAACATCGACTGTTTACTCTTTTCCATTGCTGCTGTCTGGCCCGCTGAGTTCTTTCAGCATTTTGTGTATGTTGCTTGGATTTCCAACAAGATTTTCTCTTGTTTGTGATAACCCACCTTTTCATGCTTATCACCAGAATTAGGTTTCAACTTGATGTGTAACAGCACAGAAATCAACAAGTAATCTCTGTTCAATCTACAGTAGTTCATTTATGTTTGAATTTAAAAATCTCATATCTATTATTATTAGTGTAATACAATGTTGCCCTATCAAGTTAATGCCTCATCTTCAAAGGCCAATCCAGTTAGACCCACTCTGCTGTGCTTTCTCCATATTCTTTCTTTGCCTGCTCCAAACACTTGACTTTAAGAATCAAAGAAAGTATGTGTGAGAAACTGTGAATAACAAGTTGTTCAAATTTAGAATATACTACTGGAAAGTAGTGGATGCACATTGTCTAGCAGCTTTCAAAAGATAACTGAATAATCCACAATTAAAGGAAATGCACATTCACAGGTTTTTCTTTATCTGTTCTACAAGTCATTTTCTTAAACTGAAGAAAATTAACTCAATATTATTTCAACAATTCTTACCAAAATATTCTGTTATTAGATCTTTTATTATAGATTTAATCTTTTCCCTACTACTGATGTTAAGCTGATACATTAGTAATTCCCTGTTTTTTATTCCTTAAATAATCATGAAACTACCCTTTAATCCACAGCATAATAAAAGCATCAATTTTAAACTATAGGATGTAGATTCTTGGGATTTATTGGTTTATAATCTCACAAACTTTTCTAGAACTACACTTTTTATGACTATTGTTACATACCCCGTAACTGGGTTGCCAAACCAGCAGAAATGGATCACTCAGTTGGAGTCTGGAGTACTAGAACTAAGAAAGTTTTATTAGAGAAACGAGCAACACAGTAATCGAAAGGATAATAAATGCAACAGTTCAGCGATGATAAACACACATGTGCACAGCATTAAGATAACAGCATCAATCAAGCTCTATCGTTGTCTAGGGATAAATGACCAAATTTCAAAATGACTCAAAGTTCAGTCCAGTTAGTAGTTCAGTTCGCAGTAATCGTTGCCATGGCGATGGACAACGTGCGGGAAGAGAGACAGAGAGAACAGGAACAACTCATCATTCAGCACAGCTTCACTCACAGATCAGCGAGATTGCTCACAAGCAACTTTTGGGCGGGTCCTTGGTGATGTCACCTGAGGTCACCGACTGTGACCCCTCCTCCAGATGCGGTCGATCCTCTGCAGTGAACCCGGCACCCAGGCAAGGGCGGACACACACCGGGTTCCCGCTGATCGTACCTTTCCACCCTTGTCGTTGTCTGGTACTTCTCACCCACTCGTGAGAGGCGCACCGCTTCCAGGGTCTCGTTACCTTGGGTGGCGTGTGTCCCTGTCTTAGCGAACCTGTCCCCTTTTTATCCCCCTGCTGGGGTATCGCCTGTCCATCACTTCAAACAGTTCAGGGTTCAAAGGGGGAGCCGCTCCAGACAGCTCCCTCTCCCACGTCCCTCCATTACACATCTCCAGACGCTGCTCCATTGTTCCTTATCTCTCCTTCCCCTGAGGGCAGGTGGCAGACCAACTGCTGATGCCACTGATGCTAGCCCAGGCCAGCAAACATCTTAATTTTATGTGTATTCTCGTAACACTATTAATTACCTACAGTTTATCATGCCAGTTAGGCCCTTAGTTATTAGGCAGGTTATTTGCACCTTCGCATAAAACACAGTATATGTCTTTCTGCCACTTCCATATCCTGCATTATAAGTGGACCCTTTTTTTTTATCTGCAATGGACCCAATTTTCCCTTTTCACAACTGAAGAAATTAGATCGATTAGAAGAATGAGGAATGATCTCACTGAAACATGTAAAGTCCTTTACTGGAAGCATAGGAATTTCTTTGTGCAGAGAGTGGTGAATCTCTGGAGTCTCTTGGAGGGTTATGGAGGCTAGATCATTAGGGGTATTTACAGAGGAAATAAATTTAGTCCTAAAAGCTTGGGGAACTAGCACATAATAGGAAATGAGGCATGATCGTGTTGGATGGTAGAGCCAGCTTGAGCAAACCTTTCTTATCTTCTTGCTCTCTCAAAACTGTTGTCTATTTTTTGTTTGTATTCTGTCCACTCAAACTGTGCCTTGAAAAAGTATTCAGCCCCTAACCCTTTGTTCACATAAATGAGTATTAGAACCACAGATTTTGATCAATGCTTCTGTTTTCAGAGTCCAAGAAGCAAGGAAAATTGTAAAGCATGGGAAACTAAAAATGCAAAAACTGAAGTGTCAACAGTTCAAAAGTATTCATCCCCCTTTGCTCAGTGCTTAGTAGAACCACCTCTCACAGCTATTACAGCCAGTAGTCTTTTTTGATGAGTCTCTATTAACTTTGCATGACGTGATAGAGTGAGAGATTTGCCATTCTTCATTGCAAAATTGCTCAAGTTTGCCAAGTTAGTTGGGGAGTAACGGTGGACAGCAATCTTGAGGTCCTGCCAGAAACGTACAATTGGGTTAAGGTCAGGGCTCCGACCGAGCCACTTAAGGACATCAATTTTCTTTATTTGAAGCCACTCCATAATAGCTCTGGCAGTGTACTTTGAGTCATTGTCCTGCTGAAAGACGAACTTCCTCCTCAGTTTAAGCTTTCTGGCAGAGGCTAGCAGGTTTTATCCAGGTCTCTACATTTAGCAGCATTTATCTTCCCATCAGTCCTGACCAGATTTCCAGTCCTTGCTGCTGAAAAGCATCCCCATAGCATGGTGCTACCTCCACCATATACTACAGTAGGGATGGTGTTACTGGCTGATGCGCATTATTAGATTTGTGCCATATATACCACTTAGTGTTGAGGCAAAAAACTTACACTTTAGTCTCATCCGACCACAAGACCTTCTTCCATTTATTAGTATCTTCTAAGTGACACTTTGCAAGATTTTTATGGGCAATGATACAATTTTTATTCAGCCAGGGCTTCTTCCTTGCCACTTTTCCATAAATACCTTTTTTGTGGAAGGCCTTGGAGATTGTGGAGCCACGAACTTCATCTCCATTTACAGCTACTGACTTCTGCAGCTCACTCAGAGTGACTGTTGGCGTCACAGTAGTCTTTCTTATAAGTGCCATTCTCAGGCGACTAAGTGTAGAGGGGGCAGCCTGACCTAGGCAGCGTATGTGAGGTGGTCTAGTACCCTTGTGTTTCTCTATGATCATTTCCCTGTCTTGTCTTGAATGCTCTTTTGTCTTTATTTTGGATTGGTCTTTTGAAAATCTACCATACTGTTGGACCTTACAGACAGAGGTAGTATTTGCAGTATTCTAACGAATTCATTGAAAACAGGTGATCCTCCAATTTTCTACATCAACAACTGCTTTAACTCTGGGATGTTTGGAGGGTTTCCTTGCATGATCTGCTTGCTTCAGGTCCTTCTACAACATTTCTATATGATTAACGTCAGGACTTTGACTCAGCCATTCCAAAACATAAATTTTCTTCTTTTTAAACTATTCTGCTGTTTATTTACTATTGTCTTTCAATCATTATCTTGTTGCATCACCCAACTTCTATTAAGCTTCAGGTGACGGACTGCTACCCTGACATTCTCCTGTGAAATATTTTCACCTCCTTCAGCATTGTATGTTGTGCTCTTGGTGTGATCTTTGCAGGATGTCCACTCCTAGGAAAAGTAACAACAGTACTGAATTTCCTCCATTTGTAGACAATTTCTCTTACTGAGGGCTGATGAACACCCAGGACTATATATTGGTAAATGGGATTCATTGTATATGGTCAGCATGGATACAGTGGACTTAAAGGGGTGGTTATCTGCTGTTTAACACGCTGACAAAGTTTGTCATTTTAGTTATTTTGTTGCCCTTTTTCCTTATTCTCCATAATTGATTGTCCCCCTTTAGTCTGCAAGGATACTGCATTTCTTCTTTATGCATACTTTTGGTCCATGTTGTTGTAAGTTTTGTGTTCATTTTGAGATAGTACCTTTAACCCTCTGACCCCATTTGCTACTTGATTTTGTTTTTGTTGCTATTACATTTCAAACCTACGTTTCCTATGTTTTTTTCTTTCCTTCCTGAATTCCCCTGAGATTGCCATTCCAGATTAAGAACTCTCTAATATTTCCAACATACACCCCTATGAGGGTATTAGTCCCACTCCCACTGATACCTAGCCAGTCTGATGTGTAGTGTTCTCACTTGCTTCAGAAACCAAACCCTCCCTCAAGGGTTCCCAACCTGGGACCCATGGATCCCTTGCTTAATGGTATTGGTTCATGGCATAAAAAAGGTTGGGAACTCCTGCCCCATCCTTCCATCCAATGTGCATCGTTCTATTTTGGTAACATCTGGAATAATCCTGAGATTCCTATCTTTTCAGGTCTGTCTTTCATCTTTTTTCTAATTCCCTACAGATCAGCTTTCAATGACCCCTCAGATTCTGATGGCTTACGGCCCCCTTTCAGGATGCTCTAAAACCATTCAGTGACATTCTTGACTCTGGTGCATACCATCCTGGAGTCCCAACTTCAGCAACAGAAATGGCAGACATCCCCACGAGTTATTGAATCTCCTGTCGTTCTCCCCACCTCTACCTCATGCATGATCCTCTGAACTACTTATGATACCCTGTGCCTAGGTCTGTCTGCACTCTCTTGTGGAACCATCATTCTTACTAGTCTCTAAATTTGAAAATGTTTGTGATTGGGATGGATCAGGAATTTCTCAATTACCTGCTTATATTCACTCTCTGCACACATGTTCACAAGCTGCAGAATGACCACTTTTCTAAATGCTCTACCCATAAAGTTCATAGGCTTTCAGATGCACCGCAGTGAATTCGGCCACTGCTCCTGCTCTAAAACCTGGAGCTCAAACTGCCGTAACTGAAGGTGTTTCTTGCACATTTAAGCAGTGTCTGTGACTTTGCCCAGGCACAAGATGCACCTTCACTCAGCTGAGATGCCCTTGCCTCATATTTACTGATAGTTTTTAAATTAATTTCTCTTTGCCTTTTTCCATTGTTATTCTGAATTTAATGAAATGATGAGGGCCTAGGGCAGCAAGGGCATGGGACTACTACCACTTCATCTTGACTTGGATCTATGCTACCGTTCTAACATTTCCAGCCAATATCCTGGAGCTCCCATTTAACACCACTCAGGGACTAACTTTACACAAGGATTATAGAAGATGACTCTCAAGGGTTAGTTGGGGTGGTCATTAACTATTGACATTGTCAGCAATGCCCACATTGCGTGGATAATCACTTTAACAATGAATATCTCCACCCCTCTGAAATATGTTGTGTGTGCACCCAAGCAACTGAAATTCAGTTCATTTATCTCCAGCCTCTTTGTGATTACATTGGTGCCCTCAGTCTGTGAACATCATTTCAGCTATTTAAATTTCTTTTTCAGGAATGTGTGACATTTTATGCTGGATGATAAATTTCCCCCCTCCACCCACCCAGAAAAAACAGACTGCCTCTTCCAGTCCAGATATTCAAAAATGAGGCAATGCTCACAGCAGTAACCCAAGCCACATTTGCCAAGCTGCTAGACAAGGGATGGAAATTCTAATAATGAGAATAAGTAATATATTTTTAGCTAAGGCAGTACATCTGTAATGTATAGATTATAGGGTGATTTTTGCCTTGGACCCATGCATTCTATTATCTGCACTAAGTAGAAACTTAGTGCCTCTGCAGTTGACTCAACGTGTCTGCATTGGCATACTTAAAATTCTGTGAAAAATCCAATTGAACATTCTCTCTTGCTGACTCTTGCAATCAATTCTAAAAAGATGATATCCTGGGTTTTCAGTAATATGGTTCTTAAAAATAGTAGGCTTTTATCATTGAGATTAGCTATATGGCATGTATATATCCATTTGTTCCCCACTGTTAATCAGTAAACTGTACTGATTGCATTATTGGCTGAGCCCGCATAGAGAAACATGGATGGTTAGGAGCGCTGTAAGGTCACACTCTGAGTCTTGAGAACATCATAATGATGCAGATAACATGGATTGATTTGGTCTGGCTAAAAGGGTACTTGAGTTTCGTATTAATCTTTTGAGTAGTAAACTAGTGGTGCTTTGTTACTGCAGGTTCACCTTGCACTTGGAAGCATAATTTGCTCACAGTTGGATTTCTGATAAGCAATGATTAAAAGATCCTGTCCTTGGGCATGTGATCTTAATTCTCTCAAGCATACCAGTTTGTACAATTTTTTTAGAAAAACATCAAGATGAAAAGCAGAGTGATTTTTTTGTGTTCACTGTACATGCTTTACTCTATTGCTGCTGGTAAGAGTTTAATATGCAGATACTAAACTAAGTTTAGCTGCATTATGTTCACACAAGTGGCTAAAATGGTGAGGATCTGTTCACTTCTGGGATGAGTCATTGATGTCTTTTGGGACAAAGGAGTTTAATAAAGTGATGACATCAAAATATTTTTGATAAAAACTGTTGCATGTATTACTTCCCCTTGTTTTTTTTAATATAGCATTTCAGTTTTGACCGGTGACTTTCAGAAAAAGTGTTTAGCTTATGACCATCAGTCAAGTGCTGAGCTGAAATAAAAGTCAAGACTCATTCAATGCTTGTAACCCTGGTAAATATAGTCATTGATGGAGATCTATGTGGTTTTGTTTGTGCATATTCTCAAGAATTTATTGGACCTGCACTGTTAATTGTAACCAAACAATATAACTGCCGCAAATATTTCATTACTGAAAGTAATTTAGAAGACTAAGTTGCTTAGGTGTGAGCAAATATGTTTTCACATTTCAGTATTCTACAAAGCTGACACTCCATGTATCTTGTATACCTAATTACTTAATTCAAATTATGTGAATGATACTGTTTACTTGGGCAGGTCCGACGGTGATCCAAAGACAGAATTAGGAGCTTCAGGTCTGTTTCACAGTACATCAGAGAAAGAGGCCTTGGAAAAGACCAATGACATTGGTAAGAAGTCACTGTCCCGCTCAGCTGCTGTTTCCAATGATCTATAAATAACTGCATTATGATGAAAGAGCGCACTGCATTATAACGCACATCAACATATTGAACTGCCATAGTGAACCAACACACAGTACGTATTTTGATGATACCTTTTTTCCAAGTGGGATTTATTACAAAGAGTGGTGAAAATTCAAGCTAGTATGCCTAGTTTCAAAGGAGCTTTACATCTATAAAGTAAGCAGTAGATAAATTCTGCATTTAAAGAATGGCCTGTGATTACCAGTCTCCACTGAAAAGCAAGTAACTCAAGCTTGTACAGGACTTTACTGATTTTATCCTTTGAGTTTATCATGATAAGATTTACTAATTTTTGGAGTATTTCATGTACCTGGAATTTAAATACATTTAAGTAAAATGATCAGCAGCAATGCAGTGACATATCAAATATTGTGGGAGACCCTGCAGTCCCTTGGAATGTTCAGTATATTTTGCATGCATTGGTGAGTTCAAGAAGCTTATATTGTAATGCATTTGTACCTATGCTCAATTTTTTCACCAGCTTTGAGAGATCCTTTTAAACTTTTTGAACTGAAGTTAGTGCATGTTTAGACAGATTGTATAAATATTTTAATGTTAAAGCTTTGTTACTTTACTAACTTTTTTCAACGTGTGTCCTTCAGTATAATTCTGCATTGCTTATACTGTATTTTATGCAGTCATTTAATGCAATTAAATTCATTGAAATTTAACTGGCACACATTGCTGTACAACTTAAAGCAATGTTTATAAGAGTCAGTCCTTCTGATAAACCTTTGTTTAATAAAAACCAGAATTCATTGCTTTTTTAAAATTATTTTGATGCTTTGCCTAAACAAGCAGTGAGAGGATATAATATAACAGCAAATAATGTGAACTTAACTGATAATAATATGGTAATTGGTTTGAAAGCTATAATGTAAAGACATTAGTGTGCTAGTTGCAGAGAAAATAAATGTGATTCTTTTCTTGCAAAGTAATGAGAAATCCTAAAATCTGCAAATGTACAACTTTTGCAGCTCTCAGACTCTTGTAACTGCTATAGCATTTATTGCAATAGATGGAAAATGTTATATTTTCAGCCCATCCTAAAACAGCCTGTTATGCATGCATTCCTTGCTCTAGTATTTTAAAACACTTTTTTTTTAAGATCTTGTAGACTATTTAGCAACAGCATACAGAATGATAGATATGTACAGTGCAGGAGTTTGCCAGTTGGACTATCATGCACAAGTCCTTTGAACAAACAAAACAGTTAGATCTGTTTTATTGTTCTTTCACCAGGACCCTAGAAATTGTTCCTTGCAGAGCATACCTTCCTTATAGAATTAGTATAGAATCTGCTTTGACTAGCTGAAAGTGTGCTCAGGTGGGGTGAGTAAGGGAGGGATGAGGGGGATCTAGCAAGAGCACAACCCCGCATTCCACCCTGATTGTCATTGTCAGTCAAGGTAGCAAGTATGTGCACATAAAGTGTTTTAATGTATCTTTTAAAATCCCTGACCACACCCTTTTGAGGCAGTGGATTCCGGGTCATATCAATTTAGTGGATAATTTTATTTCCTCTGTCGGTTATTTTAGATCATTACAAATCCTTTTGCCAGTGGCAGAATAGAAAGTAGGAATTTCTGTATGTAATACCGTTACTTCTGGAGAACTATCAAACCTTCTCATCTATCCAGAAGCCACTGATCAAGTAGGGGATGAGATAGTCCCTTCATTTTTCCAATCTTTATGTCAATGGTGAAAAGATGAAAAATTGGAAACAGTCAATCTGTTTTAGCTTCAGCAGAGTTTATTGCTCAACTATAAATCCCAGTTCTAGAAATCTGTAGCAACAAGAGTGGGTGAATGGTAGGTAACGTGGATCTAAGGAGGGGAGTAGAAATTTTGTTTTTTAGAATAAAGTTCTATTGTAGATTCTAAATTATAAGATATTTTCCCCTTTTAAGTGATAATTTAATACAGGAGCAGGGCAGAAAAAAAACCTTTATTATGCTTTACCTTCAACTTTGTTATATTTATGTCTTAACATTGTTCTCATGGCCACACTTTCTGGCAGGTTCGACTGTTAATCCAGATGAGAACAATTTCAATATGATCTACAAAATATTTCTCTTCAACACTACAGTTTTAAAGTTTTTAGTACAAAGATTTAAATTTCATGGCTAACCTGTGAAAATTAGTAATTCTACAATTGCTATAATCAACATAGCGCAATAAAGCATTATGAGAAGCTCTGTGTGTTGTAGCTTGAGGTGCAAGTGATAATACAAATCTGCAAAACTAGACTTTATTAACATGACAGGCTGGTTTGAGAGAGAGAGAACCATCTACTTTGTTTTGTACATATTTTGACTTGTAAAATGCTAAACTTTAACATTAAGCATGAATTTTGTAACATAATAAATACACAATTAAATGTGAAAACTGCTTCAGTAACTTTCTGTTGTTCTCATTGTTTTCAGACATTCCTTTCATGTGACGACTTTGCTTTCCTTTCCCATCACTCCTTGTAAAGCCTTTTAACTCTCACTTCTATTTACCATGGGTAACTCCACTTCCATGCCCTTTGAGGGTAAGACTGACTTAATCTTGACAGTCGTTAGAGCTCTTGAGTTATTTCTGCTCCTCGCTTTCCATTTATTGCAATGACTAGTTTCTAGACAGATCTCATGTGCAATCAAATATCGATTAGGAATGTCTAACTATTCCAGTTTTTCTGTACTTTATTTCTTTAAGAATGAACTGTTACAAGTTTTTATATTGCTGTTTTGAAATAAAAATTTTAAAGTGTGGAAGGAATTAACATATAAAAGAAAGCTTTCATTTCAATTCTTCCATGCTGAGAATGGTGTGTATGGGCCAGTTGCTGGAAACCTTTGTGCATAGTGTTCAAGGTGTAGTTGGCTCTCCTTCATTTGCTTTGCAGTGAACAAAAGTCATGGGAGGTGTTGTGATGACAAGACTCTTGGTAGAGGGAGAAATGGGGCAGGGAAATGTCAAGTAGCACAAAGATAAGGGTCACGTGTTGGGGTTATTTGGTAGTCATAACTGGCTGAAAGATGGAGGGTGGATTGGAATCATGATCAGATTTTGAATTTGGGAATATTAGGTTGAGGTTTGATGGAGTTGGAACCAGGATTCAGTTATGGTGCTATGGTAGAAGAGACCTGAAAATACTGTCGTAAGAGGCAGGTATGTAATTATATTCAGGTAATACCTGGTGCTTGATTCCAGAGCCTTAGACTGCATTGGGTGCTTCCATTCCTAGTCTTAATTGAAGCAAATCTCATGAGTAGCCTTCACCATCCATTGGCTAGACATGTGTAATTGAACTTTGTGAAAGTAATGTCAAGCTGTGCACTCATCGTCACTGTACATATCCAAATAACTCTTTGCATTCAGTGTGTCAAATTCACGGGGACCCAGAAGCAAATGGCAAACAACGGCAAACCCATAAGTTTTTGATTGGTTTCACTGTTTAATTTTCTGATTAAATTCTGTTGAATAGTGCATATAAATGAGTTGTTCTCTATTAGCCATAAAGTATTATTGACTGTTTTCTGTTGAAGGAAGATTCAAAAAAAAATTGTCTCTGTGGACTCCTTTGATCTCCAGATTCTGTTTCTAAATGCTCAGATCATTTGCCTAATCCTCGGTACTGGGTAAATGAGAATTTTTGCCCAACTATATATTGAAATGACCAGTGTTTCTGTACCTTGCTACAATTCTGTCCCTTAGCCATTATATCCACCCCTAATCTGGCAGCACTCTGAAGTGTATCCATACTATTTAAATACTAGTTAACTCTGACCTTGAGAGGAGCTTTGGATCACACTCCTACACTATCCACTTTCAAGCATTTTGTAGTCCTTAGGCCATCTATTGCCACATCTTTAAAATTGCCTAACCCACCTAAACTTGTCTGTGTCAAGCCCTCTTCCATTTTTGTATTACTTCTTTCCTTGACTATTTCAGCATGCCTTTATATTCTGGAAACTGCAAGTTATTAGAAAACCCTACTTTCCTTATCGTAATTATCAGTAAGGATCATTTACTTCCCATCCCAGTGTTTACTAACTAGAATTCACTTCCATTGGAACAAATAACTTGATTGAAAAACTGAGTATAAATACTGCCAGAATTTTCCCTTCGTATCTTTCTATCCTATCGCCTACATTCTTTCAATTTTTGGCTCCTGAGTATACTCAAATTTAATTGCTTCACCAATGGTAGCCATGTCTTCAACTGCTGCTCTAACCTCTGGAATTTCTTCCCTAAACTTCACTTTCTTCTTTCTCTTTAAGAATCCTCTTAAATTCTACCCCTGTGTAATGATTTGTTTGATAATGGTCAGGCAAATCACCTTGAATCTTTTTTGCTATGTTAAATACTGTAGCTCGAGTTGATGATTCTCTTGACTGAATAACCATGCCATAAGGTCTTGTCTTGTGAAAAGAGGAAATTCCATTGTATAGCATTTTGTAGCCAAATAACAATAATCAATTCATAGAGGTCCTTACTGGATCTTCTTTGAGGGAATAAGACAGGACAGATGACAGAAATGGATTTAGTGATCATAATTCGATTAGTTTCAAGATAGTTATGGAGAAGGATAGGACTGGCCCTTAGGTTGAGATTCCAAATTGGAGAAAGGCTACTTTTGATGTATTACGAGGATCTGGCAAGTGTGGATTGGGATAGGTTTTTTTTCTGGCAAAGGGTAAGTGGGAGGCCTTCAGAAGTGAAGTATAGAGTTTATATGTTCCTGTTTAAATAAAAGACAGGGTTAGCAGGGTAGTGAACATTGACTTTCAAGGGATACCGATGCCCTGGCTAAGGAGGAAGAGGAGGAGGAGCATGGCACATATAGGCAGCAAGGAACTAATGACATACTTGAGGAATATCAGAAATGCAAGAGAGCACTTACGAGGAAAATCAGGAGGGCTAAAAGAAGGCATGAAGTTGCGCTGGAGGACAAGGTGAATGAGATTCCTAAGGGCTTCTACTATTAAGAGCAAAAGGATAGCAAGGGACAAAATTGGTCCACTTGAAATTCACTTGAAATTAAGCAAGTCATCTGTGCATGGAGCCGAAAGAGAAGGGTAGATCATAAATGGATTTGTTGCATTTGTATTTATTTGGGAGTAGACACAGAGTCAACTGAACTGAGGCAAAAAAGCAGTGAGGTCATGGACCATATCAGGATTACAGAAGAGGAGGTGCTTCTGTCTTGAGGCAAATTGGCATAGATAAATCGCCAAAGCTTGATAAGGTGTCCCCTTGGATCTTGTGTGAGGCTAGTGCCGAAATTGCAGGTAGAGGTATTTAAAATGTTCTTAGCCACGGTTGAAGTGCCAAAGGATTGGAGGATAGCTAATTTGTTCCATTGTTTAAAAAAAGCTTTAAGAATAAGATGAGAAGTTATAAGCCGGTGAGCCTATAGTGGGTAGGTTATTGGAAGGTATTCTGTGGGACCAGGTGTACAAGTATTTGGATAGACAGGGATTGATTAAGGACAGTCAATATGGCTTTGTGGATGGTAAGTTGTGTCTAACCAATCTCGTAGAGTTTTTCGAGGATAAAACATTGATGAAAAAAAGGCAGATGTTGTTTGCATGGACTTTAGCAAGGCCTTTTATAAAGTCCCACAAGGGACACTGGTCAAGAAGGTTCAGTCCTTTGTAATTCAGGATGAGGTAGTAAATTGGATACAACATTGGCTTTGCAGGAGAAACCAGAGAATGGTAGTAGATAGTTGCCTTTGTAACTAGTGGTGCACCACAGGGAATGATGCTGGGTCCATTGTTGTTTGTCATCTGTATCAACGATCTGGATGATAATGTGGTAAAATGTACAGATGACAACAAGATTGGAGCTTTAGTGGACAGGGAGGAAAGCTATCAAAGTTTGCAGCAGGATCTTTGTCAGCTGGAAAAACAGGCTAATAAATAGCAGATGGAATTTAATGCAGACAAATGTGAGGTGTTACACTTAGGGAGGACAAACCAGGGTAAAACTTACACAGCGAACGGTAGGGGATTGAGTGTGGTAGAACAGAGGGATCTGGGAGTCCAGTAGCATCACAGTTAGATAGGGTTGTAAAGAGAGCTTTGGGCACATTGGCCTCCATAAATCAAAGTATTGGGTACAGGTATTGGGATGTTATGTTGAAGTTCTATAACACATTGGAAAATTTACAAGGATGTTGCCAGGACTTGAGAATCTGAGTTGTAGGAAAGTATTTATTGGTCAGAACTTTATTTCCTGGATCGTGGGAGAATGAGGGGAGATTCGATAGAGGTATATAAAATTATGAGGGGTATTGAAAAGGTAAATGCAAGCAGGCATTTTCAGCTTGAGTCTGGGTGAAACTAGAACTAGAGGTCATAGGTTAAGGATGGAAAGTGAAATATTTAAGGGGAACTTCTTCAATCCGATGTTGGAGAACTTCTTCATTTGGCGGTGTTGCGAGTGTGGGACGAGCTGCTGGAGGAAGTGGTGGATTAGAGTTTGATGTCAACATTTAAGAGAAGTTTGGTTAAGTACATGGACAGGAGGCGTATGGAGAGCCGTGGTCCAGGTGTGGGTCGGTAGGGATAGGCCAAATAACAGTTTGGCTTGGACAAATATTAATCCAGTTGATGCTCCTTGATGATGTCAAGATTCAGTGAAATGGTACACCCTATCCTTGTTATACGTGAGGGATACATTCCTCGAAGTTGACGCATAATGTGAATAATTATTTAAATGGAGAAAATAGGGATGCGTTCCAGAGGACTTCCTAAATATGTTTTATCTGTAACTTACTCACATTTTTATACCAATACGACACAAAAGCAGTACTACAAGACAACATTTGTATTATATTTAATCAATTTAAGGTACTATTCAATGTAATAAATCATAGAAAGTTAACATCCTCTGGTGTACACTACTCACCAACAGTGGCAGGTGTGTTCACTCCGGGAGATGAGTGGTTGTTGTGGTGTCGGGCAGCTTTACATGGATAAGGTGGATGGTTGTGGTCATCAGGATAATATCAAGCACAGCAAGGGGTTAAGGAAGACTCACAGAACTCTTAGAACTGCTGGCAGCGGAAAGACTACAGCGATTTGCATAAAGAAGTGTGGTTGTTTGCTTGGCAGCACTTTGTTTTAAATTTGCTTGTAGGGAAGAAGAGTTGACGGCAGGGAAGAAGAGTTGACGGCAGGGAACGACTGAAATGCTGACTCCGTTCTAAACTTGGGTCCATGCCCATCGCCATTTGTGCCAAGTGTTCCGACTTCCACCATTTTCTCACCGTTGGTAAACTCCCGGGATTTTCAAAATTGTCTGTTGCTTGCAGCATCTGAGACATAGTTCGCCGTAAAAAAATACGTACGCCTTGAATGTGGATCACACTGTTCAAGTGGTTGAATCAGCGATGTTGTGTTAGGCGGCAGGAAATGCACTGTTATGTTAGGATGAATGCTGTCCAAATGTTTAGGATGGGCTGGCGCATTGTCAAGCAACAAAAGAACTTTAAAGGCAAGACTCTGTTCCCGTCAGTAGCATCCCAGAGCTGTGTTACCTTCAGCTGATGCTGCGCTGTTTATAATTTCCAACTTTTTTTCAAGTGTTAAAGCAGTTCTCTGCCGCTTGGCTGATGGCCCAGGACCTGACATCGGACGCCTAGGAGGCATAATTAAATATTTCAAGTACAAAATCACTTCACAGTAGGTAAAACCAACAAAAGTTTAAGATTGCGCATCCACACCTTGCCAAAACCAATGCAAGAGTGGCGGGAAAGAGATTGTGAGGAGCGTGCACCTGAGTTGTATTGGCGGGAAAGCGGTGCTTCTCATCCCAACATAGAGACTGTGAGGCGTGCGCATGTGACTCGTATTGGCGGGAACGCATAACTCTTGAGTTTTGGATGCATATAACGAGACATTGGTAGAAATAGGTTCCTGACATAACTGTGAATCTGCATAGTCTGAAGACGCATATAACGAGGATAGGGTGTACTCCCTACCAGTTAATTTGTCTACTGATTTTTACAATGTCTCCTGGAAGAACAGAGGTTTCATTTTAGTTTTAAACATGAGGTTTAAAAAGAGCACTGGTGCTTTTGGGACTTTTCAGCAGATTGCAATCATAATGATTTATTAGGCACTCAGCAGAGACCAATAAAAGGAAGTGACGTGAGTGAACAGTATCAGGCTTTGGCTCAACTGGTTTGGGCAAGTACAGGTGGAAGTTCTGAGTAAGTTTCTAGTAAGTTTTTTTTTGTTAGTACATAGCAAGTGTGCTGGCAATGGGTCTGGAGGTAGTGGTATGTTCCTTGTGTGAGCTGTGGGAATTTTGGGAGACCTCCAGTCTCCCTGATAACTACATTGCAATGAAGTGCACCGAGCTGCAGCTCCTTAGAGACCATTTTAAGGAACTGGAACTGCAGCTGGATGACCTTTGGTTCATATGGAAAAATGAGGAAGTGATAGAGACTTGGAGAGCTTAGAAAGTGAGGTCCTGCTTCAGCTGCAAAGGCTGAAAGTTAATAGATCTCCAGTGCCAGACAACATATATCCAAGATAAGTTAAAGAGGTCTGTAATTATATATCATGTATTTTTCAAAAGTCAGTGAAGACTGCTGAAATCCCTAAGGACTGGAAATGGGCTAACGTTGTCCCAGTATATAAGAACCGCACTGACCCTAGTAACGATAGACCAGTAAGCTTAACATGTATTGTAGGTAAAATAATGGAAACATTAATAAAAGAGGAGATGGAAAAGCAACTGATAAGAACAGGCATATTAGCAGAAAGCCATCATGGGTTCAGAAAGGGGAAATCGTGTGTTACTAGTATGCTGGAGTTCTATGAAGAAGCAATTAAAATTTATGATAACAATAGACTAGAACTTTCAGAAGGCTTTTGACAAAGTATCTCACAAGAGGTTAATAATCAAATTACAGGAGGTAAGGTGTGCAAACGTGTGCAGAATTGGCTCAAAAACAGGAAAATAATGAGTTATGGTGAGAGGATCATTTTCATACCTAGAAGATGTTAAAAGCAGGGTCTACAGGGATCAGTTTTGGGGCCACTGCTGTTTTAAATTTACATTAACGATTTGGATAAGCACATAACAAATAAACCAGTAAAGTTTGCAAATAACACAAAATTGTGTGGGGGGGTGCGGGTTGATAACAGCAGAATCAAAACAGATCTAAACAAAATCCAGATGTGGGCAGATAAATAGCAGATGAAACTTAATGTAAGTAAATATAAACTATTACATATAGGAAGTAGAAATATTAGATATAAATATACAATGAGGGGTCTTGAGTTAAAAAATGCACTATATGAGAAGGATTTGGGCATCCTGTTGGAGTTACATCTGGACATTGCACAGAAGCAATTTGGAAAGCTAATAGAATATTGCACTGAGTGGAGTTCAAGTCAAGAGACATTCTCCTGAAGCTGTATAATGTGCTTATGAGTCCTCAACTTGAGTGCTGTGTGCAGTTTTTGGTCCCCATTTTTTATGAGGGATTTGAAGGCACTGGAGAGAGTTTAGAGATGCGTGACCAGATTCATTCCAGGTCTACAGGGTATGAGATGGAAAGAATTAAATCTTTTTAGTCTATGCAGTATAAGTAAGGTGAATGCCAGTTGCTATTTCAAAATTAATCCATCAACAAGGACACAAGGCCATAGGTTGAGATTGGTTAAGGGGAAATTTCAGACTAACATCAGGAAGTATTTCTTTACACAGCGAGTTGTGGACACATGGAGCAAACTACCTAGTTGTGTAGTGAGAGTAGTACCTTAGAGTCTTTCAAATCTAATCTCGATAGTTATTTCAACACACTATGTGAATAGGAATTTGGCAAGCTTTGTTGGGCCAAATGACTTGTTCTTGTCAGAAACTTTCTAATGTTCTAATGATATAGGAGCTACAGGGAGGTAGTCACCCTTAAGTTGTAAGAGGCATGTAGCTGGGTGACTGTCAAGAAGGAAAGGGAATAGGTTGCCTGTGCAGAGTACCCATGGCTGTTCCCGTCAATAATAAGTATACCACTTTGGATACTTAGTTCGGGGTTGGGGTTGATCTACTGGGGGAAGCCACAGCGACCTGGTCTTTGGCACTGATTCTGTCTCTGAGGCACAAGAGGGGAAGAAGAAGTGTGCAGTAGTGATAGGGGATTCCATAATTGGAAGAGCAGTCAGCAGATTCTGTGGACATGAAAGAGATACCCAGATGGTATGTTGTCCCCTTGGTGCCATGGACAGGGATATCTCAGATTGGATCCGCAGCATTCTAAAGGGGGAGGGTGAACAGCTAGAAGCTGTGGTACATATTGGTACCCACAACATAGGTAGGAAAGAGGAGGAAGTCCTGAAGAGAGAATATAGGAAGTTAATTAGAATGCTGAAAAGCAGGACTTCCAGGGTAGCAAATTCTGAATTGCTGCCTGCGCCATGTGCCACTTGCCAGTGAGGGTAAGAAAAGGATGAGCTAGCAGATGAATGTTGAAGATGTGGCTGAAGAATTGGTACGGGGACACGGTTTCTGATTTCTACATCATTAGTATCTCTTCTGGGGAAGGAATGACCTGTACAAAAGAGACGGGTTACACCTGAACCGGGGAAGACCAATATCCTTGTGGTCATGTTTGCTAGAGCTGTTGGGGAGGGTTTAGGCTAATTTGGCAGAGGGGTGGGAAGCAGAATGATGGGGCTAAGGATTGAGCAGTTGGTATACAACTAGGTGCAGTGTGTAGTGAGACTGTGAGGAAGGACAGACAGCTGATAGACATGAATTGCAGTGTAACAAGGGGACAAGATCAAAAAGGGTGATGACTGAAGGTATTATATTTGAATGCAGGCAGTATATAGAATAAAGTAGAAGATCTTGTAGCGCAGTTAGAGACTGGTTGGTATGATGTTGTGGGCAGCTCTGTATTGTGGCTGAAAGAAAATCATAGTTGGCAGTTTTATGTCCAAGGATACACATTGTATCAAATGGTTAGTCAGGTAAGCAATGGTTATGTGGTGGCTCTGTTCGTAAAATTATGAAATCAAATCTTTAGAAAGAGGTGACATACGTTTGGAAAATGTAGAATCCTTGTGGGTAAAGTTGAGAAACATCAACAATAAAAAAAATCCCGACGGGAGTTATTTGCAGGCCTCCATACAATAGCCAGGATGTGGGTTACAAATTGCAACGGGAAATAGAAAAGCCATGTAAAAACGGCAATGTTGTGATAGTCATGTGGGATTTCAATATACAGGTAGATTGGTTGGAGAGCTTTGTGGAATGCCTATGAAATGTCTTTTTTGAGCAGCTTGTTGTTGAGCCCACTAGGGGAATGGCAATAATTGATTGGGTGTTATGTAAAGACCCAGGTTTGATTAGGGAGCTTTGTAAAAGAACCCTTAGGAGACAGGGATCATAGTATGATCAGTTTGAAATGGAGAAGATAAAATTGGTTGTATCAGTATTATAGTGGAGTGAAAGAAATTACAGAGGCATAAGAGAGGAGCTGGCTAAAGTTGATTGGAAGGGGACTCTAGCAGGTATGACAGCAAAACAGCAATGATTGGAATTTCTGGGAGCAGGAAGGATAAAGATGAAGAAGTATTCAAAGGGAGGATGAAGCAACCATGGCTGACAAAGTCAAAGATAGAGAGGGCATATAATAAAGCAAAAATTAGTGGGAAGGTAGAGGACTGTGAAACTTTTAAAAACCAGCAGAATGCAACTAAAGGAGCCATAAAGAAAGAAAAGATGAAATATGAGGGTAAACTAGCCAATAATATAAAAGAGGATACAAGAAGTTTTTCCAGATATATAAAGAGTAAAAGAGATAGGATAGGTGATAATGGACCACTGGAAAATTACACTGGAGAAGTAGTAATGGAAGGCAAAGAAACGCTGGACAAACTTAATAAGTATATTGCATCTGTCTTCACTGTGAAAGACACTAGCGGAATGCCAGAAATACGAGTGTGTCAGGGCAGAAGTGAGAGAAGGTGCTTGCGAAACTGTAAAATTTGAAAGTAGATAAGTCACCTGGACCAGATTGACTTAACCCCAGGGTTTTGATAGAGGTAGCTGAAGAGATTTTGGAGGCTTTAGCAGTGATCTTTCAAGAATCACTAGAATCTGGGATGGTTCCGGAAGACTGGAAAATTGCAAATGTCACTCCATCCTTCAAGAAGGGATAGAGGCAAAAGAAAGGAAATTATAGGCCAGTTAGCCTGACTTCTGTGGTTGGGAAGATGTTGGAATCTACTATTAAAAATTAGATTAAGAACCTACTCTTGTTTCATAGTCAGAAGAAGAAGCAAATGAATATTACACTTGCTCAGTCTGACTTGGATGAAGAATAACAAGAGCATTCTTTGGAGAGGGAGATTAAGGCCAGAACCAGCATGGTTTCCTTAAGGGAAATCTTGCCTGACAAATCTGTTGGAATTCTTTGAGGAAAAAGTAGGCAGGATAGGCAAAGGAGAGTCAGTGGATGTTGTTTATTTGGATTTTCAGTAGGCCTTTGATAAGGTGCCACAAGGTAACAGCCCATGGTATTACAGAAAAGATACTAGTATGGATAGAAGATTGGCTGACTGGCAGGAGGCATAGAGTGGGAATAAAGCTAGCCTTTTCTGGTTGGCTGCCAGTGACTAGTGGTGTGCTGTAGGGGTTGGTGTTGGGACCGCTTCTTTTCATGTTATGACTGTTCAGAGAACATGTTAAAGAACTGGAGGTGCAGCTCACTGACCTTCGGCTCATACAGGAAACTTAGGAGGTGATAGATAGGAGCTACAGAGAGGTAGTCATTCCTAGGTTGCAGGACGCAGGTACCTGGATGATTTGTCAAGAGCGGGAAAGGAAATGGGCAGCCATTGCAGAGTAACCCTGTGGCCGTTCCCCTCAATAAGAAATATATTGCTTTGAATACTACTGGGAGAGGGACCTTCTAGGGGAAGCTGCAGCGATTGGGGCTCTGCCACTGAGTCTGGTGCTGTAGCTCAGAAGGGAAGGAAGGAGAAGAGGACTGTAGTAGTGATAGTGGATTCCATACTTAGAGGAGTAGATGCAAGGTTCTGTGGATGCAATAGAGACACCTGAATCAGGTCCACGGCATTCTAAAGCCAGAAGTCTTGAAACATGTTGGCACCATTGACATAGGTAGGAAAAGCAAGGAGGTCCTGAAGAGAGAATTTGGGGAGCTAGGTAGAAAACTGAAAAGCAAGACCTCCAGGGTAGTGATCTCTGGATTGCTTCCTGTGCTAGGCACCACTGAGGGAAAGAATATAATGATTTGGCAGATGAATGCGTGGCTGAGGATCTGGTGCAGGGGGTAGTGTTTCAGATTTCTGGATTATTGGGACCTTTTCTGGGGCAGGTACGACCTGAACAAAAGGAATGGATTATGACCTGTACAGAGGGATGGGTTACAACTGAACCCAAGGGGGCCAACATCCTTGTGACATGTTTGCTAGAACTGTTGGGGAGGTTTTAAACTGATTTGGCGAGGTGATGGGAAACTGACTGATAGGCCTGAGGATTGGGCAGTTAATATACAAGCAGAGGCAGTGAGACTGTCCAGAAGGACAGGCAGATGATAGGGCAAAATTGTAATCATTGGAATGAGTTGCAGTGTAATAGGGAGACAAATTCTAAAAGAGTGATTATTAGGGGACTGAAAGTGTTATATTTGAATGGACGTGGAATACGAAATAAGGTTGATCCTGTAGTGTTGTTGGAGATCAGTAGCTATGACATTGTGGGCTCCTCGAAGTCGTGGCTGAAAGAAGGTTGTATTTGGGCATTGTATGTCCAAGGGTACACATGGTATCGACTGGACAATCAGGTAGGCAGTAGTTATGGAGTGGCTCTATTGGTAAAATTATGAAATCAAATCTTTAGAAAGAGGTGACATATGCTGGGAAAATGTAGAGTCCTTGTGGGTAAAGTGAAGAAATATCAATGATAAATAGATCCTGTTGGGAGTTATGTACAGGCCTCCAAACAGTAGCCAGGATGTGGGTTACAAATTACAATGGGAAATAGAAAAGTCATATACAATGGGCAGTGTTGCAATTGTTATTTGGGATTTCAATATACAGGTTGGTGCTGATTTTGGAATCCAAGGGAGAGAATTTATAGAATGCCTGCAAAATGGCTTTTTAGAGCAGCTTGTGGTTGAACTCACTAGAGGATCAGCTATTCTGGACTGAGTGTTGTGTAATGAACCAGATTTGATTTGGGGCCATAAGGTAAAGGAACCCTTAGGAAGCAGTGATCGTAATATGATTGAATTCCCTGTAATTTGAGAGGGAGAAGCTAAAGTGAGATGTATCAGTATTGCTGTGGAGTGAAGGGAATTACAGAGGCATGAGAGAAGAGCTGGCCAACGTTGATTGGAAGGGTATAGTAGCTGTCATGGTGGCAGAGCAGAAATGGCTGGCGTTTTTGGGAGGAATGCAGAAGGTACAGGATAGATACATCCCAAAAAAGAAGTAGTGTTCTGAAGGCAGGATGACACAACCATGGCTGAGAAGGGAAGTCAAAGCCAACATAAAAGGACAATGAAAGGCATATAATAAACCAAAAATTTGTGGGAAGTTTGAGGATTGGGAAGCTTTTAATAATCAACTAAAAGCAACTTTAAAAAAAAAGCCATCAGGAGTGAAAAGATGAAATATGAAGCCAGTAATATCAAAGAGGATACCAAAAGTATTTTCAGATATATAAAGAGTAAAAGAAGGGCGGGAGTAAATATCTGACTGCTGGAAAATGCTGCTGGAGAGGTAGTAATGGGGGTTAAGGAAATAGCAGATGAACTGAATAAGTATTTTGCATCATTCTTCACTGTTGAAGACACTAGTGGTATACTAGATGTTTGAGAGTGTCAGAGGGTAGAAATGAGTGCAGTTGCTATTACTAGGTAGATGGTGCTTGGGAAACTGAAAGATTTGAATGTAGATAAGTCACTTGGACCTGATGGTCTACACCCAATGGTTCTGAAAGAGGTGGCTGAAGAGATTCTGGAGGCATAGCAATGATCTTTTGAGAATCAAATTATTCTGGCATGGTTCCAGAGGAATGGAAAATTGCAAATGGCACTCCACTCTTCTAGAAAGGAGAGAGGCAGAAGAAATGAAGTTATAGGCTAGTAGTCTGGCCTCCGTGGTTGAGTAGATGTTGGAGTCAATTTTTAAGGATGTGGTTTCGATGTACTTGGAGGCACATGATAAAATAGGCTGCAGTGAGCATAGTTTCCTTAAGGGAAAATCTTGCCTGACAAATCTGTTGGAATTCTTTGAGAAAATTACAAGCAGAGTAGACAAAGGAGAGTCGGTGGGTTTGGTGTATTTGGATTTTTAAATGGCGTTGGACAAGGTGCCACACATAAGGCCCATGGTATTACAGGAAAGATACTTACATGGATAGAGCATTGGCTGATTAGCAGGAGGCAAAGAGTGGGAATAAAGGGAGTCTTTTCTGATTGGCTGCTAGTGACTAGTTGCATTCCACAGGGCTCTGTGTTGGGACCACTTCTTTTTATGTTATATGTCAGTGATTTGGATGATGGGATTGAGGGCATTGTGGCCGAATTTGCAGATGCTACGAAGCCAGGTGGAGGGCAGCTAGTGTTGAGGAAGCGGGGGGCGGGGACTGTGGGCTGCAGAGGGACTAAGACAGATTAGAAGACTGGGCAAAGAGTGGCAGATGGTATACTTGTGTCGGGAAATGTACGGTCATGCACTTTGGTAGAAGGAACAGAAGTATAGACTATTTTCTAAACAGGATGAAAATTCATAAATCTGAGGTGTAAAAAGACTTGGCAGTCCTCATGTATGATTCTCTAAAGGTTAACTTGCAGGTTGAGTCAGTGGTGAGGAAGGGAAATGCAATGCTAGCATTCATTTTGAGAGGACTGGAATATAAAAACAAGAATGTAATGCTGAGGCTTTGTAAGGCATTGGTGAAGCTGAAGCCTCACTTGGAGTATTGTGAGCAGTTTTGGGCCTGTTATCTAAGAAAGGATATGCTGACATTGAAGTTCAAAGGAGGTTCACAAAAATGATTCCAGGATTGAAAGAATTACCATATGCAAAACATTTGATGGCTCTGGGCCTGTACTTACTGGAATTTAGAAGAATGAAGGGAACTTCATTGAAATCTATTGAATGTTGAAAGGCCTGGAATCAGGGGTTACCAACCTGTGGTTCTCAGACCCCTTGTTAAATGGTATTGGTCTTTGGCATTGAAAAACATTGCAAAGCCCTGGCCTAAATAGAGTGGATGTGAAGATGATGTTTCCTATTGCGGGTGAGTCTAGGAACAGAGGTCAAAGATAGAGGGACATCCATTTAGAACAGAGATGAGGAGAAATTTCTTTAACCAGAGGATGGTGAATCTGTGGAATTCATTGCCACAGACATCTGTGGAGGCCAAGTCATTGAGTTTATTTAAATCGGAGGTTGATAGATTCTTGATGTCAGGGCATGAAAGGTTACAGGTACAAGGCAGGAGAATAGGGTTGAGAGGGAAATAGATCAGCCATGATGAAATAGTGGAGCAGATTTGATGGGCCGAATGACTTAGTTCTGCTCCAGTGTTTATGGTCTTATATCAATTTTTTGGATTGAGGAATTGATGGTTTTGCGGACAATACGAAGGTAGGTGAAGAGGCAGATTGTACTGAAGCATGGTGTCTGCTGAAGGACTTAGACAGATTAGGAGAATGGACAAAGAAGTGGTAGATAGAAGATAGTGTAGGGAAGTGCATGATCTTGCACTTTGGTAAAAGGAATAAAGACGAGGATTATTTTCTAAATGGGGAGAGAATTCAATAATCTGAGGTGCAAAGGGTCTTGGGAGTCTTCGTGCAAGTTAACTAAAGGTTAACGTGTAAGTTGTTGGTAATAAGAAAAGTAAATGCAATATTAGCGTTCATTTTGAGTGGACTAGAATACAAAAGCAAGGATATAATGCTGGAGCTTTATAAGGCATAGGTCAGACCGTACTTGGAGTATTATGAGCAGTTTTGGGCCCCTTATCTCAGAAAAGATATGCTGGCATTGGAGAGCTTCCAGAGGAGGTTCACAAGGTGTGTTTGTTAGCTCTGGGCTTGTGCTCGCTGGAAGTTAAAAGAATGAGGGGGGAATCTCATTGAAACCTATCGAATATTGAAAGGCCTAGAAAGAGTGGATGTGGAAATAATGTTTTTTATAGTGGGGGATTCTAGGACCACAGGGCTCAGCCTCAGAGTAGAGAGACATCCATTTAGAGCAGAGAAGAGAAAAAATTTCCTGCAAATGTTACAGGGAGAAGGGAGTAGAATGGGGTTGAAAGGGGTAATAAATCAGCCATGTTGAAATAACAGAGCGAATTCAATGGGCCAAATGGTGTAATTCTGCTCCTATGTCCTGTTTGGTCTAACAGAGGCATTATAACTGCTCTTGCATCCAGATCAAGGTTAATTTCATCATAGGGATGGACCCCTGAGGAAATAAAGTGGGAGTTTTTTTTATAGTATTTGATTGCTTTAAGAAAATGAAATGGCTGGACTGCGCTTGACGCCATCTACACTTCCTGTTTTTGACAGGATCTCTGCAGCTGTTCCAGCCTTTTGATGCCACAGGGCTCCCAGTGTCCTGCTGGCAGTACTGGTATACAGATCTGTGAGGGGTGGCCCAAGGCAACCAATCCTGACTCCCATGTCCCAAGACCATTCTGGGTTTCTTATCACTCATGCATTTTGAGATCTTTTTCAGTATGTCTAAATCTCATGGCAACTTTATTTAAATATTTAAAAGGCATCAAATTCAATTTAGCATTTTAAAAGTGCATCATAAAACACTTTCCTCATGCAAATTCATTGAAAGCATCATATACCATTTTAATGAATGTTGTTGACCCTATTCAAATAAATAGCACTGCATTATTTCCCCAGCGTTTACCTATTTTTTTTATTTAGCACGGAACAGACCCTTCAGGCCCAATGAGCACATCACCCAGAAACCCACCTAGTTAACACTAGCCCCATCACAGGACAATATTACTATGACCAATTAGCCTACTAACCGGTACATCTTTGGACTGTGGGAGGAAACCGGAGCACCTGGAGGAAACCCACATGGTTCATGGGGGGGTGGGGTGGGGACATATGAACTCCTTATAGATGGTTTCAGAATTGAATTCGGAAATCCAGAGCACCCTGTGGATAACATGGAGCCGATAGGAAGTTTCCCCAAACTATTAGCTTAATGTGATCAGGATCTGCAACTACACTTGATGACAAGTCCAGAGGAAGATTATGAGTGTTGGATGTTCTGTACTTGTGTGTTGTAGTGCCCATATGTGGAGGTCTAACATGTGTAAGTGCATGCATTTCATTTAGGTTTATTTAATATCAGAGGATGTATACAGAATACAATCTGAAATTCGTACTCTTCACAGACATCCATGATACAAGAGACCCCATAAAATGAATGGTAGAACATCGAAGCCCTGAACTCCACACCCTGCTCCCCCCACCATACAAGCAACAGCAAAAGCCCCCAAAGGGATCTTGATCTAGAGTCAATCAAAACTACAGTCCATAACCCAGCACTTCGTTATCTCAGACAGGCTCCCTCTCTTTTGCAAGGGAAAGAGAGGTTGCTTCTGCAACACCGAGAGCAGAGGCCAGCAGCCCACGTGTTATGATCTTCCGCGTTGCCTCTCCAAGGCTCTCTCTCCCCCCACCCCCCGCACCATGTCGGCAGGCTGCAATCTCCATCAAAAGGGAGAGAGAGTAAGAGGGATTGCTGGAGTACAGGGACCTTCTTCTGACAGAAGCCAACGATTAGCAAACACGCCGCCTGCTGTCTCAATCTTTCAGTCTCCCACAACGCTTCAGTCAGCAAAATTGGCGAGGAACTGCGACATCCACGAGTTCACTCCTCGAGGACGCACATCTCCCAGGCCACTCCTGGAGATAGTGAAGCACTATGCTTCAGAGCTGGTCTGAAAACTATCGCTTGTGAAGAACTGTAGTTGAACTGTAGGTCCTGGACTTCCACAGAACCTCAACCACCTTGAAAAGAAAAGAAAGATATAAGAGAAGAAGAAAAGATGTTTCGTTATTAAACTGAAAGAAGTCACCTGGGTCTGCAAAAAACTTTGGCGCTATCTTTCCATGTTCCTCCTCCTCTGTAGTTGGCTAGATATTCTCTGTTGAACATCTAGCTGAAAATCAGCATGAAAATTCAGCCTAAGTGTACTTTTAAGTGGGTGTTTGATTTTCCAATGATATTGTCATTGGCTCTACTAAAACATCTTTCTGCAGTGGAACTTAGCCACTGTTTCTGTTATTCACATAAAACTTGCTTGTTAGGATACTCTGGTGCATCTGGAACTCTTCAGGGTTTGTTCTGTAATATAATCATTCTATGGTGAAATCATTCTATACGTTTTCTTTGGAGAGCCAAAAGAGAGCTTAAGTAGTTACTTGGGTGCAAGCCAATTAGAGCAACACTAAAGACCTTTTAATCACTGAATAAAGCTGAACACTCATTGTGTTTTTTAAACCCAGCATCAGAGATCAATTCTTAAGAAATAACATATCTTCAATAGAGAAATGGATATGCATGACGGCATGTGAACAGTGGGGGAATTTCAGTGTGTTATTGCTATTGCTAAATCTTTTAACTTGATCTCTACATGGAATGGTGTACTTTCTATTTAGTTACTAAACCTGTGCCTGTCAAAATTTCCTTGATGATTTGTTTTGAAGTTTCAGTGGAAAACCTGTTGTTCTTTTTGCATAACATTGTTGGTAAATTACGTATTGGAGTAATAACAGCACAGAGACTGGGCCTTTGGTCCACCAAATCCATGACAATTTCTTTTGCTCAACTTCACAAATCTACATAAGGTCCATATTGTTTTGTGCCTTGCCTATTTACTAACTGTCTAAATGCCTCTTAGATGTACTGATCTTATCTGATTCCACCATCTCCTCTGGCACTCTGTGTTTTAAAAAAAATCTTTCCCCTCAAATCCTCTTTAAAATACCTCTAAACCATGCCCTTGTGTTTTTGGCCCTCCTACCATAAGAAAATTGATTCTGTTTACCCTAGCAATGCTTCTAATACTCGTGAATAACTCTGTTAGGTCACCTCTCAGCTCCCTTCGCTGCAGGGAAAGTAAGCCCAGCCTATGAAATCTTTCCCCAGAACTGAAGTCCTTCAATGCAGGTAGCTTCCTGATGAATCTCTGCATCTTTTAGTGAATTACATTCTTAAAATAAAATCTGGAACCAGAAGAAAGCTCTCCTTCATCTGTTTAAAAGACTTGTAAAATGTAAATATGAAGAATAGAACCTTATAGCACAGATGCATGTAATTTAGGCTTTTGCATCTTCTACCTTTTATAAGGAAGTTACCGTAACATTTACAAAAGCTTCATGAGGTTGTTGCCAAGACTTGAGGACCTGAGTTACAGGGAAAGGTTGAATAAGTTAGGACCTTATTCTTGAAAATGTAGGAGAATGAGGGATGTTCAAAATTATAAGGGGTATAGATAGGGTAAATGTAAGTAGGCTTTTTCCACTGAGGTTGGGTAAGGCTAGAACTAGAGGTCATTGGTAAAGGGTGCAAGGTGTTTAAGGGCAACATGGTGAACTGCTTCACTCAGAGGGTGGTGAGAGAACAAGCCGCAGTGGAAGGGGTGGATGCGGGTTTGATTTCAACGTTTATGAGAAATTTGGATCAGCATATGGATGGCAGGGGTATGGAGGGATATAGTCCAGATGCAGGTCGATGGGACTAGGCAAATTAATAATTTGACATAGACGAGAAGAGAGAATGTCTGGGGATGGGTGTTGTCTTTGATTATGCTGGCTGCTTTACTGTGGCTGTAAGAAGTATAGACAGAATTTATTGAGAGGAGTCTGGTTTCCGTGATGTGCTGCACCTGTGTCCACACTCTCTACAGTTTTTTGCAGGCACATCTAGAGCAGATGCCATCCATCAGGATAGGATGCTTTCTATAGAGCATTGATGAAAATTGGTAAGGGTCAAAAGGGACATGTAAAATTTCGTTAGCCTTCTGAGAAAGTAGAGGCATTGGTGAGCTTTTTTGGCCATGGTGTCAATCTGGCTGGACTAGGGCAGGTTGTTGATGATGTTCAGATTTTGGAACTGAAGCTGTCAACCCTCTCAACCGCAACACTAGTTATGTAGACAAGAGCATGTGCACTTTTTTTTTGCTATCATTGAGGGAAGGACTGTTGCCATGACACCATGTTTCTAAGGTTTCTATCTTCTTCCTGTACTCTGACTCATCGTTATTTGAGAAGCGGCCCACTACAATGGTATCATCCACAAACCTGTAGATGGAGTTACATCAGAATCTGGCCATGCAGTCTTGTGTATACAGGAAGTGGAGTCGGGGCCGAGGATGCAACCTTGTGGAGCATCATTGTTTTGAATAATTGTGGCAGAAGTGTTGCTGCTTATCTTTGCTGATTGTGGTCTGTTAGGTAGTTACAGCATCCGCTGTAGACCTGTTTGTGCGGCAAGTCAAAGGTGTCTGGAAGACTGGAGTTACTGTATGCCATAACTAGCCTCTTAAAACTTCACAATGATGGGCGTCAGAGCCACTGGGCGATAGACATTAAGGCACCTTACCTTGTTTTTCTTAGGTACCAGGATGATAGTAGGCAGCTTCTATCCCACTGTTACAAGACTGTTGAATGGTTGCCTAGTAAGATAAGATGGACTCTTGATCTCACAGTCTACCTCTTTATGATTTTGATTCAGTTTCTTCAAAGATGTATTAATTTGCTTTTAGGATGTTCCTAAATCATCTTTTCAGGTGATGATTTTCAGACTTTGAAGCCTTCACGTTGGAGGGGGGAGGGTTGTAGAATTTGTTAGTTTCTTTATAACCATAATAACAATTACAGCACGGAAACAGGCCGGCCATCTCGGCCCTTCTAGTCCGTGCCGAACTCTTACTCTCACCTAGTCCCACCGACCTGCATTCAGCCTATAACCCTCCATTCCTTTCCTGTCCATATAGCTATAATATGGTTATTTATAGTTTGCCCATTATATTTCCTTGTGATCATCTGCAAAAGAGGAAAATTACTGACTCTCTATTTCAGAACCCCTCATCATTTTGAAAACCTCTATTCTGACTTCTCTACTGTGAAGCGAACAATACCAAATTCTTTGTTTTCCCAAATAACAGAGACACCTCATGCGCTGTGTCAGTTTACATTATTTTGGGTTCAGTGTAGGTTATTTTGTAATGACTCTGGAGCATTGAGTTTCATTATCTGTAACACATTGGTATCTGCTTGGTCCTTACATTCTCCCCATTGAATATACCGTGAACATTTACTGAGGTTAAACAAAACAAGGATCAAATAATGCTTTCCCTAAACCCCGTGCACTATATTGAGACTACACTATATAAAATATATGATACTTTGCAAAAACAAAATGAGAGCTCTCTATAATATTTGACTGACGAATTTGCCCTATGAGAAGGGGGATGCTTATTTGCTGTTAATTAATGCCTTAATTAACTTGAGTCATATAACCTCCTTCCCCAGTTGTATTTAAAGAAGCCATAACGCAGATGTCAATACATATTTAAGGGATGTCAATACATATTTAATGCATGAAACACAGTATATTCTTAAAACGTGACTATTATAGAGCATTTATCAGGGACAGAAGTGAATTGATTTGGGAAAGCCAGCAAGGATTTCGTAAAAGCAAATCATGTTCAGCTATCTTGCTGGAATGTTTTGATGAAATAATAGTAAGGATCAATTAAGGAAATATGGTTGATGTGTTACATATGTGGCCTTTGAAAAGGCAACTCACTGTGTAATGTGATACAATAGACTTATCAACTCTATTGAAAGCCATGGAATTAAAAGCACAGCTGCAGCATAGAACAAAAATTAACTAAATAACAGTAAAAGCTTTATTTCAGTTGACACTTCAGGGGGTGGTACTGAGACCTCTGCTTTTCTTTATATTTATCATTTGAATTTGGGTATACAGGGCACATTTTCCACATCATCAGATGACATTAAACTGGGCAGCGTTAGTGTAAAGTTTTACGTCAATGACCTGGGTTCAATTTCTACCACTACCTGTAAGGAGTTTGTACATTCTCCCCTTGACAGCATGGGTTTTCTCCCACATCCCAAATATATACGGTTAGGGTTAGCAGGTTAATTAGTCACGTGGATGTATTGGGCAGTGTGGGCAGCCTGGTACCATGCTGTACCTCTAAATAAATAAAATTAAAAGCATAATTTGCAGATAAAACATAATATTAAGTAATGTGAAATGTTATATTGCTGTAAAAAGAATGGGGAGAGTTGATATAAACCAGGGGTTAAGGATGTGAATTGTGTCATCTGTGTATGATTTATTAAAATTGACAAGAGAAGTGTTGGAGATGACTTATCTGGGGTCCTGAGTTTATTAATAAGATTACATTTCAGTCAAGCTGAATCCAGTAAGTACTAGTTCAGCATCATCTGGAGTAGTGTCCAGTCCTGGAATAAATAGATTCAAGAGCAGTTTACTGAAGAGAATTTTAGGGGAAAAAGTAACGTGGAAAAACTGGATTGCTCTTACAGAGAGCTGGAATGGACTCAAAACAGAATGGCACCCTACTCTGATATCAACAAACACAAGAAAATCTGCTGGAGCCCTGATGAAGGGTTTTGTCAGAAACATTGACTGTTTATTCATTTTCATAGATGCTGCCTGCCCTGTTGAGTACCTCCAGCATTTTGTATGTGTTTCAATGCTAAGTATACTCAGCAGGTCAAGTACCTTCTGTGAAGAGGGTAACCAGCAATGTTGTGAAAGATTAACTCTGTATTTCAAGTGTTCCCATCATTTTCTAAACACAAAATAATCTGCAGATGCTGTTGTCAAAGGAACACTCACAATGCGCTGGAGGAACTCAGCAGGTCAGTCAGCATCAGTTGAAAAGATTAGTCGACATTTTGGGCCGAAACCCTTCGTCAGGACTGAAGGAAGAACTTTGGGGAAGGTTTTGAAGAATGCTGGTAGTTGGAAAAAAGCAGTAATTCGAAAGACAAAAGGGTGGGGGATGGGAAGCAGGGAGGTGATTGGAAGGAGAACAATGCGCAGTAGTAGAAGGAGATGGAACTATGGGGGAGGTGATGTGAAATAGGGATAGAGGAAGGGAGGGGGAGGGAATTACTGGAAGTTGGAGAATTCTATGTTCATACCAAAGGGCTGGAGACTACCTAGACAGTATATGAGGTGTTGCTCCTCCAACCTGAGTTTAGCCTCATCATGGCAGTAGAGGAGGCCATGTATAGACCGTGTAAGCGGAACAAGTGCTACACATGCCCTTACACTTCCTCCCTTACCACCATTCAGGGCCCCAAACAGTCCTTCCAGGTGAGGCATCACTTCACCTGTGAGTCGACTGGGGTGATATACTGCGTCCGGTGCTCCCGATGTGGCCTTTTATATATTGGTGAGACCCGACGCAGACTGGGAGACCGCTTTGCTGAACATCTACGCTCTGTCCGCCAGAGAAAGCAGGATCTCCCAGTGGCCACACATTTTAATTCCACATCCCATTCCCATTCTGACATGTCTATCCACGGCCTCCTTTACTGTAAAGATGAAGCCACACTCAGGTTGGAGGAACAACACCTTATATTCCGTCTGGGTAGCCTCCAACCTGATGGCATGAACATTGACTTCTCTAACTTCCACTAGGCCCCACCTCCCCCTCGTACCCCATCTGTTACTCATTTTTATGCACACATTCTTTCTCTCACTCTCCTTTTTCTCCCTCTGTCCCTCTGAATATACCTCTTGCCCATCCTCTGGGTCACCCCCCCCCCGTCTTTCTTCCCGGACCTCCCGTCCCATGATCCTCTCGTATCCCCTTTTGCCTATCACCTGTCCAGCTCTCGGCTCTATCCCTCCCCCTCCTGTCTTCTCCTATCATTTTGCATCTCCCCCTCCCCCTCCAGCTTTCATATCCCTTACTCACTCTTCCTTCAGTTAGTCCTGACGAAGGGTCTCGGCCTGAAACGTCGACTGCGCCTCTTCCTATAGATGCTGCTTGGCCTGCTGCGTTCACCAGCAACTTTGATGTGTGTTGCATGTATGGACATATCTGAATGGGAATGGGAAGCAGAGTTGAAGTGGGTGGCTACCGGGAGATCCTGTCTGTTGTGGCAGACGGAGTGGAGGTGCTCGACAAAGCGGTCCCCCAATCTGCGTCGGGTTTCACCGATGTAGAGGAGGCCGCACCGGGAGCACCGGATGCAATAGATGACCCCAACAGGTTCTCAAGTGAAGTGTTGCCTCACCTGGAAGGACTGTTTGGGGCCCTGAATGGTGGCTAGAGAGGAGGTGTAGGGACAGGTGTAGCACTTACGCTTACGGGGATAAGTGCCGGGTGGGAGATCCGTGGGGATGGATGTGCGGATAAGTGAGTCGTGAAGGGACGATCCCTGCAGAAAGCGGAGAGGGGTGGAGAGGGAAAAATGTGCTCAGTGGTGGGGTCCTGTTGAAGGTGGCAGAAGTTGTGGAGGATAATGTGCTGGATCCAGAGGCTGGTGGGGTGGTAGGTGAGGACAAGGGGAACTCTATCCCTGTTGTGGTGGCGGGAAGATGGGGTGAGGGCCGAAGTGTGGGAAATGGAGGAGATGCGGGTGAGGGCATCATTGATCACCGTAGAAGGGAAACCACGATCCTTAAAGAAAGAGGACATCTGAGATGTCCTGGAATGGAAAGCCTCATCCTTGGAGCAGATGCGGCGGAGACGGAGGAACTGGGAATAGGGAATGGCATTTTTGCATGTGGCAAGGTGGGAAGAGGTATCGTTGAGGTAGTTATGAGAGTCAGTGGGCTTGTAGAAGATTTCAGTGGACAGTCTGTCTCCAGAGATGGAGACCAAGACATCGAGAAAGGGGAGAGAAGTGTCAGAGATAGACCAAGTGAATTTGAGGGCTGGGTGGAAGTTAGAAGTAAAGTCAATGAAATTGACGAGCTCAGCATGGGTGCAGGAAGCAGCACCAATGTAGTGGTCAATGTAGCGAAGGAAAAGTTGGGGAGCAGTACCAGAATAGGTTTGGAGCACAGACTGTTCCACATATCCAACGAAGAGGCAGGCGTAGCTGGGTCCCATGCGAGTCGACTAATCTTTTCAACTGAGGCTGACTGATCTGCTGAGTTCCTCCAGCGCATTGTAAGTGTTCCCATCATTTTCTGTTTTTCCTTTAAAAGTCCAGCATCTGTTGCTTTTTACTCTTCATCTAAACCGTCAACCATGCTTAATACATCATTCCACAGAAGGGCAACTTGGGTGTGGTTGTATGTGTTGGGTGACAATTGACTATCAGACATTTGCAGAATGTACAAACAAAAACATTTACTTTCCCTGACTAATAAGGCTCACCTCTGGCCACTAACACCACCACTGCCTTACTGTTTCCTATTGGTCACCTTATATACTGCCTAGCATCACTTTGAAGACATACAATAAGTTTACATATATAAGATATCTCGTGTATTTATATCTATTGTGTTATTTTTGTGGTCTTTATCTTTTGTGTATTTTTTGTGCAGCATCAGATCCGAAGTAACAGTCATTTCATTCTCCTGCACACTTGTGTACAGGAAATGACATTAAACAATTCTAAATTACACTTGCAAGAAAAAGTTTGCAAACCCTTTGCAATTACCTGATTTTCTGCATTAATTACTCATAAAACGTGGCTGGATCTTCTTCTAAATCATAACAATAGACAAACACAATCTGCCTAAACTAATAACACACAAACAATTGTACTTTACAGTCTCTATTGAACACATTGTTTAATTATTCACAGTCCAGGCTGGTAAAAGTATGTAAACCCTTGTATTTAATAATTGGTAGAACCTCACTTAGCAACAACCACCTCCACCAAACGTTGCCTGTAGCTGCTGATCAGACTTGCACAATGGTAAGGAGGAATTTTAGACCATTCATCCATACAAAACTGTTTCAGTTCATCAGTATTTCTGGGGTACCTTGCGTGAACAGCCCTCTTCAGTTCATGCCATAAAATCTCGATTGGCTTAAGGTCTGGACTTTGACTTGGCCATTCCACACATGAATTTTCTTCTTTTTAAAGCATTCTATTGTTGATTTACTGTTGTGTTTCAAATCATTGTCTTGTTGCATCATCCAACTTCTACTAAGCTTCAGGTGATGGACCGCTACCCTGACATTCTCCTTTCCTTTCTTTTTAAATCTTTTTATTAAATAAGTATACAAAAAGGTAAGCCATATAGACACTAATACATTGTTAGAATATAATAAAATTACAGAAGATATTAAGACAAAAAAAATACTACAATGTAATTTAAACATAACGTACCAAGGTAACATAATAGTATACTAATTTTATATATATATCAATAGAGAAAAAGAAAAAAAACCCCCAAAAAAACCCACCGTGCAACTAACTAAAAGCAAAGCAAAGCAATGGGCTAACGTGAAACCAAACAGAGTTAAACTTAAAATCACGTCCTCAATCCCGACCTCCATTAAAAACAGTAAAAAAAACAAGAAGGGTATTTATTACATTAAATGAAAATATTGAATAAAAGATCTCCAAGTCTGTTCAAATTTAAATGAGGAGTCATAAAGATTGCTTCTAATTTTCTCCAGATTCAAGCATAATATCGTCTGAGAAAACCAAAAAAAGGTAGTTGGAGCATTAAGCTCTTTCCAATGTTGTAAGATACATCTTTTCGCCATTAAAGTAAGAAATGTAATCATTCTATGGGCTGAAGGGGAGAGATTACTGGAAATTTTAGGTAGTCCAAAGATAGCAGTAATAGGGTGAGGAGAGATATCTATATTCAATACCTTGGAGATAATATTAAAAATGTCTCTCCAAAAAGTTTCCAAAGTAGGGCAAGACCAAAACATATGAGTTAAAGAGGCTATCTGCCCCGGACATCTATCACAAAAAGGATTAATATGAGAATAAAAGCACGCTAACTTATCTTTGGACATATGTGCTCTATGAACAACTTTAAATTGAATTAGGGAATGTTTAGCACAGATAGAGGAAGTATTGACTAATTGTAAAATCTGCCCCCAGTCATCCACGGAAATGGTAAACCCCAATTCCTGTTCCCAATCTACCCTAATCTTATCAAATGGAGCTTTCCTAAGTTTCATAATAATATTATAAATCATAGCCAGTGCACCTTTCTGACATGGATTAAGGACATTCTCCTGTAAAGTATCTTGATACAACTTTGAGTTCATTGTTCCCTCAACAATTGCAAGCTGTCCAGGCATAAGGCAACAAAGCAGCCCCAAACCATGATGCTCATTCCACCATGCTTCACAGGTGGGATGAGGCTTTGTTTTTGGTGCTGGTGGGCAGTGCCCTTTTCCCTCCAAACATAGTGGTGTGTGTTTCTGCCAAAAAGTTCAATTTTTATCTCATCTGTCCACAGAACATTGTCACAGAAGCATTGTGGAATATCCGGCTGGTCTTTTGCAAACTTGAGACATACAGCAATATTTTTATTTGGAGAACAGTGGTTTCCTCTGTGGTGTTCTTCCATGAACACCATTCTTGTTCAGTGTTTTTCTTGTAGTGGACACATGAACAGAGACTTTAACAAGTTCTAGAGATTCCTGCAGGTCTTTTGCTGTTACCTTTGGGTTCTTTCATCTCCTTCAGCATTGCATGCTGTACTCTTGGTGTGATCTCTGCAAGATGCCCACTCCGAGGGAGAATAGCAACAGTACTGAATTTCCTCCATTTGTCGACAATTTCTCTTACTTGGACTGATGAACACTCAGGTCTTTAGAAATGCTTTTGTAGCTTTTTCCAGCTTCTTCTAAGGTCCTCTGAAAGTTGTTTGGATTGAGGCATGGTGCATTATAGACAGATCTTTCTTGAGAAGAGCAGGCTCTGTCAGTAACCTGACTTTCTGAGTCTCTTATAGGGCAGGGCACTTCCACAACTCACACCTCCAATCTCATCTCTTTGATTACAACACCTGAGTCCAGATAGCTTTTGTAGAAGGCATCAGAGGTTCACATGCTGTTTTCAACTTAGAATGTGATTGGTTAAATGCTGTACTCAGTATTGATTGTTGTGTGTTATTAGTTTAGGTACATTATGTATATTTATTGCAGAAAACTAGATAATTGCAAAGGATTCACAAACTTTTTCTTGTAACTGTACATCTACAAATTCTTTAGCTGCTCGATTTGGATACAATAGTTTAATGTGGAAATTTACATTCTGAACAAAGATGGTTTGTTGCTACCTGATTTGGCCGATCAGTATATTGACCCTTTTTGGTCTGGTGTTTATTCCTGTGGGAGAATGCATTAAGTTTCTGGAGAGGGAGTTGATAGGTAACAATACTGGCTTTTTATTTCATCACGTTATTACTTACAAAAGTAAAACAAAATTAAATGTGATGAATTCTTTGAGCTATACAGCTATATGGTTGTTGAACATTATACAAATTGTTTGAAACATTCATTTCTAACATATTGCATTGCTTTCTTTTGCCTTGTAGATGTAACAAGTTTTGACAGTGTAGTCGCTTCCACTGAAAAACTCAACCATCCCACGACGTCCAGACCGAAAGCCAGTGGACGGCGCCCACCATCACAAGTCTTTACATCTGTATGTTTAAGCTTATACCTGGTTGTATAGAACTTTTCAGTTCAGGTAGTAGGCACTAAGCTACCACACTTATGCAGGCTGCATTCTATGGAATGGTGTCTCACCTTGGTTCATCTCTCCTTTTCTCCAAATAAGTAGTAAAATTCCAATAATCTATTTTCAAACCATTCAGAAATCCTAATTAATCAGCATTTATCTCACCAGACAATGTTTACAAATTTTATTCATCCTGGCCTCTATTTCCAAGTACTTGGGAAGGCCCTTGTCCTCTACTCTCTGGAAACTTACTGAGTTTACTGAAATGTTGAATTAAAAAACATCCAATAGTCTGCAAAATCTGCTGGTCTGGCATCAGCAAAGGCCCATGCCAATCTAACAGTTCTGTTGTCTGTGGAGCATAACGCAAGCTGCTGAAGGAACTCAGCATTTGTAGAAGGAAATGCTCAAGACTCTTCACCTGGACTGAATGGTGCTATATGGCTTACCATAAATGCATCAGTGCCAATTGCCTCAACCACTATCTCATAGCAAGTTCCAGTTTCTCAACTCTGAATAATGAATTCCCCATTTATTAGTGATCATTTGGTATTTAGATTTTTATCTACCCTCAAATCAAATGTTTTTAACTCTGTTGACTGTTTTATCATTATTTTTAGTGAGGACACTTATCTTAGTCTCTCTTCTAAAGAACCCAGATCATTCAAGTGAGATAAACATTTGCATCATTTGATGGACCCGGAGAGGCCACTGTGACTTTTTCTGATGATTGTATTTTCTGATGTTATCCTGGTTTTCTGTGTATTATATAACAATATTTCAGCTTCTTTATTGTTGTATCTCTTTGGATTTCTTCCTACATTCTCACTTAGGTTCTGAAAAGCTCTTTATTCTCTGTAATATCTCAATTATCTGGTGACCAAACTGTTTTTTGCTAATCTATGCTTTTTGTTTCTTAAAGATCAGAGTACACCTAAAGTCAGAGTTACTGCTCTATAATAAATAACAGCAGTTAAATGTGAATGAGGTTTGAGGGTGTACCAATAGTGGAAAGAGAGAATCTATGGGTTTTCCATTAAATGAGAAGGGGAAATCTGGGATTTTGTTCAATTTCCATAATTCCCCATTTTATGGATGGTTTTCAACCAAAATATTAATTTATCTCTCTGCATCACTGGCTGGAACTCCTGCGCCTTTTTTGAGTTATTATTGCAAGTTAGCTGGAACTTGCACAGAAACCAAACCATTAGGCACACCTGTGGCTGGTTGATTGATCTCACATGAGATTGGAAATACAATTCCTACTGCAAAGATTGAAGACAGCAAACATATGATATCAGAAATGGACTCTACCAGAGACGCTCAGGCATGGAACACCCATGGAAATTTATTGTTTATTTATTGAAATACAGCACGAACTAGGACATTCCAACCCTTCAAGCCACACTGCCCACCAACCCCTGATTTACCCCAGCCTAATCACTGGATATTTTACAATGACCAGTTAACCTAACCGGTATGTCTGGACTGTGGGAGGAAGCGGGAGCTCCCACAGAAAACCCATAATATTCCATGGGGAGGACATATGGACTCCTTACAGATGATGTCGGAGTTGAACTCCGAACCCCAACGCTCTGAGCTGTGATAGTGTCGAGGTAACTGATGTGCTACCCTGGATCCTTGCCAGTTCCTAATCTGGTAATAAAAGGCTGGTATCAGTAAACATGACCATGAAATGTTGGAATGCAGTGCTTAAAAATCAGCTTCAGTCATTAATGTCCTTTAAAGGAAACCTGTAGGCCAAATCAAGACTAGTCTGTATCCGACTGCAATCCCACACTTGTAAATGCCCTGAGAAGTTACAATCTAAAAACTGTTCTGCAGTTGACTACTTTCTCATGGTAACGAGGCATGGGTATTAAATGCTGACCTTGATAATGCTATATAAACAAGTGTGAAGTAAAACATTGAGATTTTGCACCTAATCTTGCAATTATGAATTGCAATGTTGTATTTTCACACCCTCTATCGAGCTGAATATAGACTTCAAAAATATGAACAAAAGCCATGTTTTGTTTCCATTACACATGAGCTAACAAATCACGCCTTCCAATTTGACAGATTGTTGTTGCTGCATTTCACAGCAACAAATCTACAGAAGCAGATTTTCATTTGAACTTGCACTTTCAATCCATAATATGAAAGGAGCTACTTGAAAGATAAATTTCAGAAAGGTAGTTTATCTTAAGAGAGAAATTGCAGGGAAAAAGAGTATTTGCAAAAGATTATTAAGTTAATACAGAGGTCACACACCTGAAAATATTCAATAGTCAGGCTTCATGTTCTGATTAGATTTGTTTTGAATTATGATCAATTCTGATTTCTCTGAGCAACTATTGCTTAATTTTTTTTATTCTTCTTTCCCTTACAGCCATCACTTTCTAGCCCTGATTACTTGGACTCACCAGTTTCACAAGAGGATGAAAGAGAAGAGCAAGAGAGAACAGAATTTGATTCCAACGCGGCAAAAGTAAAAGATGTCATAAAGAAAGCTCCCAGACCCATCCCTTTGTTACCAGTGAGTTAACTAGAGCTGTTTTTTCAGTTGTACAAATAGGTAATGTTAAAATGTGGACTAAAAGAACTTTTCCAAAGAAATCATCTTATTATATCACTGCTAATGTGAACTGAGAGAGAGAAGCTGGAGAACTGGAGAGAACAGTGTAAATAGTGCAGAGAACACAGTAACTGTAAACTGGGAGTGAGGAGCTAAGAATGCACTGTGAACAGTATAAAGTACAGACCAACACAAGGCCACCTCATAGATTCCATGAGAACTGCAAGAATTCATAAATCTGTAAAAGCTTTTAAGTGAAAAATGAGCGATTAGCTGGGGAAGAGGAGCAAAGGCTGTCCTAGCTGCTATATCGTGCTGTTTTAGATTGTGGCAACGTACACAAAATTCTAGAAGAACTCAGCAGGCCAGGCAGCATCTATGGAAAAGAGTACAGTCAACATTTCCGGTTAAGAACCTTCTGAAGGGTTTCAGTTCGAAACGTCGACTGTACTCTTTTCCATTGATGCTGCCTGGCCTCCTGAGTTCCTCCAGCATTTTGTGTGTGTTGCTTGGATTTCCAGCAACTGCAGATTTTCTCATTTGTGAAAGTTGTGGCAAATCTGTTATATGATCATGGAACACAATCTGATATTACAATGTAATTGTCCTCATACTCGAGAACTTATTTTACCCTAATGCTGCACCTTACCTCCAACACTTTCAGGAGTGGAGCTCAGCATCAGAATTAATAGGAAACTGTTTACTTTACCTTATATTCTTGTTATTACCATTGGGGAACAGATGTAGGAGCCTGAAGATCCACTCTCCAATGATTCCCTCTGCCATCAGGTTTCTGAATGGTCCATGAGCACAACTTTTTTGCATTATTTATATTTGTAATTTATATAATTTTGCTGCAAAACAACAAATTCCACTTCATTTAAGTCAGTGGTAATAAACCTGATTGAGTCTGCAGTGACTGCATTTCAGAAGCAAGGCCGTTAGTTGCCAAGTTGCATAATGCAGATGTTGTTTGTGTGTCTGAGCTCCGAGAAGCTTCTTGCCATTATTATTTCACAAGTATATAAAAGAAAAGGCTTTATTATCAGCATCAGCAAGAGTTAACATCCTCTAACAACCTTACCCCCCAACTATTCGGCATGCCCCCGACCATAAATGTTCATGATGAGATCCTGGAAAATGCACTTCTCAGACACCAATAAAAAAATGCCATCACCTTAAATGCAGCAAAACGGCCTTTGGTTGGTTTGGGGGGTGGGGGCAGGTGGTGGAGTCTGTTTGAAGATGAAGAATGAAGACCTCAGAATTGGCACAATATTCCTGGTTGCTCGTAGTGGAGGAAGAACATCCGTAATATCATCTTGTACATTGTGGTTGTTTACACGATGTTCAACTTCGCAGTTTTTACTTTTATCTGTTTACATAATGGAAGGCATTTTTAAAATGCCGGATTTGATTAACCTGTTGGAGGTTGCACCAAAACAATGGATGTATGATCTTTAATTTTCACTCTGTCCTGGATTATTCATCATTGAAATCTAATTTGTGTGATGGCCACTTAGGGAAGTATACTCTTGATTGGCACAGCAAATCAGGTGGTACTAGAGCAAGGTAGCACAAGATCAAAGAAAACTAGAAAGAATGATAACTTAAAAAGAGAATTTTGCAACTCTGATCAGGATATTTTGAATGCAGTGACAAGATAAGAAATGAGTTTAGAGATTGAAGCTGTAATCTCTGCAAATAAGAGTAAACTCACGTTAATTGAAGAGGAAAAGGGCATTAGCGAAAGGATGAATGCTAGAATATGCAGATTGGACAATTTTTTTTTAAATAAGATGTAATAATAGTACAAGGTTTTGATTGGATTTCTTAAGTATATAAATAAATAATGCAAAGATTATGACAGACCAGATTGCAATCTGTTTGACTTCAGTAAAGGGAAAGGTACTGTTGAAGACACAGATTGTCTGCAGAAGGACCTAGACTGAGGAAAGAGGCAATGAAATGGCAGATGGCATAGTGTAGGGAAGTGCATGGTCATGCACTTTGGCAGAAAGAATAAAGGCATGGACTGTTTTCTAAATGGGGAGAACATTCAATAATCAGAAGTGCAAGGGGACTTGAGAGTCCTTGTGCGAGTTGGGTCAGTAAGAAGGCTAAAGCAATGTTAGCATTCATTTCATGAGTTCTAGATTACAAAAGCAAGTATGGAAATCAAGAATCCAATTGCACAAGAAAGCATCGAGGCCAAGTTCCTGAAACTTATTGATTAATTGGAGCTGATCATTGACTTCAGGTGGAGGAAACCCAAGGTCTATGAACCAGTCCTCATTGGAGGATCAGAGGTGGAGAGGGTCAGCAACTTTAAATTCCTCAGTGTTGCTATTTCTGAGGTCCTGTCCCAGGCCCAGCATGCAAGTGCAATTACAAAGAAAGCAGGGCAGTGCCTCTACTTCCTGGTTCGGCATGACATCTAAAACTTAGCCAAACGAGCGGAGAGTATATTGACTGGCTGCATTGCAGCCAGTATGGAAACACCAATGTCCCTGAACAGAAAATCCTACAAAAAGTAGTGGGTACAGGCCAATCTATCATGGGTAAAGCCCTCCCCACCACTGAGCACATACAGACAAAACATTGTCACAGGAAAGCACCATCCATCATCAGTGACCCCCCACAACATGCTCTCTTCTGCTGCCATCAGGAAGAAGGTGCAGGAGCCTCATGACTCACACCACCAGGTTCAGGAACAGTTATTACCCTTAACCACCAGAAGGGGATAACTTCACTTCTTCAATGAAATGTTCCCACAACCTATCAATGCACTTTCAAGGACTCATCAAAAATATGAGATTACAGTTATTGCTTATTTATTACTACTTTTAGCATTTGCACAGTTCATGTCTTTTGTTGCTTTTATAATGGTTATTATTCTAGTATGGATTTATTGAGCATGTCTGCAAGAAAATGAATCGCAGGGTTGTATATGTTGACATATGTGTACTTTCATAATAAATTTACTTTGAACTTGGAAAGATGTAATGCAGAGGTTTTATAAGGTATTGGTCAGACCACACTTGGAAGTACTGTGAGCAGTTTTGGGCCCCTATCTAAGAAAAGATGTGCTGCCATTGGAGAGGGTTCACAGGAGGTTCACCAAAATGCCAGGAATGGAAGGGAGTATTTCATGGCTCTGAACCTGTATTCAACTTAAGTTTTGAAGAATGAGGGACGAATCTCATTGAAACATTAAATATTTAAAGTGGAGGTGTAGAGGATGTTTCCTACAGTGGGGGAGTCTAAAACCAGAGGACTGATTCTCAGAATTGAGGGACACCCGTTTAGAACAGAAATGAGGAAAAAAAATTCTTTAGCGAGAGGATGGTGAATCTGTGGAATTAATTGCCAGATGGCTTGTGCAGGCTAAGTATATTTAAGACAGAAATTGATAGGTTCTTGATTAATCAGGGTGTCAAAGGTTATGGGGAGAAGGCAGGAGAATAGACTTGAGAGGGAGAATAAATCAGCCACAATCGAATTGCGGAGCGCTTGATGGGCCAAAAGACCAAGTTCTGTTCCTATGTCTTACCATTTTTAATTAAATGATGGCATAGTCCAAGGATGCTAAAAGAGTATCCAATATACATATTGGCTATTATAATATGCCCCCAAGTATATACTGAAAACAGACTTGAAAATGAAGAGATACAATTGAAAACCATCAGCTTAGTTCTCACTGAATTCAGCCATTTCATTCCTGCTATGCTGCTTTTTGTGTAACTTCTCAATGACCAAGATAAAAACTGGAATTCAGTAAAATCTCTATTTAAAAATTTGCCTTATTTTTCTAGATGGTGTTTTAATATGTCCATTTCCACTATATAATGCTATGAAGTAAGAGTTGGTAGCAAATTGTATTTGGACATCTGATCTTGCACTGAAAGACCAGAATACCATTTCATAATAGTGTTTTTTGGAAGGTATATCCCAAAAATAGGAGAATGCTATTAATTTCAAACTGTTTCTACAGTTAAATGTTTGATCTGATTGGAATCTTATCCATACCTTTGTAAATATTGTAGGAGGTTTCATTGCAGATTATCTCCTGTAGCAACTTGAGCAATTTCATTAAATTATACACTATTCATTTGACTTTTTAATACTTGAATTGTCCTAGGCATCTGACAAAGCGTTGCCACCAAAACCAGGAGTTGCAATTTTGCCCTCTGGAAGTAACGCACATGCATCAATGGGCCATGCATTCCATCACAATCTCACCTCTGCGGGAGGACAGAGGCCAAACTTGCCGGTACAGTACAATACTGATCTGAAGCCAAAGAGTGACAAGAATCAGGATCCAATTGAAGAAGTGAAAGCACAAGTGAAGGAATTGAGAAGTTTTATTGAAATGATGAAGTCTCAGCATAAGTAAGTGGCCTTTTATCTGTTGGGTACCAACTGCAGACTTGCAATCCAGGAAACCATTAATTGTACCTTTTTGAAATTTGTAGTCATTGGATATAGTAGCTGTTTGAACATTGATGTCTAAGCTTAAACGTTTATTTCCCCCTCCTCCATACCCTTTGAACACTTGGGGAAATGGCTTGAATAAATGGCTCTGCCCATGAATAAATGTTCTGGCTCTAAGTAGCTCTCCAAGTATGGCTCTATAATTTCAGCCTTTTGAAACAATACTTGCTTCATCTTAAAAGCTCCCTTTACTTTGCTATTTACATCCAGACAATATTTCTTCAAAACTGTCAGGTTGTCAGAAGAACGGACAAGGTAAGAAGTAGAAAATAAAAAGCCCTGCTGATGGCTTAATCCAGAATTAATCTTCTCTATTATCTAGTAGCCCATTTACTCAAATGACAACTCGAGTGTATACCACCAAGCAATATTTCCTGGAAATAGCCTTGCCTGTAATTTCTGATAGCCAAAGGCATCACTACCCTAAAAATTGAACAAAAATTTCCCAGCTCCATAACGACATGTACAATTCTTCAAAGAACTGTCAGCTCAAGAGTTGCAGTCGAAAAAAATGCAGTTTGCCCACCAATTTTTATCTAGGGCTTTGATACAGAACTGATGTTATTTTACAAAAAAAAAATCATAAGCCAACCTTTATTTGTCTTTAATGCTGTTTTTTCTGACCACTTTGATCAATGATAGCATTTTCCACCATACCCTCAGTTCACAATATCATCTATATGAACTTAAAATTTTACCAATGAATACAGAAAAAAATCTAAAGTCTCAAAACTGGATATTTACTAGTGTTAGACCTTTCTGGTTATTGCATGGTGGTGGATATTCAGCAAAATGTTAACATAACTAATATTGTACATCTGTTAGTGGGTTTGTTAGATTAGTACATTAGCTTAAACTTGTTACTGTAACCACAATTTATATTGGACACCAATCTGAAGACTGGGTCACTTTCCTCTCAACTTCAACATTATTTCCCGTCTGTTGACTGTTTCAAAACTGAAATGTTGCTTCTTCATTTTGGCAGAAAAGAGATTACACAGTTAATGAATGAATTAGATGAAGAAAAGAAGATTCGTATTTCATTACAAGTGAGTTGTGTCTTTAATTAGTACCACTGTGGGATCATCAAGGTGCATTATATGCTTGCAGCATAAATATATCAAAGTATGAGTAGCTCAAACATTTCACGTGTAGAGATAATAAAGAATAGTTACGATACTGAATGACAGACATAATATGGTGAACATTATTCATAATTCTAAGAATACCTAAAAGCATTTGCCTGATCATTACACACACCTTTCTGGGATTTTGCTTTGTAATTTGGCTAATCTTTTTCAATGTTGATCCTTAAAAAAAAAAAGGCTGCAAAATATTTTGCAACTTCTTGAGGTCACAAACATTGAGACTAGGAACCCTGCCACAAAGAAAGATTTTCTATTTATATACCATAACTGTGCATCTTAAAATTGTGTACACCTCATGTCCTTCAAGCCTCCTCTGCTAGACCAGAAAACAGAGCCAGTCTCCCATTGTAATTGCACTGGAGAAAATGCAGGAAATTCAGCAATCACATCCTTTCTGTAGTTTTGCAACCAGAACTCCTGCTATCGCCAGTACTTTATCTTCAGCACAGAAATAGGCCCTTTGACGTAATTTCTCCATGCTGACCTAGCTAGTCCTACATATCCATTTCCTCTCCTTGTATATTTGAATATCTTTTAAGTATTGTAAGTACCTGTCTCTACAACTTCCTCTGACAGTTCACTCTGTATCCACTCCCCTTGTGGATAAACTTGTTCCTCAAGTCACCTTTAAATCTTTCCTCTTTCACCTTAAACCAGACTCCCATACCTTGGGAAAAAGACTGATCATCCATCTTTGTTTCTGCTTTACTCCCAAGTTATAGTTATTAGATCCCCAGGGACTTGGCAGCAGAACCACTGTTGCCATAACTATCTTTTTCAGGAGACCTTAAACTAAGTCTCAGGGAGACAAAAGAAAAATCCTACAGCACTTGTCATAGGAGAACAGAGTATTCCTTGACAATAGTTCTGTTCACTACAGTCTCCAAAATACCATTTTGTTGTTTGGAAATAGCACATAAAATTTTCTAATTTAGTTAACACTGAACAGATTTCACATCCTCTTTGATCTGTTTGATCCTTATAAGTGCAGAAAGTAGTTCCCAGCCTAATGGCTCAGTATACCATTTGCTATATATAGACCACAGGGTTGAAGAGCAAGTTTACAAACCAGTACCTTTGCAATTGCACTCTTCATTATACGGTTTTCTCCCACATCTAGCAACATCTGAGGGTTTCCATCAGTAAAATGGAGAAACTTAGCAGTGACAGGATGGTGCTCTAGTTTTGTTAAAACATGGAACATATTATGGGCCCAGTGCTAGGATGCCTCCCTGTCTTATTATCAAACCTTTGCAGTACAATATCATATTGCCAAAGATCTAAAAGGGTAAATTTTCTAATGACTTTGCAAAATGTTTTCATGCTTAAATGATCTGACTTAAAATTGCAGTTGTTTGCACCTCCTCCCCTAAAAGAAAGCTTTCTGTATTTACTGCCATTGATTCATTTCCTCACTATTTCGGAGATGCAAACTGAAGTTTATATACAATCTTTTGCAACTATGGTATATGGATGTAACATGGAATATTACCCAGATCTGATAATGTAACTGCAAGGGTTTGCAGCTTAAATTGGACTATTAGTATATATAATAGTCCATTGCAGGCATAACTGATTAGATTTTGTTATTTTTCTAGCACCTGGCACACCTTATTAAGTTTCCACATATTTCCATTGACCACCTGAAATCAGCACCTTGGTGTCTACTGTAAAATAATTAAGAGCACCAATAAAACATGAAAATAAATTCTCCATTTAGGAGAATACCTTTGCACATACCAACTTTAATTTTTTTCCCCTACCTGTCTATCCTGATCTCCACAGAACATAAGAGTCCCTCAAATTAACCCCAATGCACAATATCCAATGAGCATTTTCTGTCTTGAAGAGGTTAAGGCAAAACTTACCTAATATTCGTTTTCAATTTATGAGAAATTGAATTAAAGGATGTTAAGAAAGCTGATTTTTAATTTGCAGATGGAAGTGGAAGGAATTAAGAAAGCACTTCAATCAAAATGATTGGTTATTACCTGGAGAAAATGCTGCAGATACATCTCCGATAGCTCCAAGGACTTAAGTTATGATGCAGCCAAATTCAGTTTGTGCCAAATTAATTGAACTTTTTCTTTCCCCTGCATCTTTTATAAACAGGTTTTCATTTTTTGTAATGCAAAAAATACTGTTGTTCACATGGTAACTGCAGAATGATTTTAGTGTTTTCCTAATACTAAATGCACTGACGTCTAAAATGGCTAATGCTATAGGCTTATATATACATTTATGTATGTATATGCATGTGTGAACACACACTTGCAAAGTAATTCAGACGCAAACAACCCCATGCTGGTACCTATTTGATGCTATTTTTCAATAAAGAATGTAATGTTTGATTGCCAGTACATGCCTGATTTTTGTTGTCCTTTTGAAATATGTAGGAATGGGAGTAGTAAGAATATTCTTCCAATTGAATTAACTGACAAATGTACTTTTGCAGGAATGAATTAATGGATTTAGACCTGTAATTCAGACTGACAATAGCAAGAATTTGATGAAAATTAAGTAATTACTATTTTCCCCTATACCCTTCATGTTACTCATGGTGCAAGAAAATAGCATACTTAATTTTGACACTGGTTTCAGAGTCTCAGACAAGCCATGTCTCAAAGCAACACTATGGAAAACTGACACAAGCTATGTTGTATTACTACTCATCCATGACTCAGAAACCAGATCTATGAGATTTAACATTTTATTGGAAAGGATTGCACTTCCTAACAAACTTCACACCAAATTCTTTCATGTACTTTTGACTGAAGAATATAAATACACTAAAACATAGATTTTTTAAACAAATTGCTGCAGAATGACTTTAAGATACATTAAGCATTAACAAATCAACTCATCCACACAGAATGTTCATGTCCAATCCAAAAAAAAAGGAATTCACTTCAAAAAGGAAGCTTGGTACAAGTTTGGAATCCAAATTCAATCCCAATTTAGATCTGTAACAAAAATAAAAGATATTATTAACCACAGAAGCAAATATTACACAGTGTTAGTGCATCAATGACATCTGTAGGGTTTGTTTCCAATCAACCCATTTGGTCCCAATCCACCAGTTTTAAGCAGATGTATAGGTGGGACCAGAACTGAAGAACAGCCTACAACTTTGATTTCCTTTGCCCAGTTTTCATCCAAGAAATCAAACAATCATTGGAATTTAGAATGAAAAATGATCTTACTGAACAAGAACCCAAGGGAGATCAACACAGGATATTTTCTCTTGTGATTATCCAGAGCTCGGATGGCATACTTTCAGAGTAAGGATTGATAAGAATCAAGAGAAATGAATTTCTTCTCTCGCAACATAGTGAATCTTTGGAATTCTTCACAACTATTTACACAAATTTTTGGACTATAGGGGACGGGTAGAAATTGAAGCTGATGCCAAGATCAGTTCATTTCTTCATCATGTTGAATGAAGACAGCACAGGAACCACAGAGTCTATTCCTTCTCTAGAAAGGAGCAAACCTAATATATTCTTAACTTCACCCTTTCACAGCTATTTAGATCTGAAATGCACTTCTTTCAAGGTGTGGATGCCAAAGTTAAATACAATAGATAAAGTATGACTATGACAATCCAAATAAACCAAAGTCAGATTTAGCTGCCATTTCTTCTGCTTGCAAACCACCCACCACCATTATACTATCAATTAAATTGCAATAGTCTCTTGGCTTCTACGTTTAAGTGAATTTGGCTGCTACTTCATGCAAAGCAAAGTTGGCATCAAGACTAGGAGCATTCCCTGGAAATATTAACATATATCCCATACTCACATCATCAATATCTTCATCATCATCTCCAATATCATCAAACTGGATTTCATCATCATCACCAGGCCCAAAGGTATCAGTCTCATTGATTTTGGCTGAGGTCATCAGGAGAGATTTAAAAGAAAACGGTCAATTCCAATTTGAAAATTTAGGTATGGTGAGAATTTAATTATAAAAGCAATCCATACCATGTTCTGGAAGTTCACCATATGCTTTCAAACTTCTGGCTTCATCTGCATTGTATTTCAGGATGACATCAGCCTTGTTATCCTTTAGAAGTGACAAGAAAATAATTTATTTTGAATAAAATGCAAGTATCAGACAACCAAACAATGCAAGAATATTAACCATTTTCAGGCAAAGTTAAGCAAACAACTTCAATTCTCTTTTAAAGCACCTTGTGCAACAATGAAGCTTCAGATCTGATTTCTGTAAGCTGCACACACAGGTTGCTTGGTGGAAGATGCAATAACAAGAGTTAATTATTTTCACTGGTACCAGTTCATGAAGTGCACAACTACTATTCAAACTTCATCTAGGCTTCAGGAAAACTGCTCCAAGAGCCTACCTGCCTGTTGGATGCTGCTGGAACCAGTATTCAGCACCATTGCCTGTTGCTCATCAGCAAAAGCAGGGAACATTACTGGAAGATAGGCCTTATCCTGGCATCCAAAGCATAATAAGGATTGCTGGAAATCTACCCAGTTATACCCTGTTGCAGAGAGGTTCATAAAAGTGGGAAAATGACACACAAAACCAAAACGGGAGTGATACCTGCTATTAAAAATACCATGCAAAAATAAAGCTGCTGAGTGACCAGAAGAGGATCTTTTGCACAAGAGCAAGAGATCAAAGAAAATTCCTTAAAAGGTGCAGGGTGGCTTAAAAAAAGTCAAAGCTCTTCTTCATTAAAAATTATTATCCACTAGTGTGGAGATGAAGTGGGATCTCAAGAGGTACATCAATTTCCTTGAAAGAATCAAGGAACATTTCTATTGAATAACTCTCAACATTTCTAATGAACTAACTTTTCCTTGTTACCCAAAAATAATTAATTTATATTCTTATATTGCAAAACAATGATTGCCACAAGTCATCTTTGACACTTTGACATTGGATTAAATGTCTTTTGAGTACAATGAACAACACCAACTACTTGCAACCAAAATTTCATGTATTTAGAAGGTCAAACTTCCAATGAAATTCAATGAACATTCAGTATATTCTATAATACACACTATAAAATTCGTAAATTCAATAATTCTTTCCTTGGAAAGGCTTTATAATTGAGGGAAAAACTTACCTGGTAATCTCTCAATCCAACCAATATAATGTCTGATGTATTTATCCAAACCTGAAACAGATAATACTTGAGTCACTCCTCAACTTAGTTAATATTTTACCTTCAAAATCCAGATACATTTGCACAATTCAAAGAGGTAATTCATGACAAACAACATTTAAGCATTCAAAGTGCAAGAGCCTTAGGTGTACATCACACAATTCTATAATGAACTTGCTTTGGGATAGAAGGATTTTACATTGGCCTAGAACTAATAGGCAGCATTGTACATGGATTGATGGGACAACTGATGGAATATATTTTTAACACTACCAGGAAGAACAGATGATAACAAGTTCTAAGCATTGAAACCAGTGTTGCTACACACAAAAGAAAACTAGTCAGAAATGCAAACAAAACCTAGAAAGATGGTGGCACCTTTGGTCACAGCAGCCTCTCCAGGTCCAATAAATGGTGCAAATGTGTGTCTTTTTTTTTTAAATTCCATTCTGTTTATTAAATTTTTGGGGTACAGTAAGTTTATTACATAATATTAAAAAAATAAAAGTCCAACTAAAAGCTACACCTTTAAAACAATCCAATTGTAACATGGAAAATTTTGCGAAGGAACATTCACAGGTGATTGATCTCAATGATTAACATATTGGACACATGAATGTGCTGTATTAAAGTTTTAAATACTTTATATTTGACTTGAGGCCTGGGTTTTCCCGTGGTTTATTCATGAAGATGGGAGAAAAGAATTTTCTTTTTTTTTTAATTTTATTTTTATTTGGATAAGGAATTCACAATTATCATGTACTTTTTTCACACATATAACCTTTTCCATTTTTTAATATGTATAAAACTACAATTATTTATACATTCTTAAGTACACATTGAGATGATATAAAAGGAAAATAAATATTTAAATAGATAATTATGTACTGTGGTAAATCTAACCTATTAGGCTAAGTAATGAAATTAGTTGTTAAGAAAAATGGTAATAATAGTTTCCATACAACCCTTCTGGACCATTTCCACTGGTCCAAAATGTTGCATACAAGCCTATATACCAACCATTGTAGGTGTTTATATCCCAATTTGTTCGTGCATGTTCCTGCCCGCAAACATAATTATCCAATCCCTATGTACTTACTTACTTAATTTTTTCATTTTTTTTTTTATCCCTTTCCCAAATCTTTCCCTTTACTTGTGTTAATTCTCTATTTGCCAAAAAAAACAACAAACATTTAGACTAGGGGTGCTTACGTTAGCAATATTACTGTGTTGATGAGAAGAGCAATATAAATCATTAGGAGAGTCATCTAAAGTCTGCTCGCATTGGGGTTATATATTCAATCCATTTATTCCAGATTTGATAAAATGTTTCTTTTTGAGTTCTCAGGGAGTAAGTCAACTTTTCCATTTTAAATATTTCCAAGATAATTTCGTACCAATCTTCTAATGTAGGTGGTATTGGATTTAGCCATTTTCTAGTGATTGATTTCTTACTTGCCGCTAAGAGGGCCTGCAGCAACTTTATATCTTCCTTCTGTTCAAGGAACAATACATGCCCCAAACAGAGCGTCTCAAAGTTCAGAGGTATCTGGGACCTAAGTACCTTAACTAATGTTCTATGAATACCTTCCCAAAATAGACTTAATTTAGGGCAATCCCAGAAAATATGAAAATGATTTGCCTCCTTGGAGCCGCACCTTCTCCAACACATCACATTTGTATCTTTATATTTTTCCTGATATGGGGTCTTGAAGTATCTTATAATGTTTTTCCAACTATGTTCTCTCCAAGTCAAAGAATTAGTCGAGGACCATTGAAAGCTGCAGATTTTCCCCCAAGCCTCCTCTGAAAGTACCAACTCCGCTTCTTTCTCCCACTTCTGTTTAATATACAGTGTATTTACATTTTTAGCATGGGAGAGTGCATTATATAGGCGAGAAACTGATTTACTAGGTATTGAACTGCAAGCCGAATTCAGAATCTTGAAAAATTCTAATTCTACTGTTGATAGGTCTGTATATCTACAACTCTGGTTAACATAGTTTCGTATTTGAAGGTACCTAAAAAAGTCATTATGTTCTAGGCCATGTTTGTCCTGCAGGATTTGGAAACTTTGTAATACTCTTTTATCTATAAATGAGAGGTAGGTTGTAAGACCTTTCCTTATCCATAGCTCAAATCTTTTATCTCCTCTGTTGGGAAGGAATTCGGTATCATATGCACACCATCTAAAGAGTTTTAGCATGTTATTAATTCCACATGAATTAATCACCTTCTGCCATACTTTTAATGTAAGATTTATCCAAGCATTATTAAATTTTTCCAACTGGGCCATCAATCCTTTGTCAGCTATTGAGGCCTGAAGAGGAAAACTGTCAACTAATCCAAATTCTATTTCATTCCATCTAGCCTTATATTCCCTATTACACCAATATAACAGGGGTTATCTGTGAGGCATAAAAATAATTACTCAGGCAAGGAAGAACCATACCTCCTCTTTCCTTCCCTAACTGTAAGGTGTTATATCGAATTCTAGGTTTCCTTCCTTGCCAAATGAAGCGGGAAATCTTTGTCCCATTCCCTGAATTGATTATCATCCACCTCCACTGGTAAAGTACGGAAAAGATATAATAACCGAGGAAGAATATTCATTTTTATAGTATTTATCCTTGAATTTAAACTTAAAAAGGGGATAAGATTCCATCTATGCATATCTGCTTTTATCTCTGAGATTAATGGCCCATAATTTACCTGTGACAGTGTTGAAAGATCCTTTGGCAGGGTTATTCCTAAATATTTTAATGATTTAGCTTCCCACTTAAGATCGTATGTATCCTGCAATTTTTTGGATGGTGTATAATTTAGGGACATAACCTGCGTTTTCTTTACATTTATTTTATAACCTGATATTTTCCCAAAGTCATCCAACAGTGTAAACAATCCTATAAATGATTTTTCTGGTTCACTCAGATAGACCAAAACATCATCTGCAAATAACGCCACTTTCTGTTCAATCCCTGCCACCTTGATACCTTTTACGATTTCGCTCTGTCTTATTAGTTGGGCAAGTGGTTCAATATATAGTGCAAAAAGGAGAGGAGAAATTGGGCATCCCTGTCTCGTGCCTCTCTCTAAAATGAAGGAGTCAGAGAGGTCCCCATTTATCTTAATTCGGGCTGTAGGGCTGTCATATAGAGTCTGAATTACTTTAATAAACCTTTCTTGAAAGCCGAATCTTCCTAACACTCTGTATAGGAATGCCCAACTAACCGAATCAAAAGCTTTCTCAGCGTCCAATCCTACTACCATTGTCTCTGTCTCGTTCTTATTAACCTGTTCTAATATGTGCAGAGTTCTCCTTATGTTGTCCTGTGTTTGTCTTTGTTGAATAAATCCAGTCTGGTCTAAATGGATTAGGCCAGGTAAAAGCTTTTCCAATCTGCGCGCTAATATAGATGTAAATAGTTTGTAATCTAAATTAAGAACACTAATTGGCCGATAATTGCCACATTCTAGTTTATCTTTACCCTCTTTAGGAATAACTGAAATAATCGCTTCCCTCCAGGAAGGTGGAGTTTCTCCTCTCTGCAAGATCCAATTAAAGGTGTTAAGTAGTAATGGGGCTAACTGTGTCTTCAAGGACTTGTACCACTCTGAGGTAAACCCATCAGAACCCGGGGACTTTCCAGCCTTTAACCTGGAGATGGCCACGTTCAGTTCTTTGACAGTTACTGGTTCTAATAAACTTTCATTTTGTAAATCTGTAAGTTTAGGTAGATCTAAAAAAATTCAATACACTGTCTATATAGGGCTCATTGGGGGCCCGGGGTTGGGAGTACAGCTCTCGATAATATGTTTCAAAACTCTCTTGAATTTTCCCTATTGTACTCTCCACAAGCTTTGTCTTTGGATTCTTTATTTTATGAATTGTATTGTCTGCTTGTTGTTTTCGCAATTTATATGCTAATAATCTAGCTGATTTACCTCCTACTTCATAATTCTTTTGTCTCAGGTAAAGAAAATTTCTTTGAGTTTCCAACGTATAAATATCATCAATTTCACTTTGCAATTTCCTAATTTCCTGTTTTTGATTTGAATTACTTTTGTTGCTATCTACAACTTGAAGTCGTTTTAATTTTCCTTGAAGGTCTGCTAATTTTTGTGCATTGATTTTTTTCATGTGAGTAGTAATGGAAATAATTTTCCCTCTCAGTACAGCTTTCAATGTATCCCATAAAATCACTGGTGATGTTTCTCCCGTGTCATTAAGGTCTAGATATTCTTTGATTTCTCCCCTTAATCTCTCCATTACTTTTGGGTTATTAAGTATATGTGAGTTTAGCCTCCATAGTGTTTTCCTCATTTTCCTTTCCAGGATTAGAGACATAGAGACTGGGCTATGATCCGACAGATCAATTGTTGCAATATTACAGTTTTTTATCCTGAGTCTATCTGTATTAAAGATAAAGAAATAGTCTATCCTTGAATAGGCTGAATGAGGGAAAGAGTAATATGTATAATCTTTACGAGTAGGGTGTAATTCCCTCCAGACATCTATAATTCCCAACTCCTCCATCAATGAATTCACTTTCCAAGTCAGAGGTTTATTCTGAGTAACTATTCTTGAAGAATCTAATATAGGATTTAATCTAATATTAAAATCCCCTCCACAAATTACTACCCCTCGAGAACTGACCATTAGGTCAAAAATGTGTCTATAAAATGACCATTCACTACCTGGAGGAGCATAAACATTCAGCAATGTTATTTCTGTACCTTCTATTCTTCCTGTGATTTTTACAAACCGTCCTTCTTTGTCTCTAGTCTCTGAAATATGTTCATAATTAAGAGTACTTGATATTAAAGTAGCTACCCCTCTTTTGTGACTCAATTTATATGATGAATAAAATACATGCTTAAAGCCCATTCTTTTTAATTTTCCATGTTCAGATTGGCTCATATGTGTTTCCTGGAGGAAAGCTATTTGTGCCCTCTCTTTTTTCAATTTAGACATAATCTTATTTCTTTTAATTGGATTCAAAACCCCATTAACATTATAGGAAATTATTTCTACCAATTCAGTTTGCATTTTTCTCTAGTAGAAAAAAAGCACTCTCCTTTTCTAACCAAACAGTAAGCAATCCCTTCTCAACAGTAAACCAAGACATATAACCACACCCTAGACATTTCTGAACATATAACATTTGAAAATTTTTCCCGACTTCCCACAGTGAGACCTGAGCACCGACCCGCCTCAGTTCAGAGGGATAACCTCTATCTTCACCCTGTGTTAGAGGGCCCTCAGCAGTTTGAATAATCATAGAGAATTTTCTCCTATTTATGTCTCGACCATATTGCTATTATTCAAGTTATTCCGCCTAGTTTATTTTCAGTTACCAGTTTTCATTTTACTTTTAAGTCCGATTTACTCTTTTCAGTCATTTCTCTTAATTAATCTGTATTCTCTGTACATTCGCGTCTGAATATTTGCAGCTTTTCCTTGTAGTTTGACACTCTGGTTCGAGTGGAGCGTCCTCGCCCCACTAACTGCCACGACTTCTGCCGAATCCTCTCCAGTAGCGACTCCGGTTGGGTGATAACTTTAATAGGTAGTCCCCGGTCCGCCAGGTCCGACGTTGCCTCCTCCACCGTAGCGTAAGTTTTTGTCCCTTCGTCGTAAAAGACTCTCAGCCGAGCTGGATACAGGGTCTGGAATCTGATGTTGTTTTCCTTCAGGACTCTCCGTGTTTCCGTATATTCCTTCCGTCTGGCAAGAATCCCCGGTGCATAGTCGTGGTCTAAACTGATTTTACAGTTGTTCCACATGAAACCTTTCTTTTGCCATGCCCATTTAAGCACCTCTTCCTTCGTTCTGTAACTGAGAAATCTGATCAGAATTGATCTGGGCTGGGCGCCTGCCGGAGGCTGTGTTGCCAACGCGCGGTGAGCCCTTTCTATCTGTAGGTCTTTTGCGGCCGGCATATCAAGGTTCTCTCTAAGCAGCTTCTCCACGAAGGGAATCATCAATCCGGGTTTACCTTCGGTTCCTTCGGGAACTCCGTAGATCCTCACATTTTCCCTTCTCGAGCAGCCGCCTTGATCTATTAGTTTCCACTGGAGTTGGTCTTGTAGCTTCAGCATTTCTGCTATCACTTCCTCGGCGTTTTGTAGCTTCTCTTCAATTCCAACAATCCTCGCTTCGGCTTCATCTATCCGCGAGTTAGTTTTTACTATTTCTCCTTTAATATCTTCCAGCTGTTTGCTGTTATCTTGTCGGAACTCGCGAATCTCTCCGAGAATCAAAGACAGAGTCACCGATTCCCCCTCATTATCTCCGGCCTGGCTTGCCGTGGGGGAGCTAGGCCCGTCGCCTTGCTGCATCTCTTTATGTTTATCAGCCTTCGAAGCGGACTTTTTATTCTTGTTCTTAGACATCATCCTTGCCCCTTTTATTAATATAGTTATGCAATATTAAGTATTTGTCTAAATTCGATTTTGGGGCAGTTTACCTTCTTTTTTGTCGAGAGACCTTTTCCTTACGCCGCCATTCCCTTGATGACCCGGAAGTCCTCCCCTCAAATGTGTGTCTTAAGTATGTTTCTTGTGATTGCAAGACCGTGCTGGACATTGGTAATATAAAATAATACAAGTCTGGATCATTGGAGAGACCAACGGCGGGGGAGCTGCACGGCCCTGGTTGTTGTGTGGACCAGGCCCTCATGCCATGGCGTCACTTGTTACAGCCACCTGGGGAAGAGGCACCAGGGGTGGTATCCGAAAAAACAGGTGCAGTGGGCGCATTGGAATCCTCGCTGGGTTTGGGGCTGGCCCCTGCAGGCAGGCTCTCCGATCTGTACTACTCTCCAGTATTCGCTTCCTGGAAGACAAATTGGATTGGCTTTGTCTGCGGCTGACAAAACCCCATGCCCAGTGAGAGGCAGCACTGCTGCGTACTTGCAGAAATGTGGCTCCAGGACATCCCATACACTACCAATCTTCAGGCTATGCCACTTGGGGCTTGTGCTAACATTTTTTGTGACTGTATGTACTGTGTTTTGCACCTTGGCCATGGAGAAACTGTTTCTTTTAATCTGCATGGTTGGATGACAATTAAACCAAACTGAAAATGAACCTTAAAGTACAATTCACTGCAATAAAAGGAAGCTGAATGACAAAAAGAATCAGTTGCTACTTCAATACAGTATGACAAGATTTTTCAAACTGCACTAGTCTATGAAAAAGGAAATTGTGATTTTGGAAGATTTAAAACTTTCATGGGAGATTCCTCTTTAAACTGAAAAAGCATTTTATAATTCAATTTAAATGTCCTTAAATGTGAAGTTGTAACTGGCATAAATGACAAGAGTCTACTAGCTGGTGTAAGGGGTTATCAATACCTCTAACTTTCTGCTTGATTAACCGCGCTATTACCTGACGGGATGGGATCTGAAAAAAAAAATCAAAGGGTCGTCACCTTCTTTCTCAGCTTCCCTCGAATATGACAGAGCCTCTTTGCACCATCAAAACACATGGCTTCCAAACGGCCATTTCCCAACATCTTTATCACCTGGGCATATTCTGAAAGCCAAAACAGATAACGCATTCATTTCAACCAAGTATGAGCTTTCATTTAAAATCAAACTCTGCAGCCATGGAAAACCAGAGGAGAGGGTGCTTAATGGTCAGCAGCAACAATAGATGAAGGACCCATTTCTGTACTGTATGACTATCACTTCTATTATTATTTGAATAATCTGTTGTATATTCATGCTGGAAGGTCAGAACTTATCTTGCTCAATGCCAAGATACCTCCACAAAAACACTTGTCTGAGCTGTGCTGGCCTTAATCACAATCCACCACAGACTGTTTCCAGGCTTCCGGTGGAAATTACCCAGCACACCAGAGTGAAACAAGCAGCATAATGCAGAGGCAGGGAGGGTCACTGATTTTGGGTCAATATAATGTCTACCCCATCGCCTTACCCAAAAGAGGACACCTCAGCTGGAGTGTTTAGATTTTCCATTAAATTCCAGTCTCTGGAATGGGGTTTGAACTCACAACTTTCTGACAATATTAAATCCAGTGAGTACAGCTACTGACATTACTCATTAAGCTCTCTGACAACTGCTGCAAAAGGAAGACAGTTAGAGTGATTGAGATTAGCTTGTCTGTCGGTGTGCAGAGTATAAGTGGTCTTCCCTTTAAAACTCAGTTGAGTGATTGAGATTAACTTGTCTGTCAGCGTGCAGGTTATAAGTGATCTTCCCTTTAAAACAGAAGATGAAAGTACAATAGTTTATCCTGGAGTCCATTATCCAATTTGGCAACGAAAATCTAAATTTTTAAAAAATCCTGATTTGGAGCAGGAAAAAAGTTTTCATAAAGCTGTTGGAATGCAGAAAATATCTTACAATTGTGCACAAGAGCCTTTAACACGGTTAGATTGGACTGTATTATTGTTATTTTCCATGTAATTTAACTTCATTATAATTGCTTGTATTTTTCTAGTTATCGACACACATGCAGGATCCTTGTCTGGTTGGCTGCCAGTGACTAGTGGTGTTCTGCGGGGTCAGTGTCAGGACCCCTTCTTTTTATGCTGTATATAAGTGATTTAGATGATGGAATAGATGGCTTTGCTAACAAGTTTGCAAATGATACCAAGATCAGTGGAGGGGCAGGTAGTATTGAGGAAACAGGCTGCAGAATGACTCAAGATTAGGAGAATGGGCAGGAGTAGCAGCAAATGAAGTACAATATTGGAAAATGCATACACTTTGGCAGTAGAAATAAATGTACAGACTATTTTCTAAAGGGGGAGAAAATCCAACAATCTAAGATGCAAAGGGACTTGGGAGTCCTTGTGCAGAACACCCTAAAAGTTAACTTGCAGGTTGAGTTTGTAGCGAAGGCGGCAAATGCAATGTTGGCATTCATTTCAAAAGGTCTAAGATACAAGAGCAGGGATGTGATGCTAAGGCTTTATAAGGCACTGGTGAGACCTCACCTTGAGGTACTGTGATCAGTTTTGGGCTCCTCATCTAAAAGATGTGCTGGCACTGGAAAGGGTCCAGAGGTGGTTCACAAGGATGATTTCAGGAATGAAAAGGGTTATTATAGGAGGATTGTTTGATGGCTCTGGGTCTGTACTCACTGGAATTTAGAAGGATAAGGAGGGGGATCTTCATTGAAACCTTTCGAATGTTGAAAAGCCTAGACAGTAGATGTGGAAAGGATGCACACAGCCTCAGAATAGAAGGGTGTCCATTTAAAACAGATGCAGAGAAATTTCTTTAGCCAGAGGTTGGTGAATTTGTTGCCAAATGCACCTGTGGAGGCCAGGTCGTTGGGTGTATTTAAGGCACAGATTGATAGGTTCTTGATTGGACACAGCATCAAAGGTTACGGGAGAAGGCCAGAGAATGGGGTTGAGGAGGGGGAAAAGGATCAGCCTCTGAATGGCAGAGCTGAATGGCCCAATTCTGCTCCTAGTCTTATGGTTTTATGTAATTGTTCAGTGTGCTTCTTAGTGGTTACAGTTCCTCTATGGTTTCTGGAAACTCTTGGTTGTAGTTGCAGGTATCACATTATTTATATGAGGCTATCTTATTGGTTAACTGATATCTATGGAAATTCAATGGAAATAGCAATCTGGTGTTAAAAAAAAATCACCCTTTGTTCTCTTCTCTGTTACTCGAGTCTGTCTCTCTTCCCCACCCACGCTTCATCTTTTTACTGTTTCATTCTTTTAACATTTAATAAACGATCATAAGCAACAAGTTTCATGCCTTATTCTTGCCTTATGGCACACATATTTAAAAGGAGGTACGACCTTCTTCCTTTGGTTTCTAATCACCTAAGAGATTACCTAGTTCTTGTTTTAATACACCATCAAGTATGAAGAAAAACTATTACGTTTTGCTATTCTGGAAAAAGTGAGATCTGCATTAAAATTAACACTGTACTCAAATTAACTTACTACCCTGTGGAATCCCTAAGAAACCTTCCAATTGTCATCCAGTGCTTAAAAAAACTTGTTTGCACTCCTACGTTTTTTGACACAACCAATGATTTTTGAAGTGCTGTCTAAGTGATAAAAAGTACTAATTAAGTGTTAAATAAGATGATATTGAGACAATGGCCAATGTTTTGAAGCCACCTACAGAAAAAGGGGAGTTGAATCTCCAGTTGTTATGTGTGATCAGCTGATTGAGGGTTGAGTTCTTGACTGAATAAAACATTTCAATTTGATGAGATTAATGAAAAAATCCTGATGAAATATAGCATCAATGTCGACTCTTAATGAAATCTAGCTCTTACGTGATAATGTGAAGGTATATGATAAGACCCAGTTAATATCTTTAGGAAGAGAAATGATTGGCTGCACATTAGCAGTATCATCACAGATAAGGAAAAACCAGCATACAAAATTGAAAAAGACCTGTAAGTTTAAGCAAACACATGGTCAGCTGGAAAATATAATTCATGAATCGGCTGGACGAGTGAAAAAGTTAATCGAACAAGTAGAAAATGAAGGGGAAAACTGATAACCCACATAAACAGTATGACAGAGACAGTAAGAAGTCTAAACAGCAAATCTGCATTAGATGAATGACTGAAAAAACACAAGTATAATCAATTCACAGCACATTGTATGGAGCTTTGAAGTAAACTGAAGCAGTGTCATAAAGCACAGCAGGGACCTCAAGTGGACAGTCCCCTGCACATCCTCCAAGACACCGCATCCGAACTCTGAGGAACCACAGCAGTCATGACAAGGACTCTACAGTGACCTCTAGCAACTCAGTGAGGATGACATGAAGAAACAATAGGATTGGCAGCAATGTCATGGCTTACCCCAATAAAGACCAAGGAAGTGAAGATAGAACTGACGAAAGGAGACAAGATGGCTTTTCATCAACCACCTGAACTGGAAAAATTGATAAATAGTCCAAAGTTCAATATCCTAAAAATGTTTGAAGACCTGGGCTGAGCTTCAATGTATTAAAAACATATACAATCTGCACACATATGAAGACACCTAAATTTTGGCTACTATGTTGTCTTCTCAGCAAATCAGGCAATTGACATGGAGGGAGAACATAAACAAATTATGCAAGGCAGTTGCAATGATAACAGGAAGAACAGATCCCAATACAGACTGACTGGAGAAAGTGGTTGATTGCAAGCAAAGTATGTCCGAAGATGCTTCTGAATATGAGGACAGCGTGGTTAAGTTACGCAGGGATTCCAGTAATAAAGTTAAGAGAGGACTCTGTATATGGTCTCTTGAAGTCAACTTTTGAGGATGGCTTGAAAGCAGATATGGCCAAAATGATGAAGCTACCAATCACATGGAACAAGATATTGAAACCTGAATGAGATCATTATAGGTGGGTCAGTTACCTGTTGATCAACAGTCACTGACCATGGGTCAACAGTTATTGCTTGCTAGTCAACAGCCAACACTCAGCAACAACTGGAATTCATTGTGTACTGCAGCAACCTCAGTCCCAGCCGTACTCCAATGCCAATCCCCCAGAACAAAATGTCATTTGTTGAAAGGGATATTGGGCTAGACTCTGTTGGCATTGGAAACAAAGTCTACAGGAACAAACACAACAAGTTTAATTCTCTTCCCCACAAATGCTGGGAGATCCTGATCTGATCAACAGTTTCAACAAGCAAGCCCTTCCCTGCAGTCCCTGCTTGCCCTGAAAGTGCAAAAAACAAATGACTTATGTTAACTTACTAATTGGTAATGAATATGCTGAATTCTTGTTAGACTATGATGACCATAACTCTGCAAGGATAATAACAGCCCATGAAGATGCAAATTATTACAAAAAAAATAATACTGAGCCCAAATTTGATTCTGTACACCAATGGGTTTTCAACAACTGAGAGAGGAATTTGACTAACTGGATGGACCATTACTTCTGAAACTGAACCGCTGGTATCAGGAAACATGGCTCCTGGTACCTCTGTGCAACAGGCAGAACGGAAAGCTCTGGTTGAAGCCCGTTAAGGTGGCAGAAAGATCAGCTAATATCTACATCCATTCTCAATACGTTTTTGAAGTTGTTCATGATTTCAGAAATTTAGAGGCAAAGGAAATTCCGTACAGCCGTAGGGACCCCAATTAAGAATAGCCAGCTAGCACAAGAACTCACGGATGATAAACAATTGCCACCAGGAGCGGCTGCATCAAAATGCAATACCCACTACAAAATGACTACAACGGAAAGCTTTGGAAATGTACTCACGGATCAAGTTGTGAAAAAGGGCAGCACCGGAAGGGGTAAAAGGAATACTGAGAACACATGCAGCGAACCCAACAACTGAAAAGATGGAAACAAAGCTGGACACACAAGCTATTCGAGAGATGGAAGCTCAATGCTCTAACCAGGAAAAGTGGTTCTGGATGGAGAATAGTGGGAGGTTAAACAATGATGAAGCATGGAGATACAGCACTAGTCACAGACGAGTAACTCCAACTACAGTGCTCTCTTACTGGCACAGATGATACACTCCCTCGCACATGTTGGAGTGGACAAGATGATCAACAGATTCTCACAATGGCAGTGGAATCCAAAGTTCGGGGCACAACTCAACAAATGTTTGAAAGGTGCATGACATGCCAGGGAACAAATCCTGGAGCAGTAGAAAAACTACCACAATTAAATGCTTCTGCCCAGCTGGTCCTTTTTTTTTTATTTAAAAAGGGTACTAGGCCACTGCCACATACAGCAAAATCTCTGATCAAGGACTATATTCCGAGATGAGCATTGCTGTGTCAAAATCAACTCTGGCCAAGGAGCAGTGTTTATCAGGAATTATGCTGATTGATGAACACTGAATGGTCCTTGCATTGTCCACATTACTCATCCAGACAAGTCAAACGAATGAATGGAATCAAACAACGACCAAGTTAGCACAAGGAAGGCTGCATGACCTACAGCTCTTCCTGTGGTCCTATGTAGCACTGAGCAATCCCAGACAAGAAAACTAAACCAAGTCCATTCAATATAGTAATAGAGTGTCGAATGTCACTGTCAGGAGCTCTTGATCATAGAGAGACTGATGTAACCATCAAACCTACAGATGGGGGGGGGGTGCTATAGTAGTCTGATAGACTGACCTCTACCTTGCGGAGGCCCAACAACAATGGTCAGACACCTCCTCTTACTTGCCCCTCAACAGGATCCCACTAGGAGCACCAGGCCTTTGTTTCTCGCACCACCACCAACCTTATTCATTCTGGGGCCTCCCACCCACTGCTTCAACCTGCACCTACCCAAGATCCACAAATCTGTCATTGTTTCTACCAACTGTTCTATCGGCATATATTGACTCAGTTTTATCCCCGCCCCCCCCCATCCATGACACTTCACATCCTCTTGATCTTTTCAAAGATTTCAAGTTCATAGACATAGAAACATAGAAAATAGGTGCAGGAGTAGGCCATTCGGCCCTTCGAGCCTGCACCGCCATTTATTATGATCATGGCTGATCATCCAACTCAGAACCCAGCCTTCCCTCCATACCCCCTGACCCCTGTAGCCACAAGGGCCATATCTAACTTCCTTTTAAACATAGCTAATGAACTGGCCTCAACAGTTTGCTGTGGCAGAGAATTCCACAGATTCACCACTCTCTGTGTGAAGAAGTTTTTCCTAACCTCGGCCCTAAAAGGCTTCCCCTCTATCCTCAAACTGTGACCCCTCGTTCTAGACCTCCCCAACATCGGGAACAATCTTCCCGCATCTAGCCTGTCCAATCCCTTTAGGATCTTATACGTTTCAATCAGATCCCCCCTCAATCTTCTAAATTCCAACGAGTACAAGCCCAGTTCATCCAGTCTTTCTTCATATGAAAGTCCTGCCATCACAGGAATCAATCTGGTGAACCTTCTTTGTACTCCCTCTATGGCAAAGATGTCTTTCCTCAGATTAGGGGACCAAAACTGCACACAATACTCCAGGTGTGGTCTCACCAAGGCCTTGTACAACTGCAGTAGTACCTCCCTGCTCCTGTACTCGAATCCTCTCGCTATAAATGCCAGCATACCGTTCGCCTTTTTCACCGCCTGCTGTACCTGCATGCCCACTTTCAATGACTGGTGTATAATGACACCCAGGTCTCGTTGCACCTCCCCTTTTCCTAATCGGCCACCATTCAGATAATAATCTGTTTTCCTATTTTTGCCACCAAAGTGGATAACTTCACATTTATCCACATTAAATTGCATCTGCCATGAGTTTGCCCACTCACCCAACCTATCCAAGTCACCCTGCATCCTCTTAGCATCCTCCTCACTGCTAACACTGCCACCCAGCTTTGTGTCATCCGCAAACTTGGAGATGCTGCATTTAATTCCCTCATCCAAGTCATTAATATATATTGTAAACAACTGGGGTCCCAGCACTGAGCCTTGCGGTACCCCACTAGTCACCGCCTGCCATTCTGAAAAGGTCCCGTTTATTCCCACTCTTTGCTTCCTGTCTGCTAACCAATTCTCCACCCACACCAATACCTTACCCCCAATACCGTGTGCTTTAAGTTTGCACACTAATCTCCTGTGTGGGACCTTGTCAAAAGCCTTTTGAAAATCCAAATATACCACATCCACTGGTTCTCCCCTATCCACTCTACTAGTTACATCCTCAAAAAATTCTATGAGATTCGTCAGACATGATTTTCCTTTCACAAATCCATGCTGACTTTGTCCGATCATTTCACCGCTTTCCAAATGTGCTGTTATCACATCCTTGATAACTGACTCCAGCAGTTTCCCCACCACCGATGTTAGGCTAACCGGCCTATAATTCCCCGGTTTCTCTCTCCCTCCTTTTTTAAAAAGTGGGGTTACATTAGCCACCCTCCAATCCTCAGGAACTAGTCCAGAATCTAACGAGTTTTGAAAAATTATCACTAATGCATCCACTATTTCTTGGGCCACTTCCTTAAGCACTCTGGGATGCAGACCATCTGGCCCTGGGGATTTATCTGCCTTCAATCCCTTCAATTTACCTAACACCACTTCCCTACTAACATGTATTTCGCTCAGTTCCTCCATCTCACTGGACCCTCTGTCCCTTACTATTTCTGGAAGATTATTTATGTCCTCCTTAGTGAAGACAGAACCAAAGTAATTATTCAATTGGTCTGCCATGTCCTTGCTCCCCATAATCAATTCACCTGTTTCTGTTTGCAGGGGACCTACATTTGTCTTTATCAGTCTTTTCCTTTTTACATATCTATAAAAGCTTTTACAGTCTGTTTTTATGTTCTCTGCCAGTTTTCTCTCATAATCTTTTTTCCCCTTCCTAATTAAGCCCTTTGTCCTCCTCTGCTGAACTCTGAATTTCTCCCAGTCCTCAGGTGAGCCACTTTCTCTAGCTAATTTGTATGCTACTTCTTTGGAATTGATACTATCCCTAATTTCTCTTGTCAGCCACAGGTGCACTACCTTCCTTGATTTATTCTTTTGCCAAACTGGGATGAACAATTGTTGTAGTTCATCCATGCAACCTTTAAATGCCTGCCATTGCATATCCACCGTCAATCCTTGAAGTGTCATTTGCCCTGGCCCTCAGCATCTTATTTTCACTGTGAGCGTCCAGTCCTTCTACACCTCCACCCACCAGGAAAGCCTCAAAGCTCTCAGTTTCTTTCTGGACACCAGACCCAACCAGTTCCCCTTCTCCACCACACTCCTGTGTCTGGTGGAACTTGTCCTCACCCTCAATAATTTCTCCTTTGGCTCCCCCCACTTCCATCAAACAAAAGGCGTAGCCACGGGCGCTCAGATGGCTCCCACCATGTCAAGCTTTTTTGTCGGCTACATGGAACAGTCTATATTCCCAGCCTACAATGGTGCCACTCTTCAACTTTTCCTACGCTACATCGATGACTGCATTGGTGCTGCTTCCTGTCGACTCTGGCCATCTCTGGAGACAGCTTATCTACTGACGTCCATTATAAATCCACAGACTCTTACAGCTACCTGGACAATACCTCTTCCATACGACCATAAGATACAGGAGGAGTAGGCCATTCAGCCCATCGAGTCTACTCCACCATTCAATCATGGGCTGATCCAATTCTTCCAGTCATCCCCACTCCCCTGCCTTCTCCCCATAGCCTTTGATGCCCTGGCTAATCAAGAACCTATCTATCTCTGCCTTAAATAGACACAAAGACTTGGCCTCCACAGCCGCTTGTGGCAACAAGTTCCACAGATTTACCAACCTCTGACTGAAGTAATTTCTCTGCATCTCTGTTCTAAACGGATGTCCTTCAGTCCTGAAGTTGTGCCCTCTTGTCCTAGACACCCCTACCATGCTAAATAACTTGGCCATATCTAATCTGTTCAGGCTTTTTAACATTCGGAATGTTTCTATGAGAATCCCCCTCATTCTCCTGAACTCCAGGGAATACAACCCAAGAGCTGCCAGACATTCCTCATACGGTAACCCTTTCATTCCTGGATTCATTCTCGTGATTCTTCTCTGAACCCTCGCCAATGTCAGTATATCCCAAAACTGCACACAATACTCCAAGTGTGGTCTCAACGAGTGCTTTATAGAACCTCAACATCACATCCCTGCTCTTATAAATTCTACACCTCTAGAAATGAATGCCAACATTGCATTCACCTTCTTCACTGCCGACTCAACCCAGGGGTTCATCTTTAGGTTATCCTGCACAAGGATTCCCAAGTCCCTTTGCATCTCTGCATTTTGAATTCTCTCCCCATCTAAATAATAGTCTGTCTATTTATTTCTTCCAGCAAAGTGCAGGACCATACACTTTCCAACATTGTATTTCATTTGCCACTTCTTTGCCCATTCCCCTAAACTATCTAAGTCTCTCTGCAGTCTCTCTGTTTCCTCAACACTACCCGCTCCTCTACCTATCTTTGTATCATCGTCAAATTTAGCAAATTGACAAACCTATTAATCCCATAGTCCAAAACATAAAAGGCAGCGGTTCCAAGACCGACCCCTGTGGAACTGCACTGGTAACCAGCCAGAATAGGATCTCTTTATTCCCACTCTCGGTTTTCTGCCAATCAGTCAATGATTCACCCATGCTAGTAACTTCCCTAAAATTCCATGGGCTCTTATTTTGCTAAGCAGACTCAAGTGCAACACCTTGTCAAAGGCCTTCTGAAAATCCAAGTACACCACGTCTACTGTATCTCCTTTGTCTACCCTGCTGGTCATTTCCTCAAAAAAATTGCAGTAGGTTTGTCAGGCAGGATTTTCCTTTCAGGAAACTATGCTTGCTTTCACCTATCTTGTTATGTGCCTCCAGGTACTCCGTAATCTCATCCCTAAGAATTGTGTCAACTTCCCAACCACTGATGTCACACCAACAGGTCTATTGTTTCCTTTCTGCTGCCTCCCATCATTCTTAAATAGCTGAGTAACATTTGCAATTTTCCAGTCATCCGGTACAATGCCAGAATCTATCGATTCTTGAAAGATCATTGTTAATGCCTCTGCAATCTCTCCAGCTACTTCCTTCAGAACCCGAGGGTGCATTCGATCAGGTCCAGGAGATTTATCCACCCTCAGACCATTAAGCTTCCTGAGCACCTTCTCAGTCGTAATTTTCACTGTATATACTTCACTTCCCTGACACTCTTGAATGTCTGGTATACTGCAGATGCCTTCCACTGTGAGACTGATGCAAAATACGCATTCATTTCCTCTGCACCTCTCATTACAATATCTCCAGCGTCATTTTCTACCGGTCCTATATCTCCCCTCAAACTTACTTTTACCCTTATATACTTCAAAAAGCTTTTAGTATCTTCTTTGAAATTAGTCGCCAGCTTCCTTTCATAATTCATCTTTTCCTTCCTAATGACCTTCTTAGTTTCCCTCTGCAAGTTTTTAAAAGCTTCTCAATCCTCTACCTTCCCACTAGCTTTGGATTCCTTGTATGTCCTCTCTTTTGCATTTACTTTGGCTTGAATTCACTTGTCAGCCACAGTAGTGTCCTTCTTCCATTCAAAAATTTCTTCTTATTTGGAATGTATCTGTCTTGCACTTCACTAATTTTTCACAGAAACTCTAGCCATTCCGCTGTCCTTCCTGCTAGTGTCCCTTTCCAGTCAACTTTGTCTAGTTCCCCTCTCATGCCTTTGAAATTTCCTTTATTCCACTGAAATACTGACACATTGGATTTTAGTTTCTCCTTCTCAAATTCCAAAGCAAACTCGATCATACTGTGATCACTGTTCCCCAAGGGTTCCTTAACCTTAAACTCTCTTATCAGCTCTGGATGATTGCACAACACCCAATCCGGCATAGCCGAACCCTTAGTGGGCTCAATAACAAGCTGCTCTAAAAAGCCATCCCTTAGACATTCTACAAATTCTCTCAAGGTCCAGTACTGACCTGGTTTTCCCAATCAACCTGCATGTTAAAATCCCTGACGATTATCATGACATTACCCTTCTCACATCTTTTTTTTAATCTCCTGATGTAATTTGCAATCCATATCCCACCCTCTATTCACTCCCTTGGAAATTTTCATGTTTTATTGTTTTACAACATTGAATCACAGTGGATTTAAATTTGGCTTCTTTGACACTGATCAACTGAAAAAGACTCTTTCATGTCAAAGTGAAAACAGATCTCTGCAAAATGATCTAAATTAATTAGAAATATAAAACACAAAGTAACTGACTGCATAAGTATTCATCTGTTTCAAGTCAGTATTCAGTAGATGCATCTTAGGGAGCAATTACAGCCTTGAGTCTGTGTGGACAGGTCTCTATCAGCTTTGCACATCTGGACACTGCAATTGCTTTATCTCTGTCAAATTGCATGGGGATCGTGACTGAACAGCCCTTTTCAAGTCCAGCCACAGATTCTCAAATGGATTGAAGTCTGGACTCTGACTTGGCCACTCCAGGACTATAATTTTGTTGTTTTAAGCCATTCCTGTGTAGCTTTGACTTTATGCTTGGGATCACTGTCTTGCTGGAAAACAGATCTTCTCCCAAGTTGCAGTTTTCTTGCAGACTGTAGCTGGTTTTTCTCCAGGATTTTCCTGAATTCTGCTGCATTCATTTTACCCTCTAACTTCACGATTTTGGTTTCAATCAGACCACAGAACCTTCTTACAGCTGATTTTAGAGTCGCCCACATGCTTTCTGGCAAACTCTAGCTGAGATTTCATGCCAGTTTTGTTTTCCCCAACAGTGGCTTTCTCTTAGATACCCTCCCATTAAGTTGCGACTGGTGAAGCACCCAGGCAACAGTTGTTGTATACAGTCTCTCCCATCTCAGCCACTGAAGCTTGTCACAAGTCTCTTGGTGACCTCGCACACTAGCCCCCTTCTTGCACGGTCACTCGGTTTTTGAGGACAGACTGCACTAGGCAGATTTACAGCTGTACCATTTTGTTTCCATTTCTTAATAATTAACTTAGCTGTACTCCAAGGCATGTTCAGTGACTTGGAAATTTTCTTGTATCCATCTCCTGACTTGTCCTTTTCAATAACCTTTTTGCGGAGTTGCTTGGAATGTTCTTGTGTCTTCATGGTGTAGATTTTGCCAGGATACTGACTCACCAGCAGCTGGACCTTCCAGATCCGGGTGTATTTTTACTACAATTATTTAAAACACCTCGACTGCACACAAGTCTCCAAAAACAGATCTCCATTAACTAATTATGTGACTTCTAAAACCGCTGGCTGCACCAATAATGATATGGTGTGTCACATTAAGGATGGGGTCGGGGGGTGGAGAGAGGGGGTGAATACTTATGCAATCAATTATTTTGTCTTTTATATTTATAACTAATTTAGATGGCTTTGTAGAGATCTGTTTTACTTTGATAGACAAGAATCTTCTGTTGATCAGGGTCAAATAAAAAAGCCTAATTAAATCCACTGAGATTCAGTGTTGTAAAACAATAAATCATGAAAGCTTCGGGGGGAGGAGGGGGGAAGAAGAATGAAGAATGCTTTTTACAGGCACTGTACCTGACGAGTTTGAAGACACAACTGATTTGATTAACCATATTTGTAAACAAACAGCTAGAATAAATCAATCTTATGGATGGGATTTCTTTGACTGGATTCAACTAAGTCTAGGAAGTTGAGAGTCATAATATTTGCCCTGATATGCATTATAATTTACATTTTTTTTTACTTGTATCAAGGTAATTGGTATGGCTGCTCAAACTCACTTAAGTGCCTACTTACAAAAATAATCTACCTAGCATTGATGGAACTCTAGAAACATCCTTTGATATTTCCACAATTTAGGAATTTTTGATTTTGTACCCAACATAGGTACCACAAGCTTTTCTGCTTGAATTTTTAGATGTAATAATTCTAAATATGTGATTCAGAATCAAAAGGAGGGAATGTTGGACTGGACTTTATAATTGCTATTTTTCTTGAGTTTGACTTTTTAATGCTTGTTTGTTTTTTTTAAATATATAGTTACCTACATGTAATTGTTTAGCATGTTTTATAATAGTTGTAGTTCCTCTTTTTGCCGGAAACTCTTGGTTGTAGTTGTGGGTATCACATTACAGTGGATTCTGGTTAATTGTGCCATTGGGGCAGCTGTTTATTTGGTACACAATGCCACTTAATTGGGGCAGGAGTCTGTTCAAAGGTGCATTTAATGTCAGAGAAATGTATACAATATATATCCTGAAATGCTTTTTCTTCACAACCATCCACGAAAACAGAGCCGTGCCCCAAAGAATGAACAACAGTTAAATGTTAGAACCCCAAAGACCCCCAGCTCCCCTCCCTCCCACGGGCAAGCAACGATCCACCCTTCCCCCACCAGCAAAAAAAAGCATCGGCACCCACCACCGAGCACTCAAGCATGCAGCAAAGACACAGACTTGCAGTACTGCAAAGACTACACATTTCACCCGGTATTCAACATACCACGGGCTTTCTCTCTCTCCCTAATAAGGTATGGCAGAAAGATGTCTCCATTTCACAGCAAGAGGGAAGACATAGCAAAAAAACTCACTGGTTTACAATGTCACACAGTATCTAACTAGCGTCAGACATGTGCTCTTCACCAGACGCAACAGGGCAGCTTTTAAAATAGCTTTGGTTGCGTTCGCAAGTGGTCAAAAAGTAGTGATTTTTGTCACTGATGGTGGGAAGTAAGTAGTAAGACAATTCACCGCGATTTCAATCATTTAGGCTTGAAGATGCCAGAAACAGGCAAGAACGAAAATGAAATAATTTCAGCACTTCAATGAGGATCTACAAAGAATTTGAAAGTATCGACAATCAATTTGAATGTTACAATGAAAATGAAGATTTGGAGGATGCAATCATCAATAGCATTCTATGAAGGCAGTCCACTATCCACACTGACTTTGTTCATTTACAGTCAATCAAAAGAACACAACAGCATACAGGTATACTGGGTGAAAAAGACCATAAAACCACAAGATATAGGAGAAGTATATTCGGCCCATTGAGTCTGCTCTGCCATTCAATCATGGGCTGATCCAATTCTTCCAGTCATCCCTACTCCCCTACCTTCTCCCCATACTGTTTGATGCCCTGGCTAATCAAGAACCTATCTATCTCTGCTTTAAATGCACCCAATGACTTGGCCTCCAAAGCCGCTCATGGCAACTAATTCCACAGATTTACCACCCTCTGACTAAAGTTATTTCTCCACATCACTGTTCTAAATAGACGTCTTTCAATCCTGAAGTCGTGCCCTCTTGTCCTAGACTCCCCTGCCACGTCAAATAACTTTGCCATGTCTTACCTGTTCAGGCCTTTTAACATTCGGAATGTTTTTATGAGATCCCCCCTCATTCTCCTGAACTCCAGGGAATACAGCCCAAGAGCTGCCAGACATTCCTCATATGGTAACCTTTTCATTCCTGGAATCATTCTCGTGAATCTTCTCTGAACCCTCTCCAATGTCAGTATATCCTTTCTAAAATAAGGAGCCTAAAACTGCACACAATACTCCAAGTGTGGTCTCACTACTGCCTTATAGAGCCTCAACATCACATCTCTGCTCTTATATTCTATACCTCCAGAAAAGGATGCAACATTGTACTCGCCTTCTTCACTACTAACTCAAACTAGAAGTTAACCTTTAAGGTGTTCTGCACAAGGACTCCCAAGTCCCTTTGCATCTCTGCATTTTCTCCCCATACTGCCAGTTTATTTCTTCCAGCAAAGTGCATGACCATACACTTTCCAACATTGTATTTCATTTGCCACTTCTTTGCCCATTCCCCTGAACTATCTAAGTCTCTCTGCAGGCTCTCTGTTTCCTCAATACTACCCGTTCCTCCACCTATCTTTGTATCATCGGCAAATTTAGCCACAAATCCATTAATCCCATAGTCTAAATCATTGACATACAATGTAAAAAGCAATAGTCCCAACACCCATTGGTATCTGGCAGCCAGCCAGAATAGGATCCCTTTATTCCCACCCTCTTGTTTTCTGCCGATCAGCCAATGCTCTACTCATGCTCGTTACTTCCCTGCAATTCCATGGGCTCTTATTTTGCTAAGCAGACTCACGTGCAGCACATTGTCAAAGGCCTTCTGAAAATCCAAGTACACTATATCTACTGTATCTCCTTTGTCTACCCTGCTTGTCATTTCCTCAAACAACTGCAGTAGGTCTGTCATGCAGGATTTTCCTTTCAAGAAACTATGCTGGCTTTGGCCTATCTTGTCACATGCCTCCAGGTACTCCATAATCTCATCCCTAACAATTGATTCCAACAACTTCCCATTCACTGACGTCAAGCTAATAGTTCCATAGTTTCTTTCCTGCTGCCTCCCACCCTTGTTAAATAGCAGAGTAACATCTGCAATTTTCCAGTCATCCGGTACAATGCCAGAATCTATCGATTCTTGAAAGACCATCATTAATGCCTCCGCAATCTCTCCACCTACTTCCTTCAGAACCCGAGGGTGCATTCCATCAGGTCCAGGAGATTTATCCACCCTCAGACCATTAAGCTTCCTGAGCACCTTCTCAGCCGTAATTTTCACTGCACATACTTCACTTCCCTGACACTCGTGAATGCCTGGTATACTACAGATGCCTTCCACTGTGAGACTGATGCAAAATACGCATTCATTTCCTCTGTGTTTATTATTTCAATATCTCCTTTTTACTGGTCCTATGCCTACCCTCAACTTACTTTTACCCTTATATATTTCAAAAAGCTTTCAGTATCTTCTTTCATATTAGTCGCCAGCTTCCTTTCATAATTCATCTTTTCCTTCCTAATGACCTTCTTAATTTTCTTCTGCAAGTTTTAAAAGCTTCCCAATCCTCTATCTTTCCACTAGCTTCGGCTTCCTTGTATGCCCTCTCTTCTGCTTTTACTTTGGCTCTGACTTCACTTGTCAGCCACGGTAGTGTCCTTCCATTTGAAAATTTCTTATTTGGAATATCTGTCTTGTACTTCCTTCAATTTTCACAGAAACTCCAGCCATCGCTGCTCTGCTGTCCTTCCTGCCAGTGTCCCTTTCCAGTCAACCTTGGTCAGTTCCCCTCTCATGCCAACGTAATCTTCTTTATTCTGTTGATGATCCTCCCTCGACAGATGATGTCAAGGAGGCTATAAACGCAGATGAGCAGTGGCAAGGCGCCCAGCAAGGATGGAATACCTGCTGAACTGTACAAGGCACTCAGCAAGGAATCACTTGAGGCTTTCCACAGCACCCTGACTAGCATTTGGGAAGAAGAAATGTCCCCTGACCTCAGAGATGCAATAATAATCGCCCTCTACAAAAATAAAGGTTCAAGGACTGACCACGGGAACTACAGAGGCATCTCACTACTTTCTATTGTTGGAAAAATCCTCGCCCACATTATCCTCAACAGACTGATTCCAACAGTGTCAGAAGAGAACCTTCCCGAGTCGCAATGCAGCTTTCGTCCCGAATGCAGCACTGTCGACATGATCTTCGCAGTGACACAGTTACAGGAGGAGTGCCTGGAACAGAACATGTCATTATACTCTGTCTTCATTGATCTGATGAAGGCGTTTGACACGGTCAACAGAAACACAATGTGGATCATCCTTAGAAAGCTTGGCTGTGCGCAGAAATTCACTACACTCATTCCCCTGCTCCACGATGGCATGACAGGAGAAGTGTTCTCAGATGGTTCCCCATCTGAGACCTTCAACATCTCAAATGGCATGAATCAACGGTGCGTTCTAGCACCAGTGCTCTTCAACCTCTTCTTCACCCAAATGCTGAAGCATGCTGTTAAGGAGCTAGACCTGGATATTTTCATATCACCTAGACGGATTGATGTTTGACCTGAGACGCCTTGCTGAAAAGACCAAAACGTTGAGGAGGCTCATCACTGAAGCCCTGTTTGCTGATGACTGTGCCCTCATGGCCCACCAGGAGAACCACCTGCAGACGATTGTCGACAAGTTCTCCGCAGCCTCAAAGCTGTTCCGCCTGATGATCAGCCTCGGTAAGTCAGAAGTTCTCCTACAACCTGCACCAAACAGTCACCCTCCTCAGCCATGCATCACCATCGACGGCACTGTCCTGAAGAATGTGGAGAGCTGCAGGTATCTAGGAAGCAGCATCTCCAGTGACAGAGATCACAGCAAGGATCCAGAAAGCCAGCCAGGCACTCTGGAAACTCCGTGTCAAAGTTCTGGAGCACAAGGACATTCAGCTTTCAACCAAGCTCAAGGTGTACAAGGCTGTGATCCTCACCTCTATCCTGTACGGCTGCGAAACCTGTACCCTGTACTGCAGGCACATCAAACAGATGGAGCAGTTTCACATACACTCTCTGTGGTCGATCATGAGGATTCAACGGCAGGACCGTATCACCAACCAGGAAGTCCTTGACAGAGTCAACAGCACAAGCATTGAGACGAGGATCCTCCAGGCCCAGCTATGCTGGACTGGCCATGTAATTTGCGTGGGTGAAACAAGAATCCCCAGGCAGCTGCTCCACGGTGAGCTTGAGCATGGCAGTCACAATCAGAGCCGCCCCAAAAAAAGATTCAAAGACGATCTGAAATCATACATCAAATGGGCAGACCTCCAACCTCGACAACTTGAGGAGTCCACAGCCGACAGGGCTGCGTGGCGAGCCCTGACCAGAAAAGCTGCATCTGACTTTGAGGATTACCGAAATCAGTGCCTTGCAGCAGCACGAGACCAATGCCACAAAGCTGTGTGTACACCTGTTCTAACAACCGCCATTCCATGTCCAACCTGCAACCGCATGTGTGCTTTGGCCTTCGGCGCCACATGAGTATCCACAGATGACTGTACAATGTTTAGTCTTCCTCGGACCCCAAGAGACAACCACCACTGAGATACCGAAACACTGGAATTTAGTTTTTCCTCCTCAAATTTCAAAGTGAATGCCATCATATTGTGATCACTGTTCCCGAAGGGTTCTTTAACCCTAAGCTCTTTTGATCACCTCCGGATCATTGCACAACACCCAATCCTGCACAACCCATCGCCTAGTGGACTCAATAACAAGCTGTTCTAAAAAGCCATCCCTCAGACATTCTACAAATTCTCTCGAGGTCCAGACTGAGAGGGTTTTCCCAATCCACTTTCATGTTAAAATCCCCAGTTATCATGACATTGCCCTTCTGACATGCCTTTTCTATCTCCAGCTGTAATTTCTAATCCACATCCTGGCTGCTGTTTGGAGGCTTGTATACAACTGCCATTAGGGTCCTTTTACCCTTGCCATTTCTTAACTCAACCCATAGAGACTCCACACCTTCTGATCCTATATTATTCCTTTCTAATGATTCAATATTATTTCTTATGCACAGGGCCACACCACCCCCTCTGCCTACTAACCTATCTTTCCGATACACAGTATATCCTTAGACATTCAACTCCCAATGGCACCCATCCTTTAGCTAAGTTTTAAAGATTGCTCTGTCGTTAACAATTAGTTCACTAATACATTTGTAGTACTGTTAATAATGTTCTAATCTGGTCTGTATTTCAAATACAAAATGTGATACTCAGTTAAATTGTAGTTTGTCTTTTTTATATCTTTTTTTAAAACTACTTTTATCCATGAAATTTCGACTAGTTGGCGCAGCTGCTGAATCGGGCCAAAATGTACTGGTCCCAATTGAATGGAATCCACTGTACTTGAATGGGGTCTATCTCATTGAATAGCAGTCATCTATAGAAATTCAATGGAATTAGCAATCTGGATCGATCTCTTTGTTCTTTTCCTGTCACTAGGGCCTTTCCCTCTCCCCCTCATGCATTTCTTCTTTTTCCTTATTTTCCAGTTCCATAGATCACAAAATGTCAAAACCAAACATTAACCCCACATCAACATGGTTAAAAATTGAAGAGCTCACTGAAATGCCATGGTTGTATCTAAACTTCAGGAAACAACTACAACTAGTTCGTCAATACAAAAACAAGTATTGAGTGAATGGTAAATTACAGGCCTTGAAACTAGACAGATGTACAAGGAGTTACACTGCCAGAGTACGTTTTCTCACAAACAAGGGAAAATGTGCAGATGCTGGAAATCCAAGCAACACACACAAGATGGTGGAGGAACGCAGCAGACCAGGCAGCGTCTGGCTGGCCTCTCAAGTTCCACCACCATTTTGAAACAGTACATTCTCTGTTGTTTTAAAATGACGTAGTCATAATCTTTTACGGAATTATGATTTATTATACCTAAAAGCTCAATGGACCATTTTTAATTTTGGGAACCAAGTTCTTCAAGATTAATTTTGCTGGAGTAAATTTATATTAACACATGTACCTGAAGATAAATTAAATTTTACGGGATTCTCCTTGGTTAAACACATTTGAAAACCACCTTTCTTCATTAAGTACAGGTATACTGCCCAATGTTAGTACGCATGCACCAGTCGTACATGCAGCCTGTTACAGTTGCTCCGTAGTTTCTTACCTTTAAACTTCTTAACTTAGTTATTTGTTGTATTTTTTTCTCACGGTAACACATTGAAGCTGCACCCTCTCTAACATGCTGGTGGAGAGAGTTTTACTTGTTTTTTAGCGCTGGAAATAGTTACATTTGGACACGTCTCGTTAACGTGGCAGCAGGATGGCCGCGTTGTGTATTCCAGGGACCAGCTGATTGCGCTCATGCCCGGCTTAGCGAACAGAGCAGCAGACATCCCGGCTGAAATCTGGAGGAAAACACACAGAGGATGCAGAGGGGGATCAAAAAGGCGAGGGAAGAGGACCGGGTTGAGAGAACAGAGGCTTATGGAGAAGAGAAGTTATAAGCTGTGTCTCCCCTCTCTCATCATGGGAAATGCGAGATCGCTGGGGAATAAAATGGACGAACTGACAGTGCTTGTCAGGAGTCACAGAACATTTTGGGAGATCATGTGCTTTACTGAGACGTGGCTGCACGAGAACATACCCGATCAAATCGTTTCCATACAGGGCTTCCAGGTCGTTCGAGCTGACCGGAATTGCACTGAGAGCGATAAGCATAAAGGAGGGGGGCTGGCGGTTCTGGTAAACAACAGATGGTGCAATCCTGGGCATATTACGATCAAGGAACGTGTTTGTAGCCCGGATATTGAATTTTTTGCTGTTGGACTCCGGCCATATTATTTGCCAAGAGAAATCTCGCATGCAATTGTGGTTGTTGTGTACATCCCTCCTTCTGCCAACCCGATGTCAGCGTGTAACATCATTTACACCGTCATAGCCAGTTTACAAACCCAGTACCCGAGTGCCCTCATTACCATCTCGGGTGACTTCAACCAGGTTACCATGGCTAGAACACTGCCCAACTTCACGCAGTATGTGAGCTGTGCAACCAGAGGGGAGAGGACTCTGGATTTGATGTACGCTAACGTTAAGGGTGCATACAGCTCCTCTCCCCTCCCCCCACTGGGAAGGTCAGATCACAACCTGGTGCATCTAAAACCCTGCTACGTGCCTCTGGTGAAGAGTAAACCTACAACCTCGAGGACAGTGAGAAAATGGTCGGAGAAGGCTTATAAGGCGCTCCAGAGTTATTTTGAGGTGACAGACTGGCAGGCAGTCTGTGAGCCACATGGAGAGGATATTGATGGGCTCACAGAGTGCATCACTGATTACATCAACTTCTGTGTGGACTGCAATGTTCCAACAAGAACTGTCCTTTGTTATTCAAATAACAAGCCATGGGTGACAAAGGACATTCTGAATGCTAAAAAGAGGGTGTTTAGAGATGGAAATAGGGAGGAGCTGAAGGCAATACAGAGGGACCTGAAAGCCAGGATCAGGGAGGCTAAAGACAGGTACAGGAGGAAGCTTGAGTGGAAACTCCAGCAGAACAACATGAGAGAGGGCTGGAAGGGGATGAGGACCATCACTGGGTTCCGGCAAACTAGCAACAGAGGAGCTAAAGGCAGTACGGACAGGGCCAATGAACATAACCTGTTCTTTAACAGATTTGACATTGTGGCCCCTGCCTATTCGCCCACATGAGCCATCTGTTGTCGGCCCCCAACCAACACATATTCCACTCTCCCCTCCTACCCCTCCTCACAGTCCCCCACCCTGCTCTCATGACTATACCCCTCCCCCACACGAAACCACCACGGTGGGCTTCACAGCTGAACAGGTGAGAAGACAGCTGAAATGTCTCAACCCAAGCAAGGCTGCAGGAGCGGATGGTGTCAGTACCAGGGTGCTCAAAGCCTGTGCCCCTCAGCTATGTGGAGTACTTCGCCATGTACTCAACCTGAGCCTGAGGTTCCGGAGAGTTCCTGTACTGTGGAAGACGCCGCGCCCCAGCGGCCTCAATGACTACAGACAGGTGGCATTGACCTCCCACATCATGAAGACCCTGGAGAGACTTGTTCTGGAGCTGCTCCGGCCTATGGTCAGGCCACGCTTAGATCTCCTCCAGTTCGCCTACCAGCCCCGACTAGGAGTTGAGGATGCCATCATCTACCTGCTGAACCATGTCTACGCCCACTTAGACAAGCCAGCGAGCACTGTGAGGGTCATGTTTTTTGACTTCTCCAGTGCGTTCAACACCAACCACCCTGCTCTGCTGGAGGAGAAGCTGACAGCGATGCAGGTGGATGCTTTCCTGGTATCATGGATTCTTGATTACCTGACTGGCAGACCACAGTACGTGTGCTTGCAACACTGTGTCCCCGACAGAGTGATCTGCAGCACTGGGGCTCCGCAGGGGACTGTCTTGTCTCCCTTTCTCTTCACCATTTACACCTCGGACTTCAACTACTGCACAGAGTCTTGTCATGTTCAGAAGTTTTCGGATGACTCTGCCATAGTTGGATGCATCAGCAAGGGAGATGAGGTTGAGTACAGGGCTACGGTAGGAAACTTTGTCACATGGTGTGAGCAGCATTATCTTCAGCTTATTGTGAAAAAGACTAAAGAGCTGGTGGTAGACCTGAGGAGAGCTAAGGTACCGGTGACACCCTGTTTCCATCCAGGGGGTCAGTGTGGACATGGAGGATTACAAATACCTGGGGATACGAATTGACAATAAACTGGACTGGTCAAAGAACACTGAGGCTGTCTACGAGAAGGGTCAGAGCCGTCTCTATTTCCTGAGGAGACTGAGGTCCTTTATCATCTGCCGGATGATGCTGAGGATGTTCTACGAGTCTGTGGTGGCCAGTGCTATTATGTTTGCTGTTGTGTGCTGGGGCAGCAGGCTGAGGGTAACAGACTCATTCGTAAGGCCAGTGATGCTGTGGGGATGGAACTGGACTCTCTCACGGTGGTGTCTGAAAAGAGGATGCTATCCAAGTTACATGCCATCTTGGACAATATCTCCCATCCACTACATAATGTACTGGTTGGGCACAGGAGTACATTCAGCCAGAGACTCATTCCACCGAGATGCAACACGGAGCGTCATAGGAAGTCATTCCTGCCTGTGGCCATCAAACTTTACAACTCCTCCCTTGGAGGGTCAGACACCCTGAGCCAATAGGCTGGTCCTGGATTTATTTCATAATTTACTGGCATAATTTACATATTACTATTTAACTATTTATGGTTTTATTACTATTTATTATTTATGGTGCAACTGTAACGAAAACCAATTTCCCCCAGGATTAATAAAGTATGACTATGACTATGAAGAGTATGGAATCAGACAATACACCACACACTCACCTTGGCCATCCTCTTTGAAGACCAGCTCACGTTTTTCAGACTCATTTTCATTCTTACCACGTCGCCTGTTCTTTCCTCCCTTACCTAGGTTGAATAAATAAACACATTAGCCCATGCATGAAACACATCTCCCTGAGTTATTCTGGCTTTCCAGTCATGTGTCTGGGGCTCCAAAACTTCATTTGAATTTTATTTTCCCCAATACATTTTTTGAGTCAAATTCAAATCTTGTAGGGCTCTAAAATGTGATGCAGGGCCAGATCAGGCAAGCAGTTCTATAGGGAAACACGAGTTGAGTGGACATGTGCATACTTTGAAATTCAACAGCCACACACTGCACTGTAGAATTACAGAGCTCAGTGGGTGTTAGACAGCAGGACATTGATTTCAAGCTGAACTCAGCAACGAGTCCTTTTGATGCCTTGTAATGAGCCAAGGAGCCAGATAAAACTATACAGGTGATCCTAATAGTTACCTGAAATTGGAAAATTTAATGTTCATGCCACTGGCTTGTAGACTAGCCAGTTGGAATACAATTATCTTGAAAGTTACAATGAAAATGAAGATTTGGAGGATCCAATTGTCAACAGCATTGTATGAAGCCAGTCCATTATCTGCACTAGGGTCTGTGCTGACTTTGTCCATTTACAGTGAAAAGAATACGACTCAGATGAATTTCGCTGTTGGTAAGTATGAGGAACTAATGCAGTTTTATGGGACTGTAGAAGTATTGGTAGTATTCCAATTTGTTCTGTATTTCATTTAAATACCTCATTTGTCAGTTTGTCTTTTTATACCTTTGTAGCTATTCCCATGAAACTTCAGCTAATTGTGACAGCTGTTTAATTGGGCCAAGATATACTGGTCCCAATTAACCACAATCCACTGTATGTAAAATTCATCTCCTTTTAAAAGCACTAAGTAAAACCCCAGAACTATGCAGGGGCACTATTGAAATACCTTCAAGAAAGACAGTAAAGGTTAGATTAATCGCTCACCACCACCACCTCAGGGGCAGTTAGAAAAAGACAATAATTCCTGGCCTTATCAGCAATGCTCACATCCCGCAAATTAAAAAACGTGAGAAAGTCTGCAGATGCTGGAAATCGAAAGCAACACACAAGTTGCTGGAGGAACTCAGCAGGTCAGGCAACATCTATGGAAATTAATAACGAGTCTATGTTTTGGGTTAAGACCCTACTTCAGGAAAAGGAGGGGAGAAGATGTTAGAATAAAAGGGAAGGGAAGGAGAAGGAAGATAGCCGGAAGGTGAGTGGGAAAGATAAAGGGCTGCAGAGGAAGGACTCCAAAATATCAACTGTTCATTTCCATGACATTGGGGGTTTGAAAAAGATACAGGAGCACAGGTAGACATTTGGAGGGCAAAGAGGGGCTACAAAATGTTACAGGCAAATAAGCTTTATAAAATTTTATTTATGAAAAGCAAGAGCCCATACTGGGCAAAAAGAGCCTATTAAGGACAAAACAGGCAAGTTATGCATGGAGCCAGAAGACATGGGCGAGAACTTTTCACCCGCATTCACCAAGATATTGTAGCTAATTAATTTTGGTGGTGGAATTCCAGAGTAATTAAGATTAAAAGGGTGGTATGAGATATCTCAGAATGGTTGTGTAATGGTTAGCAACAGCGACCCAGATTCAATTCCGACACTGTCTGTAAGGAGACTGCACATTCCTCCCCATGACCACATGAGTCTTATCCAACTACTCCGGTTGCTTTCCACATTCCAAGGAGCTGCATGTTACGAGACTACTTGGTCACATGGGTATAACTGGGCAGCACAGGCTTGTTGGGCCAGAAGGGCCTATTATTCTGCTGTAGGATAGGATGCAGAGCTGGGCTGACAAGTGGCAGATGGAGTTCAACGGGAAAAGTGAGAAGTGATACACTTTGGAAAGTTGAACATGAAGGCAGAGTACAAAGTTAATGGCAGAATTCTCAGCAGCGTGGAGGAACAGAGGGATCTTTAGGTCTAAGTGCATAGATTTCTCGAAACTGCCGTGCATATGTTTGAGAAGACGTACAGTGTGCTAGCCTTCATTAGTCAGGAGATTGGGTTCAAGAGCTGTGAGGTAATGCTGCAGATCTATAAAACTACGGTTAGAGCACACTTGGATTACTGTTTTCAGCTCTGGTCCCCTCATTATAGAAAGGATGTGAAAGCTTTAGATAGAGTGCAGAGATTTACCAGGATTCCAGCTGGATATAAGAGTCTGTATTATGAGGAAGGGTTGAACGAGCTAGGGCTTTTCTCTCTGGAGTGAAGGAAGATGAGAAGTGATTGATAGACATATACACAATGATAAGAAGCATAGATCGAGGTGATACCAGAGACTTTTTCCCAGGGCAGAAATGGCTAATACGAGGGGTCATAATTTTAAGGTGGAACGCTGCCAGGGACTGATAGATGCAGAAACATTAAGGACATTTCAGAGACCTTTGGATAAGCACAGATGAAAGAAAAATAGACAGCTATGTGGGCGGGAGGAGTGATTGACCATAGGATAGTCTGAAAGGTAGCACATCATTGTGGCCAAAGAGCTTGCACTGTGCTGTAATATTCCATGGTCACATATTCTCCGGGTAACATCGTGTTAAACAGCCTCTCCACCCAGTCATTCCTTTCACTTTATGGCAGTCAGAACACTCTGGTTTTCTAACTCTCCCAATTAGGATTAAGTTTTTCTGACATGTTCTCAGCCAATGGTTGCACAAAGCTGGTACCCAATGACAATAACAGCCTCCTAAGCCACAGTACCCAGCAGCACTAGTACCTTCACGGCATTGTGACCACACATGTAGAAACCTTCCATACTGCTCAGTATCTCACCATTCACGGCACACTCCTGCTTCCACTGTAACTACTCCCCCTCCCTATGCACTGGATTGAGCTCCATCTGCCAGAGGTTTTTGACTGCATTGCTACTTTCTTGTAGCCTGATTTAGCTCTCAGTTGTCTTTCTCATTGTGTTCACAATGAAGCCAGAATCCTTGATACAGTGTATATAACAAAGATAAAATGGGCCAAGCACAGAACTCACATCTCCCGTCCAAACCTCTTACTGATCATTATCCTCCTCATTAAGCCAGTTTTACCTGCAACTTGTCACTTTGAAATTTAACTCTCTGATCAGACTGCCATGTGCAGCTTCAAATATCCCACTAGATTCTACATCAATTATACCAAAATCTTTATGACCACGCAATTCTCCTCTAATCAATCTAGTCCCGGAAGAATCAAACCTTTAAAAGGACCCATTACTCAGCCTGACTTTTGCACAACTCCAGTACCGCAATGTAGAAGCTTCCTCTCATTCATTAATGACTTTCAAATCTCACCTCATACAGCAAAGTTGGCAACTGTCTAGTAACACACGATTGTATTCCGTCTACAAAGAACATCTTTATCAAGGCAGAGACAATCTCTACACATCACGTGCATAGTTAGAGCAAAATTTCTTTACTACAGCACTCAGTGACTCTAGTAATAGAAACCAGCATACCAACTGCTTTTCTGTTGCAGTTCCTTGAAATGTTTTAAACTGGAGGGAATACACACGTAATCTCCCCTCTTTGCTCCAATACAAGTCTAGCCAATTCCATTTGATTCCTCTGCAACAAAAATCCATCTTTCCCAGACTGAAAACCTCCCTCTCCAAATGGGGTCTGGGAAAGAGTTTCTATGTCACACCAACCGAAAAGCAGCAGCACAAAACTCTAGATACAATGTGGGTCATTAATCGGATCCGTCAGCTCTCCCTCACTCCAAGAATGCCTCTAGTCGCACTAAGTACTGCTACTAAATTTCATGACTTCAGGTCTGCGGCAACCGCAGTATTTCACATTTGGGACACAAACACCCAATCCCACACCTGCCCTCTCTCCAGCCCCAGGACACCAGACCTTCAGTCGGCATCACTCCCATTTTCTCTCAGATACCCACACTGGGCCAGGCCCCTTGCGCCTCACCCCGGGCATGACTGGGCTACGCACGCTGGGGCCGGGCTTGCAATGCCGGCGGCCTCAGGAAGCCCAGGGCCTGCACGTGTTGGCAGACAGGTAGCTGGCTCTCCGTCCTTCAGCCCTCCGCCACCCTGCTGCTGTCGATCACCCTTCAGCGGTGAGCTGAAGCCTCGGCCTCGCCTCGCCGCCCCGGGCCCAACGTCGCTCCTACCTTTATTTTTGGGCATGGCTCCGGGCCTGTGGCTATGCGCTCGCTCCGGTCGCTCCTACCCCCGCACTGCGCAAGCGCCGGATCCAGCAAACTTTATTTAAAACCACTCGTGAACACAAGCGGGACATTAAAACAGAAGCTGTTAAATCACGTGGAAGGTTTTGCGTCACACGCACTTTGTCCTCTGACGTGTTCACGACAACGTCACGCCGCCAGTTACGCGTGCTGTCCAATCAGCGATGCACCTCAGGAGAAGTGGGAGGAGCAATCAGACGGCAACAAATGTCTTCCGGATTGGTTTCGCGCCGCGTCTGTTGCTCGGTGGGGCGTGAAGCTCCGTTCATGATACGTCTCGGACTGAAATGCATTGGAAAATAGTACCACAGATACTAGAAATATGCATTAAATACGAAAAAAATAGCAGGCCAGGCAGCTTTGAGCAGAGAGAAATAAGCTTAACACTGTAGTCAAAGTTGCTGGTGAACGCAGCAGGCCAGGCAGCATCTATAGGAAGAGGCGCAGTCGACGTTTCAGGCCGAGACCCTTCGTCAGGACTAACTGAAGGAAGAGTGAGTAAGGGATTTGAAAGCTGGAGCCTTTTGCATCTCCCCCTCCCCCTCCAGCTTTCAAATCCCTTACTCACTCTTCCTTCAGTTAGTCCTGACGAAGGGTCTCGGCCTGAAACGTCGACTGCGCCTCTTCCTATAGATGCTGCCTGGCCTGCTGCGTTCACCAGCAACTTTGATGTATGTTGCTTGAATTTCCAGCATCTGCAGAATTCCTGTTGTTAACACTGTAGTCGGCGGGTTCTCAGATAACGATGAGTCGGAGTGGAGAAGAGAGAGCCTGGTGACACGCTGTCAGAACAATAGCTTTTCCTTCAATATCAGCAAAACAGAAGAGTTGGTCAGTGACATGATGGGGGTGGGGGGGGGCGGGCCGGTGCGCATACAAATACAGCAATGGCTCCCAGAACATCACCAACAGCCTGTCTTCGTCCATGTGGACACGACGCCAAGAAAGCTCACTCATCCCTCTACTTCCTCAGAAGGGGAAGAGAATTGGCACGCCCCTATCAATTTTTATCAATTCACAGTAGAAGGCATCCTATCTGATACACAACTGTAGTGCATGTGACTGCAAGAAACTGTAGAGTGGATGAACTCAGCACATCATGAAAGCCAATCTGTACAGTAGTCTACAGTACTCCTCACTGCCATAGCTGTAAAGCAGCCAGCATAGTCAAAGATCCTACCCACCCCAGTCATTCTCTCTTTTTTACCACCTGGCTCGAACAGTTTCTATCTCACTGTTTTCGGCTATGAGGTGGTTCCCTAGTACGATAGATGAACTGTTGTACTGGTGACACACAGAAACTGGACTCCTTTTGGACTCAGGCTGAACTACTGAGGACGGGGAGGAGGTCTGGCCCCTGCACACGTAGCGCACAGGACCACCGGGGTGTGTTCCCGCCCTGGTGCTCGTGAACCAGATCCCCTGCAGTGGGTAAATAACCCCACTGCCTTGTGGGCAGCCTCGGGAGAGACGCCAGCTATGGAAGTAAACCCAGACAGCAAGTCTAGAGTGGAGTCCCTCAGGCAGTTGGACGTCATTGAACATCCTTCCAGCAGCTCCTGCAGCCAAGCTGGTGCCAAACGTATTGCTTCATAATCTTTCCTTTGGACCGCTAGTGAGGCCGAGAGGGGGATCTGAATGACTGGGCATCTCGGGATCTCCATACCTTCCGCCCAGGCTTGTGGTGATGATCGTCACCCATTGTCCTTCGAGACAGACGAATGTCAACCCCAAACCCCACTTTCTCTATAACTTTTATAAGTTATTCTTCATTCTGTCCTACCTCAAAACACTGTAATGATTTGATCTGTGTGAACAGTATACAAGATAAGCTTTTCATGTACAGTCCCCAATTCTGAAAACGACATTTGTAATTGTCATACAAGGGTATTTTACCAGTGGATCAGGCTATTGATACCAAGCAAAAAAAAAATTCCAGTTGCCACTTTTAAAGCCACGTCAAGAGTTCAAATCCCACTCCCAAGTATGAGTACAAAATCCTAAGCCAAAATCCAATTCAGTACTGAGCGTAGCCAAACTGTCAAATTTAGAAACAAAAGAGAGACTGCGGATGCTGGAAATCTGGAGAAACACGAATTACTGAAGGAACGTAGCAGGTCAGATAACTCGCCCTCCCCCCACTTCCACCCTTTTATTCAAGCTTCTGACCTCTTTCTTTTCAGTCCTAATGAAGGGTCTCAGCCTGAAACATTGACTGTTCATTTCCGTCCATAGTTGCAACTCGAATTCCACCAGCACTTAGTGTGTTGTCAAAATTAGCAGATCCTGCGGAACAATTTTGAAGAATAGGAAGTCATACCCCATATCATTCAGCGCATAAACACCCTTCCACCCACCAAATCTCTGCCAATCATCAACTGAATTAAAACAGAAAATGCTGGAAATGCTTAACAAGACAGGCTACATCTGTGGGAAGAGAAACAGTTACTGCTTTTGGTCGAAGACGCCTCTTCAGAACTAGGAATTGAACAGTTGCACTACAAAGCAATCACAGTGTGTTTGGTTTCTCTAATGTAAAGGAGACAACATTGTGAACATAAGGTGGTACGGTAGCATACTGGTTAGCACAACGGTTTACAGTACCAGCGACAGGGGTTCAATTCCTGCCACTGCCTGTAAGACGTTTGTACGTTCTCCCCGTGACCGCGTGGATTTCCTCCGGGTGCTCCAGTTTCCTCCCACAGTCCAAAGATATAATTGGTCATTCTAAATTGTCCAGTGATTAGGCTAGGATTAAATCAGGGGATTGTTGGGGGCACAGCTCAAAGGGCCAGAAGGGCCTACTCTGCACTGTAGCTCAATAAATAACAGATTGTAGTACGGCACAGTAGAAAAATTGCAACTCCTTTACCTGGAAGGACAGCTTGCATCCCTGGTGGGTGGGAGGGTAGAGATGAATGGATGAATGTGCATTTAATGCATCGAAAGTGCCATAAGACACGGAGTGGTCGATGGAGATGGAAGAGCTGACTAGGCTATTATGAAAGTCTGTCTCCCATCAAGAAAGCCTCAAAGCTCTCTGCCTCCTTCTTGACAAAATACCCAACCGGTTCCCCTCCACCATCACCATCCTCTGTCTGGTCCTCCCCCTCAATAATTTTTCCTTCGGCTCCTCCCACCACTTTCTCCAGACTAGCCATAGACGCTCACGTGGGCCCTAGCTATGCCTCCCTTTTTGTTGGCTACGTGGAACAGTTCATGTTCCAACCCCCCCGGTAACGCTTCTCAAATGTTTCTGTGCTACGTTGATGACTGCATTGGTGCTGCTTGCTGCGCCTATGCTAAGCTCGTCAATTTTATCAACTTTGCCTCCAACTTCCACCCTGCCCTTAAATTCACTTGGTCCATTTCTGACACCTTCCTCGACCTCTCTCTCTCTCTGGAGATAAAAAGTCTTCCGATATTGTTTATAAACCTACCGATTCCCAAGGCTATCACGACTATACCTCTTCCCATCCTGTCCTGTGTCCTGTCTCCTGTAAAAATGCTTTTCTCCTTCCTCAGTATCTTTGTGCCTGCAGTATCTGGGAAGGCTCCACAACTTCCACCAATGGTTTCCTACCACCAAACACATCTTTAGCTCTGCCTCACCTTCCACTTTCTACAGGGTTCACTCCCTCCATGATTCCCTTATCCATTCATCCCTCCCCACTGATCCGTGCAAGCGACAGAAATGCTACCCCTGCCCATTCACCTCCTCCTTCACCCCCATTCAAGGCCTCAAGCAGTCCTTCCAGATTCCAGATGAGGCAACACCTCACTTGCAAGTCTGTTGGGGTCGGCTACTATATCTGACATTCCCAATGCAGCATCCACTGCATTGGTGAGACCCAGCATAAACTAGGGGACTGCTTTGTTGAGAATCTACAACCATCTGCAAAAACTGTAATTTCCCGGTGGCCAGCCATATCCGTTCCTGTCAGCATTCCCGTTCAGACCTGCCAGTACATGGCCTCCTCATCTGCCATGATGACAGCACTCTCAAGGTGGATCAGCAAAACCTCACATTCCATCTTGGTAGGCTCCAACCTGATGTCATGAATATCGATTTCTCCTTCCGTCAATTCTCCTCTCTCTCCCCCCCCCCAATTCCCTACTCTGACGTCCTACCTCTTCCCTCACCCTTGATGCTCCACCTCCTTCCTTTTCTCCCATGGTCCACTCTCCTCTCCTATCAGATTCCTTCTTCTTTAGCCCTTTACCTTTTCCACCTATCAGCTCCCACCTTCTTACTTCACCCCCTCCCCACCCACCTGACTGCACCTACCACACCTTTCAGCTTGTCCTCCTTCCCCTCCCCCCACGATTTTATTCTGGTGTCACCCCCCCCTTCCTTTCCAGTCCTGGGGAAGGAACTTGAACCAAAACCTAGACCATTTATTTATTTCCATAGATGCTTTCCCACAGCTTTTTGTTTGTGTTGCTCTGGGTTTCCATCAGCTGTAGAATCTTGTGTTTGTAGGTATGAAAGGAAGGATTCTTTCGAGATGCTGGGAAGGGAAGTCCATATGGGTCTAGTGTGAAACCTTGATGAAACTAGTGAAAATGCATAATATTATCCATTGAATGTGGAGGCTGGTGCAGTGGCAGGTATGGACCAGGGGAGCTGATTTTGCTCTGTCCGGTGGAAGAGGTGATCAGAGCAGGGGTGTGAGAATCAAACCCCATCAAGGGCTCTCTCCACCATGGTAGACGGCAAATCAGAAGCTCCTATCCAGAATATCCTTCATTGGAGCAAATGCAATGGCAATGGAAGAACTGGGACAGAGGAATGGTATCCTTACGGGAGGTGGGATGGCAGGGAGTATAGTCAAGATAGCTATGGGTTTGTAATGCACGTTTGTGGCTAGCCTAAGCTCTAGGAAGGAGATAGGGAGATCTAGAAAAGGAAATGACATGAAAAGGATGTCAATGATTTTAGTGACAGAATTGATAGCTTTGTGGAGATACAAAGACAGGTGGAGGGGCAGGCTGTGTTGACGAAATGGTCAACCTGCAGAAGGACTTAGATTAGAATAGGCAAAGAAGTGGCAGATGGAATATAGTATAGAGAAGTGTATGGTCATGCAGTTGGTAGAAGGTGTACGTTTTTCTAAACAGGGAGGAAATTCAGAAATCAGAGGTGCAAAGGCACTTGGGAATCCTGGTGCAGTATTCTCTTAATGTTAACTTGCAGGTTGAATTGATGGAAGGAGGGCAAATGCAATGTTAGCGTTCATTTCAATGGGACTGGAATATAAAAGCAAGGTTGTAATGCTGGAGCTTTATAAAGGCATTGATCAGCCCTCACTTGGAGGATTGTGAGCAGTTTTGGGCCCCTTATCTAAGAAAGGAGGTGCTTGTGTTGGAGAGAGTCCAGAGCAGATTCACAAGAACAATCCTGAGAACAAAAGGGTCAACGTATGAGGAGCATTTGGTGGCTCTGGGCCTGTAATCGATGGAGTTTACAAGTCTAAGTGGGGGGCAGGAGAATCTCACTGAAATCCATTAAATAATAATAGAGTGGATGTGGCGAGGGAGTATAGTACCAGAGGGCACAGCCTCTGAATAGAAGGACATCCCCTTTAGAACAGAAATGAGGAGGAATTTCTTTAGCCAGAGCATGGTCAGTCTGGGGAATTCATTGCCATAGACAGTAGGTGGCCAAGTAATTGAGTATATTCAAAGCAGACATCGATAATCTTGATTCATAAGGGCATCAAAGGTAATGGAGAGAAAGACAGGAGAATGGGGTTGAGGGGGATAATAAATTAGCCAAGATGGAATGGCCTAATTCTGCTCCCATGTCTTATGCTCTCTAAATTCCAGCCTCAAAAACCTGAAATTGTTATATTCAAATGTTAGGCTTCAGCCATATTTGAGACAGTGTTACCTACATTTATCAGGTGCATCTTTGGTGACATACAGTGGACTTGTCTCATTGTATGCACCCTTGTAGGGTTTACCAATACTTGGACCAGACATTTAATTGCTCTGGGCCAGCAGGGTTTCAGGCACTCTATCAGCTATTGGTCAAGGCATACATGAATCTTGTCCATTCCCCCACCTTTTCTCTTTAGGGTACAGTTACATCAGACCTGCAGCTTTGGAGAAAGGTAGTCTGGAGCCTTAGAAATCCTTACCTGTCTGTGCACCAATGTTTCCCAATTGGAACTGAAGCTGGAGCCCAAAACCTGCAATGAACATACTGGGCTATAGAATATCAATTACCAGTGCAGCAGCAACTTCTGCTGCAAGCACCTGAAAGCAATTTCTGTTGGTGTTTATATGCACCATCTTATATGTCAAAGTTGATGGTCCATGGAACAATGCCACAAACATCCATCCAACTACAGCTTGGGGTGTTTCAGAGTTCACAGTTCAATTCCAGCACCGTCTGTAAGGAGTGTGTATGTCCTCCCCGTGGAATGTATGGGTTTTCCCTGGGTGCTCCAGTTTCCTTCCACAGTCCAAAGACATACCAGGAAGGTTTAACTGCTCATTGTAAATTGTCCTGTGATTAGGTAAGGGTTAATCAGGGGTCGTTGAGGCGGCTTGGCTCAAAGGGTCATAAAGGCCTATGCCACTCTGTATTGCTAAATAATACATCAATAAACTTATTTCAGTGCACATATTCTCCTTAGTTATCCCTGCCACCACTGCTTCCTTTCTATCATTAAGCACAACTGGTGGCAGTTCCATCTATCTGAACAACAGCCCCACCAAGTGGGCTACTTTCTGTGATGTGACTGGCAACATGATAGCAATGATAGCAATTATATACTTTCTGCTCCCTAGTTGCAAGAACACTCTTAATGCCCACAGTAATATGAATTTATTAATATTTCATAAATGTCTAAGGAAATGCATGTGTTAGCATAATTTCTTTTTAAGATTCTTTCTCCATTTCATCAACTCATCCTCTCCCCCCAGCAATCAACTTTCTGTTGCCAGAGACATTTCCAGTTGTCCTCTTGCACAGCCTCCAACAGAAAGGCTAACAAGAGAAGCCAAAGTCACCATGAAAGCCAAAGAGAGAGCAAATAGTGTGAAATTAGAGGATTGGGAAGCTTTTAAAAACTGACAGAAGGCAACTTAAATAAGTCATTAAGGAAAAGATGAAATGCAAAGGTAATCCAGCCAATAATATTAAAGAGGATACCAAAAGTTTCTTCAGATACATAAAGTGTAAAAGAGAGGAGAGAGTGAGTATCTACAGCTGGAGTATGATGCTGGAGAGGCAGTAATGGAGGACAAAGAAATGGTGGACAGGCTGAATAAGTATGGTGAAAGTTTGAGTGTTGGGGCAGAAGTGTGTGAAGTTACCATTACTAGACAGAGGTTCTTGGGAAGCTGAAAGGTCTGAAGGTAGACTAAATCACCTGGATCAGATGGTATACTCCACAGGGTTCCGAAAGAGGTGGCTGAACAGATTGTGGAGGCATTAGTAATGATTTTTTAAGAATCACTCAAATCTGGCATGGTTCCAGAGGACTGGAAAAGTGCAAATATGACTTAACTCTCCAAGAAGGGAGAGAGGAAGAAGAAAGGAAATTATAGGCCAGTTAGTCTGACCTCAGTGGTTGGGAAGATGTTGGAGTCGATTATTAAGGATGTGGTTTCAGGGTACTTGGAGGTACATAATAAAATAGGCCATAGTCAGTGTGGTTTCTTCAAAGGAAAATCATGCCTGATTAATCTGTTGGAATTCTTTAAAGAAATAACAGGCAGGATAGACAAAGGAGAGAATTGCTGGATGTTGTGTACTTGGACTTTCAGAAGGCCTTTGACAAGGTGCCACACATGAGGCTGCTGAACAAGTTAAAAGTCCATGGTATTACAGGAAAGATACTTGCATGGCTGATTGGTAGTAAGCAAAGAGAGGGAATAAAGGTGTTTTCTGGTTGGCTGAGGGTGACTAGTGGTGTTCCACAGGGGTCTGTGTGGGGACCGCATCTTTTTACGTTATGTCAAAGACTTGGATGAGGGAACTGATGGCTTTATGGCAAAGTTTGGAGATAATAAGAAGATAGGTGGAGGGGCAGGGAGATTTGAAGAAGTAGAGAGGTTACAGAAGGACTTAGATTAGGAGAATGGGCAAAGTGGTAGATGGATAGTGTTGGGAAGAGTATGGTCATGTACATTGGTAGTAGGAAGAACATACACTATTTTCTAAATGGAGAGGAAAGTTAAAAAAAAGAGGTGCAAAGGGATTTCGGAGTCCTTGTGCAGGATGCCCTCAAAGTTAATTTGAAGTTAATTAATCAGTGGTAGGAAGGCAAATGCGATGTTAGCATTCATTTCAAGAGGACTAGAAAATAAAAGCAAGGATCCAATGTTGAGGCTTTATAAAACACTGAAGAGGCCTCCCTTGGAGTATTGAAAGCAGTGTTGGGCCGCTTTTCTAAGAAAGGATATGTTGACATTGGAGAGGGTTCAACAGAAGTTCACAAAAATGATTCCAGGAATGAAAGATTTGTTATATAAAAAGCATTTGATGGCTCTGTGCTGTACTCACTGGAATTCAGAAGATTGAGGAGTGACCTCATCGAAACCTATCAAATGGTGAAAGGCCTTGATAAGAGTGGATGTGGAGAGGATGTTTCCCGTGGAGGTGTTGTCTAGGACCGGAGGCCACAGCCTCAGAATTTTAGAATTGAGATGAGGAGGAATTTTGTTAGCCAGAAAGTGGTGAATCTGTGGAATTCATTACTACAGACAGCTGTGGAGGCCAAGTCATTGGATATATTTAAGGCAGAGGTTGACAGGTTAGTCAGGGCATGAAGGGATATCGGGAGAAGACATGAGATGGGCCAAATGGATTAATTCTGCTCCTACATTTTTTGGTCTTATGGTCTAAATGGAAAGTCTTCATATAGGAGGCAAAATCAGTTATGCAAATACACCATACAGCAGTATCCCATTCAAATCACCCAGCCCTTAATTAAGCCTTTAAAAATCACTCACTTACATATAGCTCATTGCTGCCAACATTACCCAGCAACACAATCTGACCATCTTCAATATGCAAGTAAAAACCAAAAATGTCAACATATCACAAGAAAGCTCAAAGGTGAAAACACTAAAACTGTAAATATATTCAACAGCAAGACAACATTTGGGACCAGCTGGAGTAGGGGTTATTAGGTTCAGGCAGGAATGTGGAGTTGAAGCCAAAAATCAGATCAATCTTACCAATCTGGAGCCATTACTACCTATTCATGTTTCTCATTTTTTTAAAATACCTTAGTAAACCATATCCACATCTTGTATCCATGACAGTTAGAACAAGGGAGGTTTGAAATAGATGCATTACTCGTACTACATACTTCCTGGAACTTCCATTCAAATATTTTGATACTTGCAGGTATTTATCCTTCAAATTGCTAAAAGTCCTGTAACTTTTTTTTTGGGACTAGAAAACTGGGGGTGTAGTGGACAGCAAGGAAGGCTCTCAAAGCTTGCAGTGGGTTCTGGACCAGCTGGAAAAATGACAGATGGAATTTAATGCAGACAAGTGTGAGAAGTTGCACTTTGGGGAGGACAAACCAGGAGAGGGCGTACACAGTGAACAATAGGAATCTAGGAATATGGATCTATAGTTTGTTGAAAATGGCATCACAACTAGACGGGGTTGAATAGAGCTTTTGACACATTGGCCTTCATAAATCAAAAGACTTATGTACAAGAGTTGGGATGTTATTTTGAAGTTGTATAAGATATTGCTGAGGCCAAATTTGTTGTATTGTGTGCAGTTCTGGAAATATACCTACAGAAAACATACTATATAAGATTGAAAGAGTACAGAGAAAATTTACAAGGATGTTGCTGGGACTTGAGGTACAAAGAAAGGTTGAACGGGTTCGGACTTCAGTCCCTGGAGTGTAGAGGAATGAGGGAGATTTGATAGACGTATACAAAATTATGAGGGATATTAATAGGGTAAATAGAAGCAGCCTTTTTCAACTGAGGTTGGGCAAGACTAGAATTAGAAGCGATAAGTGAAATTTAAGAGGACCCAGAGGGGCTCTTCTTTACTCAGCGGATGTTGCATGTGTGGAAAGAGCTCCCGGTGGAAGTGGTGGATGCAGGTTTGATTGCAATATTGAGGAGAAGTTTGGATAAGTACATGGATGGGAGGAGTATGGAGGAATATGGTCTAGGTACGGATTGTTATGACAAGGCAGGGTAACAGTTCGGCATGGATTAGATGAGCCGAAGTGCCTACTTTGGTACTGTGGTGCTCTATGACGCTATGGTTATGGACTCTGATATTAGGGTCTTGAGGGAAAAATGTAGGTTTTTTGCATTTTTGCTCAACATATTCAGATATACTCAAATGACAACCTATTTCAATAATAAAAATACAATAGACCAGTGCTTACAGAAAGAGACATTAATGTTGAGGATCCTTCTTTAGGAGAGGCGACAAACACAGAGAGAGCATTTCCTTTGAATAGAACTGTAGCAGATTGAAACCAGGGTTGCCATAGGGATAAGTTAAATTTGTGCAGTTGATAGATTAATAATAGCAATAGTTAAGAGAACAGAAAGAACATAGAAGCTGCTGATTGTGAAGTTGTAGGAAATACCCTGGAGGTTACACTAGCAGAGAGAAAAACTGAATCATTACAGGTGGATGATCTAGAGCAGACAAGTCCATTCTGATACAAGCAGAAAAAGCAAGTTACTTGAGTAACACCCACAAAACACTGGATGAAGTTAGGTCAGGGAGCATCTATGAAAAAGAGTAAGTAGTCGACATTTCAGACCAAGACTTTTCTTCAGGACTGAAGAAGGGTCTCGGCCAGAAACATTGACTGTTTAATCCTCTTCATAAATTTCTGCCTGGCTGGCTGAGTTCCTCCGGTATTTTGTGTGTGCCGCTTTGGATTCCCAGCATCTACAGACTTTCTCATGTCTGGAAGTTACCAGAGCAACTTTATGTTTCTTCTATTCAGGGAGAAAGGGGGAAAGAGATAGGAGAAATAGAAAAGATGCAATTAATGTCTGTAGTAGAAAGGAAACCATGGTTTTTTCAGCCAGAGGGTGGTGAATCTATGGAATTTGTGGCCACGGGCGGCAGTGGAGGCCAAGTCATTGGGTGTATTTAAGGCAGAGATTGATAGGTATCTGAGTAGCCAGGGCATCAAAGGTTATGGTGAAAAGGCGGGGGAGTGGGTCTAAATGGGAGAATGGATCAGCTCATGATAAAATGGCGGAGCAGACTCGATGGGCCGAATGGCCAACTTCTGCTCCTTTGTCTTATGGTCTCAGGGTTAAAGGAAATACATGTCTTTTACTGTTTGCTGTATACTAGATCAGTGTTGTTTTTGTTATTGAATATGGACACCATTCTGTGATAAATATAGCCATGGTATGCTTAGTGCAACACATTTTCCACCTCCTCCCCCTCAAAGGGGCTACACTTAATATTTCTTCTGAATCATTCTCAACTCCAGGGGTCTCCCTGAGAACATTATTGGGAACAGGAGAAAATGAGGCAGAGGGAATGCTGTTGTATCATGATATCAGCTTTAAATGAGAACAATTAGACTGTCATCACAAAACACTGTTACAATTAATTGGAAAATGGCCTTATTCAAAAATGGATTGAAGAACTGGGTGCCATTTTAACTTTAATGTAAATTCAGAGCAGCTCCACAGTGAACTATGCAAAAAAGGAAAATTGTATTGTTGAAATCAAGGTGGCAAGTGAAAAAACAAATCAAATTAATTCATACAGGAAACATGGAAATTAACGCTAGGATCTTATAATTACTAAATATATGGACTTGCAATCCAACAGTTTTCAGCTCATGTGAGTAGCATGCTTGAAGTGATTTTGCAATCATTTGATCTTAACAGAGCAAAAGGAATAAGATTGAACTGAAGATCGGTATCACTTAAATATGTGCAATTTTTGTAATAGAACACACAAAGGAAGTTGGAGGTGCAAAGAAAGATGATCCTATTCAGTAACGTTAAGTGTTTGGAACTTTTGGATTCTGGACCAATTTACAGTCAAATGAAATACTATGTCCAAATCACTGAAGTAATGATGATGATTCAGGATCAAAATGTTCATAAGGTCTTTCAAATGGCAATGAGAAATGACGAGATCTATATAGCAATGTTATGTCAGATCACTCGGGGTAGTACATGATTTATGAGACGACCATGCCATACTGCAGGACATCACCACTGAGTACCTGGCCACAATTATGTAGCAGCTTCTCAGCAGGAAATCAATACTATCTTTCGCTGAGGTCAATGGTAAACACAGATCTGAGCCATAACTCTAAGATTGCTGTAACTCTCTCAGTACTGTAGGCTTTTCAGTCTGGATTATCGCTCAAAGTTTCTGATTCAATCTTGGTCAGACTTGCAGTAACAGTTGCTGAGGCAAAAAATCTACTTTTTCATACAAACACCTGAAGATAGCTTAAGAAATGATAGGTTCAGGCCAGAGAGGGATGTCCCTAATTCAGATGAAGGAACAGCAAGCAAGAAAAAAATATAACATTTATTAGTTAAACTAATAGAGGGGGAGAACAAAGAGCCTCTGAGGAAATGAAAGAAATTGTTTATTAGTTAATTGCTAAAATACAGAGATTCTGATTACCCTGGAAGTAGAGTCAGGGGACATTAGTGGTATCCGGCAAAAGAACTGAGGAAAGATGAACAGAATTCAATTTAGCAGTAATAATCACCTGGAATGCACTGCCTAAATGATAACTGAATACATTTGGGAAAAGGAAAACAAATGTTATTGCTATGGGAATGTGAGATAAGGAAGCTTCACTGGGTAGCTTTTCCAAAAGATACGTAGGTTCTCAATTGCCTTTCTGCGATAAAAAATGGAAGTGTCAAATTCCAAGCTGGATCCATTTTTCAAGTAATGAAATAACCCACTAATTAACACATTAAGTCATTCAAAAGCAAAACTTAAAGGTCAGAAGTAAATTACAGCATAATTTTAATGTTTGAAGATTTATTCTGTATAAATTTGTTTTTCTGCATGATTACAAAAAATTGTCAGTCCATAAGGAGTGACACAAGTAATGTTAAAAAAAACTGTTTCCACTTCAGTTACCCTCAAATCAGCTTAGGTAACATTAAACTCAAATGAAAACATTCTGATGCTGTACCAAAATTAGGCACAATTAAGTCAATCTTTTTCAGCATTGACTATTCTGGTCAATCCAGTTAAAATGGTAGCAATATCAGCTGAATCTGACTTCAGCTACCAAATTCACGCTTTGGTAAAGACAGTATAAAAAATCCTCATATGTCCACTTCAGTGCTTTGCTACGCTGTAGAGTCCAGTATAAAGCTTGATTTGTATAGAGGTGTAGAAAAATATTACATCTGTGATACTGTTGCATTTTTAAAAACTCACCAAGTAGATTTGAAAATTCAAAATAACTTCACCCATCATCTTTACAACTTCCCTTCAAGCTTTGATAGCTGGATGACAACACTTAATATGCATTTGAATCTATTGCAATCCTATCCCATCAATTATAAGGAATCGATTAAGGCTACAATATCTTGAAAATATTACATAAAGAATGGAGGAGATGAAGGTATAATGGATACACAGCAAAAGATCTTCATTTCTATTTTCCCTCACTGCAACTCAAGTGCCCAGGTGAACCCATTTGAGAAATTCAGTCTATTTTGTTCAACAGCACAGTAAGCAGCAAAAAAAAAAAATGACCATCCCCTTCACCGTTTCACGCTAAGCTATATATAATGAAAAATTACTTTATAAAACATACTTTCACACAAAAGTAAGAGTTTTCATAATACGTGCTCAAGTTGATAGTTTGCCTTCTGGATGATCTATGGATTACAGTAACATATTGGGTACAGTAGTTAAAAATCAACTCAAGATGCAGGTAAGAAGAGGTATTGTCCCTCAGCTACTTAACAGTACCCCAAGGAAATTTCAACCATGGTATAGTGATCGTATTAGTGTGAAAATTAACCGATGATTCAGAAAACTATTGGGAGGACTATTCGAGAGAAAATGCAGTTAAGGGTCACTGCCTCCATCCAGGTCATGACATTCAAACATGGCACAAGGCTTTAACACGTATAGGATATACAATTACTCAAGTGCTCAACTTCTTAAAAAATTAATAACAAAAACATCCCAGGTGGATTTGTACATTCCCAATAAAAATTCAGTACGATTCAGAGTGCTTCTCCTATTACTAATTTACAAGTAATACAGTGTTCATTGCAATGCCAAGTTTCTATGCATTTACCCAAATAATTTTTGATCCTAATTATGATTCCACTTCACATTCCATCCAAAATTCCCAAAATCCTGGTATCCAATTGTTCAAAGCAGGACTAACAGAAGGCAAAAAGCAGCATATAAAGGCAACTGGGATAGTTCTTCTTGACACTGTTCTGTGATATACATCCAAGGCTGCTGCAGTCCAGTTTTCAGCAGAGGTCACTTCAAAGAGCAGTTGAGGTAAGTTTCTTTACACCCCTTCGCTGAGCCAGGTTTGAGCAGCCAACAGGTTCTAGAACGGGCTGCAACGGTGTGCGGTTCAATGCAGAGTAAGTGGCAGCCATGGCCCCCTTAAAAATATAAAATAACATGAGTGAAGATAAAGCAGTAAGGTTTCAGTATATGCACATAACTTTACTCAGGAATTTGCTATCATGTTTACACATAAAATCACGATACTACAAAACAATTTCATCTGCTGCAAAGCATTATGATATCCTGAGAATGAAAGACATATCACCCAAGTAATTTTTTCAACTGCGAACTCCAATAATAATGTTTGTAACACCTTTCCTTCAATAGAAAACTGAAACAAACCTAATACAGCAAAAGTAGATGGATATTACAATTGTCAGAAATTCCACATCAAAGCTCAAGTGTTCTGCTTCTACAGGCATTGCTCATTTTGTATACAATTTGTTTTGTGCAATCACTTCCTGTTCATTATCTTTTTAAAACAATTTCCTGCATGGGTAAATATGGATTTCGATTTGGAGTAAACATGGTTGAAAGACATCCATCTCCATCCTCTATTTGCCCTTGAAACAGCATATCTGTGAGCCTTAACCTTTCTTAATATTGGTAAACATTTACATTCGTTGCTATTAAGCTATCAATGTTCACTCTAGTCCATGGCTTGGCTATATGTTGCATGTGTGTATTACCTTATTTAATGCTAATCATAAGAACAATTGATAATATTGATATATTCTGCCTTGAATTTAATATGTATTCTACTTGACTTTCAGTTGTTTCACGAAGTTTTATCATTATAAACCCTGAAGAAAGCTTCCAGCTGGGGTGATTTTTGAGGTCTTTAACTCCCTGCCTAGCTTTGTATGCAACACACTGCGAGAGCTGTAGAAATGAAAAGATAAGTTGCCTTCAAAGGCACTGCCATGAACTGGAGCAGTGTCTGAATGCTGCATGTTACAATGTCCTCTTCTTCACGATCACTGAGCCATGGAGGTCAGATCAGAATGTGGCACCTCAATTGCGTCTTTGTGACACTCAAGCAAAACCATGCTGCAGCATGAGTCCATGCCAGAGCGGAAACAGCCTTGACAGCAGCATCTGCTAAGTGCAAAGCCGAAATGCTAATTGAGAAAGCTTGTGTAGAAGCTAAATTCTATACCCAGTCCTCCTCCTGAACTTACATCCTCTGCTTCAGATTCAAACCCAAAGATGAACTCTCATTTAAGGTACAAAGTGAGAAGTGCCCAAAGTCACCCAATTTGGAAATGTGTGGGTGTTCACCACTTAATAAGAGCAGACAAAGGCTGAACAGTGCACCAAGTGAATCAGTAGCTCACCCTTCAACAGAAGCTACCCCACAACCAACTGCACAGCCTTCACTACCTGCACCAGGCTGAGGTGATAAATCATGGTTTGAGCGATATGCTGAGTCTGGGCAGAGAAGCCCTGAGGCAGAGTCAGTCTGAATGTGGACAAGACAATCATCCAGAGAGTGGTGGAGAATCTGGGGAGGGCAGCAAGGAAAACTAGAGAAGCAGTAACAATATATTGCAGAACACAAATTGACTCGGTGCAGCAAGCACCAGTGTCTCCAAGAAACTTGGCCAAGAATCTACTGGCACTTAAGAATTAGACCCAGATACAGCTGTAACTTCAGGGCCAGCACCTGGGGCTACTGGTTTCAGCACAGCAGCATCAGAACATGGCGAGCAACCAGCTGGGCATTCATTACATGTAGCTACTTTCCTGTATACAGGTGTCCCTTTCGCTTTACAAAACCTTGCTGTTATGAAAGACCTACATTAGTTACCTGTTTTCACTAACAGAAGGAGTTTACACTGTTACGAAAAAAGGCAGCACGCGCCCCAAGCAGCCAAGCTCCTCCCCCGGAACGGCATTCTTGCCGGCATTGCTTAAACACGTGCCTGTGAGCAGCCATTAGCAAGATGAGTTCTAAGCGCAAAACTAGACATAATTAAGCATTTCGATCGTGGTGAACGAAGTAAGGACAAAGTGAGTTTGGCTTGTGGAAGCTGACGAAGATGTTGAAGAGGTTTTGGCATCCCATGACCAAGAACTGATAGATGAAGAGCTGATGCAATTGGACGAGGAAAGGATAACAATCGAAACCGAATGCAGTAGCAAACGGACCAAAAGTGAAGTCGTCCAGGAACTGAACATGAAGCAACTGCATGAGATGATAGAAAAATGTGCAAGGCTAAGCAGTCAAGCATACTGTCGTTTTTCAAGCCTTCCACATCAGCCACAGCAGATGAGAAACCTTGATATCGAGGCAGGTAGACACAGATGATGACCTGCCTGCCCTGATGGAAACAGATGACAATGAGATGACACCCCAGTGTCCCATCACCCCAACCCCTAGGCAGTGGGCCAATACGTTGCCGCGGAGAACGCAGCGGTAGCCGGGGCATACCCAACACATCTTTAAGAAAAAAGCTGAAATAAACAAGCTAATTAATTAGGTGCCGCCCGGCACATAAATGTCAGCCCAGATCAGAGGCAATTGCTGATTGCATCGCCTCTGATCTGGGCCAACATTTATGTGCCGGGCAGCACCTAATTAATTAGCTTGTTTATTTCGGCTTTTTTCTTAAAGATGTGTTGGGTGCATCCTGGCCACCGCTGCACGCTTCGCGGATCGGTATCGGTCGGCGGCCTGGAGGGTGGGGACCACTGCACCACCCCACCACCCCAACCTCCGACGACTCAGCCTAACACACCATCATCAGTGTGCTCGGCACTGTCTTCCCAATTCCAGTAAGTGATACTACACTGTACATACATTATTTCTACTTTATATAGGCTGTGTATTGTTATGTGTTATTTGGTATGATTTGGCAGCTTCATAGCTTAAAGGTTACTGGAGAGAGTGTTTCCGCTGAGAGCGCTTGCGTGAGATTTTTGCTATGGAGAACAGTGCGGCAATGATCGTGGAAAAGTATTTCTACTTTATATAGGCTGTGTATTTATCATACCATTCCTGCTTTTACTATATGTTATTGTTATTTTAGGTTTTATGTGTTATTTGGTACGATTTGGTAGGTTATTTTTGGGTCTGGGAATACTCACAATTTTTTCCCATATAAATAAATGGTAATTGCTTCTTCACTTTACGACATTCCGGCTTACGAACCGTTTCATAGGAACGCTCTACCTTCGGATGGTGGGGGAAACCTGTATTCCAAACAATGTTCTGGAATATCAGAAGTTACCGGAAGCAGAGCCGGTAGATTTGTTGCCAACTCATTAGAGAGGACATCTGCTTACCACTGCCAATTCTCATTGTCTGCAACCATATTCCCAACAACAAGGATGAAACCCCAACTCCTGAAGCAGCATGCAGTTGTTCACATCTTAAGGGCATAGCTGACAAGAACAACCCCCACCCACCCGCACTTGACTCTTCTGCTGAGATTCTCCTGTTGTTTGGCAGAGACACTATCTGTGCACATAAGGTATGTGAATAGCATAATGCTCAGCATGATGTACCTTATGCCCAACGACTAGACCTAGTTTGAGTCATAATGAGTGAAGTCTGCCTCGATGGTGCTTGTCAGCCCACTGTCAGTGCATTTAAGACTAATGTCGTGAAGAATGAGCACCCAAGTCATTTCCAATATTGTGAGAGTAGCATCCACATGAAAGAGAAGATTGTAGGAATAGCCAAATACAGCCTTTGCAGTGGTTGGCACATTTGTAAGCAACCTCTCAGCACAGAGCAACTGAATCAGGCAAAGATTAGAATCTTGTTGTTCGAAGATAGGTGAATGCAGAGGATATGCTGTCCGTCACAAAGCAATAACCTCAGTGAAGAACTCTATCTCTTTCTTGACTCTGAGGGACTGCAATTAGTTGGAGGTTGTACTAATAGAGCACAACTCACTTCAGAGGTATCTCAGCCGATCATCATTCTGGGTGAGCACCACTGTCACTGGTTTGCTCATCAGACGTTACCACGAGCAAGTATGTCATCAAGGATGAACAGTTAAAGCCTGTGCAGTAAGACAGTTTCAAGACTAGTCAGAGACTGTTCATCCTCTTGGCAAAGATGAAATGATCATTTAACTTTTAGTTTCAGAAGTTAAGTTCGACATCATGGAGGTCAGACGGGGAGTGTGCTACCTCTAGAAGTGCTGTTTGTTTTGTACAAATATCACTTCCTGTTTGTAAGTTTTTTAAAAATCCTTTCCTGTGCTGGTTCATTTGGATTTCAATAGAGCAAACATGGTAAAATACATCCATCGCTAGCCACTTTTTAGTTGCCCTTGAAAGTCTTAAGGTTTCTTAATATTGGTAAATAGTTAATGGATGTTCCTTGAAGGAAGTATGTTTATTGTTCATCACTATTAAGCTACTGTTGCACCATAAGTTATGCTATAGAATGTTGTCCACGTGTATTACCTTGTATATTGCTGATCATGGGAATAAATGTATGTATATTCAGGTGCATGGTAATTCTATATTGAATCAAATACGTGTTTTATTTGACCTTCTGCAGTTTCACAAAGTTTTCTCCATGAAAACCCTAAAGAAAGCTTCCGGATCAGGTCATTTTTGAGAAGGCATTTAACTCCTTAACTAGCTTTGTATACAACACATTGAGAGCAGTAGAGAGAGATTTCCTTTTATAAGTACATAGTCAATTTTAAAATTTGAGGTTCTGCTTAATTCTAATAAATACCTAAGCTTAAATCGAAATGAAACAAAGTAACTAAGCAAATTTAAAATACTTCTAATATCTTAAATGAGCTATAATAATACGATAGGAAGCATTATGAGCTATGAGGACATGATACTTAATGTCAACTAGTCACCAGCACAATGTTTTTTGCACCAAATCAATCGGAACATTCACCTTTATTCTATATGGCCCAGAAAGGAGGGTCAGCAGTGATAGTTTAAAAAGCATGTATCAGGTGAGGAGCTCTTGTCTTATTACTTGAGGGCTAGCAGCAAATAAAAGAAAAGCAATATCTGGTATTACAGCAATTTCTAGAAGGACTACAGTTGAGGACAAACTACTGACTTTAGTGAGAAGGATGAACAGCAACTGTGTTAGGCAAAGAAGAATTTTTTCATTTTCGTTGAGTTGTTAAAAGGGGGCAGAAGTGGCAATCAGTGAAGTGTTATGCTCATGCAGCAAGATATGGGACATCAGAGAAATCTAGTATCCTTCATGACCGCATTGATCAGATGGAACAGCAGTTGGATTCACTGAGGTGCATGCAAGATCAGAAAGTGTTATGGACAGGAGTTTCAGGATGGTGGTTACAACAAAGTTTCACTCAGATAGATAAGAGAGTGTCAGGAGGGGAAAGCTATTTTCCAGTGGTTGCTCCTCTCTCAAACAAGTATATTGCTTTGGATACAGTTGGGGTGGGGGGTGGGGAAGAGTGGCAAATGGCCCTGCAGAGGGGGGAAAAAATTGACAGCAGGAGCCGGAACAGTGGCACCATGATTGGCCCTGATGCAGAGCAGGGGTGGGTAGAGACAAGGAGGCTGTAGTTACAGGACAGTCAATAACTTGGGTAACAGACAAGAGACTCGGTGGCCTTGAATGAGGTATATTGCCTCCTGTGAGCCAGGGCCAAAGATATTACAGAACATTATAAAAGGGGGAGGAGGGCAGCCAGAAATCATTGTGCATGTTCATACTCAATACATAGGTAGAAAAGGGGTGAGGTCCTGCAGTGTACACAGGAAGTTAGATGATTATAAAGCAGGATATCAGGTTGTAATCTCTGGAATTACTCCCTGTTGCCATGTGCTTGTGAGGGTAGGAATTAGCCCAACAGGCAAGGGACATGAGCTCAGGGCATGAATACAAGGACTGGAATGTTATAGTTATTACAGAAAAATGTTTGAGGGATGGGCAGGACTGGTAGCTCAATGGTCCAGATGCTAGAGGCATGATAGATGTAGGGGTAATGAAGGAGGGGGAGTTGCTTTTCTGATTAGCAAAATCACCACCACAGAATAATCCTGGTGAATGTCCAGTGAGGCTATATGGGTGGAGTTCAGAAACAAAAAGGAAAGAATCACTTTGATGGGATTCTACTGCAGCTTCACATCGCTGACAACCCCTCCTCCCGAAAACATTCAGCAGGAATTAGAGCAGCAAATATGTTGGGAGATTACAGATGGTCGTAAGAATAATAATAGTAGGTGGTTTTAAGTTCCTATATATGACTGGGATTGCTATCGTCCTAAGAATTTGGAAAATTTCTGAAGCAACATACAGATGGCCCCATTACATAGGGGGCAACACTGGATCTTCTACTGGGAAATGATGTACAGAAAGTGACTGAAGTGTCAGTAGTATGCACTTTGGGATTAGTGGTTATAATTCTATTAGTTTTCAAAGAATTATGAAAAAGAATTGGACTGATATGAAAATTAAACTAAACTGGGGCAAAGATAATTTTTAATAGCATAGCCATGAACTTACAAAGGTTAATTGAGAAAGGCTGTTTGCAGTGAGACGACGCTAGCCCAGGTACAGTATATGGAACAAGGCATGCATGAGTTGGACCAAAGAGCTCCTTCTGCACTGTATAAATCAATATAGCTTTAACTGACAACTATCATTTGCCTTAAAAGGTCTTTCACAAATGTTCCAAAGTGTCTACTTTGAAGTACTTTGAAACTGTAGTAACTCCAATACATAAAAACCGCAGCAGCTAACCTACAAGCTGCAACAAATAGTGGGGTTTGACTAAAACCATTTGTTTCATATCTATTATCTGAGGGATAAATACTGACACCACCGAAAAAAACTTCCTTCAAAGAGTGGCATGGGAATCTTAAGTCTAAGACAGCACACAGGATCTCAACTTGGTCTATCTGAAAAGCAACTTGGAAAAATGCTGAATTCTCTCAGTGCACTCTGTACACTCCATTACCATGTCACCCTCCCTCCCCACTTTTAGCAATTGTTCATCTTTATCAGACTTGTGCCTTTGATGCCATTTTTATATTAGTGTATAGATAGTGTTACCACACTGAACGAAGCTTTGTGTATTTTCCAACATATGGTCACAACAAGTTATGGATGGCTGTAAACCAGAACCAGTTTATGACATGGAGATGCCCTGCTCACTTTTGTTCATGCCCGCTAAATCAGAGCTGTTATCTCCCCCGCCCCCCCAGATAGTAATGTGAGCAGCTAAAACTAAGTAGGATGAAAACTTAAACACTTCATTATGATCATTGTGCATCATGATATACATCATGCTCAATTACTAGTTCATGCATCTTAGTCAGAGGCTTCTGGGTTCATTAAAAGATTTGTGTCTAAAATTTCAAATGGCCTGTATATTAAATTCATTTCAGTCACACATCAAAAATTGCATGAGTTTAATTTATCCACTGTTGACAAGATGTGCTCTAAACTATTACCTGTAATGAATGTTTGTAATAATCATACTTCCCATTGAAATATTAGAAAAATAGCCATGACAAAATAAAATTTCTAAGTTTCGAATGAATGAATGAATTGCCTTTCAATTTCATTTATTTTACACAGCAAAAATTACTTAATTCATGTTGTATTTAGCATGTCTAGTTAGTGATTTTTATTTTATATAGACTTCAGACAACAAGCCAATGACGATCACCCATTTTGTATATTAAACTAGGCTCCTGCAAGACCATTATCACCTGGTGGTTTTGGTGTTAGGGTCATGTAGTGTCAAATAGCGTGCAAAGAGCTGATATGTAACGAATGAATTGCAATAGCCATTTTTTTTTTACCTTTACTAGATGAGGTGCGTCCTGTCGGTTTAAGTGAAACTGTGGGAGTCGATCTCGATGAATAATCCACGGGTGCCGGAGAATCTGGGTTGTGGTCAACCTTCGCTGTGGATCCACATGAAGCATCTTTGATACAAGATCCTGTTACATTGAAAGATCAAATCATTAAGTTTGGTACAAATCAATGTTATCAAACAAACATACTGTCCAAATAAAGGATTTTTTTGTAAGACAAATCCAATAATAAACTAGTAATACATTTAGATCCATTGTTTCTTCAGCATCCTGGCACTGACCAATGCCAAACAGAAGCAAATCAACATATATTCATTTGGTGGGTTTCATAACTTGTGTTATTGCCAAATGAAGTACAGTCACTTAAAAAAGAGAAATTTGATCACAGCAAATTCCCAACATTAGCCAGGAAAGTGAATATTCTGAGGCAGGAGAACTCACACCCAACCTCCCAATCAAATGTACACCAATGGAGATGAGTAATCTACAAATACTCACTGAACTCTACTTAGTAACATTTAGTGCCCACATAATCTTCAGATTTATGATTGCCATAAACCAACAAATATTCTTCTACTTTGTTTAGTTATAATCCTAGACAATAAAGATGGGAACTGAAATTGTCAAGGTAGTATGGTTTTAGCCATGACTCAGTAACACCAGCTAACCCAAAGACAGAAGGCTGTGCATTTATGACCCATGTTTTTTAGGCTGATTCTTCAAAGTAGTATTGAGGTAGTATATGTTTGTGTCATTAAATTAAGTATTCATCTGCCCTGTGCAAGTCTCCTTGACACAAAGAATTATGGAGCAAATAACATCACCACAGTTTGGATGCATTTAGCATCTTTCACAATATCCTCAGGTGCATTTGAAATACGACAGCAATTTGTGATGCAAGAGATGAAGAAGTGAAGAACTTGTAAACAACGAACTGCCATAAACAGAGATTTCATAAAACCAAGTCAGTCAATTAAGGAATACCAGTGATAACTCCTGTACTCTTCCTTAAAATAATACAATGGAATCTTTCACATACAAGAGACCAGATGAAGCCTCATCTTAAAACACTACCCGATAATTGGTGCCTCTGCAGATTTAAAAGTACAAAGTGATACATTATTTCTCCAAGGTGAGAGTTCTTGTGTTGTTCTCAAAAATTTAAGACTGCAAACCATTGTGGGTACTAATCTGAAGTAAGATGCTGGAGAAAAGAAAGATAATTCATCCATACGGATAATGGGATTCCAGCGCTCTGCCTCTAATACTCACACTACCACTCATGTAATGGAGTTCGTAGAGTTAGCATACAAAGATATTTAATACATTGATCCTGGATTTTTATCTTGGGTATATTGCATTTTATGATCCTATTCATTATCCCAGTAGGATCCTATTCATTATCCCAGGTTCATTTCTGGAATATTACTTCAGTATCCAGTGTTCCCTTTACTTACATTATTCAACCCATTCTCTACCAGCATGCACTCATGTTCCTCCTCTTCAAATCACCAAGAGCTGAATCACATTTATATTTCAGATATGTTTAAGGCACCAACCTTAGCAACATCAGAAACAGTGTCCCAGTAACCTCCAGTCAGACTGAATTTCCCACTGCCTATTCTTGCCAATATTTCTTCTGGTGTGTCATCAGGCCCATTTGCAAAAGGGGTGTAACTGAAACAAAAGTCAAATTCTCATTATTAAACCATAAACGCAGAAATCATTAAATTAAATTTGATGCACTCGTCAAGACAAAAGTTAACATTTTTGGGTAACATGACGTGCAAATAAGGTTTGTTAGAAATAAGATGGTGTATTCAAACAGGGAACAATATACAGGTGTCAAACAACAGGAATTCTGCAGATGCTGGAAATTCAAGCAACACACATCAAAGTTGCTGGTGAACGCAGCAGGCCAGGCAGCATCTGTAGGAAGAGGTGCAGTCGACGTTTCAGGCCGAGACCCTTCGTCAGGACTAACTTCCTTCAGTTGATGATAGTGTTGCTTGCTGCACTGTTTGTAACAGTGACTTTTCTATTGCTTATGGTGGGTTAAGACTGTAAAAGACATGTTGAGGTGAGTTTAACAGGTGTCATTCATTCATTAGCATATTTAAACTAGTTGGCTGGCTGCCAAGGAGCTACTCTATTGCAGACATCCCACCTCTCCTGGAAATCTCCCACAAATTGATGGTGCTACCTCCCTGAAATCAGTTTTTGTAGGGTGGGATGTCTGTCTTTCCCTTCTACCAAAGTGCATGACCATACATTCCAACAGGTCGGTGGGCAGATTCTATCCTTCCAATGGATGAAAGTAGTCATTTAATGTAGGAATTGGAAAAACGTTAGTGAAAAGCAGGATTACGGATTTGTACACTTGCATGAAAATTCCAAACTTAGTGGCACTTTTATGGAAAATGCTGCACACTGAGTGTGAAAACTGCAAAATTTCCATCAACATTATAAAAGTCCTGATAATGCAAACTGAACTGTAAGTTTTATGTTAAAATGTGCTATTTCCAGATTCAAATGTATCACAAACCATTGCCAACGTGATTCACTGCCTTTACCAATGGGTGGAAAGTCCTTTTACATTTCAGTTAGATCCATCATTAATGTAAACTTACCCTGTGAGCATAGTGTAGAGAAGAACACCAAGACTCCATATATCACAAGCTGCATCATACCCTTGCCGCTTTAAGACCTATGAAATATAAAACAAACTAATAAACTGTTCATGTTTCCAGTTATCTTGTAAAGAATAACTTTAAAGGCAACAAGGCTTAGTATTCAAACCAGGTGCAAGAACTTTCAGAATGTACCAGACTCCTGTGTGGTGTGAAGAAATACAAGTTTTTTGTCAAGAGCAATGTAAACTTTAGAATCATAGGGTTATGAAGCAATGGAATTCATTTTGCTGAATTATTGAAAATATAATTGCATGATGGCAATGAGGAGTCATACAGGCACAAGATAGATCAGCTGGTCAAGTGGTTTTGTAAGAATAACCTTGCACTCAACGTTAGCAAGACCAAAAAATTGATATATGGACTTCAAGAAGGGGAAGTCAGCAGAACATACACCAGTCCTTATTGAGGGATGGGCAGTGGAAAGGGTAATCAGCTTGAATTTATGGGTGTCAACGTCACAGAGGATCTATCCTCGGCCCAACATATAGATGCAATCACAAAGGCAGCATGTCAGTAGCTATAATTTATTAGGAGTTTGAGGAGATTTGGTTTGTCACCAAAGACTCCAGCAAATTTCTAGAGATATACCATGAAGAGCATTCTGACTGGTTGCATCACTGCCTGGTATGGTGACTCCAATGCACAGGGCTGAAAAAGGATGCAGAGAGTTGTAGATGCAGCCAGCTCCATTACAGGCACATACCTCCCCACCACCAAGGACATCTTCACATTGCAGTGGTACAAGAAGTCAGAATCCATCATTTAGGACCCTCACCATGCAGGACATGTCCTGTTCTCATTACTACCATCAGAGAGCCTGAAGACCCACATTCAACATTTTAAGAAGCTCTGCCATCAGATTTCTGAACAGTCTATGAACCCACGAACACTGCTTTGCTTTTCCTCTTTTGAACTATTTGTTTTTTTACTTTTTGGTAATTTTTTGTCTTGTACTGTTCTGTTGCCACGAAAACAACGGGTTTCATGCCATGTCAGTGATAATAAACCTGATTCTGATTCTGTCTCAGACTCTTGCTGACCTGCAGAATATTTCTAGTATTTATTTTATGCATACTTTGCCACTGTTTAGTTACACCAGGGACCTTCAAATCTTCTCTTTATTACAAATGGTATTGAAATTTTAAAGTCATACTCCCATGAAGTTACAGAATGAAGATAAAAGTCTATTTTATTTCTCTAATTGTGAACATCTCTTATCCAGAGTATACAAAGTCAGATGTAAATAGTTGCAAAAGCTCAGAAACTGGGAACACAATCTTACTTATAGATAGATAGATATACTTTATTAATCCCGAGGGATATACTTTATTAATCCCGAGGGAAATTATGATAGAAATTTAACCCCTACATCAAGATTTGAAAACATATTTTTGATTAAGGCCTGAAGCAACTAATACAAAGTGCTATTTTCCAATTTTAAAGGAACTACATAAGTGCAAGTTTTTTTCAGTACCAAATTACATACTGTACAAAATTACAAAATAAAAAGAAATACGTAGCTCAAAAGAGAAATAGTGAGGTAGTGTTGCATTTATGATTTTGGCAAGAGTTGAACTGAGATATCATCTATTAATTTGCAGTGCAATAAAGGACAACAAATTTCTGAACATGTCATATAATCTCTTGAAATTGAGATGCGACACAGAATGCTGCATTCTGTCACTCTTGGGATCTAGACCATCTTTTTTAAAAAAAATCAAGCCCTTTGGTAAAGGCTAGTTTACATCAATTTACAGGCTACAACATGTAGCTTTTAAATTGATAGGATCATAAACTACCTAATTTGGGGCAATCACACGTGGTTAGTCCAAGAAGCACTAGTGCTGATGATGCAATTGAGTTGTTATTCTGAGGAAGGGGTTAAGGGGGATAGATAGAAAAGAATTGACAATGATTTACAGTGCAGCTAGCTGTGATGAGATGCTTGGAATTGTTTCCTCTTGTCGCTCACAGAATGTTATTATACCTATTTATTTCCCTCTCCTTGATGAGAATAAAACTTCCCTGCAAAAAAGAAAATTTTGCATTTAGGGAAAAAATATTTGGTTTGAAAGATTGCTTCGTATATCTTATTCACCCTGGCATATTTATAATACCTATATATATTATATCATCTCTACCCAGGCAGGATCAGTTTTAATGCAAGCCACATCTAGACCATTGCCTGGGATGATATGTTCCCTCATCCTGCATGAAAAGTAGCTGCTGATCACAGGAAACCTTCACAAGCACAGCTGAAATTGGTAGTCAGCACAATAGATAAGTGGAGAAATTAACATGCATACTGCCATCCTCCTGGACTATGGTTTTCAGATATGCTGCACTATCCTGGAAAACCCTGATGAGCACTAAACATTTTATTGTTTCAAGGGGTACTTAACGCTTTTACAATACTTCAATAAAAGACAAATAAATAAAGCCTTACTTCAGGAGCAACAAAATTAGCTGTATAACATGGAGTCATGAGAAGGCCATTGTCAGCACGTAACTGCTTGGCAAACCCAAAGTCACATATACGAATCGATTCTGGATTGCCAGACTCATCCACATACAAGATGTTACTCGGTTTCAAGTCTCTGTGTACCACCTGCACGGATTAAAACAGATTAATATACCATAGAGCATCACTGCTTTATTAATCCATTCTTAAATAATTTATGCTGGTACATCTATAATACCGATATTAAAACAGCCCATGTACAAGCAAATGTACAAACGGCTTCCTGAAATTGATAAATACAATTTAGAATCCTGCTCAGATGTCGAATCACTGGATATCTCAGAAAAAAATCATGACTCAAGTGTCTCTTAATTACAGAAAAACACAGCTATGATGCCCTGTTGGTTAATGAATGTACAGTATACCCTTGAAGTTCAAGAATACTTAGCACTCCTATATTGCATGTGGAGTTCAGATGTCAGCTGTTCCCCGGCAGTTGCCAGGATTTTTGCACACTTTCCAAGTTGAACTAATCGAGGCACTACTATTTTGAGCTGAGAATATGATTAAAGGAGAGAAAGTCAATTAGGGGAAAAATATCAAAAAGATTTTCCATGATTATTAGTTCCTCATGTTTTTGTTTTGGTATTAATTTGCAAATGATAAAGTTATAAATATTTAGGAAGCAGATCTCTGCTGATAAGAGTTTTAAGTCAACCCTAAAAATGAAAAATTTTCTTACTATTCCTGTTAGGTAGAATTAGTTTGGACAGTAACAATCAAATTTATAACAGGATAGATAGCGATTCAGAATAAAAAAATTGTCCTTCAGCAAATATAAGCACACAAATATTATTCAGCAAATGTCAGCTGGCACACAAGTATCAAGGATACATACTATGGTAAAAACAATTTCTTCCAAGCAGGTTATTTTAGGGGGGGATAACATGAAATACATATTGCCTATTTATGTTGCGCTTGATCTCATTTCATTTTATTTCACATGTATATTTTCTGTTATCTATGGGCCTACAGCTGTTATTGGTTGGCAGGCAATACTAGTCAGAATGGTCTCAAATTGTGGTTGGGGGGGGTCATGAAGAAAGGAAGTGGTTACAAGGGAATTTAATGTGGGGAGGGAGGAGACACTGGTACCCAAAGCTAATTTTGTAAAAAAGGCCCAGTGTTTAAGATATTGATTAAAGTTCCATCAAATTTGATTGTACAATTTTTGTAAGGCTACGCATCAGTTGGTGTTTTAAGTAAAAAGACTAAGTAAAAAGTAAGTAACAATCAAGTTCTGACAGAGCAGGTTGTGTGTGCTTGGACGTGAGACTTCGTGGACAATGAAACAACAGTACTTATCTCAGTTTTGAGAAATTGATTCAGAGTTTGAATTGGAAAGTTAAGAGACAACCTGAGGTGGAGGGACAAAGAGTATTTGGATAATTGTTCTCGGCACAAAGGTACACATTTTAAACAAATTTGATGGAAAATTATCTTAAACATAGCTATCATCTGAAACTACACTAATATATTTTTTAAAATTTTTAGCTCCTTACCTAATTCAGGATTTTGGATCTATTCAGTCAAGCAAGACCCTTTTATTCAGAGTTGCACGAGTTTTTCTTTTGCTTAATCTGAATTACCTTTGTGATGTCACTAGTGACATTGTGCTAATACTAAAGTTTACCGAACATTGTTAATCAAAAATTGTTTAGCCAGTCAAATTAAAACTGGCAATGTGATGCCAGTTCATGGTTCCTAGTTTACATGAAGATTTGCAATTTACTTTTCCAGTAGAAAATGTGGCCTCAAATTGCTCCTTACATTAAGTTCTCTTATGCAACAGAATTCTTCCAGTGGAGATTTCCATAACAATTTTTAAGGTGTTGATGCAAGAACATTAGAGTTTTTGGAAGGCTGCAGCTCCGTAGAGACCATGTTAAGGAACTGGAGCTGCAGCTGGATGACCTTTGGCTCACATGGGAGAATGAGGTGATAGATTGGAGCTACAGGGAGGTAGTCACCCCTAAGGTGCAGTAGAAAAAGGAAGAGGCAGCAGTGCTGAATTCTCCTCAATAATAAGTATACAAGCATACCATGACACTTTTAACTTGCACTGGACACTTATAACTGATTTTAACTGACATGTGGCTGTTGTGTTTTACTATTTATTGTTATGTTTATTATTTAGTGTTGCGTTTGTTATGTTATGTTATGTTATGATTGCACTGTCCCTGAGAAACGCTGTCTCATTCTGCCCTGCAGAGCTGATGTATGGTTAGAATGACAAAGTTTTTTGAATTTTGAATGTTAGATACTGTTGTGGGGGAAGCTGCAGCAAATGTATCTCAGAACGGAAGAGTGAAGAAGAGTGCAGCAGTGACAGGGGATTCCAAATTTAGAGGAGTAGACGGGCAATTCTTTGGACATGAAAAAAGCTCCCGGTTAGTATATTGCCTTGCAGGTGCCAGAGATGTCTCAAGTCAAATCCACAGCATTCTAAAGAGGGAGGGTGAACAACCGGAAGTCATGGTACATATTTGTACCAATGATATAGGTAGGAAAAGGCATGAGGTCATGAAGAGAAAATTAAGGGAGTTAGGTAGAAAGCAGAAAAGCAGGACCTAAATAAAGGGCATTCAGGATGAGGTAATAACATTGGATTAGACATTGGCTTCGCTGGAGAAGCCAGAGAGAGGTAGATGGTTGCCTCTATGACTGGATGCCTGTGACTAGTGGAGTGCCGCAAGGATCAGCGTTGGGTCCGTTGTTGTTTGTCATCTATATCAATGATCTGGATGATAATACGGTAAACAGCACCAGCAAATTTGTGGATTACACGGAGACAGTGAGGAAGGCTAATAAAGACTGTAGTGGGATCTGGACCAGCTGAAAAAATGGGCTGCAAAGTGGAAGATGGAACTTAATGCAGACAAGTGTGATGTGTTACACTTTGGGAGGAAAAACCAGGGTAGGACTTGCGCAGCGAGCAGTAAGGCACTGAGGAGTGCGCAGTAGAACAGAGGAATCTGGGAACAGAGATTCATTATTCCCTAAAAGTGACATCACAAGTATATAGGATCGTAAAGAGAGCTTTGGCAAATTGGCCTTCATAAAATCAAAGTATTAAGTACTGGAGTTGGCATGTTATTGTTGAAGTTGTACAAGATGTTAGTGAGGCTTAATATGGAGTATTATATGCAGTTCCGGTCACCTACCTACAGGAAAGATATCAGTAAGATTCAAAGAGAAGATTTACAAGGATGTTGCCAGCTCTTGAAGACCTTAGTTACAGGGAAAGGTTCAACAGGTTAGGACTTTATTCCCTAGAGTGTAGGAGATTTGATAGAGGAATACAAATAGGGTAACTGCAAACAGGCTTTTTCCACTGAGGTTGGGTGAGACTAGAAGTCCTGGGTTAAAGGAAAACCTTTAAGGGGAACACAAGGGGGAACTTCTTCACTCAGAGGGTAGTGAGAATGTGGAACAAGTTGCCAGTATTGGGGGTGATGTATTAGCATGGATAGAGGATTGGTTACCTAAAAGAAAGCAGAGAGTTGGGATACATGGGTGTTATTCCAGTTGGCAATCAGTGGTGAGTGATGTGCCGCAAGGGTCGGTGCTGGATCCGCAACTGTTCATGCTATACGTTAACAATCTGGAAGAGGGGACCGAGTGTAATGTAACCAAATTGGCTGATAATACTAAGTGAGTGGAAAGCAAATTGTGCAAAAGATATGGAGAGTCTGCAGAGAAATATAGACAGGTCAAGTAAGTAGGTAAGGGTCTGACAGATGGAATACAATGTTGGTAAATGCAAGGTCATCCACTTTGGAAGGAAAAATGAAAAATTATTATTTAAACTGTAAAAAAAAATGCAGCATGTTGCTGAGCAGAGAGGCTTGGGAGTGCTTGTGCATGAATCACAAAAGGCTAGTTTGTAAGTGCAGCAGGCTACCAAGGCGGCAAATGGGATTGCTAGAGGGATTGAATTTAAGAGCAGGGAGGTTATGCTGCAACTGTACAGGGTACTGATGAGGCTGCACCCGGAGTACAGCGTGCATTTCTGGTCTCGTTGCTTGAGAAGGATATTCTGGCTTTGGAAGTGGTGCAGAGGATGTTCACCGGGTTGATTCCAGAGATGAGGGGGTTGGACTATGAGGAGAGATTGAGTTGCCTGGTACTGTACTTGCTAGAATTCAGAAGAATGAGACAAGATCTTATAGAAACATAAAATTATGAAAGGGATAGATAAAATAGAGGCAGGAAAGCTGTTTCCACTGATAGGTGAGACTAGAACTAGGGGACATAGCCTCAAGATTCAGGGGAATAGATTTAGGACTGAGATGAGGAAGAACTGCTTTTCCCAGAGAGTGGTGAATCTGTGGAATTCTCTGTCCAATGTAGCAGTGGAGGCTACCTCAGTAAATATATTTAAGACAAGGTTGGATTTTTGCATAGTAAAGGTTATGAGGAAGAGGCAGGTGGGTGGAGATGAGCCCATGGCCAGATCAGCCATGATCTTATTGAATGGCAGAGCAGGCTCGATGCGCCAGATGGCCTACTCCTGCTCCTATTTCTTATGTAAGCGGTAGATTCAGATTTGATTTCAAAATTAAAAACATAAAATAGATCTGGATAGGTATATAGATGGGAGGGGTATGGAGGGCAGTGGTCTAGGTGCAGGTCGATGGGACTAGGCAGATTAATAGCTCAGCACTGACCAGATGGGACTGAAGGGCCTGTTTCTGTGCGTAGCGGCCTATGACTCTATAATCTTTGGATTGCTGCCTGTGTCATTCGCCAGTGAGGGCAAGAATAGGAAGATTTGGCAAATGAATGCGTGGCTGAGGAATTGGTGCAGATATGACCTGTACACTTAAACTCGAGGGGCACTAATATCCTTACTGGCTGCTTTGCTAGAATTTTTGGGGAAGGGTTTAAACTAATATGGCAGGAGGGTGGGTACCACAGTGATAGGGCAAAATTGAAAAGGGTGGTGGATACAGAACTGAAGGTGCTATATTTGAATGCATGTAGTACATAGAATAAGGTAGATGATGTTGCAGACTTCAGAGATTTGCAGTAAGGACATTATGGGCATCATTGAGTCATGGGTGAAAGAAGATCATAGTTGGAAGCTTAATATAAAAGGCTACATATTGTATCAAAAGAATAGGCAAGTTGGCAGAGGGGATGGGTGGCTCTGTTGGTAAAAAGTGAAATCAAATCCTGAGAAAGAGGTGACATAGAATCAGAAGATGTAGAATCCTTGTGGAGAATTTCCTCTGTAAGGGTGAATTGACCCTAATGGGATTTACATATAGGTCTCCAAAAAGTAGCCACGATGTGGAGTACAAATTACAATGGGAGATAGAAAAGGCATGTAAAAAGGGCAATACTACGTTAGTCATGGGGGATTTCAATATGCAGGCAGATTGGGAAAATCATGTTGGTGCTGAATCCCAAGAGAGAACATTTGTAGAATGGAGTTTTAGAGCAGCTTGTGGTTGAGCACACTAGGGAAAAGGTAATTCTAGATTGGGAGCTCTGAAATAAGCCAGATTTGATTGGGGGAAAGGAATCCTTAGGAAGCAGTGATCATAGTGAGGTTTCAACCTGGAGTTTGAGATGGAGAAGCTAAAATCAGATCCATCAGTTGTACAGTGGAATAAAGGGAATTACTGAGACACGAGAGAGGAGCTGGCCAAAGTTGAACAGAAGAGGATACGGGACACTAAAAGGGATGACAGCGGAACAGCAATGGTAGGAGTTTCTGGAAGCAATTTGGAAGGTGCAGGATAGATACAAACCCTAAGTAGTAGCATTCTAAAGGAAGGAGGATGCAACCATGGCTGACAAGGAAAGTCAAAGACAGCATAAAATAGAGGGCGTCTAATTGAGCAAAAATTAGCTGGAAGTTGGAGTATTGGGAAGCTTTTAAAAACCAATAAAACGCAATTTTAAAAAGCCATAAGGAGAGAAAAGATGAAATATGACGGTAAGCTAGCCAATATAGAAGGGGATACAAAAAGTTTTATATTTATTTTTATATATAGAGGCGACTGCTGGAAAATGACACGAGAGTTAGTAATGGAGAAACAAAGAAATGGCAGGCGAACTTGAAGTATTTTCTGCCACTCTTTACAGTGGAAAACTCTAGCAATATGCCAGAAATTCAGGAGTCAGAGTAGAAGTGAGTGTAGTTGCTATTGCTAAGGAGAAGGTGCTTGGGAAGCTGAAAGGTCTGAAGGTAGATAAGTCACCTAGACCAGATGGACTACAACTCAAGGTTTTGAAAGATGTAGCTCAGGAGGTTGTGGAGGCATTAGTAGTGATCTTTCCAAGAGTCACTAGATTTTAGAATAGTCCTGGATGACTGGAAAATTGCAATTGCCACTCCACTCTGTAGAAGGGAAGGTCGTACTAAAAAAAAAGGAAATTATAGGCCAGTTAGCCTGAATTCAATGGTGGGGTCCATTATTAAGGATAAGGCTTCAGGATACTTGGAAGCAAACGATAAAATAGGCTAAAGTCAGCATGGTTTCCTTCATGGGAAATCTTGCCTGACAAATCTGTTGGAATTCTTTGAGGAATTAACAGGTTAGAGAAAGGGAAGTCAGTGGATGTTTACTTGGATTTTCAGAAAGCCTTTGACAAGATGCAACATATGAGGCTGCTTAAGATAAAAGAGACCATACAATTACAAGAAAGATACCAGCATAGATGTAAGATTGGCTGACTGGCAGGAAGCAAAGATCTTTTTCCGGTTGGCTGCTGGTGACATGTGGTATTCCAGAGGTTGGTGTAGGGATCGCTTCTTTTCATGTTAAGTCTTAATGATTGGATGATAGAATTGATGGCTTTGTGGCTAAGTTTGCGGCTAAGTTTGCTGATGATATGAAGATACAAATACAGGTGGAGGGCCCCGTTAGTCTTGAGGAAGCAGGAAATCTGCGGAAAATGGACAAAGCAGCAGCAGATGGAATACAGTGTTGATGAGGGTATGGCCATGCACTTTAGCGGTAGGAATTAAGGCATAGACCATTTTCTAAACTGCGAGGAAATTCAAAAATCAGAGGTGCAAGGGGCCTTGGGAGTCCTCATTCAGGATCCCCTAAATCTTATAGATTGAGTCAGTGGTGAGGAAGGCAAATACAATGTTAAAATTCATTTCAAGAGGACTAGAATATAAAAGCAAGAATGTAATGCTGATGGTTTATAAGGCATTGATCAGACTGCACTTGTATTCTATCTGTTTTGGGTTCCTTATCTAAGAAAAGATGTGCTGGAGAGGATCCAGAGAAAGCTTATGAGAATAATTCCGGGAATGAAAGGTTATTGTTTGCGGAGCATTTGATAGCTCTAGGCTTGTACTTGCTGGAGTTTAGAAGAATGAGGTGGGAATCTCATTGACACCGATCGAATATTGAAAGGTCAAAATAAAATGGATGTGAAAAGGATGTTTCTTACAGTGGGGGGGGGGGGAGTCTAGGGCCAGAGGGCACGACCTCAGAATAAAGGGTTATACATATAGAATGGAGATGAGGAGGAACTTCTTTAGCTATAGGCTGGGGAATCTGTGGAATTTCTTATCACAGGTGGCTGTGGAGGCCAAATTATTGGGTGTCTTTAAGGTGGAAATGAATAGATTCTTGATTCGTCAGGGCAGCAAAGGATATGGGGACAAGGCAGAAGAATGGGGTTGAGAGGGATAATAAATCAGCCATGATAGAATGGCGGAGCAAATGTGATGGGTCAAATGAACTAATTCTGTTCCTGCCTTACGGTTATGGATTGTTAACCCAAGTCTAGCAGAATGTATGAAATAAACAGCTTTTTATGTATTCATACTTGACTGAGAAGAAATTATTTCTTATGGTCTTAATACTGCACTCTTCCAACCATCTTCCCAAACTTAAACTACCCCAATTTCAACACTTCACTGATATTACCTACACTAGTGCTGCTTCTCAAGATTTTCTATAATTCAGATAGAGACAAACATAAAATGATAACATACAAGTAACATATCTAACTTCTATCTTGGAACTTGAAAATCTTGAGGGTATTTCCAAAATAAATTTAAGACGGGACTAAACTTGAACTCAAATAGATGAATCTAATCTGCCACAGATTGCCCAGTCAACATAGAAAGTAGCAACCTCCCCTTCACAATTATTTGCAACAAGCACACCAGGTAATAATTATTTCATCCATTGACAATTAAGGTAAGCTGTACAAAGAACTTGTTCTTCACACTTGCATACACCAATGACAATGTAACCCAGCTGGCATAAACAACTGGGTTTTATTGCTAGTTCATTCTTCAGTTCTCCTGTTTAATAGGCAAATTGCACACCATTGATATATTTTAAGTACTGTTGCATAATATCTTTCACTGAACATCAAATTTACAATTGAGGAAATATCAACCCATACCAACCTGAGCCCAGCTTCAATGCCTATTGTGAATTGTGGACTAATCTGATTTTACTGATGGCTGCTTCAATTCATTAATTTCCAACATCATAGCTACTATGAAACAACTCATTTCTGTTTTGGTCACAGATATAAAAGGAGTTGGGCATTTAGTCTCTCAAGCCTGTAAATACATTTAATGAGCATCTTTGATCTATATCCAACTCTATAAAATGTGTTTTTAATCTGAGACTCAAAATTCACTATTAATCTATAATCATTTAAGTAATTCTAAATTTGTTCTATGTAACACCTGTTTCTGAGTTTTAGTTCAATGCACACATTCTAAACAACAGTGCAATTGAAAATGTTTTGGTTTCTGCCTCAGCAGTTCATTTTAATACCTCAATGATTTTCCAGTTTCTGGAATACAAATGTAGCTTGTGCAATCGCTCAATTTAAAACATCTATTACTTGTAAACATGGAGTGGAATTGCATTCCAAAAAGATTACTTAAAAATTACATGACTTGGACACCATGTAAAATAAAACACATGAAATTATGGCACAGAATAACCTAACAAGGAGGAAAGTAAAACAATATTAATATTCCAGGAGTTGTACATGAACTGTTAAGGAAACTAATGGAGATTTGAAGGTTTTAGTAAACTTATTAATACATAACATAAATTAATGATTTGCATACAAATGTTGAAATAGACAGCTGGAACAATGGAATAAAATTCATAGCAACTGGCATGGAAGTAAACAAACCCCATTTGTAATTCTTGTGCATGATCTACATGGGTCACTAAAGACAGCACTGCATCCAAGAGGCAGAGCTGAACAATAAAGTAGATTAGTTCTTTGTTTTCAAGAGACATTAGATGCAGTCTTGAGAGGTATACAAGATAGTTAAAGAAAGGAAAAAGTTAGATTCACAATGTTAATTGAAATATAACAAACATGGTATTTAAACTAGTAAGGAGAAAAATGAAGAAACAACTTCAAATATGAGTAAAATCAGATGATAACAAAATGCTAAAACTTAGTGAAAGTTTTTTTCAGCAAAATTCATTGAAGAGGATCAACTAACCAACTTCATCATACATGCTTTATTGATCAGTATTCGTATGAGAGTTCCAGGTTCACAGAAAGCAGAGATACTTATTTGCCCTATTCTTGGAATTGCATTCCAAAGATCTTCTGTCTGGTGTGCCTATAGTGCACTTACAAGTGTTTTGCAGTGACTTAGTCAGACTCAGTGTAGAAACAGGCCCTTCATCCCACAACAATCATACTGATCTCCAAGTACCATTTTAATGCCATTTTCCATAGTCATAAGAGTTGTTTACTGCATCACATCCATGCCAATTTTACTGCCCTTCTACACTAATCACATTTGCCTGTGTCAAGTATATAACCTTCTATGCGCTGGCTCTTGAACCAAAGGGGACAACTTCACTCATCTTCGCTTGCCCCATCATTGAAATATTCCCATCCTATTCACTAATTCTTCATCCCATGTTCTTGATATTTGTTTATGATTATTTCTTTCTGTTTGTATTTGCAAACTTGTTTTTAATTCGACTCAGAACAATTCGCAACAAAATTTTTTATTATGTGACTCATAAGACTGATTGTTCTATAAAATCTGAAGTTTTAATGCTATAAATAAGATGAAGAAAGGAAAGGCAGCAGGTCCTGATGAATTAGTAATAGAACAAACTATTGCCCTTGAAGATTATGGAATTGAAAAACTTACTGATTTAATCAATGACATTTATGAGACTGGAATAATACAAGAGATGAAAAAAAAATCAGTATTTATCACTCTTCCTAAGAAACCTGGAGCAATAGAATGTGAATTACATAGGACCTAAGTTTAATGAGTCATATCACTAAGATACTTCTAAGAATTTTGATGACAAGAGCTAAAAGTAAGATACAAGCTGAAATAGGTAAAGAACAATGTGGTTTTGTGAAAGACAAAGGTACAAGAAATGCGATATTGATGTTAAGGATATTATCAGAACGAGCTATTTAAGTGCAAAGAGATTTGTTTGTTTGTTTTATCGACTACACAAAAGCATTTGATAAAGTGAGGCACAATAAGTTATTTGAAATATTACAGGAAACTCTAGATCTAGATTCGAAAGACCTCCGCCTAATCAGAAATCTCTACTGGGAACAAGCTGCTGCTATAAGAATAGATAGAGAGGTGAGTCAGTTTACAAAAATCAAGAGAGGCATCAGGCAAGGGTGTGTTTTCTCCCCTGATTTGTTTAATGTGTACAGTGAAACAATATTACAAAAAATAAGAGACATCTTGGGAATCAAAGTTGGCGGTGAAAACATCAATAATTTTTGATATAGAACATAGAATAGTACAGCACAGTACAGGCCCTTGGCCCACAATGTTGTGCCAACCCTCAAACACCGCCTCCCATATAACCCTCAACCTTAAATTCCTCCATATACCTGTCAAGTTGTCTCTTAAATTTCACTAGTGTATCTGCTTCCACCACTGACTCAGGCAGTGCATTCCACGCACCAACCACTCTCTAAGTAAAAAAACCCCCTTGAACTTCCCTCCCCTTACCTTAAAGACATGTCCTCTTGTATTGAGCAGTGGTGCCCTGGGGAAGAGGTGCTGGCTATCCACTCTATCTATTCCTCTTAATATCTTGTATACCTCTATCATGTCTCCTCTCATCCTCCTCCTCTCCAAAGAGTAAAGCCCTCGCTCCCTTAATCTCTGATCATAATGCATACTCTCTAAACCAGGCAGCATCCTGGTAAATCTCCTCTGTACCCTTTCCAATGCTTCCACATCCTTCCTACAGTGAGACGACTAGAACTGGACACAGTACTCCAAGTGTGGCCTAACCAGAGTTTTATAGAGCTGCATCATTACCTTGCGACTCTTAAACTCTGTCCCTCGACTTATGAAAGCTAACACCCCATAAGCTTTCTTAACTACCCTATCTACCTGTGAGGCAACTTTCAGGGATCTGTGGACATATACCCCCAGATTCCTCTGCTCCTCCACACTACCAAGTATCCTGCCATTTACTTTGTACTCTGCCTTGGAGTTTGTCCTTCCAAAGTGTACCACCTCACACTTCTCCGGGTTGAACTCCATCTGCCACTTCTCAGCCCACTTCTGCATCCTATCAATGTCTCTCTGCAATCTTTGACAATGCTCTACACTATCCACAGTACCACCAACCTTTGTGTCGTCTGCAAACTTGCCAACCCACCCTTCTACCCCCAATCCAGGTCGTTAATAAAAATCACGAAAAGTAGAGGTCCCAGAACAGATCCTTGTGGGACACCACAGTTACAACCCTCCAATCCGAATGTACTCCCTCCAACACGACCCTCTGCTTTCTGCAGGCAAGCCAATTCTGCATCCACCTGGCCAAACTTCTGACTTTCTGAATAAGCCTACCATGTGGAACCTTGTCAAATGCCTTACTAAAATCCACGTCGATCACATCCACTGCACTATCCTCATCTATATGCCTGGTCACCTCCTCAAAGAACTCTATCAGGCTTGTTAGACATGATCTGCCCTTCACAAAGCCATGCTGACTGTCCTGATCAGACCATGATTCTCTAAATGCCCATAGATCCTATCTCTAAGAATCTTTTCCAACAGCTTTCCCACCACAGACGTAAGGCTCACTGATCTATAATTACCTGGACTATCCCTACTACCTTTTTTGAACAAGGGGACAACATTTGCCTCCCTCCAATCCTCCAGTACCATTCCCGTGGACAACGAGGATGCGGATAACACTGTGCTAATTGCAAGTATGGAGGAAGAACTACAAAACTTAATTGATATAGTTGTTGAAGAAAGTGCAAAAATGGGTCTATCCATCAATTACAAAAAGATAGAATGTATGGTGATATCCAAAAAGGAGAATCCTATCTGCAGGCTGAAAATAAACGGGGAAGACAAAAGAAATACAGAACTTTTGCTACTTCGGAAGCTCGGTGACATCTGATGGCAGGTGCGAACATGGACATCAAAAAAAGAATAGGGATGGCAAAAGACACCTTTACCAGAATGAAGAGTATTCTAAACTAGGCATGACAACCCGCCTCAGAACACTGAAATGTTACGTTTATCCAGTTATGTTATATGGCTCAGAATGTTGGACAATATCTAGTAATGAGGAAACAAACTGAAGCAGCAGAGATGTGGTTTTTGAGGAGGATGCAAAGAATATCATGGACGAAACGAATATCTAACAAGGATGTCATGAACAGAGCAAGCACAAAAAGAGAAATAATGTACGAGATCATGAAAAGGCAACGTACCTTCATTGGACATGTGATTAGGAAAGAGGAGTTAAAATGCATGGTAATTATGGGAAAGATTGAAAGGGAAGGAAGAGGAAGGCAAAGACAAATGATGATGGAGACAGCAGCCAGAGAACTGGAAATGAATACCAATGAATTGATCCACTTGACTGGAAACAGGAGTGTGTGGGCCATGGCAGTCAAAGCTCAAACTGGGCATGGCACCTGATGATGATGATTTGTATTTACAGTCTGTTGTCTTTGGCACACTGATTGAATTCCCAAGTTGGTGAGGTCTTACATTGATTTTATTTTCGATTTTATTATGGATTTATTGAGTATACCTACAAAAAATGAATCTCAGGGTTCTATATGGTGACATAAATTTACTTTATTTTCATTGTATCTGATTCTACATTTTTGATACACCTACTGTTGGGGAGGGGGAATTCACCATCTACTCATTTCTGTCTCAGATTTTTTTTCTCTCTCTCTCTAAGTTTAATTGATTGGCCTATTAACAGCAGCAAATAAAAAGGCGGCAAGCTCAAACACAGCAGCCATTTTACAGTGGCCAGTGTAAAAGTGAGGAGCTAGTAACAAGTAAGGAACAAGTAAGATTTTATTTTCCTGTTCATCAATTGTACTTGACAATGTGGACAGGATGGCTGTTAGGGCACTTGAATATTCCTCCTGAAAGAGTGAGAAGTCAAGAAAACTCAGTCTTTGTTAATTATATGTATGGGAGAGTGTTGTTGCCACAACCTCACACTCAATGTCAGCAACTCCAAGGAACTGATTGTGGACTTCAGGAAGGGGAAGTTAGGAGGACACAAACCAGTCCTCAGAGGAATCAGTAGTGGAAAAAGCAAGCAGCTTCAAGCTCCTGTCAACATCTTGGAGGATCAACACATTGATGCAATCATGAAAGAGGTGCATCAGTGGGTCTACTTCATTAAGAGTTTGAGGAGATGTGGTATGTCAAAGACTTTCTATAGATGCATTATGACTGGCTGCATCATTGTAAGGTATGGAGGCTCTGATGGGCAGGATTTAAAAAGAGTCATAGATTCTGCCAGTTTCACCATTGCTGAACCATGAAGATATAGCTCTGAGTACTACTGGTGATAGAATGATCTTTCAGGAGTTTGTGGCAGCAGTCAGGTGTCTGCCACTGTCACGAACTCTGAGGCTCAGAGAGCAAGGGTGCAATCAGACAAGGCTATAATAGGAAACTTGAAAATGAGGGAAAGAAATGCAATTCTATTGCAACAGAAGAGACACCAAGGCCAAGGATGTCCGGGCACTAGGTGACGGACACCTGAGTGGTTGCAGAACATTCTCTTTTTTTAAAAATTTTATTTTTATTTGGATAAGGAATTCACAAGTATCATGTACTTTTTTCACATGTATAACCTTTTCCATTTTTTTATATGTATAAAACTATAATTATTTATACATTCTTAAGTACACATTGAGATGATATAAAAAGAAATTAGACACTTAAATAGATAATTATGTACAGTAGAAATTCTAATCTATTAGGCTAAGTAATGGTATTAATTGTTAAGAAAAGTAGTAATAATAGTGGATTAGTAATAGTTTCCATACATCTCTTCTGGATCACTTCTTCTGGTCCAAAATGTTGTGTGTAAGCCTATGTAACAACCACTGTAGGTGTTTATATCCTAACTTGTTCATGCTTGCTCCTGCCCCCAAACATAATTATCCGATCCCCATGTACTTATTTACTTAATTTTATCATTTTTTATCCCTTACCCAAATCTTTTCCTTTACTTGTATTAATTCTCTATTTTCCAAACAAAAAAAAGACAAAAACAGTAAACATTTAGACTAGGGGTGCTTACATTAGCAATATTACTGTGTTGATGAGAAGAGCAGTATAAGTCATTAGGAGATTCATCTAAAGTCTGCTTGCATTGGGGTTATATATTCAATCCATTTATTCCAGATTTGATAAAATTTTTCTTTTTGAATTCTCAGGGAGTAAGTCAACTTTTCCATTGTAATATTTCCAAGATAACTTCATGCCAATCTTCTAAAGTAGGTGGTATTGGATTTAGCCACTTTCTAGTGATTGATTTCTTACTTGCCGCTAAAAGGGCCTGCAGCAACTTTATGTCTTCCTTCTGTTCAAGAAACAATACATGCCCCAAATAGAGCATCTCAAAGTTCAGAGGTATCTGGGTCCTAAGTACCTTAACTAATGTTCTATGAATACCTTCCCAATATAGACTTAATTTAGGACAATCCCAGAAAATATGGAAATGATTTGCCTCCTTGGAGGTTGCAGAACATTCTCAAAGGGAAGGAGAGACAGCTAGAAATTGTTATACACTTTGGATAGGAAGGTTAGCAAAGGGGGTGATGTGGCTCTACTGGTAAAGAATGGCATCAAATCAGTAGAGAGATGTGACATAGGATTAGAAGATGTTGAATCCTTTTGGGTTGAGTTAAGAAACTGCAAGGATAAAAAGATGTTGACGGCAGTTATATACAGGCTTCCCAACAGTGGCTGGGAGGTGAACCACAGGTTATACCAGGAAATAGAAAAGGTGAGTCAAAAGGGTAGTCATGGGAGATTTTAACATGCAGGTCAATTGGGAAAATCAGGTTGGTAATGGATCTCAAGAGAGTGGGTTTGTTGAATGCCTAAGAGATAGCTTTTTAGAGCAGTTTGTTGTTGAGCCTACTGGGGGATCAGCTATACTGGATTGAGTGCTATGTAATGAACCTGAGGCAATTAGGGAGCTTAAGGTAAAAGAACCCTTAGGAACCAGTGATCACAATATGATTGTGTTCAACTTGAAATTTGATAGGAAGAAAGTAAAGTGTGAAGTAGCAGTATTTCAGTGGAGTAAGAGAAATTACAGTGGTATGAGGGAGGAGCTGGGCAAAGTAAATTGGAAGGAGCTGCTGGCAGGGATGTCAGCAGAGCAGCAATGGCGTGCATTTCTGGGAAAAATGAGGAAAGTACAGGACATGTGTATTCCAAAAATGAAGAAATACTCAAATGGTAAAACAGTATAACCGTGGCTGACAAGGGAAGTCAAAGCTATTGTAAATACAAAAGAAAGGGCAAGCAACAAAGCAAAAATTAGTGGGAAGATAGAGGATTGAGAAGTTTTTAAAAACCTACAGAGAGCAATTTAAAAAAATCATTAGAAGGGAAAAGATAAAATATGAAAGCAAGCTAACAAATAATATCAAAGTGGATAGTAGAAGTTTTTTTCAAATATGTTAAAAATAAAAGAAATGAGAGTGGATATAGGACCGCTAGAAAATGAAAAGCAGGAGAAATAATAGTGGGAGACAAGGAGATGGCAGATGAACTAAATGAGTATTTTGCATCAGCCTTCACTGTGGAAGACACGAGCAGTATGCCTGATGTTGTAGTGTGTGAAGGAAGAGAAGTGGGTGCAGTTACTGTTACAAGAGAGAAGGTGCTCAAAAAGCTGAAAGATGTAAAGATACATAAGACACCTGGAGCAGAGGAACTGCACCCTAGGGTTCTGAAAGAGGTAGCTTTGGAGATTGTGGTGGCATTAGAAATAATCTTTCAAAAATCATTGGACTCTGGCATGGTGCCAGAGGACTGGAAAATTGCAAATATTACTCCACTCTTTAAGAAAGGAGGAAGGCAGCAGTAAGGAAATTATAGACCAGTTAGCCTGACCTCAGTGGTTAGGTAGATTTTAGAGTCAATTGTTAAGGATGAGGTGATTAAGTACTTGGTGACACAGGACAAGATAGTACAAAGTCAGCATGGTTTCCTTCAGGGAAAATTCTGCTTGACGAACCTGTTGGAATTACTTGAGATTATAAGTAGGATAGATAAAGGGAATGCAGTGGATGTTGTATATTTGGATTTTCAGACTTGACAAGGTGCCACACATGAGGCTGCTTAACAAGTTAAGAGCCCATGGGATTACAGGAAAGTTACTAACATGGTTAGAGCACTGGCTAATATAGGATCTAATTCTGGTTAGCCGCCAGTGACTAGTGGTGTTCCGCAGGGGTCGGTGTTGGGACCACTTTTTTTTTAATGTTGTACATCAATGATTTAGATGATGGAATAGATGGCTTTATTGCCAAGTTTGCAGATCATATGAAGATTGGTGGAGGGACAAGTAATGTTGAGGAAACAGAAAGGCTGCAGAAGGACTAAGACATTAGGAGAATGGCAAGAAAGTGGCAAATGAAATACAATGTTGGAAAATGCATGGTCATGCACTTTAGCAGTAGAAATAAACATGCAGACTGTTTTCTAAATGGGGCGAAAATCTAAAAATCTGAGATGCAGAGGGACTTGGGAGTCCTTGTGCAGAACACCCCGAAGGTTAACTTGCAGGTTGAGTCGGTGGAGGAAGGCAGATGCCATGTTAGCATTCATTTGAAGAGGTCTAGAATACAAGAACAAGGATGTGATGCTGAGGCCTCATCTTGAGCATTTTGAACAGTTTTGGGCCCCTCATCAAAAGATATGCTGGCATTGGAGAGGGTCCAGAGGTTCACAAGGATGATTCCAAGAATGAAAGGATTATCATACAAGAACATTTGATGGCTCTGGGTCTGTACTCGCTGGAATTCAGAAGGATGGGGGGGAATCTCATTGAAACCTTTCGAATGTTGAAAGGCCTAGACAGAGTAGATGTGGATAGGATGTTTCCCATGGTGGGTGAGACAAGAGGGCACAGCCTCAGGATAGAGGGGCGCTCTTTCAAAACAGAGATGCAGAGAAATCTCTTTAGCCAAAGGGTGGTGAATTTGTGGAATTTGTAGCCACATGCAGCTGTGGAGGCCAGGCCATTGGGTGTATTTAAGGCAGAGATTGGATAGGTTCTTGACTTGACATGGCATCAAAGGTTACGGGGAGAATGCCGGGAACTGAGGTTGAGGAGGAGAAAGAAAAAAAGGATCAGCCATGATTGAAAGGTGGAGCAGACTCGATGGGCCAGATAGCCCAATTCTGCTTCTATGCTTTATGGACTTGTAAAGGCAAACATACTAAATGCCTTTTCTGTTACTCTACCTAGCTGTATTGCCACTTTCAGGGAGTTATGGACTTGCACCCAAGGACTATTTTTACATCAATGCTTCTAAGGTCCATTCAATGACTATGTCCTATGAGAATTTGACCTCCCAAGTACATTCCCTTGCTTGTCTGGATTAAATTCCAGATATGCCTACTCTTTCAAACTGATCTACATCCCGCTGGATTTTTAAGTATTGATAAATCAAATTTTGAATATTGTCACTAGAAAGACATTAAAGCAAAGCATTTCATTCATAATATCAATACTGAATTAAATGATCCTATTGACAAGACTGATTAGAATTGTGCAAACTCACAGGAAAATTTTAACTTTAATTCTCAAAACTTGAGAAAACAGACTCAAACTTATGACTTGTCTGTGCTGATGACTTCCCTTCTACTACTACTGCTGTGCCAATTCTGGTTTGATGTTCCATCCAAACATCTTGATGCAAGATATTTTCTCCAACCAGGAATCCACCTGGAGATGGTAGAAAAGCAGGCCGTGACTGGGTCTCCGGGGAAAAAGTGGGGGTGGGTTGGGTAAGGATAGGCACAGTTGAGTGAGAAACAGGGGTAGGTGTTAGGCAAGATCAGAAGTACAGCATTAGCAGAATTGAAATAATTATCATTTTCCCTATGGCTGCAATGCATGTAGTAATTGAAACAGTATCGGAAATATTTACCCCCTGAGCATGCAGATAGTCCAGAGTCTTTGTTATGGTATACAACACAGCATTGGCTTCACGTTCTGAGAAAAACTTTTGTCTGAGAATTTTATCCAGCAATTCTCCTCCTTTCATTAGTTCTGTGACTAGATACACAAATTTGCCATCATGATACACCTGTAGAAATGACAGTAATATTATAATCAATATTGAGAAACAGATCATTCAGCATTATTTCTGCATGCATTATACTCTTGGCTTCCCAATGAACAATGTCAAACAAAAGAAAATCTGCAGATGCTGGAAATCCAAGCAACACACAAAAAATGGTGGAGGAACACAGCAGGCTAGGCAGCTTTTATACAGAAGAGTACAGCTGATGTTTTGGGCTGAGACTCTTCATCAGAACTGGAGAGAAAAAGAAGAGTCAGAGTAAGGACGTGGGGGGGGAGGAGGAGAAACACAAGGTGATAGGTGAAACTGGGAGGGGGAGATGGTGAAGTAAAGAACTGGGAAGTTGATAGGTGAAAAAGATACAGGGCTGGGGAAGAGAAGGCAGCCATGGAAGAAAGGGGGAAGAGCACCAGGTGATATGGGGATGAGGTGAGAGGGGGAAATGGGAACGAGGAATGGTGAAGGGAAGTGGGGGGGAGGGGAGAGAATTACTGGAGGTTCAAGAAATCGATGTTCATGCCATCAGGTTGTAGGCTACCCAGACAGAATATGAGGTGTTGATCCTCCAACCTGAATATGGCCTCATCGCGACTGTAGAGGCGGTCATGGACTGACATACCGGAATGGGAAGTGAAATTAAAATGGGTGGCCACTGTGAGATCCCACTTTTTTCGGCAGACGGAGCACAGGTGCTTGGCAAAACAGTCTCTTCATCTACGCCAGGTCTCACTGATGTACAGGAGGCCACACTGGGAGCACCGGATACAGTAGATAATCTCAACAGACTCTCAGGTGAAGTGTTGCTTCACTTGGAAGGACTATTTGGGGCCCTGAATGGTATATAGGGGCAAGTGCAGCACTTGTTCCTCTTGCAAGGATAAGAGCCAGGAGGGAGATCAGTGGTGAGGGATGAATGGACACAGGAGTTCATAGGAGTGATCCCTACAGAAAGCATAAAGTGGTGGGGGGTAAAGAACAATATGGTTGGTGGTAGGATCCCAATGGAGATGATGGAAGTTATGGAGAATTATGTGCTGGACATGGAGGCTGGTGGGGTGGTAGGTGAGGACAAGAGGAACCCTATCCCTGGTGGAGTGGCAGGAGGATGAGGTGAGGGCAGAGGTGCACGAAATGGAAGAGATATGTTTAAGGGCAGTGTTGATCGTGGAGGAAGAGAAGCCCCTTTCTTTGAAGGAGGACAGATTCTTTGTTCTGGAACGAAAAGCCACATACTGAGAGCAGATATGGCAGAGACAGAGGAATTGAGAGAAGGGGATGGCACTTTTACAAGCAAGAGGGTGGGACGTGGTATAGTCTAGGTAGCTGGGAGAGTCAATAGGTTTATAATAGACACAGTAGATAAGCTGCCTCCAGAGAGATATCAAGAAAGGGGAGGCAGGTGTCAGAAATGCACCAGGTAAATTTGAGGGCAGGGTGGAAGTTGGAGGCAATGTTGATGAAGTCGACGAGCTCTGCATAAGTGCAGGAAGCAGTACCAATGCAGTCGTCGATGTAGCATAGGAAAAGTTAGGAGTGACTCCAGTGTAGGCTTGGAACATAGACTGTTCTACGTAGCCAACAAAAAGGCAGGCATATCTGGGACCTACGCAAGTATTCATGGCTACACCTTTTGTTTGAAGGAAGTGGGAGGAGCTAAAGGAGAAATTATACAGTGAGAACAAGTGAAATAATGTACAATGTTTTAACTATAGGAGTGATGGGACATCATTGAAACATAACAGATGTGGAAGATATTTTCTCCTGTGGGACAGTTTGGAACTGGGGATAAAAGGTCATCCATCTTAGACAGATGAATTTTTCCTTTGTTTAAATTATGTACAAACCACAAGATTGAGGCTGCAATGTGTGTGAAGTTGAAAAACTGCTCTTACATCTTTCAAGGTAATGATATTGGGATGCTGCCCATAGCGCAGTAGAATGTCAATCTCTTCAGAAGGATCTCTCTTGCTTCTGTCAATTATCTACAAAAGTGATAAATTGTGGAGCTCAGTATTAGCACACACAACTCTTAAATTATCATAGAATGTCAAATGGTCTTATACATTCATATCAATATGTTGTGTAAATAATAATGTTCAAGGCTGATGGATAGAATCTTGAGTTATACTAGAAACTCAAAACATTTCTTAGTTAACTGCAACTTAAGTTTAGATAAACTGCTTAACCACCTTTTTTTTAAAAAAAATGTTCCTCCAATTATCACCACCAAATTCTTATTAATGTTCTATAATGGGAAGGTACATGGTGGTCACAACTGATCAAACTTAACTGGACCACTGTAGGTACGACAAGCAAGAGGCTGAATATTCTTCAGCAAGTGACCCCATACCCAACTCAAAACCTTTATGCCAAGTGAAAGTATGAGCAGAATAAATGTTGAAATCCAACACTTGACTAGATAAATACATCTGCAACAGAAGTAGCGTGATGCCATTTAGTACTCCGACCTCTTCCATACCACTGCAATTGTTTTGCTGAACACATCCAGATGCTTACTATATCCTGAACACCACCCTCATAACTATGGCTATTACTTACAAGAAAGTAGGCAACTATCTCCTGGGAATGCACCATATTCACACCCGAACTATATTCTACTCTAGCTTGGAAATTATTTTTTCTGTTGGTGAAAATCCTGGAATCACCATTTAAAAGAATAACCTTTACAACAACCTCAGTTGCTACTGAAGAAGATTCTCTAATGCCTTTCTCAAGGGATAAACATTAAATTTTCACCTAGTCAGAAGTGCCCCAATATAATAAACAAACAAACCACACATCCAACATTCTCTTATGAGGAGAGAGAACTTCTCTTCAGAATCCTCAAAAGATAAACCACTTAAGCTTGAATTGTTATTCAGATTTCAACTCATCCACAAACCAAATCCCCATATGATATACTAAAATGGAAAAGGAGTTGTGTTGGGGTGAAGGAAAGAACAAATTTAGAACTTTAATACAGTGCAAATATATCTTCATAATCTTATAACTACAATTTTAGAATATACTGACATCCAGGATTAGCCTAAATTAACATGAACCCTAATGAGTGAAAATAAATCAATTTACTTAAGCCTGTCATAGACTCCTCACCAACAGGCTCAATCTGAGTAGATCTGCTACTTTCATTCATTGGTATAGTGACAGTAGGTCTGCACCAACTTTCATGAAGCAAAGCAAAACATCCATCCCCACCACCATTCAGTATGTGCTCTCACCAGGAAGATGTTTCACCTCTGACCCAATTTTTAAAACTGAAACTGTTACGCATACCTTTAGTTTTTCATATTAGCGCTCAACTGGCTGAAACTGTGCTCATCTGCCTCTACAAGCTTCCACTTATCCAAAATGCTGCAGAAAAATGGCAGTTAAGAAACAGACATCCAAAGCTTGTTTATTTCCAAGTTTTTCTACTACAAAAGTGGAATAAGGAAAATAGTTACCTTAACAGCATAATCCATGTTAGTGGATCTATTCACACATCGTTTGCAGATTGAGTAGGAACCCACACCAATGTCCTCTTTCAGGTCATAATTGTCTGCAAATTGAATACTGGTTCTGTGCAACTGTACAAGGAATAAAAATGCAAAATAAACTTAAACCTAATTTACAGTGTTTTTATTATGAAGTTTATGGATTTGAAGTATTTTGACACAGAAACCATGATATCCTTAAACTATGTAGTCATTTATTAAAATCAGGTGAAAATACAAATGATGATGTGTTTAACCTCTTTAGCCTTCTGTCATCTTCCAGACAGGTTCCACTCACAATGGCTTTGTGACCAAGTTTGTGAATGATATAAAAATAGGTAGAGGGACAGGTAGTGTTGAGGAAACCGAGGCTACGTCCACACTAGACTGGATAATTTTGAAAACGCCAGTTTCGCGTAAAAACGATTGGTGTCCACACCAAGCGTTTTTGAAAATAACTCTGTCCACATTAGAGCGGGTATTTGAGCGAATCTCCTCCTACTGGGCATGCACAAGACACATCTACAGAAAACAAGCAACATGTTTGGTGTTGAATCTCGCTGTAAAAGTGCACGTTTGTGCAGTTACAGACTAGAAGAACTTTAAAGGAAATTGCCAAATGAGGGACAGCTGTTGGCTCTCGCGCAGGAGGACTTAAAACTAAAAGAACACAAATACTGGAGTGTATGGAGGCAACCGACAGGGAGTTCACGGACAGTATGACCCGGCTGACGATGAACATTGAAAAACTGACTAACTCTGTTGCATTAATAAAGCACCTTGTTAAATGTATAAAGCATGTCTGCATCAGTGTTATCTTGTATTTCCATACAATGTTACATTAGGCTGTTACACATCTATTGTCAGAGAAGTACATGCACAAATAGGTAAACCAACTTAATACAAGCAAGGACAGAAATCAGGGCAAAGTGAGTATACTTATTTATTCAGTAAGTTATGGGTCAAAGTATTTGGTGAGTACATTTCTAACCCTTCTGGCTTCAGTCTTGTTGCCGTCTGTTCTGAAATTGTTAGGTTATGTGGGGAGTTGCATTCAAGAAAACAATGAAATGCCGCACTGCCGCCACCATCTGTTCCGGCATGTCATAACAGTGTTTTTAGAAATATCTGTTTACCCCGTCCACACTGCTCTGCACCAATCAGCATTTTCAAATTTACACTCTGGAGGGCATTTTAGAAAAGCTCTGTTTTCAAGCGAGGAAAATGCCGTTTCAGTGTGGACGGAGGGTCAAAACAAAGAGTAAAGCTTCAGTTACAGATTTATTCAGTCTAGTGTGGACGTAGCCTGAGTCTGCCGAAGGACCCGGACAGATTAGGAGAATGCACGAAGTGGCAGATGCATTACCGTATAGGGACATATATGGGCATGCACTTTGGTAGAAGAAAAAAGGTACGGATTTTCTAAACGGAGTGATTTCAGAAATTGGAGGCACCAAGGGATTTGGAAGTCATAGTGAAAGATTCCCCCAGGTTAACTTGGTGATTGTAATGGTAGTAAGGAAAGTAAATGCAAAGTTAACATTCATTTCAAGAGGACAGGAACATAACAGCAGGATATAATGCAGAGTCTTTATAATGTGGTCTGACTAACACATTTAGAGTATTGAGAGCAGTTTTGTCCCCCATATCCAAGGAAGAATTTCCGAGGATTATAGCATTAATGCATGGGATTGCAATGGGCCACAGAACATAAGAAACATACAGCTGATTTGCAACTTAATTCTATCCATAAGCAATAGGAACAGAATTAAACCATTTGATCCATTGAGTCTGCACCACTATTTCATCATGACATCCATTTTCCCTCTCAGCCTCAATCTCCTGCCTCCCCCCCACAATCTGCCTTGACATGAAAATCTAACTAACCTTACTATTAAAAAAACTTTGAAATTTGTTTAATTTAGCCTAAGGAGTTAATTGGTAGTGGAATGGGGGTGGATGCTGAAAAGGAGGGGGATGGTGTTTATGAATTTCAAAGTTCATAGTGTAAAGTGTGTGATGACATTACACCCAAATTGCCTAGTCCCAGTTTTAAGATGCGGCAGTAAAACTGTGTTAGACAATTTGCAACAGGTAATAATCTAACCCTGGAGCAAACATTAGATTAGATACTCTAGTCTTTTTCTAAATTGGTGCAAATTCATTAAAAAAAGATTTAATATCCTGAGGTCAAAAAGCCTCAGATTGGCATGTTCTTAGTCAGTTGGACAGCAATCCATCAGCATAGCTTGAAAAGTAGACCGCAGCACAAGACCTCCTCAACTACAGCAAAAGCATCATTACTGGGCATTTTGTGAAAGTTAATCTTTCTTATATCAACATGCAACACTTGTCATTCCAAAAACAGTGAACTTGTTACTCCAGTGGTGATCAAATTAAAATAAAATAGGTATTGAAAGGCATAGGAAATAGAGCAAATTTAATCAATGGCAGAGGAAAATATTTTAATAAAAACAGAAGATGCTGTGAGTACAAAGTTAATAGAGGGAAATGAATTTCTATTAGATTCCCTGGGCATACTAATGAATAGACCTGAAATACTAAATTGTTTCCCTTTTTTATAAATGTTGTCTAACATGGCAAACATTTCGATTTTAAATCAGTAACATTCAAATAAATTTATTGAAATTAGACCTCAGATGGGAATAGAGAAAATAAAGTTCAACACGTTTGGTACCTTTTACTGGCAACAGGAGCAATATACTATGCCACAAATCTTCTGTTCATTGAACATGCAAGCTAAAATTTTTTAAACTTTTACAAAATACATACATTTTCTTAAGTTTAGAAACATTTTGAAGATTCTATGCAGGCAGTTTAAAAAGTTATGGGATGATATACAAATTAGCCAGAGAAAGTGGCTCACCTGAGGACTGGGAGAAATTCAGAGTTCAGCAGAGGAGGACAAAGGGCTTAATTAGGAAGGGGAAAAAAGATTATGAGAGAAAACTGGCGGGGAACATAAAAACGGACTGTAAAAGCTTTTATAGATATGTAAAAAGGAAAAGACTGGTAAAGACAAATGTAGGTCCCCTGCAGACAGAAACAGGTGAATTGATTATGGGGAGCAAGGACATGGCAGACCAATTGAATAATTACTTTGGTTCTGTCTTCACTAAGGAGGACATAAATAATCTTCCAGAAATAGTAAGGGACAGAGGGTCCAGTGAGATGGAGGAACTGAGTGAAATACATGTTAGTAGGGAAGTGGTGTTAGGTAAATTGAAGGGATTGAAGGCAGATAAATCCCCAGGGCCAGATGGTCTGCATCCTAGAGTGCTTAAGGAAGTAGCCCAAGAAATAGTGGATGCATTAGTGTTAATTTTTCAAAACTCGTTAGATCCTGGACTAGTTCCTGAGGATTGGAGGGTGGCTAATGTAACCCCACTTTTTAAAAAAGGAGGGAGAGAGAAACCGGGGAATTATAGACCGGTTAGCCTAACGTCGGTGGTGGGGAAACTGCTGGAGTCAGTTATCAAGCATGTGATAACAGCACATTTGGAAAGCGGTGAAATGATCGGACAAAGTCAGCATGGATTTGTGAAAGGAAAATCATGTCTGACGAATCTCATAGAATTTTTTGAGGATGTGACTAGTAGAGTGGATGGGGCGAACCAGTGGATGTGGTATATTTGGATTTTCAAAGGCTTTTGACAAGGTCCCACACAGGAGATTAGTGTGCAAACTTAAAGCACACGGTATTGGGGGTAAGGTATTGGTGTGGGTGGAGAATTGGTTAGCAGACAGGAAGCAAAGAGTGGGAATAAACGGGACCTTTCCAGAATGGCAGGCGGTGACTAGTGGGGCACCGCAAGGCTCAGTGCTGGGACCCCAGTTGTTTACAATATATATTAATGACTTGGATGAGGGAATTAAATGCAGCTTCTCCAAGTTTGCGGATGACACGAAGCTGGGTGGCAGTGTTAGCAGTGAGGAGGATGCTAAGAGGATGCAGGGTGACTTGGATAGGTTGGGTGAGTGGGCAAACTCATGGCAGATGCAATTTAATGTGGATAAATGTGAAGTTATCCACTTTGGTGGCAAAAATAGGAAAACAGATTATTATCTGAATGGTGGCCGATTAGGAAAAGGGGAGGTGCAACGAGACCTGGGTGTCATTATACACCAGTCATTGAAAGTGGGCATGCAGGTACAGCAGTCGGTGAAAAAGGCGAATGGTATGCTGGCATTTATAGCGAGAGGATTCGAGTACAGGAGCAGGGAGGTACTACTGCAGTTGTACAAGGCCTTGGTGAGACCACACCTGGAGTATTGTGTGCAGTTTTGGTCCCCTAATCTGAGGAAAGACATCTTTGCCATAGAGGGAGTACAAAGAAGGTTCACCAGATTGATTCCTGGGATGGCAGGACTTTCATATGAAGAAAGACTGGATGAACTGGGCTTGTACTCGTTGGAATTTAGAAGATTGAGGGGGGATCTGATTGAAACGTATAAGATCCTGAAGGGATTGGACAGGCTAGATGCAGGAAGATTGTTCCCGATGTTGGGGAAGTCCAGAACGAGGGGTCACAGTTTGAGGATAGAGGGGAAGCCTTTTAGGACCGAGATTAGGATAAACTTCTTCACACAGAGAGTGGTGAATCTGTGGAATTCTCTGCACAGGAAACTGTTGAGGCCAGTTCATTGGCTATGTTTAAGAGGGAGTTGGATATGGCCCTTGTGGCTACAGGGGTCAGGGGGTATGGAGGGAAGGCTGGGGCGGGGTTCTGAGTTGGATGATCAGCCATGATCATAATAAATGGCGGTGCAGGCTCGAAGGGCCGAATGGCCTACTCCTGCACCTATTTTCTATGTTTCTATGATATTAGAAAATTTAAAATTCCAATTTACAGCCAACTTGCAAAGCAGGATGGACAAGGAACTGGTCATTTCACTTTGCTGAAATTATTGAAAACAGAAAAGTTTAAAAATACGCTTTTTAAAAATGGAATGATACCAGGTTTTTATTCCAGGTGGGTTCAGCACTTCAGGCTGAAATTCATCAAATCTGGATAATATCAAGCCTTTAACAGGCATTGAAAACCACTTTCAATATATTTTGCTTTGCGTATTGTGTGCTGTGCTCTCTTGTAGCTGCTTTTAAAAGGAGGTTGAAATCAATTTCAGACTAACAGAGTTTTGGAAAATACATTAAACAATATATAAGGAAACAGAGGAACATGTTCTCAGGAGGAAGTTTATACATAACTCAAATATCCGAATCAAATTTAACAAATCTAACCGAAGTCATTGGTTAGGATTTGCCCTTGTTGGTACCTGTATTTAGGATATAACCATGAATAATCAGGGGCATTTCCACTGTATTTGCACCTTGATTTAGGGAAGCCAATGTCATGCATAGGGTCATTTTAATTTCTTTCAATGTGATCCCCAAAGAATTTGTTGTGGAGCTGCAATCAGGTTTGAACTAAAATATTACCGAATTTCTTCATGTGAATTTAAAATGAAACAAATGCCTTTGACCAAAAAAAAATACTTTCTTTGAATTAGTCATTCTTGAAATGTTCAAACACAGTTCGCTTATAATTTTCACTTTCATTACCTGTATAACTGGATGTGTAGCTGTTTGCATGGGCTGGGGTTCTTCCTCTGAGGTATTTGCCACAAAGCTGAATCCACGAAAGAGCTGATGAGCATTGGCACTGGGTGGGATACCAGGAGAATCTAAACAGCATTATATTTGTCAATAGGCTTTACAGAGACCATATTCACATGCTTCTGAAAATATATTTGAATTGATGTACATCACATGATGAACTATTTACAGTAACTCAATCGAAGGAGCCAGTCATTGACACCTGGGTATATTTTAATTTCACACCACAAAGAAACTGTAGAACAAGTAAAAATTTTGCATGCAATGGTTGTACAGCCCGTCCTTCAACACAAAACTGCATCACAGTTGAACTAGCAATAAATTTATGGATCATCTGCTTACATTTACAATGGCTTTTTGGTTGCATTACCTTTTGGTGTTTTTGCTGTGAATTCTGGATCAAAATAGAAAGTATCTTCTGGTCTACCAATTGCAGGTTTGAAAGGTGGCTGTATTTCTCTTCTGCACAATTTCTGAAATTAATCATAAATGAATATACATTAGATGAAACACTGAGTAATTGTGCAGAAAGATATGACAAAATTCCAAAGTTGAAAGCTACACTCCCAAAATCTTGCAAAAATAAGCCAATTTAATGACTTACTTTTTGAAAATAAAATAATTACACCTCTCTACACAAAGTAACTATTTATAGTTAATTAAAAATTAAAATTCAATCCAAAAATTACTTAAAAACGCACGCATGTACTTACATTCCAATCAATGGTGGAAAAGAAACTGTGTCTTTTAATTTCTTCGACACCATCTGGACCCGCTCCTGGTTTGAAATAAAAGGTATAATTTATTTGCAATCTCCTCTCCACCACCCAGCACCTTAATGCCTCATTATAAAACAATGAATAGAAAATTTTCAATCTGAAAATTAACAAGAAAACAACTTCTGTCATAATATGTTCCACCATCCTTGCCGTCAAAAACTAAGTAACGTTGATGTTATAAGTGGATCTTTCATTCCTATTATGCCCAAGGTCCTCAGTGACCATACTGATCGTACTGACCATGCATAATCATTATAGTGGCAAGGTGTGGCAGATATTACTTGGCATTATATCTAAAAGAACACTGATGACCAAATTGCTGCATTTGAATTGGATCCATTTCTTGCCTGCTGTACAAGACATTTATTCCTACTCTCTAACAAGATAATCAAAGAAGCAAAGCTTGTAGTTAAACCTATCACCTTACAAATCCATTGCAGACCATCCAAAGCACTGCTTCAAGAAAATAATTTACCATTGAAGTCCTGCCATGGTTGCAAAAATAACTATGATAACTTGAATTTCTTCTAAGTAACATTGAGCAAAGATAAATATTAGCCGGAACTTTAGAACATTAATAAAGAAATCCCCCTAATCCTCTTCAAAACAGTACTACAGGGGTTTTCATATTGACCTGGAAAAAGTGATAGTTCAGTTGGTGATGAGATTAACTAAAAGGTTGCACCTCTAGCGGGGTACCAGCTGCAGGGCAGAGCATCTGGCATGTCTGTAACTCTTAAGTTTCTCATTCCATCTAGCTTTAATACAGTTAATTTAAAAAACACTATTTCCACTGGCAGAAAAATGAATTTTCTGAAAACTAACCTAAAGTAGCTGGAGGGTAGAGAAAGCCAAATGAGAGCAGTTTTTTCCACATTGAGTTCTGAACTGGAATAAACTACCTGAAAGTAACTTAATTGTAACCTTCAAAATAGATGCAATTGAATAACTGAAAATATACCAACAAAAAGGAAATTTATGGCTATGCCCAAAAGTCAGGCAAATGAGATTAAGATTAGGTATGCCCATGATAAAACAAATTACCAGCTTCTATGCCTTACAATTCTATAAATACATTGCTTAAACTTTCAGTGCGTTAGTTATTATATATTAGAATCATAAATACCTAGTCGATTTCCAGGATTGCGTTTGAAAAGCATTCGCAACAGACTTTGGGAGTCTGCACTTAAAAACTGAGGCATTCCCAATTTTGCTCTGCAAGAAACATACAAGCAATTAATAACCACAAGGGATCCTGCAGATGCTGGAAATCCAGAGCAATAGACAAATACCAGAGGAACTCAGTAGGTCAGCCATAATCTTTGGAAACAAATAAACTGTTGATGTTTCGGGCCATGACCCTTCAATCAGGACTGGAAAGGAAGGGGGAAGAAGCCAGACTAAGAAGGTAGGGGAGGGAGATGAAGTAAAAAGCTGGCAAGTGATTAAGGGTTGGAGAAGAAATCTGACAGGAGAGAAGAGTGGACCATGGGAGAAAGGAAAGGAAGAGGGGGCACCAGGGAGGTGATATACAGGTAAGAATAGTGTTACAAGCAATTAAGAAAACTTACTTTGCCAAATGGAACACAAGAACAGTACTTTTAGCTGTAAGAATATCATTTACAGGCTCAAAATACTGAAGGATACTTACTTCAAGATCATTGTCATAGTTTCTTTTCTGTCCTTCCCTTGAAAAGGCAAGGTGCCTGTAAGCATTTCAAACTAGAAAGAAATACAGAATTAAAGTTACTCTAGCACCATTTTCAAATACAAAATGTCCAAGACAAGGTGTCAGCCAGTGTTGGAAATGACTTCATAGTCGGGTCCCAGAAGACAAAGTTCATTTGCTTGGTAAACTGTCTATTTAAAATAACTGAAATAATGGCTTTAGAGAAACTTTCAATAAAATTACAGCAATTTCTCCTGAAAGGTTTATGGGAAGAGAACACCAAACAAATTACGTACATAAGGTCACTAATGCAACTGCCACATTTGATTAGTGCACAGATTACACAATCATCTCCATTCCAACTACAAACAACAGCTACTACTATAGAATTTTGTGACTAAAGCATGAGAATTGCTTTATGAGTTTAACAAAAGTTGCAGCCCTTTACTCCCATTATGAACAAACCAAAAGCAATTGCCTTACTCTGACATCATTATGTCAGACAGTCTCTTAAAGTACACACAACAACTCAATGACAGAGTTTGTGAATTGTGCATAACAGTTTCTATTATTCACCAAAACCGCCATTGAGTGTCCATCTGGAGCTTGAATGAGCTACTCGGAACAGATCCTCTGTGCCTTGGTTACAGTAAGAGCAGGTGCCTCTGGTTGTTCATCCAGGCCATGTCATGATGCAGGGGCTACAGTAGTGAAATCATCCAGGTCTTGTTGGACTGGTTTATGGTGATCTACTGAAATACACATTCTGAGCCACAAGAGAACCCACGGGAGATGATCGTGCCAAGACTATCCATTAGGAAGGCTCACAGAGAAGCCTTTAAGTAACGGTGAAACTGCTCTCACAGGTCATTGGACTGCAGGTGATACGCTATGGTATGAAGCAATTTAAAACCTAGTTTCTGAGCTATTGTGGCTTTCTGAACAGAGTGACCTAGGGGTTGATGGATACCCGGGCCACATTGTACAGTCCACTATAGTAAGAAGATGCATGAAACTGGTGGGGGGGGGGGGGGGGGAGGGGAGAGAGAGGAGAGAAAGCAGAGGACCAGCCAGGAACACACTGACATGGTTCAGCTGCTGAGGACCTCAAAAGGCGTCAATGGTGCCTGAACGTGAGTTAATTTTTCGCCTGCTGACACACAAGGCTGTACTCCAGACTCACATCCCTCACAAACTTTAAAGCAACCAGGTTCTGTGAAGCCTTCCTGCCTGGATGCAAGAAGCTATGAATGCCTCCAGTTTGCAGGCACAATAGTGCGAGGAGGACTGGTTAAGACTGTGTCCCTGAATTTCATGTCAGCAGACTGCAGGCCCGTAACTGATGCTCTGTAAGCCTGGACCTATGGGTCAGTAGCTTAGTTGGCTGCCATGCCGGCATAATGTATATGGCATTGACAGCGGGCCGTGAGAGGCAATCAGCCACAGCATCATTTTACCCTTCGATGTGCTGTATGTCAGTCATGAATTTTGAAATGTAAGCCAGATGGTGTTGCTGCCATTCAGATCAACTGTCTAGTGCTTTGATTATCGTGGGCACGAAGGATTCATGGCCAATGAATGCTGTGAAATGCCAACCCTCCAGTGAAAATGATGAACATCCAGCTAGACACTGAAAAGCTCAGTCAACTGTGCTGTACTTCATCTCTGGGATGTGGTTCTGCCTGATGAAAGAAGCAAGCAGCTGCTGCACCCCTCCAACCATTTGTGCACAGTACACATGGCATAGTCGTGTAGGGGAGTGGGTGCGCCAATAGGGTCCTGTTTGAAAGAGTTCATTTGGTGTCATCAAATCCCTTGGTCATGTCCGCTGTCCTTTACCGGAGTCCACTAGTCGCTTTAAAGTCTGCTGCATTTTTCAGTCCAGAAACTCAAATGCAAACAGGGTTATAACAGCAGGTTTGGGAACACCCTCAGCGCACACAGGCACCTAATGGTAGACCCTAAGAAAGTCCACTTTAGAAAAAAATTATCTTTCTGGCTAAATGTGCCGAAAAGTCTTGAATATGTGGGACTAGGTGATGATCGGTGGTGGTGGCCTTGTTAATGCGGCAGTATTTGCCGCATGGACAACCACCACCATTGGGCTTAGGGACCATATAAAGCAGTGAAGCCAGAGGGCAATTTGACCAGTGTACACTGCCAAGCGTTTCCATACTAGCAAACAGCCTTCGCACTGGCCAGCTTTTGAGTCCAGTCTACACCAACGGGCATGGACTGGCAAGTCAGTTGTGGAAACATGGTGCTCGTCCCCATGCTTTGTGACTGTAGTGAAAAATAAGGGCATGGTGAGGTTTTGGAATTTGCCCAACAAGCAAGTGAATTATCATGTGGTGGTGTATGCATTAGACAGTCGTCATGGGGAACTTACTGGGGGGGGGGGCGGGGAGGGGGGGGGGTTCAGAGTAACAACCCGAAGTCCTTTGTGTCCATAACCAGACAGCTACTAACAGTACTTTTGGTGCACAGAAATCTGTGCCGAGCAGAGTTCTACCAACTTTAGCCAAGACGAAGTCCCATGTGTAGCACTGTTCACTGAAGCAGAGTGTTAACATATTGCATCCCATAAGTCTGAAGCCTACTACCATTGGCAGCCTCCAGTGAGGGCCCGACACTCTCTGCCTTATAATCAATTGGTGATACTGGCAGCACATCACTTGAGCACCCATGTCACACAGGAAGCATCGTCCTGAAAGGGTGTCCATAATGAACAATAGATGACCCTGGCAGCTGGAACCCACAGTGTTCACAGACCTCCAATATCCCGACACACTGGCACTGTCAAAGCTGCATGACAGTTGGCACTTGGTATTCATGCCTAAGTGTGCATGATAAAAACAGACCTGGCATTGTCTGGTTCAGAGTCACAGACGTGATTCTGCTGGAGGCTGTGCTAACGAGGCTTGAGACAGGGAAAGGAGGAGTGATGCACCTTTGCCTAGCCGAGTGTAGACTATCTCCTTGCCTAGCATCACCCAAGCCAGGTAAGGAGAACAATTGTCTAGTGCACAAAGACTCAGACAATCCAAAAGTCTTTCATAGGTGAGTCTTCAGAGTGACATATTTATCACATGCAGACTGGTCTTCTAGTACACTCATCACTCTGGCTGCAGTGGAACTACTTAGTAATGCTACGACATTGTACAATTTGGAATTGTTCATGGTGATTTCTCACAGCGCAGACTGGGCTTCAGTCTGTGCAAAACTATCCTATTCTCTAAACTCCAGCGGTTTCAAACCGACTGCGTTGGTCGACAATCTGGAAGAGTCCGAGAGTGTTAGGGTCACCAGTATAGGACTTTGTGAATAAAATACACGGGTGTTGTTTTGTGTGCTCAACAAAAGCTGCAGCCCTTCACTTCCATTACGAACAAACCAAAAGCGGTTGCCTTACATTGATGTCATTATGTCAGGCACTGTCCCTTAACGTGAACACAACTCAATAACAGTGATTGTGAATCATGTAGAAATTTCTATTATAAACAATGTGTTATCTGTCATCCATTACATTACCTGACACTATAAGTAGCACTTTGAAAAACAGTGAAACAGTTCAAAATATTCAACACACTACCTCAAAATAAAACATTCCCAATGAAATGCAAAATAAAATGATGGGATCACTGCCAAACTTATTCAAGCATTTCCTGGAACAAGTGGTTTCATTAAACGAGAACAAAAAGCTAACATATGTGTAGGAACCATGTATTTATTTTCCGTCTGTACTGTATTTTGTGGCACATCTATTACGTAATCTGTTACATGTTTGGGGTGCATTAGAAACAAATGAGTATAATTAGGAATTCACACTTTGTCTTAGTTGTTAAGAGGCAGCTGGGGAATTATATTTTTTGTAGACTGCTAATAAATTATTCCAATTAGAATGCTTAGTTATATCGTTAGTTGATCAAGTATGCTATTATACCACTTAGTATCACTAATATTGCTATAAGACTGCTAATTAGACCATTATATTGCTAATTTAGTTTCATTAATTTTTTTAAAACTCACTACAAGATTGTTAGTCTTTGCTGGTTTTGTAATAAAGGATCAAAAATATTTTCGATTTGGAAATTTGTTATTTGGAAGCGCATTATACAATGTTGATTACCATGTCTTAATCTCTGAGTAGTTTTGGCTTGTTTTCAAGTAACCGCTACATTTTGTCAACAAAAACAAACATTAAACCAAATGAACACCAATCTATTGCCTCGAACCTCTTAGCGGAACTGGTGCAGCTTGTGGCAAGTAGAGTCCTGCTGAAGGGCCTCGGCCCGGAATGTCAACTGTACTCTTTTCCATACATGCTGACTGGCCTGCTAAGTTCCTCCAGCATTTTGTGTGTTGCTTGGATTTCCAGCATCTGCAGATCTTCTCTTGTTTGTGTAGCGGCAAGTAAATCACCTTTTGTTGATGCATGCTCTGTATCTGTGGTTTGACCACAGTTCTGAATGGTCGGCACTGCTTGTCTACTGGGGACCATTGCTCGATCCGAGTATTATTTACCTGACGGCTCGTTGCTTTCTTTTATTGAAGTGCTGGAATATTCCAGTTGACATTTGATTTGAAGGCTGTTTGTTCGGGCTGGTTTAAGTGCTGTGAATGCATGGACAGTTTGTTTGTTTGCCTACATTTGTTGAATCTTAACATGACCAGTGCTGCAGCAAACAAAGTTCATTGCAAGCCACCCTTGAGAAAGTAACAAGAGTGTACTGAAGCATGGAATTGGTGCCAACAACACTGGAGTTGAGGCTTGAAAAACAGAAATTAAAGTCAAGGCTTATCTAATCAAAAGCCTTCAAAGTATAAAACAAACTTCAACAAAATGAAAAGTTTAATACCATCAATTAATGATCTTATGAAAATTAAAATGCCTTAAGTGCAATCTCATCTTGAGGACTTGACAAATCTCTGAAGCTGTTAAGCAATGTCACATGCTAACCCCAAGGCTGAACAAGAAAAGTAGAACAAATGTTTCAAAAACATTGATCGCTATTGCAGTGCATTCATAGAGGATACGAAACAATGGATGAACCAAACATGTTCCATTTAAGGTTCATGTTGCTGCAACAAGCGAATGTAATTCACTTTCCAACAGACAATACTTCTCAAATCCAAGACATGGTTTGACTGCGCATGTAGCAGAGGATCCACAAGATGTGAAACCGACTGTGTCAAATGTCAATGCTCAAACGTCTGTTGCAGAAAGAAAATCTTCTGCATCTACTACCTTCTTTGCACACATTAAAAGAGAGGCAGACTTAGCTGCATTAATAGCACATCAGTGATTAGTGAAGGACAAACAGGCACTGGAAGTGCAAGAACAGCAGCAGCTATGGAAAAGGAAAGAACAGTTTAAGTTGGAGGAAGAAATTGCTGCACGGGTGGCCAAAGTTAATGTGCTAAGGGCTTTGAGTGTGGCAAGTACTGAAAGTGCTCCAGAAGGACAGCCCTATGGTGTGAGTTCCTATATGGACAGGGCACAGAAGAAAACAAAAATATTCAATGTCAATATTGATTAATTTGTTCCTCAAGCGTCTGTGAAACATGGGCTAGACCCCAAGAGGTAGTTCAGGGTGTTTACTCTCAGGCTGTACTAATGAGGAACTCTGAACTTATGTTATATCCAACGAGCTCAAACGGCTCATGGGGACATTCACGTACAGCATGGAAACACTAAGGAAATTACCCTATAGGCTTAGGGATAAATGGAGAATGATGGTCTGTGAACTGCAAGAAAATCAAAACCATACGATTACTTTCACTGACATTGTTGATTTTATTGAAAGCCAAGTGAAGATTGCTACGCATCTGATGTTTGAGAATATACAGAATGCTACATCACCTGCAATAAGCAAAGGTTGTGAACAAAAGCTGAAGGAAGCAGCTTTGCCATTAATGTGGCCACTGTGAAAAGTAAAGCTAAAATTGAACCTGGAACTAATGAAAGAGAAGTGGTCTTTTCAGCCAAAAGGGCTTGTTTGTTTGGCGAGGGTGAACTTACATCAGATTTGTGCCCTCTGCCGAAGAAAAGGGTTCATAGTGAGAAGACTGCTTTTCTAAAGCAAAATGGTGTCTGCTTTGGCTGTTTGTGTACAGGACACGTTCAGCAAGCATCTTTCATGCAAGGTATACACTGGCAAGCATCCCGGCATACTTCACATTCACTTTGACAAAAAGGGTGCAGAATTAAAATAAGCTGTGAAAGAATCAGACATAGCAGTGAGTAATGCCCCGGTATCTAATGGCCTTACAAGGGCTGGTGACCATGATTGTAAACTTCCCATAGTTCCAGTACAAGTGAAACCTAAGAATGGTAACAAGACAGTGATTACTTAAGCTTTCCTAGATCAAAGTACAGTAGTGTTCTGCACGGTGGCCTTATAGGAAAAAGGACACATATTCTCTCATGCACTATGGGTCAAGAGAAGCCTGTGAATAGCTACATTGTTTCAGATTTGGAACTGGCTGGTTTAGATTGTGAAAACTATTGTGAACTACTCTATATCTATACTCAGGAAAGTAAAGTATGTCTGTCCACAAAGGGAACATTTTATGACAAAGGGATCTCCAGGATGGTCTCACCTGAAACTTGTCCATTTGCTGAAGACTGATTCAGAAATTGAACTGTTAAAAGGGACAAATGTGCCTAAAGCATTAGAGCCATTGCAAATGATTCAGTGTTAGTGATGGACCAAATGCAATTAGAACAATGTTCCATTGGACTGTGAATGGACCACTGAAAGGAGACAATGTTGCTGGAAGAGACGGTGCACAGCCTGAGCTGATAGTTAACAGGATCTCAGTTTTGAACTTGGATAAGCTTTGGCAGCAGCAGTTCAAGGCAGACTTTACAGAATTCAGTCAGGATTAACAACCTGGTTTATTGAGGGAAGACAACAAGTTCATGGAGCTGATTGCAAATTCTGCAAAACTGGTGGATGGCCACTACCAGATTAGTTTACCTTTGAGAAAGGAGGTTAATATGCCAAATAATAGGAAGATTGATGAACAGTGTGCCCTAAATCTAAAGAGGTTTAGGAAGGATTTGTCACTTCACATTGACTGCACAGCTTTCATGAAGGATGCCATCTCCAATGCTTATGCCTAAAGAGACAGCCAGCAGAGGATCTCAAATGCAGTGATGGGGAAGACTGGTATATTCAACATCATGGTGTTTATCATGATGTGGAAAAGGGAAACTTTGTGTTGTGTCTGACTTATCAAGGAATATCACTTAATTCTCAGTTTTTACAGGGACCACATCTTACTAGCTCACTCACTGGTGTCATAACCTGATTCAAAAAAGAATCAGCAGTGACTATGGCAGAAATTGGATCAATGCTTCATTGGGTTAAAAGTACCAGCAGAAGATGCAGCTCTGCTGAGGTTTCTCTGGTGGCCTGATCAGTCAGCCAAAGTAGGGTGAACTTTAGAATGGTGGTACATTTTTTGGAGCAACTTCATTACTGAGCGGTGCCATTTTCGCCCTTAGGAAATGCACAGAAGACAATGAAGAACAGTTCAATCTCGAGACAGTGGATAAGGTTTTGCATTTCTTCAATGTTGATGACTGCCTTGTGCCAGTGTCCTCGGAGGAAGAAGTGGTGTCTCTCTATCGTGACCTTGTATCCATTGGTGTTAAAGGCAGCTTTCGACTCGGATGAATATGCCACATTTGTCATGGAAGTTATAAAGTTAGTGACCCCACAAAATTATTGTCTTCCAACCAGAATCCCTGGATGAACCAAGAGAGCCACAATCTGCTGAGGACTAGATCAGTGCTATTCAGGTGTGGCGACCAAGTAAAATATAAGAGGTCCAAGTACGACCTCAGGAAAGCCATCTCACATGTGAAGTGGCAATTTTGGATCAAACTGGAATCAGAAGGATGCTCGACAGCTGTGGCAGGGCATAAATGCAGACAGGAGGATAGCCAGATGATCAAGTTTCCCAAAATGCAATGTAGGGATGGAACAGTAGGCATTCCTTATGGTAGTATAGTGGCTGTCTGGTTGTGTTGCGTCCCCTAGTGCTTCAGGTGATATGCTGATAATTGGGCAGGCTGGATTGAAATCCCCAATGAGTTGAAAGATATTCAGATACAGTATTTCTTGGTTTGCTGAGAAAGGCACTTAACAACTTAAGTGCTTGCTTAACATCAGCCTTTAGTTGTATGTAAACTGCGGTCAAGATTACAGAGAACTCTCTAACTAGAACAGATAACAATCATTAGATATTCTAGGTCAGGGAACAGGAGTGCAACAAGACTGCTATGTCTGAGCACCAGGAAGTGTTTATCATGAAATACAGATCCCCACCTTTTGCCCTCTTCAAATCAGCAGTCTGACATGAGTCATGCCTCCGTGAAACAGAATGCAGCAGTTCCTCATCTCCCTCTGATACCGCAATCTTGGCCCTCATTCTTGTTCTTCAACAACTGTATATTTGCTAACAAGAATCTGGGTAGAAGAAGCCTTACATCCTGCCATTTTAGTCTGGCTTATTCTTCCTCTCTTCTATGATTTTTCTCTCCCATGATTATACCTTCGTCCGCTTAAAAGTGCCATATCTGCATTCCTGAAAATTAAGTCCACTGAGTCCTTCAAGAGATTGTAAAATCTACTTCGTAAGGGAGGAGGGAGGGAGGGAGGGAACGTCAACCCAGACCATGCCTTACAAGGCGCAGATTGAAAGTCTGTGTGGGGCGCCACTCCTCGCACAGACACTAGAGGAATTTGGTTAAATGCCTTGTTCAAGGACACAAAGACGCTGCCACAGCTGAGGCTTGAACTAGCCACCTTCAGATCACTAGACGAACGCCTTAACCACTTGGCCATGTGCCCAATACTTCGTAAGGGTGGTTTAAAAGTACGTTACTTAAGGGGAAAATACAGACTTCAGATTGCGGTTGCGGTGACAGTAGTTCAAAAGAGATACAACAAGAAGTTTTGTGAGCAGTCTTAGAGACAAACTGGAGGTCATCAGATCTTTAAACCTTGCTCTTTGGAATAGCATTGGGAATCCAAATGAAGTACCACAAACTTTATTCAAATATAGTGAACTGAATTAAGCTCAAGCCCAGGAACCGTTCAAAGTGACTAAAGGTGGCAGAATAACAGCTCAATGCAGCAAGATAGCATCTTTTAAGAAAGTATAGGAAAATGAATAAATGGCAATCAGGTATTTCGCAGTATACTGATGGTGACAATTCATTTACTATGCAAAAAATCAACCACTGATCTAGCACTAGGTTATTAGGAAAATTCATTGAAGTACTCAAAAGTGGTGCAAGTCAAATGTTAAAGTAATCACAGCACCACATTTAGAGTCATTCAACACAGGAACCAACCCCGTGTTTATTAATCTGCTGCGCGTGCAGGAATTAAAAGCCATTGAAATCTATATCAATGATAAAAAACTATGGACTTTTGTTATTGCTTGGTGGCCAAAATCAAGACAGAACCTCAGATGCAATTAAACCATCAGTTTGTACAGATGCAACATGACTTCCAACACTTTACATTCTAGTGTCTTCGAAATGGTGAATTAAATATTTCAAAATGCATTTTGTCTGACTTTAGCCATCTCTGTTCATACAACTTCAACTTTTTCCTCCATAATTTCTGTACAACTCTGATCCACCTATTCAGGGTCTAAAGTAGACCTTCAACTTCCATTAATTCCCCAGAGTTTAATATTCCAGAGCTTTCCCCCACAGTTGCTTTATGAAATCCCTTTGCAACTTTCTCTGCCACTCTGATTGTATAAAAGAGACAACACCAGCATAATGTTATCATTTGAGACATTTCATTTTGAAATTGAGGTGCAAGTATCAGAAGCCAATATATAGCATTCTCAGCTGGAATTTTGTATTACAGATACATAGAAATGAGCTTAAATCCCAACACAGCCACTGGGGGTTTTAAATTCAAGTAAAAAATTATATCTTAAAATTAAAGTTAGTCTTAGTAATAGTAATTCTAGCTATCTGCATGTTAAGTGCCAAAAGCTCCACTGGAGAGGACCTCTGATTAGTCTGTGACTCTAACCAACAATGTGGTTGACTTTTAATTGTCTCTTCAGTTCAGGGATGGATAATACACATCAAAAATATTCACATTCCAATAACAGAAGTGCTGGAACTACAAATCAACTAAAAAGTTTGGATTAGAAAATGTAATTTTACTTTTGCTTTGGAACAAATCTTTGAAGAAATAGCTTCCCCAAAACAAGCTTAATGTTGAGTTCTTTTGCAATTATAAATCAGTCCTCAAAAACAAAATTCACAACTGAAATAAATTTATTCTCTGAAAACAAAAAAAATATTGCAGATGTTGGAAATCTCTATGCTCAAGAACTAGCCATTTCCTTAACTTTGGCTCTATTCCATCAATCATGTCCCATAACCTTACATATTACACACACAAAAGATTATCTGCTGCTTAAGTGCTACATTAAGATGGGTTTGTGCTATCCATATTTCATTTACTTCATCCATCCCTACCATACTGTTATTAATTAAAACAATTGGTTTTCTGTTCCAAGTTCTGATGTATGGTCCTGGACCCAAAACAGTAACTGCTTCCACATTCTATGGAGGCTGTCTGAACTGCTCTGCTAAACGTTTTCAGTATTTCCATATTTACTTCATGTTTGAAAACTTTTGAGCAAACTGGCCAAATACATTTTAGTGCAGAAAGACCAATATGGTCAAATTAAAAAGCTTACCATGAGAACACCAAAAGACCACCAGTCGGCACTTTGAGTGTGACCCCGACGGTTGACTACCTCTGGTGCCATGTACTCCACGGTACCACAGAACGAATAGGCTTTCTTCTCATGATCGATAGATTCTTTGCTCAACCCAAAATCTAAATGCAGAAGAACTTATTTTAGAGTTCATGCCATAACCTAGTATTGAAAACTTGTACAGTTTTGATATTTTTGAAACCAAATCAAAGAACGTGATGGGGGGGGGGGGGGTGGGTGGGTGGTAGGGTTAGAAAAGCCATTCGGTTGGATTTCCTGGAATTGCCATGTGACATTTAGCTGATACTTGCACTCTGCACTGGTTCAAAATCAGGATACAGAGGCCTCAAACTCAACTGGAGCCGCTACACTGCGTGATATATGTGGTCATAGGAAAAGCAGAGACAGTGGTCCATCTGGAGCATTTTCGGACTCATTAGCTATTTGGCATATTAACATCAAGGTGCAATATGTTAACTCCAACACTTGGCAAAGATGACAATTTGTTCAGGAATGAGCACAACGGAAGAGTAATCTAACATTTGATGGCTGCTTTTCCATTGGCGTCCAAGTTACTGATTTGAGTCTAAATTCCTAAGTTGCTCTACAAAGGTTCTATTCTTTAAGTTGATAATGAACAAACTGCATATTAACCCATTGAAGACAAGTAGTTATCAAACTGGAGGAAAATGCCACAAAGTTTAGCAGCATTACTTTGACAAAAGGATTACATTTGATGAGAATGGTTCTAACTTTCAGCATTTTAATCTAAATTTTTGTTTAGTCATACTATTCAATTTGGCTGTAATCATTAACTTAGGAACATTGAAAAATACACAGTGGCTACTTTATTAGGCACACCTGTACACTCACTTGTTAATGCAAATATTTAATCAGCCAATCATGCAGCAGCATTTCAAGGCATGAAAGCATGCAGATATGGTCAAGAGGTTCAGTTGCTGTTCAGACCAAACAACAAAATGGGGAAGATGTGATCCAAGTGACTTTGACTACGGAATGATTGTTGGTGCCAGACAGAGTGGTTTGAGTATCGCAGAAACTGCAGACCTCCTGAGATTTTCAAGCAAAACAGTCTAGAGTTATAGATAGATAAACATACTTTATTGATCCCAAGGGAAATTGGGTTTCGTTACAGTTACACCAACCAAGAATAGAATATAAATATAGCAATATAAAACCATAAATAATAATATGTAAATTATGTCAGATGGAAACATGTCTAGGACCAGCCTATTGGCTCAGAGTGTCTGACCCTCCAAGCGAGGAGTTGTAAAGTTTGATAGCCACAGGCAGGAATGACTTCCTTTCTTTTTAAATCTTTTTATTGAATTAGTACACAAAAAGTAAACCATATAAGCACTGATACACAGTTGCAATATAAATTTACAACAGATATTAATACAAAAAGAATTAGTACAGACAGTGCAGTTTAAATATAAAATAACCAAGTAATATAATAGTATACTAATTTTCAAACATGTCAATAAGAGGAAATAAAAACCCCAAAAAAACCCACCGTGCAACTAAACTAAAAAGCAAAGCAAAGCAATGGGCTAACTAGGTATCAAGTAGAGTTAAACAACTTAAAACAATCACATCCTCAAACCCAACCTCCATCAAAAACAGTTAAAAAGCAAGAAGGGAATGTAGATATGGCCAGAGAAAGAAAAAAAAGTTACATTAAGGAATGACTTCCTATGACGCTCAGTGTTGCATCTTGGTGGAATGAGTCTCTGGCTGAATGTACTCCTGTGCCCAACCAGTACATTATGCAGTGGATGGGAGACAGGGAATATTATGAATAGTATGATTCATACTATTAGATAGGGAATAGTATGTAAAACAAAAAAACATCCAATGGGTTACAATGCTGTGGACAAAAACGCCTTGTTATTGAAAGAGGTCAGACTGTTTCAAGGCGTTAGGAAGGCGACAGTAGCTCAAATAACCATGCGTTACAATAATGGTGTGCAGAACAGCATTCTTGAATGCACAACACTTGGAACTTTGAAATGATAGGCTGGAGCAATAGAAGACTACACCAGGTTCCACTCCTGTACCTAATAAAGTGGCTATTGAATGTACAAATTTAAAAATATATACTGTGTATACCCATGCTACGTCAATGTTGGTAACAAATTCATCATTACAGAATTCATAAATGGCAACCAATTTCACACATGGAATTTATTTAAAAAAGCAAAATCTATACAGAGAACTGAACTAATTTATTGCTTGTTTATTGGACAGCTAAATGGAATTGCCGTAAAAACTGAAAGCAATTTGATTAGTTACTCATACAATGATACTTTGTCAAACAATATCCATTTCTAGTTAATTAAAACAACTACCATTTCTCTTTTGCCTATTATTCAATCAGACTTCCCTTGCCCATGGACTACATACACTGAGGGGATTACTGTTGAAAGAAAAAAAACTAATGGAGAGCAACATTTCTCTACTGATTAAATGGGGAGAGAGGGAACCTCACAATATGGATTGTTTTCTAGCAATGCAACTATTTCGTAACCTGGAGGTACATTGCAAGGTTACTTGTAGGCAAATTACAAATGTTAATTTTAAGGATTTTCACATCATTTTTTGTAAAAGTATATTTACACTAATACAAGAAGATACCTGGGGGATAATATAGTTAGTCTGTTTCCCCCACATTTTAAATAATAAACATGTTGTTACAACTATTAGTCAACACCTCATAATGAAAGTACAGAAAATTGTCTGCTCTTTCCAGTGACCGAGAGATTTAAAAAAATCATTAAAACAAAATTACATGAGCTAGGCAAATATTATAAGGTGGCGAGAACACCACAAGGAGTCGTAATGTCTTCGCATAGAAACATAGAAAACCAACCCAAACATGTCCTTACCTTAGAACAACCTAGGGTTACCCATAGTCCCCTATTTTTCTGAGCTCCATGTACCTATCCAGGAGTCTCTTAAAAGACCCTATTGTTTCTGCCTCCACTGCCACCGCTGGCAGCCCATTCCACGCACTCACCACTCTCTGCATAAAAAAACTTACCCCTGACATCTGCTCTGTACCTACTTCCAAGCACCTTAAAACTGTGCCCTCTCATGCCAACCATTTCAGCCCTGGGAAAAAGCCTCTGACCATCCACACAATCAATGCCTCTCATCATCTTGTACACCTCTATAAGGTCACTTCTCATCCTCCATCGCTCCAAGGAGAAAAGGCCGAGTTCACTCAACCTATTCTCATAAGGCATGCTCCCTAATCCAGGCAACACCCTTGTAAATCTCCTCTGCAACCTTTCTATGGTTTCCATATCCTTCCTAAAGTGAGGTGAACAAAACTGAGCACAGTATTTCAAGTGGGGTCTGACCCGGGTCGTATATAGCTGCAACATTACCTCTCATCTCTTAAACTCAATCCCATGGTTGATGAAGGCCAATGCACCATATGCCTTCTTAACCACAAGAATCAACCTGCGCAACAGCTTTGAATGTCCTATGGACTCGGATCCCAAGACCCCTCTGATCCTCCACACTGCCAAGAGTCTTGCTATTAATGCTATATTCTGCTATCATATTCGACCAACCAAAATGAACCAGCTCACACTAATCTGGGTTGAACTCCATCTGCCTCTTCTCAGCCCAGTTTTGCATCCTATCAACATCCCTCTGTAACCTCTGGCAGCCCTCCACACTATCCACAACACCCTCAACCTTTTTGTCAACAGCAAAGTTACTAACCCATCCCTCCACTTCCTCATCCAGGTCATTTAAAAAAAAAATCAAAGAGTAGAGGTCCCACAACAAATTCCTGAGGTACACCACTGGTCACTGACCTCCATGCAGAATATGACACATCTACAACCACTCTTTGCCTTCTGTGGGCAAGCCAGTTCTGGATCCACGAAGTAATGTCTGCTTGGATCCCATGCCTCCTTACTTTCTCAATAAGCCTTGCATGGGGTATCTTGTCAAATGCCTTGCTGAAATCCATATACACTACATCTATGGCTCTACCTTCATCAATGTGTTTACTCACATCCTCAAAAAATTCACTCAAGCCTGCCTTTGACAAAGCCATGCTGACTATTCCCAATCATATTATGCCTCTCCAAATGTTCATAAATCCTGCCTCTCAGGATCTTCTCCATCAACTTGCCAACCACTGAGATAAGATTCACTGGTCTATCATTTCCTGGGCTATCTCTACTCCCTTTCTTGAATAAGGGAATAACATCCGCAACCCTCCAATCCTCCGGAACCTCTCCTGTCCCCATTGATGATGCAAAGATCATCGCCAGAGGCTCAGCAATCTCCTCCCTCGCTTCCCACAGTAGCCTGGGGTATATCCCGTCCAGTCCCAGTGACTTATCCAACTTGATGCCTTCCAAAAGCTCCAGCACATCCTCTTAATACCTACATGCTCAAGCTTTTCAGTCCGCTGCAAGTCATCCCTACAATCGCCAAGATCCTTTTCTGTAGTGAATACTGAAGCAAAGTATTCATTAAGTACCTCTGCTATCTCCTCTGGTTCCATACACACTTGATTGGTCCTATTCTCTCACGTCTTATCCTCTTGCTCTTCACGTCCTTGTAGAATGCCTTGGGATTTTCCTTAATCCTGTCTGCCAAGGCCTTCTCATGGCCCCTTCTGGCACTTCTAATTTCATTCTTAAGCTACTTCCTGCTAACCTTATAATCTGCTAGATCTTTATCATTACCTAGTTTTTTTGAACCTTTTGTAAGCTCTTCTTTTCTTCTTGACTAGATTTACAACAGCCTTTGTACACCACAGTTCTTGTACCCTACCATCCTTTCCCTGTCTCATTGGAATGTACCTATGCAGAACCCCATGCAAATGTCCCCTAAACATTTGCCACATTTCTTCTGTATGTTTCGCTGAGAACACCTGTTTCTAATTTATACTTCCAAGTTCCTGCCTGATAGCCTTATATTTCCCCTTACTCCAATTAAACGTTTCCCTAACTTGTCTGCTCCTATCCCCCTTGAATGCTATGGTAAAGGAGATAGAATTGTGATCACCATCTCCAAAATGCTCTCCCACTGAGAGACCTGACACCTGACTAGGTTCATTTCCTAATACCAGATCAAGTACAACCATGATAAATATAGCATATTATATCTTAGAATAAGCAATATTACTTTCATGGCACAAATACAGAAATGCTTCAAGATATGTATATACACACACACATATAATTGAGTTGTCAGGGGAAGCCAAAGCAGGGGCAAGAACTGGAGGGTGGAGGGAAATTGCATAGCCAGAACTGAGTTTTTTAGAATGGTCTAAAGGTGAAAGGTGGAAGGACTTAAAGACAATACTCCAGAAAATGCAACTAAATGCAGAGATACCAGCAGTAAGGTCCAACTTTTTTTTTTTTAAAAACACCTCTATGTCCCTGATACTTGTATCATTACCAGTGACTTCAACAAATTTTTTTTGTTATCTGTAACAATTCCATGTCCCCAATCACTCATAAACAACGAGGACAGTATGTTTTATGCTGTTACCAACTTATGATCTTTTCTAATGAGCAACAATCAGCAACACTAATGAAATTACTCACCCGTCAATTTAATATGGCCCTCTTCATCCAGCAAAATACTGAAAGGGAACAATTAAAGATAATTCCTTTAAATAATACAGCAAAGGTTCTTTTCAGGAAAAAGGAGAGGCAGAACTAATAACAATCAATCATGTGCAAAAAAGCTGCAGATCATACAGGGAAAAAAATGCCCAAAATAAACGACTTACTTTTCTGGCTTTAGATCTCTGTAGATAATTCCCAGACCATGAAGATGATCTAAAGCAAGTGCCAACTCTGCAAGGTAAAACTTAACATCCTCCTCAGTGAACATGACCTTGAGAACAGAAATACAGTAGAACATATTCAAGTAGGAGATACTTTGAAGGTACATAAAATGCAAGAAAAATATCTTTGGATAAACATCCAACAATTTTTAATCAATTTTACATAACCCTGTCCGTATGAAATGACGAATACTACCCTGATAAGAAAATCTCTACTCTAGACCAGGGGTTCCCAACCTGGGATCCATGGACCCTCTGTTTAATGGCAGAGATCCATAGCATAAAAAAGGCCGGGAACCCATGCTCTAGTTACAAGAGTATGCATTGAATCTTGAGTCCAAGAACACTATGTAAAACAATGTACCATACAGTCTGAGATGAAAAAGGAACCAGAATCAAGCTTGGGTGTGGAGTGGTTGAGGGGTTAGGGAGAGAATTGCAATTGATAGGAAGATTAAAGGGTTTTTTTTAAACTGAGATCTTTAAAGGAGAGTAGCAGCAAGGCAGAAAATTGTATAATGTACTGCCAAATAACTAAATATTTTGCAGTCAAAACTGAGATGGATATTGGGAGGTGCAAATCACAACACTATTGAAATTGAAGGGGATCATTAGAAACATGGGCTTGAATAATTTGATGAAGAGCTTTGGAAGAAATGAACAGAAAAGGAAATGACTTTCCAAATGTTTAAGTAGATGGGCAGAGAATGATGGCTTGTAAACCCAGGTACACAATAGGCTAATAAAAAATACTTTTTTCTCTCCATTATCGTAACAGGCTGAAAGGACATTTATTGACAAATCTTAGTTGTGAAATAACAGTTTAGAGATTTTCATAATCCAAAAATAAAAGCCTTAAGCTAATTAAAAAAATAGGATGGAAGAATAGAAACATATTCCTATGTGGAAGAAATAATTAGAAAAATGGTCAATAACACAAAAATGATACTCATTCAATTATGCCTTCTTGGTTATGTTTTGAGGCAGCCATTTAAGGCCATGCTTTACCAAAATTGCCCATCTCATCTTTTTAGTGAAAGAGGCAAAGAGTCAATTATAAAAAAGTACAGCAAAGAAACAGGCCACTTGGCCCATTTAGTTCATGCTAAACCATTTAAACTGCCTACTCCCATCGACCTGCACTGGGACCTCAGCCCTCAATACCCCTACCATCCGTGTTCCTATCCAAACTTCTCTCAAATGAAACCAAGCTCGCATGCAATCACTTGTGCTGGCAGCTTGTTCCTCACTCTCATGACCCGAGTGAAAAGGCTTCCCCTCATGTTCCTCAAACTTTTCACCTTTCACCCTTAACCCATGACCTCTGGTTGTAGCCCTATCCAACTTCAGTGGAAGAAGCCTGCTTGCAGTTACCCCATCTATACCCCTCAATTTTGTATACCTTTAACAAATCTCCTCTCAATCTTCTACATCTTAAGGAGTAAAGTCCTATACTATACAATCTTTCCTTATAATTCAGGTCCTCCATACCAGGCAACATTCTTGTAAATTTTCTCTATATTCTTTCAACCTTGTTAATATCTTTCCTGTAGGCAGACCAAAACTGCATACAATACTCCAAATTAGGCTTTGCCAATGTCCTATACAACTGAAACATAACACCCCATCTCCTGTACTCAATACTTTGATTTATGAAGGCTAACATGCAAAGAAAAATTGTTACAACCCTATCTACGTGTGATGCCACTTTCAACAATTTATGGACTAGTATTCCCAGATTTCTTTGTTCTACCATACCCCTCAGTGCCTTATCCTTAACTGTGTAAGACCTGCCCTGGTTGGTCCTACTGAAGTGCAACACCTCGCACTTGTCTGCATTAAATTCCATTTTTTAAAGCTTATTTTTCCAGCTGGTCCAGATCCCACTACAAGCCATGATAGCCTTCCTTGTTGCCCACTACAACCCCAATCTTGGTGTCCTCTGCAAATTTGCTGATCCAGTTAACCACATTATCATCCAGGTCGCTGAAATACATGACAAACAACAGACCCAGCACCGATCCCTTTGGCATTCTTCTAGTCACAGGCCTCGAGTCAGAGTAGCAACCATCTATTACCAATCTCTGGCTTCTCCCACAAAGCCAATGTCTAATCCAAATTACTACCACATCTTAACACCGAGTGACTGAACTTTTTTGACCAACCTTCCATGCGGGACCTTGTCAAATGCCTTACGAAAGGGGATAGGAAAAAAAGCTCGTCTACATAACCATTACCATAGACTTCTTACAGACTCTGCCATGTAACTTCACGGCAAAGAATCAAAATAGATCAAAAGTACAGTTACTTAGATAGTTACTGGAAAACTCTCTTGACCCCTATGGACAAATGAATTCTTCCAATGGATGTACTGGTCTTGTGGAATCCGAGAAGAGTGGTTACACTGAAATACAATTTAGCATCCCATCTGCAAGGCAACAGGTGGAGGGTGTGGCAGTCAATTCCAGAGTCTGGAGTCCAAGGAACACTGTCAGTGATTGAACAATTAAATACTCAGCTGACCGTAAGGATGGAAAAGATTTTAGATAAAACAGCCGATGGAGCGATTTGAAAACATATGAAAATAAAAAAAAACCTGCACAGTAAGTCAGCTCTGGCCAGAAGGTTCAGCATCCTTCTAGGATGGAAAGAGAAGAAAATTAAGAGTTCCTACACCTGATATTCAGGTGGGTTGGATGATGGGACGTCAGAAAGAGAAGTAATGAAGACTTGAAGTAGCAACGGTTGCATGAAGATAAGCTAAAAAAGGACAGTCATGTGATTTTTACACAGGTGAATGCCTAATGGCCTGGTTCATCACAGAGAGGTTTGGAAATTAAGCTTACAGCAGGAAATAAAAGATAATGTTGCTCAAATCTTCCAGTATTTACCTGAAGTATCTGCTCAGAATATAAATGCCAAATAGATTGACTAATCAGCAGAACTTGAATTGTTAAGTCTGGTGTGGTTGGAAGATGATGTAATATTTTTATATATCTTAGCAAAGAGGGGACATAGACACGCAAACAGCTAAGAATAGATCCTGGGGAAGTATAAAGGCACTCGCAGGATAGGGAAGTCTTTGCCGGCACTTCTTGGCCTTCAGAGAGATGGATAGACATAAATAGAACCAGGCAGGGGCTGCCTCTCTCATATAGATAGTTCAGGAATTGAAGAAAAGATGTTAACCATAACAAGACTGAATAAGAGTGACTGGGAGGTGTCAATTGCAATGATCAATGTCACATATATAATTTTGATGACAGCATTTCAGGACTTGCATAGGGACATCCAAATTTGTACAAAGGGGCAACGATATTTAGATTTCTACCGGTATTTCTGAGAAAAAGAATTTCAGGATGTATATTGTATACATTTCTGACATTAAATATACCTTTTGAACTCAGAGATTTACTCAAATGTCTTTCAAACAGGAGGCTGAGAGCTTCAGTTTTATACCCAAGTAGTCCCTATCTTTATTTCATTTTCAATAACTAGAAACAGAAATCTACAGCACAGAACAGGCCCTTCGGCCCACAACGTTGTACTGACCATGTAACCAATTCTAGAAACTGCCTAGAATTTCCTTACCGCATAGCCCCCTATTTTTCTAAGCTCCATGTACCTATCTAAGAGGCTCTTAAAAGACCTTATTGTATCCTCCTCTACCACCTTCGACGGAAGTGGATTGCACACACCCACCATTCTCTGTGCGACTCCAGTTCCCCTTACACAAGTGACATCAATGGATCTGGAGTTGAGAGGGTGAACAGCTTTAAGTTCCTCGGTATACACATCAGAGGGTCTCACATGGTTTGTACATACCGGCTGTGTGGTGAAAAAGGCACAACAGCGCCTTTTCACCTCAGATGATTGAAGAAGTTTGGTATGGACCCCCAAATCCTAAGAACTTTCTACAGGGGCACAATTGAGAGCATCCTGACTGGCTGCATCACTGCCTGGTAGGGGAACTGTACTTCCCTCAATCACAGGACTCTGCAGAGAGTGGTGCGGACAGCCCAGTGCATCTGTAGATGTGAACTTCCCACTATTCAGTACATTACAAAGACAGTATGTAAAAAGGGCCACTGGAAGGATCATTGGGGGCCCAAGTCATCCCCAACCACAAACTGTTCCAGCTGCTATCATCCGGGAAGCGGTACCGCAGCATAAAAGCCAGGACCAACAGGCTCCGGGACAGCTTCTTCCACCAGGCCATCAGACTGATTAATTTATGCTGATACAATTGTAGTTTTATGTTATATTGACTGTCCTGTTGCACATACTATAAGCTACTATAAATTGCACATTGCACATTTATACAGACGTAGAGCAAAGGTTTTTACTCATGTATATAAAGGATGTAAGAAATAAGGTCAATTCAATTCAATGAATAGCAACACACATCAAAGTTGCTGGTGAACGCAGCAGGCCAGGCAGCATCTATAGGAAGTACAGTCGACGTTTCAGGCCGAGACCCCTCAATTTTGTGAAGTCACCACCTGAAGTAATTTCTTATTGAAGCATGGGGAGAACCGTTGTCTATATTTCAAAGCAGAGCAAGACCACTGGTCTCTGTCTACTGCTACTTAGAAAAAAATGTACTGAACATCTGAAGTTCTTACCTCCTTGGACAGCCGTGTAAACAAATCACCTCCCCTGAGAAAATCCAACAGAAGGTAGAGCTTCCCTTCAGTCTGGAAAGCTTTGAAAAGATGTTAGTTTTATTATGGGCAAGATTTAAACACTAGCAGTGAAGAATTGAATTAATAAAGCATTGCTCACAACCTCATAATATCTCAAAGCCATAAAATTTTTCAAGTGCAGTCACAACTATGAAACAGGAAATGTGACAGGAAGGTATAATAAACAATAGACTGGACCTTGTAGCCAGTGATGAAAGCAAGTTGCTTACAATTTATTACTTTTATTGATACCCAAAGATTTTCAGATAGCTGATCAGCAAGTTATGGTAATGACGGTACCTATCTGGTAACACAGCCGCAAGACCTGGTAGTTTCTCAGCAAAATGACCAATAGAGAAAACTCAGGCTGAACAATCTTACTAAGAAACTAAATAAGGGACTGCAAGCTATACTTCAATAAAATCTTGGGATCAAAATGTGGCACTGGGGGATAAAAATGACTAAATATGAATTTTAATTCGGTACCCAACAATAATTAAAAATATAAATGCTGGAAATGTCACCAAGTTAGTTTTCAATGCCACAAGAATTTCATGAAAATAAAAGAAATACTTTCACATGAATAAACACAGCTGACCATTTTCATAACCATTTGCTGGTTATCCATGTGCAAATAGGGCACTTTTGCAGCCTTTATGGTTATGCCAGGTCTGTCAATGTGTCAAAGGAACGCACTGGACAGAAAACTTCCAAAGTTTGATGTTTCACAGTCCAAATACCAACTGAAATTTGTCTTGTGTTAGATTGCCTCAACATTAAAAATCCAAGCCAAAGATAGGATAACTCTTTAGATATTCTACTCAGCTGCAAATACCAAGAGAGCTGGGATACAGTTTACTTGTCACTTTTCTATACTCTCATAAGCCACATTTCATAGATCTGATTCTAGATAACCAAAGATTAGTCATAAAAATGGAAACCACCTTAACTTTTAAGTTCATTTTGAAAGATTTCAGAATGCAATTACTTTCAGCATCTAATGACAATTAGTCATTTGATTAATTAATTCCCAATATATTTCAAGAATATTGCAATTAGTGTAGTTTAAAGGACAAAAAAACTCACCATAGTGTAACTTGACAATAAATGGATGATTCACTTCAACCAAGATGTCACGTTCCATTTTAGTCCGAACACGATCTCTTACTATGATGAAAGTGTAAAGGAAGAGCTTCAATAAGCAAAGTTGCGAGGAGCAGCAAATGTTGTGCCATTGATATTAAAATATTTTGTTCACTAAATTAGTACTGATAGATTAATACTAAGCATGCAAAATTTGTAAAACGTACTTAAATATTAAGCTGTCTTTTCTAATGCTGATTGAATTACATTTTTTCCACTTGATGCATAGCATTTAAATGTTAGTCATATTTACATTGCAGAGATACACAAAGATCATGACTCAACTCAGTATTATCACGCTGTCAGGCAAGTGCTTCTAGGACTTAGACCCTATACTAATGATGATATTGCTTGTGAGACTTAAAGGGCAACTTGCATATGGAAACATTCCTATTATCTGTGGCCTCTGCTTTTCTGTATGAAAGGTCACAAATATCAAGAAAAATTAATGTTACGTTGATTGGGTTGCAGCTTCCTTGTTTATCCCTTCTCTTTCTTGAATAGTGACAGCTCTCCAATTCTCTGATGCCATCTCTATAGCCCAAAAAAGATCTTAAATGTTTGATCAATGCATGCTTATTTTAAATTTTAGATTTAATTCTATCCAGAGCAAATCAATTCATAATCCTTTGTAATGCCATTTATCCAGTAGTTTTGTACCATGAATTCTCATACAACAGGCAAATGTAAGAATATTAAATAATTCAAAAGTAAACACTAAATTGAATTTGGTACATCAGATTCCAATGCAATTCTGTTCATGGTCTTTCTCCCACCAGCCTACAGCACAATGCAACCCACCTTCAGTACCTCAAATGTGATTACAAGCTGCAGGTATTTTTGGGGGGAAAAAATGCAAAGCTCTAAACAATGTCTGTCTCAACATGACGACTTTTGTTTAACAGGCCCATCTTCCAACTAACTTCTCGTATTTTCCAGTGTCTTTAAAGTTATTAACAGAATCTTGCATATCTCAAGTTTCCTGTGTTTAACTTCCATTTCCTTTATCACTGAGAACATTGGCTTTGGATGCTCTCATTTGTGTCTGAATTATTACCTTTGGCCACGCAAAACTCTTGGAATGACTTTGCAATTAACCTGTAGCTAAGTCAATATATTTTATCATGCTCTTCATTCCTTCATTCATGTTCACAAGCTGCCTTATTTCTTGCGCAACATTTTTTGTTCCCTTCAATTGCAAAATGTCCTGTCAAAGCACACAGCAAAAGTCTGCAATTGTTTTGCTACACTATTTTAAAAGTGTGAAGTTGATTTTATATTTCCATCTCCGTACTGCTCTTGGTGGATCAGAAGTCAGTTCTACAAATTATTTAAGTGGCACAGTCAAATCCCAGCCAAACAAATAATTTTTTCATTGTATAGCGCTGCACAGGAAGCTGACTCAGGGCAGACACTGCAAAATCATTGGTTTATGTTTGCTGGACAGTTAAGTACAATATATCCCGTGAACACAGGCTGTGGGGATGTCATGCAAAGAATCAAGCCCTAACTAATGTAAAAATTTACTAAAATAAACTAGTCACATTCCTGGGATTTTAAGCATAGAAGTTCTGCAATTCACTTGTTAGCAATGCTTCAACTTTACTGGAAAACCTATACAACGTTTATTCAAAACAGGGGAGTGTGGGGGTAATCACATCAGAAAGTTTTGTTAAAGCATTATGAACAGGGTGGTGCTGTACAATAAGGTGATCCACTCTGAACATCAAACACTCAGAAGTCATATTTAAAGGAATGAAAAATCACCTTTTAATGTAGCTTTTTTAAGCACCTTCATAGCATAAAGATGCCCAGCATCACAACCTTGCGTCTTTCTAACCAGAAACACCTAATTGCAGAAAACAAACATAATTTAGAAAACATATTTACATAACAGCTTGAATGTAAAAACAGTTGAAGGCATAATTGGACAGAAGTTGCCACAAAGTCATCAACCAAAACCTGCTCAGAAAGGCATTTTTCAAGATGAAAAAGAGAGATGGGTTACTGAAGGGAAATAAAGCTCTTGGGACTACGAATTCTAAAGACACAGGACATTGGTGAGTGTCAGGGGTCAGGAAAAGCCACATCCAAAGTGGAATAATGAGAATAGCATAAGGTGTAAACCAAATAAAATTAAAGAGAGCCTATAGATGCTGGAAGTCTTAAGGAACAGAAAATGCTGGAAATATTCATTAGGTCTGGCTATATCTGCGGAAAGAGAAACAGAACTGAGAAGGAAACAAAAGTCTGTCCTATCCTCATGCTCCTTTGTCTGTTCATAAACTTTGGACAGATGGAGCCGGGCCTGGTGGGAGTAGGATATTGGAAAATTTCCCAATATTCATACTACTGAGCAATAGTCTATCCAAGAGGAATATGGGGTGCTGGGAGGGTGGGGAGAGGATCTCTCACAAGATGAAGCCAGGATATGGTGATAATATATAAACAAAGATATCTTAGCAATGAATGAGTGGAAGCAAACTAAAAAATGTAGGAGCTACAAGATAAAAAGCAGGGAAAATGCACAACAAGTTCTATTGGGCACACCCTCCACTCCAAGAAAACAAAAGGAAAAAATCAATAAACAAGCTGTCCACAATAAGGTGCTATCTGTGGAAGTGAACGCAAGTTCTCCACTGCTGGTCACTTTAATCCTCCACTCCACTCTTATTTTGACCCCATGGCTACAAACCAGCAGTGTAATGGTACATTCGCCACTTGTCTGAAGGAGTGAAATACAAAATGCTCAAAATCTCCTAAGGATTTGTCTTCTGAAGTGGACAAAGAAAAGTTTCCCAAAATATTCTAATGTTTCTGTCATTTGTAAAATATCAGAAGTTCCTGAGTTTTTAAATAAACATTTTCACCCTGAATAAGATGAAGTTTAATTGCCATGCAACTACAAACGAATATAGCCAAATGAAAAAGCATTCCTCTAGGACCAACAGTCACCCACAGCTCAATGCACATATAAACACGATGGCAGTAAAACATACAGTCACAAAAAGATAAAAAGCTCAAGTCCCTGAACATGGCCTATAGATTGATGGTGCTTGGGCTGTTGTCTGGGAGCCACATTTCTGCAAAAACAAGCATGCAGTAGTCCTCATCACGAGCTAGTGCAGCCACAGATCAATGCAATCCAGCTCCTCTTCAACTAGAAAGCAGCACTGACAGGATGTGACAGCCCCTCACCTAGTCCAGATACCCATCGCACAACACCACCTCCTCCCCTCTGTTGCTGCAAACTAAGACAGCATGTTTCTTTGGCATTGTTTAAAGCTTTCAGGTTTCATCGCAATTTCACTGTAATTTTACGAATGAGACAAAGCCACTTCAAACTGCAATCTCAAGCAGCAAGATACTTTGGACATCTCGGATATTATCGTGTCTTGTTTTCTCTGTAGCAAGCAGCCAAAGTTTTTAAAAAAATCACTTCAGCTGCTTTTCCCATTCCCACACCAACCATGGCCTTCTCCAGTGCCACGCTGCCCTTCAGCCACATACACATCCAACCTGGGTTGTTTCTTTGCTGATTCATCTTTCCTATTTCATTTCCCCACCTGGTTCTCTCTGCCCACTGCCCCAACCCCATAACATAAATCTCCTCTCCCACTCCCTTCCCCCCAAATATTTGGCTTAAACCTAACCCATTAATGTGCACTTTTTCCTTCCCCCACCCCCACAAATAAAATCTGGTTTATTCATCAGTTACTAGCCTCTGCCTCACTCCTCCCTCTAACTTCTATAGATTGGTCATCTTCCTGTACAGTCTCAGTCCAGTCTACCCAGATGCCACTCAAAACTAATGGAAGGACTCAGTTGGTCATTTTTTTTGTCCAATAATTTGTTTACTTTACTCTCTAAACAATTTCTGAACTCCTATTTTTTTCCACTGTAATGTTTGCTGACTTTCATTGAATCATCTCAACCTTATTTTCAGTTCTGCTGTTGCAGTACAGATGGAACATCTATACATCACTGCCTTATTAAACCCACAATTTTTAATCATTCAGAATTTCCTTCCACAGCAAGGTAGAAATGATATTTCTCCAGCTAAGGTAGGAGGTTGAATCCTGCTGAGGTTAAAGGCTTCTCTAACTGCTCACAGTAGCGTAACAGTTAGTGCGACCCTATTACAGCTTGGAACACTGGCGTTTGGAGTTCAACCCTGGTGTCCTCGGTAAGGTCCTCCCTGTGGAATGCCTGGGTTTACTCCGGGTGCTCCAGTTTCCTCACACAGTCCAAAGACGTACCAGCTAGTGGGTTAACTGGTCATTGTAAACTGCCCCGTGATTAGGCTGTGGATAAATTGGGGGTTGCTGAGTGGCACGGCTAGTAAGACCTATCACACACACGCTGTGTCTTTAATTTTTTTTGCATGAGCTTTTACAAAACTCATTTGTAGAGTGTGGTTATTTTAAGATTAGAATTACTGCCAAACAAGCATATAATTTGAGAATAAATTACACGTGATAAAACTGACCAAAAATAATACTAATGAGTTGTAAGACTTCAGAGATGCTATCACTATTATAAACATGTTAGAGCTAGATCAGCACAAAGTCATGCACAAGACTCTCAAACAAGAGAAAATCTGCAGTTACTGGAAATCCAAGCCACACACACAAAATGCTGGAGGAACTCAGCAAGCCGAGCAGTATCTATGGAAAAGAGTACAGTTGACGTTTTGGGTCAAGACCCTTCAGCAGGACTTGTTTGTTCATTCATCCAACATCCAATGTCAAAATCACTGTTAAAGACAGCATTACACATCCAAACAACTTGTGGCACCCTTGAAAGTCCAGCTTCAGCGATGCATAATCTTCAGTGAAATGTCACTTGAAAACATTTTTTTTTAAACTGTTTAATACCAGATCATGCACAGCTCAAACAGAAGCAGTAAAACCAAAATTCAGATAAATTAATGTATCAACATTTCAAGCAATTAATTTGTCTTTTATGCTCATTTTAACTTCTGGGTGCCATTTTTCATCAATAAAGCTTTCTCTTCATTACCCAATCATTCAAATTGCATTCTTTGTTTAGGCTTTCACAATTTGGAGTCTTTAACAGAAAATACTTTAATGATTTCTCAGCTAACAACTCAAGCCATGTTTGGTGCATATGTGTTTTATTCACCACATTTCTCCACAAACTCAAAATATTTGAAAAAATCAGTTTATTCTCCAAAATTTCCTTAACTTATGTTGAATTAAGGGCGAAAATATTAAAAATCAAAGCTTTGTCGAATATCTAATGAAAGGTGGAATTATCTACTGCTTCACTTCTCTAACTTCAAGCCCAAGTTCAACTCCCCACAAGACACTACTAAACATTAAACCTGCAGTTTTTACTTGTTAGGCAAATACTTGTTAGCTGTCCAAATGATGATCTCTCAACAGAGAATCTCGAGAGCTAACTCAGCAGCGTTTCAGCAGACAGTACATGTGCAAAAAAAAACAACTTCAGTAACCCAACTTCAATTTTGAACCCAACTTCAATTTTGACCCCCACTGCTGTCTGCAGAATTTGCAAGTTCCCCATGACTGGATGCGTTTCCCCTGCCTGCTCTGGTCTTCCCTTATCCAAAGGGCATGTTGGTAGGTTAATCAGCAACAGCAAATTGACAATATTATAGCTTCATGTCAGATGAATTCACTGTGGGGAGGGGGTGGTATTAATGGACTTTTATGAAAGACTGGCAATGACAAAAATTATTAATTTATTAATAATAGGGCAAACCGTCTTCTCTGTTGAGAATACAATTATCAAATATTGAAAGAATCACAGAAAATTGAATGCTGTATAAACAAGAAAATTTAGAGAGATGATTCCACATCTTTAAAAATATTATTTGTACATTAAATATTTTCAGGCTAATTTTAATTCCTTTACCTTTCCAAAAGATCCTTGCCCCAGAACTTTAAGTATCTCAAACTGTGAAGGGTCCGCCTTTTCACAGCCTTCTTTAACAAGGCACGTAATTGGTATCTCCTGCTCATTTTCTTCATCTTGCTAGAAGGGATGAAACACAAACATTCAGTTGTATCCAAGATTTATTCATCAAGTGAGTGACATAACTGAAGTTACATTGATGCAAATAATTGACAGGGTAATATTTAAAACAGTAGCAATGTCCTTAAACAAGAATTTAGGTCAATTTTATTTTGAGATATGCATTCCAATTGTCTCTATGAAGGAAACACCCTGGAAGCAGATACTGTTGACTATCTATATTAATAATCATTACCCACTTATGCAATTAACTCCTTAAGTAATAAATGTTGGCATTTCTGGCAATGCCCACAACTTCTAAATTATTTTAGTGTCCTGGGTTATGTTAAAATGCCGAAGTTTACATTAAGATTTACCCACTCTGCTGATGCACTGGGCAAAGACCTTTAATGCCTGTAGGATGGCATCCATCATTAAAGACTCTCACTATATGTCCTCTTGCCATACTACCAGAGAGGAGCTACAAAAGCAGAAGCAGTTTATTCCTTTGCCAAATTTCTGAACGGTCCATGAACACACCTCGCTATTTGTCCTTTGCACTATTTTATACTGTAACTTATCTCTTCCACTGTACTGCTGCCACAAAATAAATTTCATGACACATGCAAGTGATAATAAATTTGATTCTGAGATTTTGCTCTCAACGTAAAGCTATATTCCAAAGAACAAAAATGGCAAAAGAGCTTGGAATCAAAGAGTATGGCTTTAAATAATTCACAAAAGACAAACAATTTATAACTTTTACAACTTCATTTAGATATAAAGCATAGTAACAGGCCCTTCCAGCTGAATGAAGCTGTGCCACCTAGTTACATCTATGTAACCCAGCGGTCCCCAACCACCGGGCCGCAAAGCATGTGCTACCGGGCCGCGAGGAAACGATATGATTTGGCGATATGACTCAGCTGCACCTTTCCTCATTCCCTGTCATGCACTATTGAGCTTGAACGCATGTGAGGTCATACGCACGCGTCATCCATGTCAGTGCTGGGAAGGAGATCAACTCCTCGAGCTTGCAAATGACGGCCAGCTGAGAAGTATGTTTGACATAACATCTCTGTCGGCATTCTGGATCAAAGTCAAGGCTAAATATCCTGAGATAGCCACGAAAGCACTGAAAACGTTGCTTTCATTTCCAACATTTTTCTGCGAAGCCAAGTTTTCTGCATTGAATGCAGCGAAAACTAAATTGCGGAATAGACTGGACATAAGCAACCCCCTTCGAGAATCGCTGTCTCCCATCACCCCTCGATAGGACCGTCTTGTTGCAGGGAAACAAGCCCAGGGCTGCCACTGATTCAGCGATATTGGTGTGTTGCAATGATTTTATATGTTCATATGGAGAAAATATGTGCTGTGTGTTTAATATCCAAACGTTACTTAAAATGTTAAGATCCTATTGACTTACTTAAATAACCATATAATAATTACAGCACGGAAACAGGCCATCTCTGCCCTTCTAGTCCGTGCTGAACGCTACTCTCACCTAGTCCCACCGACCTGCACTCAGCCCATAAGCTTCCATTCCTTCCCTGTCAATATACCTATCCAATTTTTCTTTAAATGATAAAAGCGAACCTGCTTCTGCCACTTTTACTGGAAGTTCGTTCAACACTTACTTGAAGCTCCCCTGTCCTCCCCGATAATTGACTTATCACTATATTCATGCGTGGAAAATATGCGCTGTGTTTAATATTAAATTCGTTAGATAAACCCTTTTAGAAACTTTATTGAGTGTATTAGCCACCTATCACCTATATTTCGGTCGTGATTAACACACGCCCCCCCCCCCGCTCGAACAGAATCGCCGAAAACGATTTGTAGGAGGAGGCGGAGAGGAGTAAAAAAAAAATCAGTAGGTCATGCATGCGCTCTGGTGCCCGCGCAAGGCTTCGTGGTCATTGTAGTCTTTCTCCGGGTAAACTCAACGTATTTGACTGCTACCCTTGTCCACTGGCAACCCTACCCCCCCCCCCCCCCGCCGGTTGGCCAGTCCGCAAGAATATTGTCAATATTAAACCGGTCCGCAGTGTGAAAAAGGTTGGGGACCCCTGATGTAACCAAATAACTTTTTAAGCCATACGTCTGGAATGTGAGCACCCAGAGGATCCCACAGGGTCACTGGGGGAAATACAAACTCTTTACATACAGCAGCAAAGCCGAACCTGAGTCGCCGGCACTTTCAAGACATTTTGATCTATGGTGCCAAAGCTCAATGGAAAGCCACATCTTTACGCTTTTTAAAAAGGCTGTGATTTCTAACAAACCACCTGGTACTATTGTAATACATAAATACAATCAATGAAAGCCCGTGGACTAATTTGCTGCTATTCAAAACTCTGAACCACTATCTACCCAGTATTCAATGATGAGAAGAGCACAAAATGCAATTTGTTGTTCATCCCTCATTCTGCTTGGCCCCTTCCAAAATCCATTCATTTCTCCTGCAACTCCACAGCAAAATTATGGAACAACCAGTATCCAAGTGGATTCCTTCCATCTCTTGAAAGCAGTTAGCATGATGCACATTCATAAGCTTGTTACTTATAGGAACCATTATCCCATCCTGTCAACTTGGAAACCACAGACTTCCTGATGCCAAAGAGTAAGCAGTAGTCAAATTATTTAGTCCATCTTTTTGATTTCAGTTCTTTCCCCTCTGGTCATTACATTTCATTCTCTCAGTGGCAAGTTGTACATATGTTTGTTTTTGTGTTCTATCGCTGAGCAGCAGTGAACCATCTGACTGGCCTATCAGAGTTCTCTTTGGGAACGAGAGGACTTGATCATCATCTCTGATCTGACTATTGTTCACGATTGTACTTAATAAAAAAGAAATTGGAAAGGCACCTTTTCGACTGTATATTCTTTAAATAAGATATATTTGGTCAGATATTAAACTCACCAGTTATGCATCAAATCTGGCTGCAACGTCCTAAGTATAACTCTTAAAAATGCCCTACTGCATTACATTTCTAATGTTTGGATTATATGGCAATTTTTTTGGGGGGGGGAATCACTCTTCACAAGAGATGTGAACAGGAAATTTTCTTTAGAGTAATGTAGAATTTGTAGATTACAAGTTACAGCTGGAAATAGAAAAAGCGTGTCAGAAGGAAAATGTCAAGATAATTATGGGGAATTTTAATATGAAAGTGGATTGGGAAAGTCAGGAAGGTACTGGATCTCAGGAGAGGGAGTTTGTAGAATGCCTACGGGATGGCTTTTTGGAGCAGCTTGTCCATAAACCCACCAGGGGATCGGCTGTTTTGGATTGGGTGCTGTGTAATGAACCTAAGGCGATTAGGGAGCTGGAGGTAATGGAACCCCTTGGAAGTAGTGATCATAACATGATTGAGTTCAGTTTCAAATTTGAAAAGAAGTTAGTATCAGGTGTATCGATATTTCAGTGCAACAGGGGAAATTACAGTGGTATGAGAGAAGAACTAGCCCAAGTCAATCGGAAAAGCTAGATGGAAGGACGGTAGAGCAGAATTGGATGAAATTCCTACAAGAAATAAGGAAAGTGCAGGAAAAATATATTCCAAGAAAAAAGAAAATCATGAGTGGAAAAATGACACAAATGTGGCCAACGAGAGAGGTTAAGGCTAAAATAAAAGCAAAAGAGACAGCGTACAAGGAAGCAAAAATTAGTGGGAAAACTAAGGACTGGACAACTTTTAAAAATTTACAGAAGGACACTAAGGAAGTCATTAGGAAAGAAAAGATGAATTATGAAAGGAAGTTGGCAATTAGCATAAAAAGGATACTAAGTTTTTTTAAGTATATGAAGAGTAAAAGAGTGACACGGGTAGCTATAGGACCGATTGAAAATGATGCTGGAGAAATTATAATGGATAACAAAGAAATGGTAGAGGAACTAAATGAGTATTTTGCATCTCTCTTCACAGTGGAAGACATTAGCAACATACCTGATTGACAGAGGTCTCAGGGAATAGAATTAGGTACAGTCAAGATTACTAGAGAGAAAGTGCTTGGGAAGCTTAATGGACTAAGAATAGATAAGTTTCCCAGACTGGATGAGGTGCATCCACGGGTTCTGAAGGAGGCGGCTTTGGAAATGATCTTCCAGAAATCAATAGACTCTGGCGTGGTTCCGGAGGACTGTAAGGTCGCAAATCTAGTTCCGCTGTTTAAGAAAGGAGGGAGGCAGCAAAAAGAAAATTACAGACCTATTAGTCTGACATCGGTAGTTGGAAAGTTATTGGAGTTGATCCTCAAGGACGAGGTTATGACAAAATAGGCCCAAGCCAGCATGGTTTCATGAAGGGAAGATCTTGCCTCACCAACCTATTGAAATTTTTTTTGAGGTAATCTCAAATAAGATTGACAAGGGAGAGGCTGTGGATGTTGTGTATTTGGATTTTCAAAAGGCCTTCGATAAGGTGCCGCATAAGAGGCCGCTTAATGAGGTGAGAGCCCATGAAATTACAGGAAAGATATTGGAATGGGTAGAGCATTGGCTGATAGGCAGAAAGCAAAGGGTGGGAATAAACTGACTGGTTGCCAGTTAGGGTGTTCTGCAAGGGTCGGTGTTGGGGCCACTTCTTTTTACAATGTATATCAATGATTTAGACTATGGATTAAATGGTTTTGTGGCTAAATTTGCAGATGACACCAAGATAGGTGGAGGAGCAGGAAGTGTTGAAGAAACGGAAAGGTTACAGAGACTTGGTCAGTTTAGGAGAGTGGGCAAAGAAATGGCAGACGATACAATGTTGAGAAATGTACAGTTGTACAAATTTTGGAAGGAAAAATAATCGGGCAGATTATTATTTAGATGGGGAGAAAATTCAAAAATCAGAAGTGCAAAGGGACTTGGGGGTCCTCATGCAGGATACCCTAAAGGTTAACCACCAGGTTGGATCGGCAGTAAGGAAAGCGAATGCTATGTTGGCATTCATTTCAAGAGGAATGGTGTATAAGAGTAAGGAGGTGTTGATGAGGCTCTATGGGGCACTGGTGAGACCTCATTTGGAATACTGTGTGCAATTTTGAGCCCCCTATCTTAGAAGGGATGTACTGATGTTGGAGAGAGTTCAGAGAAGATTTACGAGGATGATTCCTGGAACGCAGGGGCTAACATATGAGGAGCGTTTGTTGCCTCTTGAACTGTATTCATTAGAGTATAGAAGACTGAGAGGGGATCTCATAGAAACATTCCGAATGTTGAAAGGTGTTGAAACTATTCTTCCGCCGGCTCCGTCTTCGAGCCTACTTCTTCGCCAAGGACTCTCCCACCCCCACCGATGACCCCTTCTCCCGTCTTCAACCCTCCTCCTCTTCATGGAGGCCCCGCTCTGGTCTTCTGCCTGTTCTGGATCTCCTTATTGCTAACTGCTGACGGGACATCAACCATCTCGACTTCACCACACCTTGCTCCCATTCCAACCTCACTCCTTCCGAATGTACTGCTTGCCATTCCCTCCGCACTAATCCTAACCTTACTATAAAACCCACCGATACGGGAGGGTGCTGCTGTAGTCTGGGGTACTGACCTCTACCTTGCCGAGGCACAGCGACAACTTGCTGATACCTCCTCTTATTTACCCCTCAATCATTACCCCACTAAGGAGCACCAGGCCATTGTCTCCCACACCATCACCAACTTTATCAGCTCAGGGGATTTCCCATCCACTGCTACCAACCTTATAGTTCCCACACCATGCACTTCCCGTTTCTACCTCCTTCCCAAGATCCACAAACCTGCCCGTCCAGGTAGACCCATTGTCTCAGCTTGCTCCTGCCCCACCGAACTCATTTCTGCATACCTTGACACTGTTTTATCCCCCCTTGTTCAATCCCTTTCCACCTATGTTCGTGACACTTCTCACGCTCTGAATTTTTCAATGATGTTAAGTTCCCTGCCCCCCACCGCTTTATTTTCACCATGGATGTCCAGTCCCTATATACCTCCATCCCCCACCAGGGATGTCTCAAAGCTCTCCGCTTCATTTTTGATTCCAGACCTAACCAGTTCCCCTCTACCACCACCCTCCTCCATCTAGCGGAATTAGTCCTTATCCTTAATAATTTCTCCTTTGGCTCCTCCCACTTCCTCCAAACTAAAGGTGTAGCCATGGGCATCTGTATGGGTCCCAGCTATACCTGCCTTTTTGTTGGCTTTGTGGAACAATCCATGTTTCAAGCCTATATTGGTATCTGTCCCCCACTTTTCCTTCGCTACATCAACAACTGCATTGGCGCTGCTTCCTGCACGCATGCTGAGCTCGTTGACTTCATTAACTTTGCCTCCAACTTTCACCCTGTCCTCAAGTTTACCTGGTCCATTTCCGACACCTCCCTCCCCTTTCTTGATCTTTCTGTCTCTATCTCTGGAGACAGCTTATCTACTGATGTCTAATATAAGCCTACGGACTCTCACAGATACCTGGACTATTCCTCTTCTCACCCAGTCTCTTGTAAAAATGCCATCCCCTTCTCGCAATTCCTCTGTCTCTGCTGCATCTGCTCTCAGGATGAGGCTTTTCATTCCAGGACAAAGGAGATGTCCTCCTTTTTTAAAGAAAGAGGCTTCCCTTCCTCCACCATCAACTCTGCTCTCAGATGCATCTCTCCCATTTGACACACATCTGCTCTCAACTCATCCTCCGGCCACCCCACTAGAAATAGGGTTCCCCTTGTCCTCACCTACCACCCCAACAGCCTCCGGGTCCAACATGTAATTCTCCGTAACTTCTGCCACCTCCAACGGGATCCCACCACTAAGCACATCTTTCCCTCCCGCCTACCCCCCCCCCACTTTCTGCAGGGATCGCTCTATACGCGACTCCCTTGTCCATTCGTTCCCCCCCCAATTCCTTCCCACCGATCTCCCTCCCAGCACTTATCCTTGTAAGTAGAACAAGTGCTACACATGCCCTTACACTTCCTCCCTCACCACCATTCAGGGCCCCAGACAGTCCTTCCAGGTGAGGCAACACTTCACCTGAGAGTTGGCTGGGGTGATATACTGCGTCCGGTGCTCCTGATGTGGCCTTCTATATATTGGCGAGACCCGACGCAGGCTGGGAGACCTTTTCGCTGAACACCAATGCTTTATCCGCCAGAGAAAGCAGGATTTTGCAGTGGCCACACATTTTAATTCCACGTCCCATTCTCATTCTGATATGTCTATCCACGGCCTCCTCTACTGTCAAGATGAAGCCACACTCAGGTTGGAGGAACAACACCTTATATTCCATCTGGGTAGCCTCCAACCTGATGGCATGAACATTGACTTCTCTAACTTCCGTTAATGCCCCATCTCCCCTCCATACCCCATCCCTTATTTATTTCTCTCTCTGTCCCTCTAACTATAACTCCTTACCCATCCTCTGGGCTCCCCTCCCTAGGCCTCCCATTCCATGATCCTCTCCCTTCTCCAGCCTCGTATCCCTTTTGCCAATCAACTTTCCAGCTCTTAGCTCCATCCCTCCCCCTCCTGTCTTCTATCATTTCGGATCTCCCCCTCCCCCTCTCAATTCTCTTACCATCTCTTCTTTCAGTTAGTCCTGACGAAGGGCCTTGGCCCGAAACGTCGACTGTACCTCTTCCTATAGATGCAGCCTGGCCTGCTGCATTCACCAGCATTTTTGTGTGTGTTGCTTGAATTTGCAACATCTACAGATTTCCTCGTAAATGTTGAAAGGGTTGGACACAGTAGATGTAGAAAGGCTGTTTCCCTTGGTGAGTGAGTCCAAGACAAGAGGCCACAGTCTTAGAATTAGAGGGTACCCATTTAAAACAGAGATGAAGAGAAATTTTTTTAGCCAGAGGGTCGTGGATCTATGGAATTCGTTGCCACATACAGCTGTGGAGGCCCAATTATTGAGGGTGTTTAAGGAGGAGATTGATAGGCATCTAATTAGTCAGGGTATCAAGGGATATGGGGAAAAAGCTGGAAATTGGAACTAGATGGGAGAATAGTATAGCTCATGGAGGAGTGGTGGAGCAGACTCGATGGGCCAAATGGCCTACTTCTGCTCCTTTCTCTTGTGATCTTGATGGTGCATAATCTTGGATGAAGCACTTAAAACAGAGATGAGGACTTTTTAAAAAAAACACTTCCAGGGCTGCAAATCTATGGAATAGATGGATTCTGGGACTTCTGAGGAACTGAGGATAATGGGAAACAGCCAGAAAAAAAAAATAGGTTGAATTGTATCTGAGACAAGCTGAAGGTCATTTCACATCAAACTTCTCAAATAATTTAAAACATCTAAATCTGAGAAACAATGAAATTTCTGACAGTGACTCCACGGTAAGGCCTCAGCAGTATGGCACCTTAAGGCCACTCATTGTTTGCAACTAATTCTACACGCTAGAACACCTCTTCACAAAATACTAGGTCATCTTGGTCTGCACATCCAGAAACAAAAGATTGTGGGCAGGCACCATCTGTCTTTTTTGATGGGTGGATGCAAAAGGGTGAACCAAAAGACCAGGGTCCAAGATAGAGTTCTTTGAGAGATAAATTCTCAATTATATTAAGCCAGGGACAGATGTACAAAAAAAGACATTTCAAGGGACTATCTGTTCTTGGGGTTCCATGTTTTATGTCATCTCACACATCCAGTTTCTGCATACTTGGACCATACTTTATGCACATACTCACTGGAAAAACAACAAAAGGTCCATGACTACTCTTGCAACTGTGGCTAACAATAGCTCCAACATTACTGAACTAGAGTGCAGTCATTGCCCTTCTGCCCAATAGGGACAGTGATGCTCTCCCTCTGTCTGAATTACAAGATCTTTTTCTCAGCCACCTGCTTGGCCAGTGTCTGTTCACTTGTTCCACTCCAACCAGTCCTTTACAGTCTCAGTCAAGACACAACCACAACAACCTGGCCATGGACCCAATCCAAGAGAGCTGGTCTGTCAGTTGCCTATCGAACATTGAAGTAAATTTAAAACATGATAGATCTTAAATATCTTTTCAGGACTACATGTTTGAATTTGGGCTGATTTCATGGCCCTGATACGACCTCAGCATGCTGATCACCATAGCTGGTTAAAGTTAGGAGTCCTTATTAGCGCCCTTTGCTTTTGGGAGTTGGGGGTGTTTGCAATGGCCAACTTTGCTGGCTATATCCCACCCATGTAAAATCAAGTGCTGTGCACAAGGACATGTGAGGATGAGGACTGATGGCCCACTTGGTCAGCTCATCCTCCAGGATGCACAAGAGCTGGCAAGTCTGGAGTTTGAGGCATAGAATTCAGGGTACCGGAGTCGATACCAAAGATCGAAATCTGAAGGTTGTTTGCAAGTCCGGAGGTTGAAACCTGATGGCCAAAGATCTGGGTTTACAAGTCTGAAGTGCACTGGGGAAGTCAGAGGACCTTTATCCACAAGTCTGCTGGAGTCACGGCAGCCTGTCCTGGGATTGGAGAACTGTCTGTGGGTAGGTGGGAGAAAATGGGCTTGTTTTGTTGTTGTTAATTTGCTCATTGTGTTTTGTATTGTTCTGCTGAACATTGTGGGCATGTACGCTGGCACTGCAATGTGTGGCGATACTTGTGAGCTGTCCCCAGCACATTCTTAGGTTGTGTTGGCTAACACAAACGATACATTTCACTGTATTTTTTAATGTATACATGGTAAATGAATCTTAATCTGAATTATGTAGACTGGCACAGTCCCAACAGGCTGAATGATTCCTTCTGTATCATTAGCAAGGCAAGTAGTTCTGTATTTTCTTCAAAAGAGTTAACAGATTTGCTCTGTGTGGCTGGTCATGCAGATCAACCTCTCTGTGCTGTTCATATAGTCCTTGCAGTCACAAATGGCAAACCAACAGGAGCCAGAGGCAAAAATCACCAACTGATTGGGGAAACGTGACAAATTGGGATGTGTCTGTCTCTGCCCTTGCTGGCATAGGAGGGAGCACCAGCTACCAGATGTAGGGTCAGCCTGAACAACAGAATAGAGAGTTGCACAAAACTAAGCAAATGCCTCTCATAAATCCATCATTCTTGGTGCCTTGGACACACAAAAGGGAAGCAATCTTCACTCTTGGGAAAGAAATACTTTGTTTTTCCAAAATGGTACTGTGGGATCTTTCTCAATCACTCAAAAAAAATCCACTTGCAATCTTGCTGTTGTTTGTAGGAGATAACTTGAACAAATTGGCTGCCATATTCCCTATCTTAAAACTGTATTCACAATTTGAAAATTAACTTTCCTGGCTTTAAATTAATTAAAATGGTACATCCTGTTGTAGAGTAAAAATACAAAAACTTTGCTTTCTGAATAACCTGGTAAATAGAAAGCACTTTACGATTACTTCATTTATATTGCAATGTACTAGAAAATATTACTTAAAAAAGGATATTTGATACTAAATATTTCAAACCTCACTGGAGAAAACTGAACATCAATGTCAAATGCCCAATGTAAAAAGCTGCAAATGATTTTGTTTGTGAATATATCATGACCTTACTGCAAGAATAGTGTAACTGATACTCAGAAATGATAGGATCCTTGACTTCCTAACTGGAAGACCACAATCTGTGCAGATTGATGATAACATCTCCTTCTCACTGACAATCAACTCTGTCGCACCTGAGGGGTGTGTGCTTAGCCCATCTCTGTACAAACATGACTGTGTGGCTAGGCATAGATCAAATACCATCTATAAATTTGCTAACGATACAACCATTGTTGGTAGAATCTCAGGTGGTGACGAGAGGGCGTACAGGAGTGAGATATGCCAACTAGTGGAATGGTGCCGCAGCAACAACCTGGCACTCAACGTCAGTAAGATGAAAGAGCTGATTGTGAACTTCAGGAAGGGCAAGATGAAGGAACACATACCAATCCTCATAGGAGGATCAGAAGTGGAGAGAGTGAGCAGTTTCAAGTTCCTGGGTGTCAAGATCTCTGAGGATCTAACTTGGTCCCAACATATAGATGTAATTATAAAGAAACCAAGACAGCTGCTATACTTCATTAGGAGTTTGAAGAGATTTGACATGTCAACAAATACACTCAAAAATTTCTATCAATGTACCATGGAGAGCATTCTGACAGCCTGCAGCACTGTCTGGTATTTGGGGAGGGAGGGGGCAGGGGCTACTGCACAGGACCGAAAGCTGCTGCAGAGGGTTGTAAATCTAATCAGCTCCATCTTGGGCACTAACCTACAAAGTACCCAGGATATCTTTAAGGAGTGGTGTCTCAAAAAGGTAGCGTCCATTATTAAGGACCTCTAGCACCCAGGGCATGCCCTTTTCTCACTGTAACCATCAGGTAGGAGGTACAGAAGCCTGGAGGCACTCACTCAGCGATTCAGGAACAGCTCCTTCCCCTCTGCCATCCAATTCCTAAATGGACATTGAACCCTTGGACACTACCTCACTTTTAAAAAAAAATATACGGTTTCTGATTTTTGCCCATTTTTTAATCTGTTCAATATACGTATACTTTAATTGATTTACTTATTATTTTTTATTTTATTATTTTTTCCTCTTCTATATTATGTATTGCATTGAATTACTGCTGCTAAGTTAACAAATTTCATGTCACATGCCGGTGATAATAACCTGATACAAGTAAAATGCTGGTGTTACAGTTTTTTCAATGTGACAGCAAAATATAACAAATGTGGAGATACAACCAGAGAATGAATTTCAAACACAAAGTGCTGGAGGAACTCAGCAGGCTAGGCAGCATCTATGGAAAAAAGTACAATTGATGTTGTTTCGGGCCGAAACCCTTCGGCAGGAGTGAAGAAAAAAAGGTGAGGAGTAGATTTGAAAGGTGGGAGGAGAGGAGAGAGAAACACCAGGCCATAGGTGAAATTTGGAGAGGGAGGGATGAATGAAAGAGCTAGGAAGTTGATTGGTGAAAGAGACAGAAGGCCATAGAAGAAAGGGGGGGGGCAGGCAGGCAAGGAGCACCAGAGGGAGATGATCAACAGGCAAGGAGATAATATGAGAGAGGGACAAAGGGATCAGAAACGATGTCAGGACTGGGGGGTGGGGGGGGGGGGCCTAGGCATTACTGGAAGTTTGAGAAATCTATGTTCATGCCATCACGTTGGAGGCTACCCAAACGGAATACAAGGTGTTGTTCCTCTAACCTAAGTGTGCCTTATCCTTACAGTGGAGGAGGCCATGGATGGACATATCGGAATGGGAATTAAACTGGGTGGTCACTGGGAGATCCCACTTATTCTGGTGGAGGGGCGCAGATGCTCGACGAAGCTGTCTCCCAACCCACACCGGTTCTCAACGATATACAAGAGGCCACACTGGGAATACTGAACACAGTACATGATCCCAACAGATTCACATGTGAAGTGTCGCCTCAACTGTTAGGACTGTTTGGGGCCCTGAATGGTAGTGAGGGAGGTGGTGTATGGGCAGGTGTTGCACTTGCTCCATTTGCAAGGATAAGTGCCAGGACAGAGGGACAAATCGACAAGGGGGTCATGTAGGAAGCGATCTCTGCAGAAAGCAGAAAGTGGGGTGAGGGAGGGGTGGTGGGAGGGAAAGATGTGTTTAGTGGTGGGATCCAGTTGGAGGTGGCAGAAGTTTCGGAGAATTATGTGCTGGACACGGAGGCTGGTGGAATGGTAGGTGAGGACAAGAGGAACCCTACCCCTGGTATCATGGGTTAAGAGTAGATGTGCATGAAATGGAAGAAATGCAGTTGAGAGCAGCACTGATGGAGGAGGAAGGGAAGCCTGTTTCTTTGAAAAAGGAGGACATCTCCTTTGTTCTAGAATGAAAAGCCTCAACCTGAGAGCAGATCCGGCAGAGACGAAGGAATTGTGAGAAGGGGATGGTGTTTTTTGACCAGTAACAAGGTGGGATGAGGTATAGTCCAGGTAGCTGTGAGAGTGTTGGTTTATAATAGACATTGGTGGATAAGCTGTCTCTGGAGATAAAGACAGTGAATCTGAAGGGATCACTTCCCACGCGACTCCCTTGTCCATTCGTCCCTCCCCACCAATCTCCCTCCTGGCACTTATGCTTGCAAGTGGAACAAGTGCTACACCTGCCCCTACACCTCCTCCCTTACTACCATTCAGGGCCCCAAACAGTCTTTCCAGGTAGGGCGACACTTCACCTGAGAGTCTGCTGGGGGTCATATACTGTATTCAGTCCTCCCAGTGTGGTCTCTTGTATATTGGTGAGACCCGACGTAGACTGGGAGACGGTTTCATTGAGCATCTGCGCCCCCTCCGCCAGAACAAGCAGGATCTCCCAGTGGCCACCCATTTTAATTCCCCTTCCCATTCCCACTCTGATCCATCCATGGCTTCCTCCACTGTCAGGATAAGGCCACACTTAGATTGGAGGAACAACACCTTATATGGGAAAGGGCAGGCAGAGCAGGGTTCCCTTGTGATCATTCCCTTCAACAACAAGTAGACCGATTTGGATCCAGTTTTTTTTTGGAGGGGGGAGGGGAGAAGGATAACTTACCTGGGACAAGCTGCGGCAGCCGGATCTCTGGCACTGAGCCTGGTTCTGCAGTGCAGAAGGGAGGGTGGAAGAAGAGGACAGCGGTAGTGATAGGGGACTCGATAGTTGGAGGTACAGACAGGAAGTTCTGTGGTCGTGACAGAGACTCCTGGATGGTTTGTTGCCTCCCAGGTGCCAGGGTCAGTGATGTCTCTGATCGTGTGCACAGCATTCTGAAGTGGGAGGGTGATCAGCCAATGACGTAGGAAGAAAGAGTGAGGAGGGCTTGAAAAGTGAGTATAGAGAGCTTGGTAGGAAGTTAAAAAGCAGGACCTTGATGATGGTAATCTCAGAATTGCTACCTGTGCCATGTGCCACCGAGGGTAAGAATAGGATGCTCTGGCGGATGAACACATAGTCATACTTTATTGATCACGAGGGAAATTAGTTTTCGTTACAGTTGCACCTTAAGTAATTAAATAGTGATAAAACCATAAATAATTAAATAGTAATATGTAAATTATGCCAGGAAATAAGTCCAGGACCAGCCTATTGGCTCAGGGTGTCTGACCCTCCAAGGGAGGAGTTGTAAAGTTTGATGGCCACATGCAGGAATGACTTCCTATGACACTCTGTGTTGCATCTCGGTGGAATGAGTCTCTGGCTGAATGTACTCCTGTGCCCAACCAGTCCATTATGTAGTGGATGGGAGACATTGTCCAAGATGGCATGCAACTTCGACAGCATCCTCTTTTCAGACACCACCGTCAGAGAGTTCAGTTCCATCCCCACAACATCACTGGCCTTACGAATGAGTTTGTTGATTCTGTTGGTGTCTGCTACCCCAGCACACAACAGCAAACATGATCGTACTGGCCACCACAGACTCGTAGAACATCTTCAGCATCGTCCGACAGATGTTAAAGGACCTCAGTCTCCTCAGGAAATAGAGATGGCTCTGACTCTTCTTGTAGACAGCCTCAGTGTTCTTTGGCCAGTCCAGTCTATTGTCAATTCGTATCCCCAGGTATTTGTAATCCTCCACCATGTCCACACTGACCCCCTGGATGGAAACAGGGGTCACCGGTGCCTTAGCTCTCCTCAGGTCTACCACCAGCTCCTTATTCTTTTTCACATGAAGCTACAGATAATTCTGCTCACACCATGTGACAAAGTTTCCTACCGTAGCCCTGTACTCAGCCTCATCTCCCTTGCTGATGCATCCAACTATGGCAGAGTCATCAGAAAACTTCTGAAGATGACAAGACTCTGTGCAGTAGTTGAAGTCCGAGGTGTAAATGGTGAAGAGAAAGGGAGCCAAGACAGTCCCCTGTGGAGTCATGTGTGGAACACGTGGCTGAGGAACTGGTGTGGAGGCAGGATTTCAGATTTCAGGATCATTGGGACCTCTTTTGGGGCAGGTGGGACCTGTACAAGAGAGATGGGTTACACCTGAACTACAAGGGGACCAATATCCTTGCAGGGAGGTTTGTTAGTGCTATTGGGGAGGGTTTAAACTAGATTTGCAGGGAGATGGGAACCAGAGTGCCAGAGCAGATAGCAGAGCGGGGGTGAAAATAAATGATGTTAAAAGTTTATGCAAAGTCACAAATAGAAGGGTGGTGTGTGGTGGTGATCTTCTGAGATGTGTCTATTTCAATGCAAGGAGTATTGTGGGGAAGGCAGACGAGCTGAGGGCGTGGATTGTCACATGGAATCACGACATTATAGTGATTAGTGAAACTTGGCTAGAGGAGGGGCAGGACTGGCAGCTTAATGATCCAGGGTTCCGATGTTTCAGACATGATAGAGGCAGAGGAATGCAGGTTGGTGGGGCGGGGGGGGGGGGGTGGTGGCATTGCTAGTGAGGGAAAGTGTTACAGCACAGCTCAGGCAGGACAGATTAGAGGGCTTGTCTACCGAGGCCATATGGGTGGAGCTGAGAAACAGGAAAGGTATGACCACATTAATGGGGTTGTATTATAGAGCACCCAATAGTCAGCGAGAATTGGAGGTGCAAATTTGCAGAGAGATAGCAGACAACTGCAGGAAACAAAGTTGTGACAGTAGGGGATTTTAATTTTCCACATATTGATTGGGACTCCCATACTGTTAAAGGTCTAGACGGGTTAGAGTTCGTAAAATGTGTTCAGGAAAGTTTTTTAAATCAATATACAGAGGTACCAACTAAAGATGATGCAATATTAGATCTCCTATTAGGAAACGAGTTAGGACAGGTGACGGAAATGTGTGTAGGGGAACACTTTGGTTCCAGTGATCATAACACCATTAGTTTCAACTTGATCATGGATAAACATAGATCTGGTCCTCAGGTTGAGGTTCTAAGGCGGGAGGAGAAGATAGCGGCGTGCCTGCGTGTGTGCAGCCCTCCAGTGAAAAATGGTATCGCATCAGTTAAATAGGGGCCATGGACAATTCTGATTTAATGGAGAATGGACGTGAAAACACAAAGGAACATCTGGAGAAATTTCTGAAACGCCCGTTCGCTGCTGTCGTTACTGTGTGGTTGGGAATCTTTCAGAGGGTAGGCCTCAAAATACCCGGCCTTGCTTGCTTTTGGCGACCGAGAAGGAGGTCGAATTGTTCGGACAGAGATGCCGCTCGGTACTGTGTCGGAGGGCTGATCGGAGGCTCGAAGTTTTCGGATGACTCAGAGTCAGATTGTGGTTGGCATGGCAGGGAGAGTTTTTCTTCCTTCTCCCGTCTGCGTGAGATGTGGCACATTTGAGAGACTTTGAACTTTACAGTGCTCATGGACTTCTTCATCAAGATATGGTATTGTTGCACTGTTTGTAACTATATGTTATAATTATGTGGTTTTGTCAGTTTTTTCAGTCTTGGTCTGTCCTGTGTTTTGTGATATCACACCAGAGGAAATAATGTATCATTTCTTAATGTATGCATTACTAAATGACAATAAAAGAGGACTACGCGTCTTCATAATCTAAACTGGAAAAAGGCCAAATTTGCAGAAATGAGAAAGGATCTAAAAAGCATGGATTGGGACAGGTTATTCTCTGGAAAGGATGTGATTGGTAAGTGGGAGGCCTTCAAAGGAGAAATTGTGAGGGTGCAGAGTTTGTATGTCCCCGTCAGGATTAAAGGCAAAGTGAGTAAGAATAAGGAACCTTGGTTCTCAAGGGATATTAGAACTCTGATAAAGAAGAAGAGAGATGTATGACATGTATTGGAAACAGGGAGCAAATAAGGTGCTTGAGGAGTATAAAAAGTGCAAAAAAATACTTAAAGAAATCAGGAGGGCTAAAAGAAGACATGAAGCTGCTTTGGCAGTCAAGGTGAAGGATAATCCAAAGAGCTTCTACAGGTATATTAAGAGCAAAAGGATAGTAAGGAATAAAATTGGTCCTCTTGAAGATTAGAGTGGTCGGCTATGTATGGAACCAAAAGAAATGGGGGAGATCTTAAATGGGTTTTCTGCGTCTGTATTTACTAAGGAAACTGGCATGGAGTCTATGGAAATAAGGCAAACAAGTAGTGAGGTCATGGAACCTACACAGATTGAAGAGGAGGAGGTGCCTGCTATCCTGAGGCAAATCAGAGCGGATAAATCCCCAGGACCTGACAGAGTATTCCCTCGGAGACTAGTGTTGAAATTGCAGGGGCCCTGGCAGATATATTTAAAATGTCGGTATCTATGGGTGAGGTGCCGGAGGATTGGAGGATAGCTCATGTTGTTCCGTTATTTAAAAAAGGCTCTAAAAGTAATCCGGGAAATTATAGGCCAGTAAGTTTGACGACGGTAGTAGGTAAATTATTGGAAGGAGTACTAAGAGATAGGATCTATAAGTATATGGATAGACAGGGACTTATTAGGGAGAGTTAACATGGCTTTGTGCGTGGTAGGTCATGTTTAACCAATCTATTAGTGTTTTTCGAGGAGGTTACCAGGAAAGTAGATGAAGGGAAGGCAGTGGATGTTGTCTAGATGGACTTCAGTAAGGCCTCTGACAGGGTCCTGCATGGGAGGTTAGTTAGGAAGATTCAGTCGCTAGATATACATGGAGAGGTAGTAAATTGGATTAGACATTCTCTCAATGGAAGAAGCCAGAGAATGGTAGTGGAGGATTGCTTCTCTGAGTGGAGGCCTGTGATTAGTGGTGTACCACAGGGATCAATGCTGGGTCCATTGTTATTTGTCATCTATATCAATGATCTGGATGATAATGTGGTAAATTGGATCAGCAAATTTGCTGATGATACGAAGGTTGGAGGTGTAGTGGACAGTGAGGAAGGTTTTCAAAGCTTGCAGAGGGATTTGGACCAGCTGGAAAAATGGGCTGAAAAATGGCAGATGGAGTTTAATACAGACGAGTGTGAGGTATTGCATGTTGGAAGGACAAACCAAGGTAGAACATACAAGGTAAATGGTAGGGTACTGAAGAGTGCAGTAGAACAGAGGGATCTGGAATACAGATACAGAATTCCCTAAGAGTAGCTTCACAGGTAGATAGGGTCGTAAAGAGAGCTTTTGGTACATTGGCCTTTATAAACCAAAGTATTGAGTATAAGAGTTGGAATGTTATGGTGAGGTTGTATAAGGCATTGGTGAGGCTGAATGTGAAGTATTGTGTGCAGTTTTGGTCACCAAATTACAAGAAGGATATTATTAAGGTTGAAAGAGTGCAGAGAAGGTTTACAAGGATGTTGCTGGGACTTGAGAAACTCAGTTACAGAGAAAGGTTGAATAGGTTGGAATTTATTCCCTGGAGCGTAGAAGAATGAGGGGAGATTTGATAGAGGTATATAAAATTATGATTTTATAGATAGAGTGAATGTAAGCAGGCTTTTCCCACTGAGGATAGGGGAGAAAAAAAACCAGAGGACATGGGTTAAGGGTGAAGGGGGGAAGTTTAAAGGGAACATTAGGTGGGGGCTTCTTCACACAGAGAGTGGTGGGAGTGTGGAATGAGCTGCCAGATGAAGTGGTAAATGTGGGCTCACTTTTAACATTTAAGAAAAACTTGGACAGGTACATGGATGAGAGGTGTATGGAGGAACATGATCCAGGTGCAGGTCAGTGGGACTAGGCAGAAAAATGGTTTGGCACAGCCAAGGGCCAAAAGGCCCGTTTCCGTGCTGTTATGTTCTATGGTTCTATTCCGCTCGGGTAGCCTCCAACTTGATGGCATGAACATCGATTTCTCAAACTTCCGGTACTGTCCCCCACTCCCCCCTTCACCATTTCCAATCCCTTGTCCCTCTCTCGTTACCTCCTCTCATCGCCTCCCTCTGGTGCTCCTCCTCCCACTTTTATCTTTCTTCCATGGCCTTCTGTCTCTTTCACCAATCAACTTCCTAGATCTTTGCTTCATCCCTCCCCGTCCAAGTTTCACCTATCACCTGGCGTTTCTCTCTCCCCCCCCGCCACTTTCAAGTCTACCCCTCAGCTTTTTTTTCCTCCAGTCTCGCCGAAGGGTTTCAGCCCGAAACTTTGATTGTACTATTTTCCATAGATGCAGCTTGATGAGTTCCTCCAGCATTTTGTGTTTGTTGCTCAGATTTCCAGCATCTGCAGATTTTTTCTTGTTAATGAACTTCAAAGTACATTGCCACAGCAGAAAATAATTAGAGAAATTGAGGAAAAGAGAAATGACAAATGAAATTACAGAATACCTCAAGCTGATTCCAAAGATTCTTGAAGACAAAATTCTATTCTTAAAACAATCAATCCATTACAAAAAGTAGATGCACATTTCACTAATGTGGGGGGAGGGGTGTAATAATAGACAGTGCAACATAGGCCAAAATTTACAAACAAATTATACTACTTTCCACTACAAGTAATTGGGACAATAATTTAAGACATTTGTAAACTGAGTGCCTCCAATGTGATCAGTTCTCAGTTTTATTGTCTCCATCACCTTAATATGAATGTAGGTAGAGCTTGTCTGCTTCACAGAAATAAACAATATGACTTCAGATACTTGATTCCACTACTTAAGTGATTTTATTTACTGCAAATCAATCTTTCTGATCCAAAGCTGAAAGGTCTGGAGCCTCATTCATAGGGACGTGAGAATGCAACTAGAACATTTTATCTCTCCTATGTTGGCTGCCATCTTCTTTAACCTACTTTGGGTCATACACCTAAATTCACTATAATCTAATGATCTCAGATTAAAAGTATTAAACCAACATTTGTGTTTCAAGAGCAGAATCTGCCCACTTAAAGCAAAAGGAATTTTTCCCAACTTCTCACTTGAACTGCCAGACTGGGATATTATGTTCATTAAAAAAAGGGATTAAGCAGCAGTTAAATAACTGAAACAGTAATCTAAAGCCCTGCAGCAATGATCCAGAAGTGGAGTTAAAATTTCTCTGCAGCAGGTTAACATTTACTTGATTAAACTGAATTTAAAGAAAATCCATGAATGATTGCAGATTTGCAACTAACCTGTACATGGTTCAAACCCCTCTAGATTATGGGTGACTTTTAAGCACCTTGTCAGCCAGTCAATTCAAGGAATGGCTAAATGATAAAAATTGTTCACATTCCTATGAAATAAAAAATGGTATTTCTATTCTAATCAGCTTCTCTGTAGTGAAGAAATGCATCATCCATTAAACTAAGGAAAGAATAACCAGTCACCATCTTCCCAAGTATGATTTTGCTTAAGTTATTATTCATTTGCTGCTTTAAGCAAATCAACTCATGGAAAAATCTTTAAATCTATTACAGAATTAGTATTTAGGGCATTTAAAAAAAAGAATACACCTAAAAATGGTACTTTGTGTACAAATCACTATAAGATTATTTAAAAGGAATCATTTTACCATTGTTATTAAGGCCTAGCACATTAGGCCCTGTGTGATATTCAACACTGGACATTCTACATTTAACAACTATACAGGCTAACAACTGATTTTACATTTACAAATTTGTATGTACACAAGAATGCAAAGTCGATTGATTCTCAGATACATTTATCTCATGAAAATCTTCAAACATGTTCACATCTTCACTTCTTACTGCCACATTTCCAATCAATATCTAATAAACATTCAAAAATCACACACTAACCAGTGCTCTATAGTGCTACAGCAATCAAATTTTGGCAGAGCCTTCAGCTACTAAACTCTTTGGAAATGATTTGACTTCTAACATCATCCAGTTTTAGAGATATTTCAACCAAGCTTTGGTTTAGAGAGCTTAAACAAAATATTTAAAAAATGGATATTCATTTCTATTTACAACTATCTGGATATTTTACAACTTTAATAATTTAAGTAGTATCCTAGTCTAGCATGTGAATTACATAGGACCATAAGTTTAATGAGATATCACCAAGATACTTCTAAGAATTTTGATGACAAGAGCTAAAAGTAAGATACAAGCTGAAATAGGTAAAGAACAATGTGGTTTTGTGAAAGATAAAGGTACAAGAAACACAATATTGATGTTAAGGATACTATCAGAACGAGCTATTCAAGTGCAAAAAGATTTGTTTGTTTGTTTTATCGACTACACAAAAGCACTTGATAAAGTGAAGCACAATAAGTTATTTGAAATATTACAGAAACCCCTAGATCTAGATTCGAAAGACCTCCGCCTAATCAGAAATCTGTACTGGGAACAAACTGCCACTGTAAGAATAGATGGAGGAGTGAGTCAGTTTATGAAAATCAAGAGAGGCGCTAAAGCTCAGGGTGTGTTTTCTCCCGAGTTATTTAATGTGTACAGTGAAACAATATAACAAAAAATAAGAGACATCTTAGGAATCAAAGTTGGCGGTGAAAACATCAATAATTTCAGATATACAGATGACACTGTGTTAATTGCAAGTACAGAGGAAGAACTACAAAACTTAATTGATATAATTGTTGAAGAAAGTGCAAAAATGGGTCTATCAATCGCAAAAAGACTGAATGTATGGTGATATCCAAAAAAGGAGAATCCTATCTGCAAGCTGAGAATAAACGAGGAAGACATGAAACAAGTACAGAACTGTTGCTACTTAGGAAGCTGGATGACATCAGATGGCAGGTGCGACATGGACAACAAAAGAAGAATAGGGTTGGCAAAAGACACCTTTATGAGAATGAAGAATATACTGACCAACACTAAACTAGGCATGACAACTGCCTCAGAACACTGAAATGTTACGTTTATCTAGTTATGTTATATGGCTCAGAATGTTGGACAGTACGTAGTAACATGAGGAAACGAAGTGCAGCAGCAGAGATGTGGTGTTTGAGGAGGATGCAAAGAATATCATGGACAAAACGAATATCTAACGAGGATGTCATGAACAGAGCAAACCAAAAGAGAAATATATACGAGATCATGAAAAGACAACGTAACTTCTTTGGACATGTGATCAGGAAAGAGGAGTTGGTATGCACAGTAATTATGGGAAAGATTGAAGGGAAGCAAGAGGAAGACAAAGACAAATGATGATGAAGACAGCAGCCAGAGAACTGGAAATGAATACCAATGAATTGATCCACTTGACCCAAAAGAGGAGTGTGTGGGCCATGGCAATCAAAGCTCAAACTGAGCATGGCACCGGATGATGATCCTAGTCTATGTATAGAACTATCTGCAAAGTTTGTGTTCAAGCATCAATTTAGGACTAGAACAGAATTTATGCTGGTCTTTCTATGAATACTGATACTGCTATACAGGCAGTGATATTAACCTTTGAATGAGGATTAAAATTTAAGTTCTGAAAATAACAGGTTGTCCTAATGTTCATGAAATATTTTCTTTAAATACAAGAATAAATTGCATAATCACTTCATTCACTAACTTTTCTGGAACACTTAGCAAAAATTGATGCCGCATTTGCTAACAAGATAATACAAACTACACATCAAAAGCAATTAACTAGCTGTAATCCATCACCGTAGTGACTTTATGAAAGCCAAGCACTTCTCAAATCCCCCGTTTTGCAACCTACTCTGGCCCCAATCCTAAATGAAACTCGTCATTTTCCCATTAGTTCCTAATGTATCTCTGATTTTTATGGCTGCCAAAGTGCAAACATAGAAAAATATTTAAAGTAAACCTTTATGTTTTATGTATCATACACAGCATTGATGGCAAACAATCATTGCTGTTTTAATGTTGTGCTCCTTGTTACAGCAATCAGCACTGGACTACAAGTTTCTGGTCACTCAATGTTTAACGTTTGGCACAATTTGCAATGCCCTTAAAGCTTACTGATTTAGTTGGACAAATGCATAAAAATCACAAGATTGAAAAGAATGATTCTTCAACTAGCAATATTCAAACTACAATACAGATCAACTCTGTTCTCTGGATGATGAGGCAATACCTCAGAACAGCAACCAAGGTCAAATTTCACGACTAGAACAATTCGCAAGTAATTATGATATTGTGCACTCTTCCGACAACATGAAGTGAATTGACTTCAAAAGAAGGTCAAACCTACTCACCTAATATCCTGGTATCTCCTTTTCCTCCCCCCTCCCCCAACACCTTTTTATTATGGCTATTCTCCAGCTCTTCAGTCTTTTGTTCTATTTTAATTATTATGGACATCTCACGTGATACAGATGGGTGTGGTCTTTAATTTCAGCAAAGAATTTTTATTGTACTGCGTTGTGATGCGGCTCGTTTGACTCCAAGGACAGTCAAGACATTTATCCAGCGCAAAAGGTGAAGCCAACTCTGAAACTGTACACGTTAAAGGCTTATTCCATCTTGTCTATGTTAATTGCTGGTTTTAAATAAGATATTCCAAAACATCAATCAAGACCAAGTGATTCAGAAGCAGAATCAATAATTCAATCATACAAAATATATTTGCCAGGCTTAGCGTGCAATCGATGGTGAGAGGATCAACACAAAGGACAACATCACTAAACAGCATGAGACAAAAGCATCTCTCCCTTACAGTCTTCGTGAATTGCTTATCACAGCCTTTGTGGAGACAAAACTCATTTATATACTAAGGACATGTTCCATCATGCTAAGTTAAGATAAAATCAGAACAAACTAGCAGCTGAAACCATGGCAAAAAGGCAGTTGGCCATCAGTAAAAATATATTTAACCATCATGTGTAATCTCCTAATTTAGAATATTCCTTATTGGTTGGCTCTTTTCTGCTCAGCTTCATGCCAAGCATTATGCAATGTACTCATGTGGGAGCAGAAACCAAGTACACCCACCCACAAGTGAACTGCTAGCCTGGAAAAACATCAAGAACTGAAGGCAGCTTTGCAAAGACAGATGCTCCCACAACTGATCACAGGAAAGCTGTTCAATCCTGTCACACTAGTCAAGAATGGAGGAGAGAAATTAAAGAACTACCAGGTGACAACTAAGGAAACAACAACAGAGTACGCCAAAGGCTGAAGCATTTGCAAAATGATTAATGCCCAATGACCAGCTATAGAGCCTCTCAAGATCTTTGCAATTCTTATTTCAACCAACCCAATTCACTCCAAGTTAAAAAGAATGGGGAAAGCACCTTGGATAAAGCAAAGGCTACGGGGCCAGATAACAACCCAAATTTAAAAACTGAAAAACTGCACCACTGCCCAAATACTTCAGTTAACACCTGCAATTTCTGCATCTTTCCAATGTGGAAGATTTCCCAAATTAGACCAGTCCACAAAAGGCAGGACAAATCGGACCTGTGAAACCTTCCAGCAGATTGAATCATGCACAAAGGAAGATCAATGAGGCCACTGAAAATTAAACTTCTCAGCCTCAGGACTCTGCAGATTATTTGTTCGGTCAGCACCCTGGACCTCAAGTTCTTTAGCAGTTTCATCAATAACCTACTCTTCATAACCTTTATAAAATAAAGGTTTGGAGATGCACAGTTGCACAATATTGTCACAGCCAGGAAATGGAATTAACCCATCCCTGTGCAGGAAAGGCATTCAGGTAGGGTCTTGCAAGAGTGCAAGACCCTACCTGAACAAATGCTGTACAATTTCTGTACAAATGTGGCATGCAATGAACATTCTCAACACCTGTAATCCCAGCGGGACAATCAATATTATTGACACAACACCATCAGCAAAATCATGAGAGTCACTATTACTCAAATCTTAAAGTGATTTGTACAGAAGTACGAAGGCAACAAGACCACATCACAATTTGACTGCAAGACTTTGTTGCAACTGCTTGTTCTTTAAAAATCGAATCACGGCAAACAAGGTGTGCTGCAAAACACATCCAGACAAAGGAGTCCAAAAGCTGTTAAAACAAGCTCTGAATTAATCAGCTACATAACACTAGTAAAGAAAATGTTCACAGCATTGAGCAATAAACCGTTTTACACTGAAACATGCACTCAGTCCCTCAACTGTCTTCTGGCCACAAATTCAGCAATAAGGCTGTAAGCCACATGGGAAAAAAATTAGGCAATCCGGACCATCGTGTCTGTGCTGCCAATTCAATCTGGCTGATTTATTTATCCCCTTAACGCTATTTCCCTTACTAATCAAGAACCTATTAATCTCCACTTTAAATATTCCCAATGACTTGGCCTCCTCAGCTGTCTATAGCAATGAATTCCACACATTCACCACCCACTGGCTAAAGAAATTCCTCCTTTATCTCCAATTTAAAGGAACATTCCTCTATTCTGAGACTGTGCCTTCTGGTACTAGACTTTCCTCACTACTGAAAACATCCTCTCCATGTCCACTCCAATATTTGGTAGATTTCAATGGGATAACCCCCTCCCCCCACCATTTCATCTAAACTCCAGTGTACAGGCACAGAGTCATCAAGCACTCCTCATGATAGCCTTTTCATTCACAGGATCATTCTCATAGCATTTAGCTAATGAGCTACAAGATGCCACTTGCTTCGTCCACCGTCTCCAAACCATGCACATCATTAAAGGAGGCTATTTTCATTTATACCAGTGAGACCCGATGTAGATTGGGAGACGGATGGCTTTACTGAGCATCTACGCTCTGTCCGCCAGAACAAGTGGGATCTCCCGGTGGCCACCCATTTTAATTCCACTTCCCATTTCCGTATATCCACTGTCAGGATAAAGCCACACTTAGTTTATAGCAACACCACCTTATATTCCCTTTGGGTAGCCTCCAACATGATGGTATGAACATCGATTTCTCAAACTTCCAGTAATGCCTCCCTCCCTCCCCCCACTTCACCATTTCCTAACCCCTTTTCCCTCTCATGTTATCACCTTGCCCACCCATTTCTTCCCTCTGGTTCCTACCCCCTTTTTTCCCCTTCTTCCATGGCCTTCTTGTCTCTTTCACCAATCAACTTCCTAGATCTTTGCTTCACCCCTCTCCCTCCAAGTTTCACCCATCGCTTGGTGTTTCTCTCTTCCCTCCCCCCCCCTCCACCACCTTTCAAATCTACTCCTCAGTTTTTTTTTTCTCCAGTCCTGCTGAAAGGTTTTGGCTCAAAATGTCAACTGTGCTTTTTTCCATAGATGCTGAGTGGCCTGCTGACTTTGTCCAGCATTTGTGTGTGTTGCTCAGAATTCCAGTATGTGTAGATTTTCTCTTGTTCATTCAGTATGTGAAGTTTTATCATAAGCTGCACTCCAGACGATTACTTGAATTGAATGCTCGTCTTAAAAAAAAGCCAACAGGATAGCCTTATAACTGGAGTATAGAAAACAGCTGTAATCTGATTGATACATACAATATCCCAAGGGATCTTAATGGGGTGCATGTGGAAAGACTCTTAGCGAGTACAAAAAACTAGATCACTTTGATTTCCCATCTTTTTTCTAGTTCTGAAGGGTCTCAGCTCAAAACGTCAACTGTTTGTTCCTTTCCATTGATGCTGCCTGACCTGCTGAGTTCATCCAGCATTTTATGTATTGCCTTGGATTTCCAGCATCTGCAGATTTTCTTGTGTTTATCACTTACACAATAGGCAGTTATCCATACAAAGCAAAATATTCTATCAGAGCATCACAAAGATCTGGAAGGTACGAATTAAGAGCAGAAATAGGCCACTTTTCATTTCCTTTTTTTCCATTTGCCTGATGTGCCCCAATTCAGTATGTAACTACCACTCCCTTAAACATAGGCTTTGCCATCACTCTGAGGGCAAGGCTTCAAAGAATTTCAAATCCCAATAGAACATTTCACCTCCCATTATAAATAGAAAACTTAATTCTAAACCCTCCTGACAGGCAACCCCTTCTCCATATCCACCCTGTCAAGTTCTCTCAGACCCTTTGCATGCAAGTTTCCTGTCATTCTGTAAACTCCAGCAGATACAAACCGAGCCTGACAACCACTCATTCTGGGTAGTGTTTTAATTTTTTTCTGGCAGCTTCCAAACCATTAACATTCTTCCCTAAATAAGGAGATCTCTCTATTTATCTATACATCTTTATCTGTATGTCTATACATATATCTATAGATTTTTTAACCACTGCTGTCTCACTAATTCCTATATAACTGATAATTCAAAATATTCCATTTCCCTAATAAAGCAATATTACCAAAATTTCTAATTACTCAATGTACTTGCATACTAGTCTTTTATAAATTATACACTGGGGAATCTTGATTCCCTGTACACCAGAACTCCATAAATTCTCACCATTTAAAAAAATGCCTTATTTTTCCTATCAAAATGGACAATCACACATTAGGCTCCATTACCATATTTATATTCACTTTGTAGCCTTCATACTTTAGACCAGTCGTCCCCAACCACCGGGCCGCAGACTGGTACTGGGGCGCAAAGCATGTGCTACTGGGCTGCAAGGAAATGATATGATTTGGCAATGTTCATTGTCATCCGTCTTGTAAAGACACTGCATCGGAAGCAAGGGGAAGCTACTTCTTGTATTTTATCCCTATTACAACCATTGTTAATATCACCATGTACAACTCAGACTAATTTTCTTAATTGCACACTCTGCAAATCTATAGAATAGCAACTATAACAGCATCAAAGAACAACGAGAGTGCAGAAGATAACAAACTGTGCAAATCCAAATTGAAATCAATAGCAATAAATAATGATATCAAGATAATGAGATAAACAGTCAAAGTGAAATCATTCGTTGTATTAACATTTCAATGACATGGCAAGAGCCTGTTCGTTGAAAGGTGGTAACCGCTGGTGTGACAACAGGAAATTTAGCAGCATTATCAAAGCCTTTCCCAAATGTACAAAATGTAAAGCAGAAGGCACAGCAACAATCATTGTGACATTGTTACATCATTCCAAATTATGAATCATTTATGCCCAAATCTCATATTTCCTGCTGGAAGATCAATCTTCTATTAACACCAGTATGTTACTGCCTCTATTACAAGCCTTATTTTCTGCCATAACCCATTCAATGAGCAGTTTTCAAAAAGTCCACAAGTATATTCACTGGATCTTCTGTTTTCACAGAATACATTACTCCAATATACACGCATTGGCCACATTACTAGATACATCTGCTCGTTAACACTAATATCCAATCAGCCAATTCATGAAAGCATTGAGATATTGTCAAGAGGTTCAGCTGTTGTCCAGACCAAATATCAGAATGAGGAAGAAATGTGATCCAAGTGACATTGGCCATGGAAGGAATGATTGCTGCATGCCAGACAAGTGGTTTGAGTATCTCAGAAACTAACTGCTGATCTCTGGGTATTTTCAAGCACAAGTCACTAGAGTTTAGAGAATAGCACAAAAAGCAAAAAACATCCGGTGAGTGGCAGTACTGCAGATGAAAATGCCTTGTTAATTAGAAAGGTCAGAGCACAACAACCAGACTGGTTCAAGCCGAGAGGAAGCCAACAGTAACTCAAATAACCACACGTTACAACAGTGGTGTGTACAGAAGAGCATCTCTGAATTCACATCCTGAACCTTGAAATGGGTGGGCTACAGAAGACCACAAACACATTAAAGTAGGATGCACCTAATAAAGTGGCCACTGAGTGTATAGTCAAATAGGATTTTTCTTTCACACAGAATTTTCCCGATTTTCTTGAATCTTATGTATCATGGTACATCACCTCTAATAGCTTCTAAAATTTTCCCTCTGACAATTGTTAAATTAACTGGCCTATAGTATCCAACTTTCTGCCTTGTTTCTTTTCACTTGTGAGTCATGTACATGAGGACACTGCTACAAATTAAAGGTTATTTAAAACAGGTGTATGGAAATTTCTTCGAGGGTAGTAGATCTTTGGAATTATCTGTCAGTAAGACTGGTAAATGCTAGATCATTGGATATAAAGTGAACACAAATATCTGAATGATCAAGGCACGGAAGTATGAGGAAACTGACCCACAAGTGTTGTGTCTTGCGCAGATCAGTCATGATCATATTGACTAGTGGGGCAAAGTGGTCTATACCAGCTCTTATTTTCATGTGGTCTCTGGCCTTTTGAATAAGAGTTACATTTGCTATTCTCTAATGCAATGTGATTTCCCCCAAATCCAGGATATTTAAAAAAAAGTTAAAACAAACATCTCATTGACTCGTTGCTTGTTATAAGACCTTCTTCCTTTGAAGGCAGCTGGAGTATTCTTTGGCTATTTTAAAAGACAGGGACAGATTATTGATGTGCAAATAAATGAATGGTTACCAGTATTGGACATGAAGTTGGAATTGAGATTAATATCAATTTTCATATTCAACAGAATTAGCTTGAAGGACCTAATCTTTCTCCTGATGTACTAGAAATTCCTGTTTCATGTTTAGAATGCAAAGTACGGCACTGGCCCGTAATCTTACCATTTTATCCAAAAGGTTTGATTTCTAGAATTGAAAATATGCTACAAAAATTTCAATGAAAGAGTGCAAGAGCTCTTTCAAACGAAATGAAGATATCAGAATTTAATTAGTCAAGGTATTAAAAGAAAAAGTTTCTTCTGGGGGGAAAAAACTCCAGTGACACGAGGAAGGATCAAAACAAACATTTATAGTCAAAAGAGAAAAACTGACCTAAAAAAAACCAAATATCAGTTAAATTTCAAATTTCATATATCTCAGAATAATGGGATTTCTACATTAGTGGAAGAAACGTTGCTGGTCAATTGCTAGGATGTTCACGTCTTTTGCTCTTTGCTTTTCTGGTATCACAAAGCACTTTATGTCTATTGCTTATCCACTTTGAGAGTTAAAAGTCACCTTGAAACAGAAACAAGATCGTGATAAGAGACACTTCTTCCTCAGTGGACACTGACATATGGCAGTCAACAAAGAAGCAATGCAAAACCTTATTCACCATCTCTCTGGTGAACTGTTCATTATCTTCTGTGCATTTCCAAAGAGTAAAATTGGCACAACTCAATGATGAAGTAGCTCTAAAGACATGTACCAACATTCTAAAGTCCACCATGTCTTGGCTGAGGTCACCATCAGGCCGGGGGGGGGGGGGGGGGACCTCAGTAGATCTGCATCTTCTGCTGCTACTATAACTTGATCAAACACAGATTCAGTATCTACCATGATCACCACTGGTACTTTTCCAAATCTAGTTATGACTCCAATCAGTAAGCTAGTAAGATCTGCCCTTTGTAAAAGCTGAGCATTAAAGTGATATTCCATAAAAAGTTGCTCCACAGTCAAACACAATACAGAGTTTAGGAGGGATAATGGCGCCTAACGGCGACTCCTTTGCTTGCATCTTCGGAAACAGCTCGATTTCCATCTTTAATATCTCTATTTTTCCCTTTCAGGGTATTTTGTTTTTGAAGACCCCGGCCTGGAGTTACACGCTGACTTTGGTTCTTTGCGGTAACAAGACCTGCTCTTGGGGTTTCATGACTGGTTGTTATTCGACATGCCAAGGGCGCAACCTAAGAGCTCAGCTCACCTTCGGAGGGCCAAGATCTCATGGCTCTGGAGATGGGCGGAACGATGGTCGGTGTCCTGGCAGATCAGTGTGTTGTGATGATCTATGGCTGTGTGCCCAGAGACCTGAAATCTTTGGGCACATAGCTCCAAAAAAAAACAAAAAAAAAAAAAAAAAATGCAATGGACTTTTAACATTGTCAACCAGAGAGCTATTCGTTATGTCTCCCTTCATGCTGTGAAGTGGAGATACCTCTGTCTCCCTTATTAGGGAGAGAGAGCCCGTGGTATGTTGAATACCAAGTGAAACACGTAGTCTTTGGAGTACTGCAAGTCTGTGTCTTTGCTGTTGCTATGCTGCACGCTTGAGTGCTTGGTGGTGGGTGCTGATGCTTTTTTTTTGCAGTGGGGGGATTGTTGCTTGCTGCCACTTATGCGTGGGAGGGAGGGGAGCTGGGGGGGGGACCTTATAGCTCTAACATTTAACTTTGTGGATGGTTGCGAAGAAAAAGCATTTCAGGATGTATACTGTATACTAGTGGTCGCCAAACGGTCGATCACTGAGACTTTCCCAGTAGATCCCAAAAAAAAAGAAAAGAAATACACAAATACTGCTGTAATGTGAGCATTATAAAAATAAGTAATACTAATTAGGATAATGGTAATATAGCAATACTCCAGCTACAGAAAGCCATTTGTAAAGAGAGGTTGTTTCCGGGTTGCGGGGTTTTACTTCGTCTTTTCTGCCCGATGCGCATGCGTGTGACTAAACGATTTAGTAGGTCGATCTTGCCTTTCACTAAGGCCGAGGTGGGGGATCTTGGGCTTAAAAAGGTTGGCGACCACTATTGTATACATTTCTCCGACATTAAATGTACCTTTGAAACCTTTGAAGTTTCCCTTTTCTGAGGTAGTAAACACCTTGATGTGAATATACCAGACTTTCCCCCATCACTGCATTCAAGATCCTCTGCTGGTGATAAAGTTTAAGGGAATGGAGGATTCTCAAGATCCCTGTAAACAATGGATTCAGTACTGACTATGTCTGTGACTGCAATGTGTTTGAATAATGTCTCACAGCTGCTTTCTTTGGAGCAAGAAAAGGGTTAAAGTTCGCCCAGATCCACATGTCTCTGGGCTTTTCACACCTTTTGATTTTGACAAAAAGCAGTACCTGATGGAAATTAGACAGAACATTGCTTTCTTAATTAAAGCATAAATTTGACAGGTGTTCTTATCTTTGTCATTAAGTTGTAGCTCCAGCAAACCAGGTAGGACATTCCTTTCCTTAATTAAGGTGGCTGGAGTGTCTAACAAATTGATTATACTTATGTATCAATAGTCCATTGACTTGACCAGAATGGTTATCAAACTGATTGTTCTTTTGTATTGGTGGCCTTATAACTTCTGACAATTCTGACATCGGGCAGTGAACTTGTAGAACTGACGGGGAGATGAGAAAGGGTCTCTCCCTGATGTTGGGTCCAAGTTCACTCGCTGGCTGAGCTTGAAGAAATAAACGGGTGAAAAGATAAGTAATGATCTTTTTGTGCTGTCATTATTTGATCCAGCAAAGTTACGTTTACACTGGCATTCTTGACATAACCTTTGGAGATGACATCCTTCATGAAAGCTGTGTAATCAGTGTGAAATGCAAATCCTTCTTAAACTCCTTCCTTAGATTTAGAGAACACTGTTCAGCAATGTTCCTATCATTAGGCATGCTAACTTCCTTCTTCTCAAAGTAAACTAATCTGGTAGTGAGCAACTACTAGTTTTGCAGAATTTGCAACCAGCTCCATGTACTTGTGATCTTCTCTTGACAAACCAGGTTGTTCATCCTGACTGCATTCATGGAAGTCTGCCTTAAACTGCCACAACCAAAGCTTATCCAAGTTCAAAACTGAGATCTTGTTAACCATCAGCCAAGGCTGTGCACAGTCTCCTCCAGCAACATTGTCTCCTTTCAGTGGTCCATTCACAGTCCAATGGAACATTGTTCTAATTGCATTTAGTCCATCATTAACACTGAATCACTTGTAACAGCTCCAATGCTTTAGGCACATTTGTCCCTATCAGTAGCCCAATTTCTGAATCAATCTCTAGCAAATGAACATGTTTCAGTCAAGACCATCCCTGGAAATCCCTCAGATGTGGAATGTTCCCTTTCTGGACAGGCATACATTTCTACATATAGATGTAGGGTAGTTCACAATAGTTTTCACCATCTAAGCCAGCCGCTTCCAAATCTGAAACAATGTAGCTATTCACAGGCTCTTCTTGACCCATAGTGCATAAGAGAATATGTGTCCTTTTTCCTGTGAGGTTGAACTTGTTTATGAGGCCTACTATGCAGAACACTGCTGTACTTCCTTTATGTAGGAAAGCATAAATAACCACTGTCTTGTTACCCTTCTTAGACTTCACTTGTACTGGAACTATGGGAAGTTTACAATCATGATCACCACCCCGAATAAGGCCATTAGATACCAGGGCAATACTCACTGCTGCGTCTGATTCTTTCACAGCTTTTGATTCTGCACCCTTTTTGTCAGAGTGAATGAGTATGCTGTGATGCTTGCCTTGCATACCTTGCACAAAAGACACTTTCTGCAATCCTTGCTGATGTATCCTGTACACAAGCAAACAAAGCAGACACCATTTTCCTTAGGAATCCAATCTTCTCACCATGTGAGATTTTCTCCAGCTGAGAACACAAATTCAATGTATGTTCCCTATTGCAGAACAAACAAAGCTTCTTAGCTAAAGAGAGCATTTACCTTCCATTAATTCCAGGTTCAGTTCTAGCTTTACTTCTCAGAGTGGCTACAGTAGTGGCAAAGCCGCTTCCTTTAGCTTTAGAATGAAATTGTGACTTAGTTTTGTTTACACTTTTATGCAGGTGATGTAGCATCTTGTATATTCCCAAACATTGGGTGTACAGGAATCTTTATTTGCCTTTTAATAAAATCAACAATGTCAACAAAAGTAGTCTTACAATTGTGCCTTTCTTGCAGTTTACATCCCACCGCTCTCCATTTATACCCAAGCATACAGGGCAATTTCTTTATTACAAATGACATATTAGCAGGCATGTGCAGCTCTCGCATGTACTGCACCTCTTCCATGGCATTACAACAGCTTCAGAGAAAAATAGTGCATTCTTGATGGGCTTTCACATATTCAGATTTGATAAGTACCATGTAATAACCTTCTCCACGTAGGCAGATGCAATTTTTTTGTTCATTAGCAAAATATTCCTGTAATAAAGCCTTGGCCTTTAGATATCCTTCCTCACCGTCAACATGCTGGCAACTTCTGACAAGTTCTCTAGGGCGAACTCTAGTGTACTGTTCAAGGAAATAGAGACAGTCACCGTAACTATCAGTCTTGCCTTCAACACCATTCACAAAGGCCCTCATAACTGCATGATACTGCAATGGATTGCCAAAGACATAATCTCACTTTTAGGCAAAGATGAATTGCATTGTTGTTGCACCAATAAGATTATTTCATTTTGCTTCCTCAATATCAAAAGCACTACTTTGACCTATGTCTAAAATAAAAGTGTTTCCGCCATCTAAGTGAATGACCCCCATGCGCACTTTGAGCTGTTGGATATGACAGGTTCAGAGTGCCTCCTAAGTGTAAGCTGAGAGTGAACACCTGAACTACAGGGTATTCACTCTTGGGGGTCTAATTCATGCTTCATAGATACTTGAGAAACAAATGAATCAACACCAACATTGAGTGTGTTGGATTTTCTCTGTGCCTTATCAATATAGGAGCTCATTCCACTGGACTGTCCTGATAGTGCACTTTTAGCACTTGCCATAATTGAAGCTTTTAGCACATTAACTTTGGCCACCTGTGTGGCAATTTCTTCCTGCAGCCTAACTGCTTAGAGGAACAGCTCTTGCTCTTCCAGCACATTTGTCCTTCAATAATCGTTGACATGTGCTTTAACGAGTGCAGAGGAGGTATTAAGATACAGAATATATTCTGCCTGGAGAACTTGGAGCACTGCCATTTGACATACTGTCGCTTGGTTTCACATCATCCCGTGAATTCTCTGCTATGTGTAGTCAAAACAAGCCTTGAAATTTGAGAAACCTCTTCACTTGTTACAGCAACATGACCTTCCACAGAACATGCTTGAGTCAGCCATGTATAATTTCCCCTATGAACGCCTACCAAAGCATGCACTGTTTGAAAAACACTGGATCTCTTTCCTGTTCAACCTCGGGAAGTAATGACAATACATGATGTGGCTTAGCAACAGCTTCACATACTGGTTGAGTTCTTTAGATATGATAACACTTGCAAGGTATTTTCTTCATTTCACATAAGATCCTCTATTACCAGTACTAAATCTTTAACTTTATCTTACATTTGTTTTGATTCTACCCACTATAATTTCAAAGTGAGTTAATTTCTCTGTTGCCAGAGCGAATGAGGGTTACTGACGTCAGTTTCACGCTTCGATTCACTCATGTTACTTTTCCTACTTGCACTACTCGCAATTAACTTTGTTCGCCTGCAGCACTGGCAATATTCCGATTCAATAAACGTAGTCAACAAACAAACTGTCCATGCATCCACAATGCTTAAACCAGACAAAACAGCCTTCAAATTTAAACATCGGCAACCGAGAATAATTTCTGCACTTCAATAAAATAAAGCGACGAACCATCAGGCAATTCCACAAGATAGTGCAATGGTCCCCAATGAACAGGCAGTGCTGGCCATTCAAAACTGTTCAAACCACAAACACACATGAATCAAAAAGGTTGTTACTTGCCACAAGCTGTTCTGGCTTCTGTGATGTGATTCCAATTTTGCTAACAGGCTGAAGGTTTTGTTTAATATAACTAAATTTTTGTTAATAAAATTTAGCAGTTACTTGAAAACAAACCAAAACTGCTCATAGTCAAAGCACAGGGGTTTACACTATATGATGCACTTCAAAATAAAATTCTAAAGATCAAAAGAATAACATCAATACTTTATTAAGAAACCAAAGACAAAAAATCTTGTAGCGATACAAAACAAAACTAAAATAGCAATATAATGAAATAATATATTGTCTAACAATATAATAGCAACCTAGCGTTAACTGTCAACAAAAAATATCATCCCAGCTGCCACCCTGGCTCGAACTAGACTAAAGACAAAGCATGAATATATAACTATATTCATTCGCTTCCACCTCGCCCCAACCCACGTGACAGATTACCAATAAACATGTAACACAAAATACAATACAGATAGAAAATAGATACATGGCTCCTACACTGACCTCAGTGGCAGATGGTGAAGATGGTGGGAACTACTTGCAAAGGATAAGGTTTTGGGGTATTTGGAGGCAGGTAATAAAAATCGGGCAAAGTCATCATAGTTTCCTTAAGAGAAAATCTTGCCTAAAAAATCTATTAGAATTCTTTGAGGAAATAACACAAAGGAGAATTGGTAGATATTGTGTACTTGAATTCTCAAACGGCCTTAACAAGCTGCCACACAAGAGGCCAAGTGTATTACAGGAAAGATACTAGCATGGATACAGCATTGTCTGCTTGGCAGCAGAAAAACAGTGGGACGAAAGAGAACCTTTTCTGATTGACTGCCAGTGACTATTGGTGCTCCACAAGGGTCGATGCTGGAAGCGTTTCTTTTTACATTTTATATCAATAATTTGGACGACAGAATTGATGACATTGTGGCCAAGTTTGCATGATGATACAAAGATAGGTGGGGGTCAAGTAGTGTTGAGGAAGCAGGGAGGATGCAGAAGGATCAAGACCAGTTAGGAGAAGGGACAAACTGACAGATGGAATACAATGCTGGGAAGTGTATGGAAATACACTTTGAGAGAGAAGGGAAAAATTGTATAGTGTATGTTCTAAATGTAGAAAAGTTACAAAAATCTGAGGTGCAAAGGGATTTGGGAGTCCTCGTGCAGGATTCCCTGAAAGTTATCTTACAGGTTGACTCAGTAGTGAAAAGGAAAATGCAATGTTAGCATTCATTTCAAATAGATCAGAATATTAACAGCAAGGATATAATGCTGAGGCTTTATGAGGCATTAGTGAGGCCTCACTCAGAGCATTGTGAGCAGTTTTGGGCCCCTATCTAAGAAAGATGCGATGTTGGAGGGTCCAGAGGAGGCTCATGAAAATGATGCCAGGATTGAAAGGCTTATCATATGCAGAGTGCTTCATGGCTCTGGGCCTGTACTTGCTGGAATTTAGAAGGCTGAGGGGGAGGGAGGGGATCTCAGAAACTTATCGAATGTTCAAAGGCCTAGATAGAGTGGATGTGGAGAGGATGCTTCCTTATAGGTGGTGGAGTCATGGACCAAAGAGCACAACCTCAGAAAAGACACTAACCCATTTAGAATGGAGATGAGAAGCAATTTCTTAAGCCAGAGTGTGGTGAATTGGAATTCGTTGCCACAGGCAGTTGTGGATGCCAGGTCATTGGTGTACTTAAGGGTGGAGGTTGACAGTGTGAAACATAATGAGGTTGAGGGAAATAGATCAGCCATAATCAAATGGTGGAGCAGACCCAATGGGCTGAATAGACTAATTTGGTTCTTATGTCTTATGGAGTAAATATCAAGCAAATTCAAAGGATCATAGTAAAATAGAATGTAGTGTGATCCAAGACGCAATCAAGGAAAGTTCTTTGGAAAATGGCTCAATTTTTGAAGAACAGCTACTACCATCTTCCATATATTTAAACAGAAAAATTTTGAAAGCAAAACATGTCCCGTGAATGCTCTCAAAATGTTCAACCCTGCAGGTATCATACAGCAAAACTCAATATTTAATTTCCCAATCTCATATGGTATTCAGATACAAACAAACTATGTCAAGTGTACCTGTTACAAACATACTGTACACTCTATGAAAATGTAGAGCATAAAAGCTGTTCTAACCCCAAGGCCGTTAGTTTTATATTACAAGGCATCTTTGAAAGTTGCTAGAATAAGCGATAAATCAATGAGTTTAAATCTAATTTGATGAATTTTCACAATATTTCTTGAGACACAACCTTCTTTCAGATTTGTATGAAGAAACTCATTAAATGAAGGAACAATGTAATATTTATATACAAACTAAATACAATTGCAGTAAAAATTGTGAACCCTTTGCAATTACTTGGTTTTCTGCATTAATTACTCAAAAAGTGGTCTCATCTTCATCCAAGTCACAATAATAAACAAACACAATCTGCTTAAACTAACAGTACTTTTCATGTCTTAATTAAACACATTGGTTAATCAGTCATAGTCCAGGCTGGAAAAAGTATGCGATCCCTTGTATTTAATAACTGGTAGAACCTCCTTTAGCAAAAACCTCCACCAAATGTTGCCTGTAGCTGCTCATCAGACTGACCAGATTTTAGACCATTCCTCCATTGAAAACTGTTTCAGTTCATCAATATTTCTGGGTTAACCTGCATGAACAGCCCTCTTCAGGTCACGCCACAGGTTCTCAATTGGGTCAAGGTCTAGACTCTGACTTGCCAATCCAAAACACAATTATTTTTGTCTTTTTAAACCAATCTGTTGATTTAACTCGTGTTTTGGATCATTGTCTTGATGCATCATTCAACTTCTATTAAGCTTCAGGTGACAGACCACTAAAATTCTCCTGTAAAATATCTTGATACAATTTTGAATTCATTGTTCCCTCAATGATTGCAAGCTGTCCAGGGCTAAAGGCAGCAAAACAGCCCCAAACAATGATGCTCCTTCCACCCTGCTTCACAGTTGGGATGAGGTTTTGGTGTTGGCAGGCATTGCCCGTTTTCCTCCAAACAGTGGTGTGTACTTCTGCCAAAAAGTTCAACTTTTGTCTCACCTGTCCACAGAACATTGTACCTGAAGTGTTATGGAACATTCAGGTGGCCTTTTGCAAACTTGAGATGTGTAGCAATGTTTACTTTGGAGAGCAATGGTTTCCTCCGTGGTGCCCTTCCATGAACACCATTCTTGTTCAGTGTTTTTCTTACAGTGGACACATGACAGAGATTTTAGCAGATTCTAGAGATTTCTGCAGGTCTTTTGCTGTTACCCTTGGGTTGCTTTCACCTCCTTCAGCACTGCATGTTAAGCTCTTGGTGTGATCTTTGCAGGATGTCCACTCCTAGGGAGAGTAGCAATAGTACCAAATTTCTTCCATCTGTAGACATTTTTTCTTACTGTGGACTGATGAACACTCAGGTCTTTAGAAATGCTCTTGTACCTTTTCCAGCTTCATGCAACTCTTCAATTCTTCTTCTAAGATCCTCAGAAAGTCATTTTGATCGATATATATCACCTCTACAACACACACCTTCAATCTCATCTCATTTGTTGGAACATCTGAGTCCAACTAGCTTTTGTAGAAGGCATTATCCCAGAGGTTCACATAGATTTTTGAACTTAGACTGATTGTTTAAATGGTGTACTCAGAATTGACGAGAAGTACAATTGTTTTGTGTTATTAGTTTAGATAGATTGTGTATATCTATTATAGTGACTTAGATGAAGATCAGACCACATTTTATGCATATTTAAAGCAGAAAACCAGGCAATTGCAAAGGGTTCACAAACTTTTTTTTTGCAACTGTCCAACTGAGACTCATTTTCTTGGGGACATGCTCACTAAGTCTATAGAATAATAACTATAACAGAATCAATACACGTCTGCCCAACTGGAGCATTCAACCATAGTGCAAAAGACAACAAACTGAAAATACAAAAATAAATAATAATAATAATAATAATAAATAAGCAACAAATCTCAAGAACATGAGGTGAAGAGCCCTTGAAATTGAGTATATTGGTTGTGGGAATATTTCAATGAATGGGCAAGTGAAATTACTCCCTTTGGTTCAAGAGCCTGATGGTTGAGGGGTTGCAACTGTCCCTGAACCTGGTGGTAAGAGTCCTGAGGCTTTTGTACCTTCTTCCTGTTCGCAGCAGCGAGAAGAGAACATGTCCTGGATGGTGGGGGGTCCCGATGACAGATGCTGCTTTCCTGTGATAGCTTTTCATTTAGATGTGTTTAATGGTTGGGAGAGCTATACCCATGAAGGACATTGCTGTATGAAGGATATTGCTGCTTGTAAGGTTTTCTATTCAAGGGCATTGGTGTTTCCATACTAAGCTGTAATGTACTATACATAGAAGTCTGTCAAAGTTTGAGATCATGCTGAATCTCTGCAAACTGCTAAGGAAGTAGAATGGTAATTGCACTTGTTTGCTCAGCCCAGGACAGGTCCTCCAAAATAGTAACATCTCAGGATTTAAAGTTGCTAAGCCTCGTCACCACTGACCCTTTGATAAGGACTGGCTCATGGATCTCTGGTTTTCTGCTCCTGAAGTCTATAATCAGCTACTTGGTCTTGTTATATCAATGATCTCTTAATGTCAGCAATACTCTGCCGGATTTTCAATCTCCATCCTATATGCTGATTCATCACTCCCTTTGATACGGCCTATGATAGTGGTGTCATCAGTAAATTTGAATATGGTATTGGAGTTCACAATCATAGGTGTAAAGTGAGTAGAACAGGGGGCTAAGCACACAACCCTGTGGTGCACCTGTACAGATAGTGATCATGGAGGAGATGTTGTTGCCAATCTGAACTGACTGGAGTCTACAAGTGAGGCAATGCAGGATCCAATTGTACAAGGAGTTATTGAAGCCAAGGTCTTCGAGTTTATTGAACAGTTTTGAGGGGATGATGGTATTGAATTCTGAGCTGTAGTCAATAAAGGGCATCCTGACGAATGCATCTTCACTGTCCAGATGTTCCAGGTTTGAGCAAAGAGCCAATGAGATGACATCTGCTGTGGACTCATTGCTTTGGTAGGCAATTTGGAGTGGATCCAAGTCATTTCTCAGGCAGGAGTTGATATGTTTCATTATCAACATCTTAAAACACTTCATCGCAGGGTAAGTGCTGCAGGGCGATAGTCATTGAGGCAGGTACTACACTCTTCTTGGACACTAGTATAACTGAAGCCTGCTTGAAGCAGGTGTGTACCACACACTGCCAAAGCAAGAAGTTAAAGATCTCAGTGCACACACCAGCTAGCTGATCAGCACAGGTCTTTAGTACTTGACCAGATATCCCATCTGAAACACATGGTTTTTGTGTGTTCACACTCCTGAAGGCTGCTCACATGCTAGCTTCAGAGAATGAAATCATTGGATCACTGGTGCATATGGGAATTCATGATGGTTCCTCCACTATTTGATGGTCAAAGCGAGCAAAGAAGGCTGGAAGTGAAACCTTGTTATCACCTATATCGTATGACTTAATTTTAATAGGAGGTGATAGTATTCAAGCCCTATGACATTGTCGAGTATCCTTTGTTGATTCAAATTTGATCGAGAATTGCCACTTCGCCCGTGAGATGGTTAGCTTTCCAAGATTGTACCTGGACCTCTTGTAACTTTCTTAGTCACCAGACTTGAATGCCTCTGATCTGGCTCTCAGAAGATTTCAGATCTCATTGTTTGTCCAGAGCTTCTGATTGGGGAAGACTGAATTATTTTGTGGGGGCATACTTATCTACAGCTGTTTTAGTAAAGTCCACTACAAACATATGGTGTATTCATTTAGATCCCCAGATGAGTCCTTGAACACAGTCCACTGACACGAAGCAATCACATAGCCGCTCCAGTCTCCCGCGACTACCTCTGTTGTCCTAATCTCTGGAGTTCTGCTCTTTAATTTCTGCTTGTATACAGGTAGGAAGACAGCCAAATGATTCGATTTACAAAATGCATCTGGGCATGGAACAATAGGCATTCCTTATCTTAGTATAACAGTGGTCTAGTATGTTGGGACCTCTGGTGCTACAGGTTACATGCTGATGGTAATTGGACAGGGTTTTCTTCAAACAAGCCTAGTTGAAGTCTCTGACTAGGCGTTTTTCCAATCATCAGGATGTACCATTTCTTGTTTGGAGACTGCATTATGCAGTATCGTGAGCACTTGATTATAGTCGGCTGATGGTGGTGTGTTAACTGTGGTCAGGATTATGGAAAAGAACTCTCTAGGTATATAGAACAGACAGCATTGGACGTGCTCAAAATTGAGGGAACACGAGTTCCACAAAACCGCTACAACAGAGGACCACCAAAAGTTTATCATGAAACACACATCTCCTCCTTTTGCCTTTTCTGAATCAGCAGTTCAGTCCATTCTGTAAATCAAGAAGCCTTTGGGTCAAATCGGTGTATCTGGTGTGCTGGGAGAAAGCCAAGTCTGTCAGACATACACCAGTTCGTATCAGTGTCCTACGAATTATATTACCCCTGATCCATTTCAGATAGGACAATCCATAATAACCATCCACATATAACAGTACAGGATAAACAAGAACTTACTTACTAGACATACCCATTCCAAATACAAACATACAAAAATCAAAGTGAAAAACAGCAGAAATATGCTGAACTAAAAGAGTAAATTGGAAGATGATGGAATATAAACAGGGTATACATTGTCCCAATATTAACATCTACAACTAATTTCATCCCAGTCACTACGCAATAGCACAGCAATAGGCACGTAAATGTCCGGAAAACCACAATACCAAATACCACTAGAATAGTCTGAAGTTCCTAGCAATTGAGAAATGAGTGTGCCTGGCTCTGCCCATACCTTTGGTTTTACCAGCTTGAACTGAGTAAAGATAAAAATAACAACTTATTGATAGAGCACTTTTCATATAGACGATGTAGTTCAAAGTACTTGACAATGGGATAAAGTACAAATACGAAAATAAAACACAAGATGCTAGTTAAAACAACACACATCAAAGTTGCTGGTGAACGCAGCATAGGTTTTGAGTTGCCATTTAGAAGTGTCAGCTGAGTCTGCATCCCTAATAGTTTTAGGCACTGAGGCACCTGCCAATTATCTTTTGAAGGGGATTGTTTAAATTTGAGTCCAGTGGAAGACCTAGGAGCTTGAGCAAGATTACAAAATGAAAGCAATTCGGTGATTTACACTGGTCCCAGACCATTTGCGCATTAAAAACAAGAAAGAAAAATTTAAAATAAATTCTAAAAGATACAGGAACCCAATGCAGAGTAGCTAGGACAGGAGTGAAATGCTCCCTCATCTTGGTTTTAGTTTAAAGTAGAGCAGCAGCATTCTGAATGAGTTGCTTTGTCAAAAGATTTGCTTCAGAAGACCAGTTAAAAGTGTATTCGATATAAAGGTGTGAATTAGTCTTTTAGCATTATTACATAACAGAAACGGGTGCACTTTTGCAATATTTCTTAAGTGTAGAAATGCTGCTCTGGTCATTTTCTTCATGTGGAATCTAGGGCAAAACTGTCCCATTGATTAACATACTCTTCATCACTGAACAACTCTAGCTTCCACAGCAAACCTACGATTATGAAGAGAACACAATTCACGATATTCAATCAAATGCCCCTATTCTCATTTTAATTTATGGTGCTTGAATCTGTAAATGTGAAAGGCACTGTTGAAGTACTCTGTGATTCTTGAAAATCCCTTAAGATTTCTTAGTAGCTGCTCCCAGACTTCCAACTTCTATATCATCCTTTACTGGAAATAAACTGTTTTTCTATTGTCATTTGGCCAAAATATTTGAATTCTTCATCAAGCAGCATTGTGAGCAAGGCAACAGCTCACCACCACCTCTCAAGGAAAATCTGGGATAGCCATTGAAGCCTTACCAGGAAAATCCACACTACATAAGAGGAAGTTCATCTTTATCATGAGCTTTCACTTTTGGTAGAACAATTGAACCAAAGACTAATGTGAAATAATGGTGTTTTTTTAATTGGCTGAAAACTAGAGCAGAGTACAGTGGATAATAATAAATATACAAACTCAAAACAAATTACTCTTCAAACTTGTGATCAATGTCCACCTTAAGATGTGAAATCTTGGGTGAAGTCTTCCCAACTCAAAATGAACTAAATGCTTTTGGTGCTTGATTCTTTGTAAACAGGAAACAACAGAAGAGGATAAATTAAGTGAAGTGGAAGTACCCTTTGAGTAGGCTACACTGCAAGCATCTCTGCAAAATTTCATGCCTACTGCTCCAGATACATATGGGTTTCACACTGTTCATGCAAATACCTTAAGGCAAAATGTATAGCGCAATTAACCGTTCTTAATGGGATTCTTCAGAATATCAATACTTTGGCAATTAGCCCCATTAAATGTTGCTCTTGCAAGGTCTGAGTAATAAAATCATGACCAATTGTAAAATCTGATGACAAACTGAACTCAGTAAATGAATGCAATGTACTTTGTTATAGTACAAGATTCAATGCACATCTCTACTAATACAGCACTAATCTTGATAAACCCCAAGTAATGACACTATCTAACTGAACACATCAACTGCTTAGTTTACAATGATGTACAATTTTTTTGTGAATAATGAAAACCTTTTAATTAAATTGCATCAAGGACAAAAGTCAGATAATAAAACTGCTATCTGTAAAGGCCTGGGAAATCTTGACCTTTATATCTGCAGACGTCCCACCTCTCCCAGATATTCCGGGAGTCTCCCACATATGAATAGTGGCTCCCTGATGCCCGCTAATTATATACAATATCACGGAAATCAATTTTTTTGAGAGCAAGCAAGCGAGAGAGAAAACAAGAGAAAATGTGAGAGTGACCATGCGAGAGAGAGCGAGAGCAAGCAAGTGAGAGTGCGCGAACGAGAGAGCAAGAGAAAGTGAGAGTGAGAAAGTGAGATCGCGAGCAAGCGACAGAGATTGCGCGCGAGAGAGTGCACACGCCATGGGAGTGTTCCAAACAAAGAAAATATAACACGTACGTCACCCCAGACTACACTAAAGTGTACCCCTGCCTAATAGGGGTCAAAAATAATGACAGTGTTGCTCGCTGCGCTGTTTACAACAGTGACTTTTCTGTTGCCCATGGTGAGTTAGGACTGTAAAAGACATGTTGAGGTGAGTTTAACAGGTGTCATTCGTTCATTAGTATAGCTAACATTATTTAAACTAGCTGGCTAGCTGCTAAGGAGCTACTCTATTGCAGACATCCCATCTCTCCTGGAAGTTCCGGGAGTCTCCCGCAAACTGATGGTGCTACCTCCCTGAAATGAGTTTTTGCAGGGTCGGATGTCTGTATCTGGTAGTTCAGAAAACAAGAGAATTGAAGCTGTGCTAAAACTATTAAAAGTGTCTAGCTCTTAGTCACAGTAGAACATATGGGCCCACACTTGAGGAAGGCTTAAATAAAAAGGGCAGATTTATCAGATTCCCAAATTGAAATACAAGAAAAAACTTATGCAACTATGCAAGTAATATCTATAGATTAGATGATTATTAGGGATGTGATGCATTTTCCAAGATGAGAAGTAACAAAACTATTTCCAATTGTTGGAATCTAGGACCCAGAGCCTAGCTGAAAAATTGTGATAGGGCTTTTGACATCCTCAAATGCAAATGGAAAAGCTTGAAACTATTCTACAAATGACAACCATGTTAGATCAATTGCTTAAATTCAATAGCATCAACTGATTTTTGCTGACTATAATCACTGAGAAATATGGGATTAAAGCAAATATATAAATTACCCATGATCTCAGTTAATAGCAAAACAAGGTAGATATTTAAAAGGATTGGTAGGGCCTTCACTTTTCTTTTGACATGAACAGCATCCAGAGGACAGAAGTCTCACACAGAAAATTTTCGAAACAGCTCAGCAAATCTGTGAGAGGCCATGTAACTTGCTGTATGGAATGACAATGAAAAAACCCATGAGATAGTCCAAAGAAACATCTGGGATCAGTTGGTCTACTTGGAGGTGTAACAGAAGCTACTGATAATTGCTAAATAATGATACACTTGGGTATCAAAAAAAAGTGAAAACACAGGGCAGAGCCTCTGCCCCTTCCCTCTACAGTCTTGACGAAGGGTTCCGGCCCAAAACGTCGACCAATCTTTTCCACAGATGCTGCCCGACCTGCTGAGTTCCTCCAGCGTGTTGAGTGTTGCTTTGAAATCAAGAGTGATCCTGGTGAAGCCACTTCTAGAATAACTTACACAGAACTGCTCTCTGTAGCCAATTCAAATGTCCCTTCATTGAAGCATACAAAGATGAATCTTTATTTTGAAAACATTCATTTTACTTTCTACTGAAAGTATTGGATACAAAGCACCTTTAGTTATCCAAATGCTCCAAATCTCCAGTTTAGAAAGGGAAGTGCACAAGGATCAGAAACAACTCCAGCAGACAAAGTTACAGATGAGGGAATCAGGATCCTGTACATACCCAGAGCAGTACCCTCATATATTATACTCACTGTACTAATCAACTAGCTCCAAAACCAGAGCCTCTGCAACTGAATCCTTGACTGGTGCATCTCAAGGACGTGTGCTTAGCCCACTGCTCTTCTCTCTCTACACCCACGATTGCGTAGCTATGCACAGCTTAAAAAGCATCTATAAATTTGCTGATGACACAACTATTGTTGATAGAATTTCAGTTGCTGTCGAGGAAGCGTACAGGAGTGAGATAGATCAGCTTGTTAAGTGGTATCGCAACAACAACCATGCACACAAAGTCAACAAGATTGTGGACTTCAGGAAGGGAAAAATCAAGGAAACACACACCAGTCCTCATTGAGGGATCAGCAGTGGAAAGGGTGAGCAGTTTCAAGTTCCTGGGTGCTATAATCTCCTGGGCCCAACATAATGATGCAATTAAAGGCGCAACAGTGGCTATATTTCATTAGGAGCTTGAGAAGGCTTGATATGACACCAACGACGCTTGCTAATTTATACAGATGTACCATAGAAAGCATTCTAACCGGTTGCATCACCATCTGGTGCGGGGGGAGGTGGGGGGGGGGTGGCACTGCACAGGATTAAAATAAACTGTAGAAAGTTGTAAACTCTTGTCAGTTTCATCATGGGCACTAGCCTCCCCAGCATCGAGGACATTTTCAAAAGGTGATACCTCAAAAAGGTGGCATCCATCATTAAGGATACCCATCACCCAGGACATGCCCTCATTGCTACCATCAAGGTGGTGGTACAGAAGACTGAAGACGCACACAATATTTTAGGCACAGCTTCTCTCCCTCCACCATCAAATTTCTGAATGGACTATGTACCCATGTAGACTACATCAACAATTTTTTTCTTTTTTGTTGTCTTTTGGCACTACTTAATATAATTTTTTAAATATACTTATTATAAATTATATTTTTTAATTATGCACTGCAATTTATTGCTGCCATAAAACAATTTTCACACCATATGCCAGTGAATTCTGAGTCTAACATCAATGACAAGGTATTCAATGTCTGGGGCAGTACTATAATCAAACTTCTCAAATCCTCACCAGATGAGTCACAGACAGGGCCAGGGCCCCTGGGCTGCAGGCCCTGATGGGCTCCTGCCAACACTGTAAAATGCTGCTGTACCAAGCAAAAAAAGGCAATAACAAGAGCAAAGGTCGTACTGGTCTAAATATCAAAGCTGTGGACCAAGACATTGGTTAGTACAATACGTAGGTTATAAACTTACAGGCCTGAAGAGGGAGGACAAAAAGTAATGCAGATTCTTAGTCTGAAGGACAGCATCTAAAGCACTCAAAAATTGACCTAGTTGGCTTAGTAAAGTTATGAGGGAGACAAAGTATGACGTACCCAATCTTAAATTTTTATTTAGCTTTTGCTGCATACCATAGGCCTTATTTCTCAAACAATGCCAAAGCATTTTTATCTAGGTATTTTTCTCAACCGTGTGTTCTGAGAAAGTAAAATGGAAACGGGAGACAAAAAGGCCAAGAGAGATGGCACGATGGCAAACTAGGAAACTTGACAATACTTCCAACAATCTTTTTGAAAAATGAGATCTAGCACATACTAACCTATTGCTGTGCGGTTTGCACAGTAAAGGCCACTTATTACTTACTAGGTTTGTAAACAGTCAACTATTAGCCTATTGCCACAAAAACAGGAACAGCACTGATATTTACAAAGTCAGATGCTTGTTTTTCAAAATTAAAGCCTAGTTTTTCTGGATTTCTTCGCAGCCAAGTCCTTGATCAGATCACTAAAATCCAGTTTCCGAACAAGATCACTTTCAAGTGACACCAGAGTAAGATGATTCAGCCTGTCCTGTCCCATTGTGGACCTGAACCTATTCTTCACTAGCTTGAGCTTGGAGAAAGATCGCTCACCACTTGCATTTGTGACAGGGAGAGTCAGGTAAAGCCTCAAAGCAATGCTTACATTTGAGAAGATGACCTGCAAGTTTTTTTTTCTCTGAGGAAGCATAAAAGCTCTGTTGCAGATGATATATCTTTACCACTTACAAATTCCCTGAAATAAACAATCACCTCTGCAAAGTCAAACTCCAGATCAACTGAATATCTGCTTTGGGGATCAGATGCTCTCTTGCGCAGATCACCATCACTAAAGATGCGGCATGCAGAACAAAACACAGCCAGTGGAAGGGGAATATAAGAGCCATTGCCTTGATATGTACTCACCATTTACGAGCTTGCATTTGAAGTGAAATTTGGAGAAAAAACGTCTCTGTTGTTTGTATACTCATTCCAAAGCTTTGATATCCACATCCTTATTCTGGCAGAACTCCAGCCCTTTCTTAGCCCAGTATGCTCAGGCTGAATCATCTAATCATAATAATGATTAGACAGAGTACATGGTGCTTAACTGCGATGAATGTACTCTCAAGACCGTAAAGAATGATACCATTAAGAAAGTCTTTGACTACAAGTACCTCGGGTCAAGTATGATGAGTTTGGAGAAGGCCATAAAGATACGGAAGGTGCTGGCGTGGAGGGCTATGAACAACATGAAGGAAATCTGGAGTTGAACCTGACCAGAGGGCTTAAAAAGAGGGTCTTCATAGCAGCCAGAATCCATTCTCACGTTCTGATGCGAGACGTGGACACTCACCAAGACTATGCAAAAGTCACAACATGCTGGAGGAACTCAGCAGGTCGGGCAGCATCCGTGGAATACTGCCCAATCTGCTGAGTTCCTCCAGCGTGTTGTGAGTGTTGCTTTGACCCCAGTATCTGCAGATTATTTTGTGTTTACTATGTGAAAGTCTCTAGATGGTTGCTATATACGAATGCTCCGGATGGCTCTTGACGTGAGTTGGCAACAGCACATGACGAACGTCGAGCTCTATGACAACCTACCAATGCTCACCACTAAAGTCGAAGCGAGAAGACTGCAACTAGCAGGGCACTGTCTATGCCACCTCGAGCTACCTGCCAGCCGTCATCATATGGGAGCCCAATGGGAGGATGAACCCTGGGCGCCCTCCCAAGGCTATGGTCAACACGCTCCTAGAAGACAGCGACATGGCTAATGTAGATGAACTGAACACACTGATGAGGGAGAGGGAGAAGTGGAGAGTCCGTCATCGTGCTCAACGCCAGCCCCCTAGGCCTGAGTCGACGTACTAGTAGAATCAACTAATGTTTCCTTTCCCCAGCGAGCAGGATCAGTGTAAGGATCCTCAGTAGCGGTAGCGGTAACATTAACATTAATGGCGGCCTGACTCGGCTGTTCGGAGGCCTCTGTGGTTGGGAATCCCAAAGTCACGCTCTCTGCCTCTTCAACGTTAGTCGCTGACTGTGGCAAGGATGGTGGTCCTGTGCTAACGCTGGCTGTTGAACAAGTCTCCATTTGTCCACCAGTCTCAGACTGTGACGAGAGTGATGGTACTGCTGTATCATCGAGAACAGGTTTTAAAAATTCTGTCAATTTCAATGTCTTTTTTAATGCTTCTTTCTCACAGTCCTCTTTTTCTTGTTTCTTTTCTGTGCTCCACTCTCATATTTTTTTTTTGTCTGCCATGATGATAGCTACCTTTGGGCCCCTCTGCAGCTCTGGCCCCTGGGCTGCAGCCCAGCCTAGCCCTGCCTAAAGTCCAGCCCTGGTCACAGAGATACTCCTTTCATCTTGAATCAAAAGCATCTTCCTTTGCTAAATTTGCAGTATTGAGAGTATTGATAAAACTACGCTGAGATCACTAACTTAAGCAATCAGCAACATAGGTGCTCAATGTGTCAGTGAATTCACCAACTCAGTTTCCTATTTGTTATAAAAATTTAGTGAAATGCCCAATGAACAATTTCCAATAAACTATTTACAAAATGATTAGAAAAGTAAATAGTTAAAAAAGACAAATATTCGCATGAAATCACTGACTTACAGTTTGAAGAATTGTTTCATCCTCTGACATGGGCTCATCTGCCATTTGCTGCCCATCCTGCTGCAAAATTTAAAGACAAAGACATGTATTAAATGGCGAAAATATAAAATCATAAATATTAATTGACATGGTCCTAATTTTCAGGCATGTCAGTTTGAATCTTTAAATCTTCTAAATACTGCTTAATCTGAGTAGTTATAAAATATTATTTCCAACTAAACCTCACCAATCTGCTTAAGTGATATACTTAATAGATTAAGTCTGAAATATATTCAGCTGAAAGAATGATTCTACTTAGATGTACAATGAGAACTTTTCAGTTTCTGAAGCAACCAAGAATTGCCAAAATCCAATGCAAACTGAGTTGATGGGATTTTGCATTGCTTGCAAATCCTACATTGTTATACATTTTAAAAATAATTTTCCATGTTCCAATCATATTCAAGTGAACTTGAAATTAATATATTTGGAAGAAAACTTTCATTCCCATTGAAGATAAACACTTCATTTATTACAATTTACATGGGTAACCTGTAGAATACTATGTCAGAAGCCAATAACGGGGTTTGAAGACCATTTATTCAGCATTGTATTTTACTTCATTTTAGCAATACAGTGGCCTTTCCAGCCCTTCAAGCCACTCCACCCAGCAACCCCCAACAAACCTGATTAACCCCAACCGAATCATGGGATAATTTACAATGACCAATTAACCTACCCGGTACGTCTTTGAACTGTGGGAGGAAACAGGAGCATCTGAGGAAAACCTACACATTCCATGGGGTACAGAGTAGAGTCTCCTTACAGAAATGCACCAGAATTGAACTCTGGAACGCCCCAGGCTGAAATACTGTTGTACTAACTGTTGTGCTACAGTGGCACCAACTGAATTTTCCCTTAGCAGATCAAATTTTTTTTTTATATTTACAAAGGTATTGTTAAATGCAACATCTATACAATTTTCACATTCTACAGAGGCAGCTCTACCAATCAGCAAGATATTCACTTTCAGACCAGATGTTTTCTGGACCCTACACTTTTAAAAGGTTATTATATTTGTCAAGACAGTGGTCTATAAGTACAATTAGAAATTACAATTACATTTTCCAAATTAGATCTGTTAACTCAAAAAGATAATCCAGAAATTTTGTTCAATATAAAAATTATGGCCATGTTTCCTGACGATACTGCAAATTAGTGTGAAGTACAGAGCATAAAAATACAGCATTTCTTTTTAATAAATTAGGAAAATAACTTGGAAGCCTATATGAAAATGTTATGTTCATGTGATTTGTGACGAATAAATGACACTTCAATTTAAACCAATTATTACCAGATCAGTCAATAACCTTGTTTACAGTAGAACAATGTTTTATCCACATATAATCAAAGACCAAAAGAGCTATAAACAGCTACATCTAACTGCAAGTTATTTGTTTCCAGACGTTTCACAAAAATTTTAGTGATTACTCCAAACTGATGTTACCAAAGGAAATTCTGTCGAGATTGAACAGTGCACAAACCTTTGTCAAACTAGAAGACTATCAGTTCACCAAAATCTTCTTTCCACTTAGTAGACAGCTAGTCTCAATTCAAATCCACTCGTTGATGTCATTAAAAATGCACTGAGTATTACTGACAAGTTTTCTGAAACTTACTTCTTGTAATGTGTCTTAGGATGTGGTTAATATTGTTAACATAGTATTCGACAGCAGCTATACACTAACTTGAGGGCAGTCATTGGGGTCCCCTTTAAGACTCATCAGTTCACACATCCCCATAGGATCTTGCCTTGCTCAAATGCTAATACTCTTGTACATCTCTCCCTCACTACTTCTCCCCATCTTTTTCATGCAACTAGAATTGAAGCAGCATCAGAGTGGTCTTATCAATATAAGCAATTTATTGCCATCCGAAAGTATTTGTCCTCTTTTCAAATTCAGTCCTGTCAATCTTAGCATCCAGATTGCTTTTCTACGGCCTTTATTAACCAATGTCAATATTTTTTGAGAATTATGCAACTCTGGTGTGGGAGAGGAAACAAATGCAAGCCTGATCAGAGAGATGTAACAATCACTGAGATATGCATGAAAGATTTTAAAAATCACTTTAATCAAAAACCAGTACACCAATCAGACTGAATAATTTCCAAGCTCAATTTGAATTCAAATTATTTAGTTCAGGAATAACACCTACTACTGTAAATATACAGACACCTTAAAACTCACATGGCAAGACACTAATCCTATGGATTAGAGATAGATTCAGAAACAAGGCCTGGAAGTGAATGAACATTTTGTTAACCATCTATACAAAAATATTAAACTTACAGTGCATTACAGTAAAAATCACTCAGACGGAAGAGCTGAACGAGGTCTTGTCTACTACTGCTAAAAATCTAACTCCAGCACAAAGACAATACACTCACTTGCCTCTTACTTGAGAAACTTTATATCAGTGAAAAGTCAAAATGAAAATCAAGGCATGTACATCTACCAGAATCTAAACAGGAGTAAGACGTCGGAGGCCAACATTCATTAGAATTAGTGATAAGTAGCTTCAAGGTTAGTGACTTGCTTTTGTAACATTGATCTTATCAGTCAATTCAAGAATGTTCTAATATTACCTCCCAGTCCCGAGGTACATTCTGCCTCACCAACTGCAACAACCAGATGGCAGTGGCCTGGGACACCTTCTGATAGCACATGGAAAGTTAGTCATGGCAATGCAGATAATACCCATCCTATTATAGTTTCTGATACAGCATCTTTTGACTTCTAACTAGAAGCAGCACTAAGTGCAGTCAGAATGGACTAACTCACAATTTTAATGTTCATTACCAACATTCACTAATGTTCAAATTGACTATCTAAATGATCAGATCCAGCACTTTAAAACTAATTCAACATGCTACATTAGAAGCATAGATGCTGGAAATCAGAAAAACAAAATAGAATGCCAAAAATGTTCAGAAAGTCAGACAGCTTCTGTGGGGAAGTATTAAATTTTAAATCAATGATTCCTTGACAGAGCTTAACTGAGTCTAAATGTGAGGGCTTCTTTCGGCTCAAAGAACCTCAAGTGTGAGCAAAAGGCCAACTGGTATTCGGACTTCAAACTCCACACTGCTGCAACTCCACTCCCTGATGATGCTGCCCACAACCCCCACAGCTTTGATAGCTAGCAGCTTTGCTGGTTTAAAGTTGTCAACAAAATCCAGGCCCCCAAATTCGTTATTCTACCATCAAAGACCCAAACTGTTTAATAAGTACACAAACTAGTAGCAACACCACACCAAAATCAACTAATATTTAAATTGGAATCACCATACACTATACTAAGAGATCAAAAGTACTGAATTTCTGTCACTCTAGTAGTGAATGATGATGAATAATTAACAAGAGGCTGAGACAGAGCTGAATTCCAGAAGAGAAGAGCTGCCACCTTTGATATTGAAAGAAAATAAACAACTTGGAAAACAACACTTAATGAAATTGAAGTCAAGAGGGATCAGGAGTTTGAGGATGGTAGTGATTGTTGGAGGTCAATCAACATTGACAGGAGTTCCTCAGGGCAGATACCTGATTCAATCCACCACTTAGCTTGATATGCTTAAAGTAGGAATGTTTGCTGCTGATCAATTTTCTACTCTAATAAAATTCTAAGCAACCACGCAGTCTAGGTCCTAAATGGGCTCATAACTACTAAGTAACATCACCATCCCCAAAGATCCTTTGATGCTCAAAATCTTTGTAATCAAATCTCTCACAATCCACCAGTATCATGAACAACCAGCCACATAAATATTACAGCTACAACAGCAAATATAAAGACATGCTATTCTGTGGTAATTCATCTCCTGAATTGCCAAATTCTTTCCAAAGTAAATGTTCCTACTTCGCCCAAGACCACAAGCACATTTAGAGGTTTCCCCATTAACTTTATACAGATAACTATTTATGCTCATTATAGATGAGCATAATGTGAATATTTTAATTTGGCTGACACTGGCCAAACAAAAGATGCTGATAAACTAAAGCACACCTGACACCTCAACAAGTAATCTATGTAATACCAATCTGGTCAAGTGCTCAATATAAAATCAGATTATTCCTGAATGACAAATACGCTAGTGACAAATAAATAATTAGTAAGCAATTGTATCAGGAATTTAAGCACATCATGAAAAACACTTCATTGAAAGAAAAGGGGTCTTCCATGACTTACTTCACATTGTGATTGGATATTAGATGCTCAATTATCAATTGAGATGCAAGTCATTACTCATTTTAATCTTTGAACCAATACAATCTCAACAGATCAGTTTTTTAAAAAAAAATGCTGTTCTTGAGAGCTGCATCTTTTATACTATTTTTGAACATTACAGGCCCTTCAGCCCACAATGTTGTGCTGACCTTTTAACCTAATTTAGATTAATCTAACCCTTCCCACCTACATAACCCTCCATTTTTCTATCATTTGTGTGCCTCTCCAAGCTTCTTAAATATTGCTAATGTATCTGCCTCTACCACCACCTGCGGGCAGCACGTTCCATGCACTCACCACTGTGTAAAAACACTTAGCTCTGACAACCCTACTATATTTAAGCAAGGTCATTGGTTATAATAAACAAACAGCTAACACTCAACTGCAAACATTTTTATTGTTTATTTAGAGATATGGCAGTGTTACAGGTCCTTCCAGCCCATAATCTCGTACTGCCAATTACACCCAATTGACCAATTAACCCATATGTCTTGGGAATGTGGGAGGAAACAAAGCACCAGAGGAAACCCATGTGGTTGGGGAAAAAAATATACAAGCACCTTCCAGCCAGCAGTGGGAATGGAACCTAAGTCACTTGCAGTGCAACAGTATTACGCTAACCATTATGCTACCGCCCAAAACAGATACCAGTTGACTACAAAACCTAACAGCAGAAAACAGCTGATCTGTTGATCAGGATAAAGTAAACAAATTGTTTTGACGTATGTAAGGCAAATAAAGCTAATCTTTGAATCTGTAAGTATATTTTAAGACAACTGATGTGAGAAATAGTGGTAGGCTACTAAGCTTTTAAAATTTCTCTAAAACTCAATAAAATCATGTCTCATTTTATACTTCAAGTCTTTAATTATACACAATGGCTATATTGTTCTAAGCATCCATTCTTAACTCGATTAATTGAACTCCTTGCACATCACCTCAGTGCTGCTAGTGAGAAACATCACAGTCTTTATTGGTATGTTGCATTTCTGCTGTCTCATTGAATCGCATGATGTTGTTCCATACTCGGGTCAGATATGGGCAAATCAAGGAGGTACTAGCACAATCATACTGTCACCTCAAAACCAGAGAATAGGCAATCAAACTTAAGGACAAGTAGCCAGTAAACAAGCCTTATGAAAAGTATTAAGTGTCATGACTAGAAAGGCCTGAAGAATGGGGAAGACAAGACCAATACAATGAAAATATAATTACTGGTTGAAAATGGACCAAGGTCTGTCCAATTTACTCTTTACTATCCTGATACAATACAAAGGAGTTGTTCACGAACACAATAATCATGCTCAATTAATAAATTGACAGAGACGGTCATTACTGCAGCAAAACTCTCTAGTAATTGAGTTGCTTGATAGTGATGGAGCTGGACTTATTGTTATGTTTATGCCTGGACTTGCGTACTGTTGAACAGTGCTCAGTGCAAGTGATTACACTGGACATTTTTTTACTGTGATCGCAAGACCCTTTTGACCATTTGTAATACAGAAGACTGCAAGTCTGGTTCACTGGCAAGACCACAGCAGGGGAGCTGCATTGCCTCAGTTGTAGAGTAGGCTAGGCTTAGGCTGTGGGATCACTTGTTGCAGCCCATCAATACTGGGTTGGGGACTGCCCTTCTGGTATCTCCTCGGTGAAAGAACAAGCTGGACCAAGATAACTTGTCATCAATCTAGTCATGCCACACAGGGGTTTGGGCTATATTATTATAATTTTTCTCTTCATGAATTATGTTTTACTGAAATTGACCATATGTGCTATTTGTGCTATGTGCAATGTGCTTTTGGTAATGGCCCCAGAGGAACACTTTTTCATTTGACTATATTCATGTATCATTGAATAACTAAATTTGAACTTGAATCAAAGGTCCTACAAACATGCTACAGTTTTCATGTTGGAACATTCAACCTTGTGAATTGCTAGTACTGGAATAAAATGCCCTTTCTTATCTTTGAAAAGTGGCCAGAACCACAGCTACCAAAATTGTATAAACCACACAGACAGGAACTTCATCCACCAACCTATGCAAATCAACAGGTGACTCCCCCTTCAGCAACCCAGACTCTAAGATTTTTTAGTGTACTGGACTGCAGAATGGCAATAAATCTTTGAGTAGAAGTCTCTGGCTCAATCTAAAAACCGGACAACAAAAAACAGTTTTGTGATAGTGAGGGGTCAAGGGAATATTGATGAATATACTTAAAGAAAAAGATTACATGGGTTCTTCCACTTTTGATAACTGCGGTTATGAAGAGAAAAGATATTTCCAAGGCTTTCTTTGTCAATGACTCTGGAGAAGACCATAACAGAAAGGAGTAGAATTAGGCCATTTGGCTCATTCAGTATGCTCTGTCATTTCATCATGGCTGATCCATTTTTTGCTCTGAAACCCATTCTCCTGCCTTCACCCCATAAACTTTTGTGGCCTGACTAATGAAGAACCTATCAATCTCCATGTTAAAGAAACAATAATCTGGACTCCACAGCCACCTATGCCAACAAATTCTACAGATTTACCACCCTCTGGCTAAAGAATTTCCTCAGCTCCATGCTAAATGGACATCCATCTACTGAGGTTGTGCCTCTGGTCCTAGGTACTCCCACTATAGGAAGTATCCCCCACATACCCACTCTACCTAGGTCTTTCAACGGATTTCAAGGAGATGCCCCTCCCATTCTTCTAAATTCCAGTAAGTGCAGGCCCAGAGTCATGAAACAATCAAGAGATAACCCTTCCATTCCTGGAATCATTCTCTTGAGCCTCTTGTGAACCCTCTCCAATGTCAGCACAACCTTTCTTGGATAAGGGGACCAAAACTGTTCACAATACTCCAAGTGAGGCTTCACCAGTGCCTTATAAAGCCCCAGCATTACATCCTTGTGCTTATATTCTAGTTCTATCAAAATAAATGCCAACATTGCATTTGTCTTTCTCACCGCCGACTTTGTGCAGGACTCCCTAAAGGATTACTTTAGGGAGTCCTGCACAAAGTCCCTTTGCACCTCCGATTTTTGAATTGTCTGCCCATCTAGAGAATAGTCTACGCTTCTGTTCCTTCACCGAAGTGCATGACCATAAATTTCCACCTGCTATTTTTTTTGCCCATTCTCCTAATCCGTTTAAGTCCTTCCACAGCCTCCCTGCTTTCTCACCTCCTGCCCGTGTCATCCGCAAACTTGGGCATAATACCATTAATTCTATCATTCAACTCATTGACATATAACGTAAAAATAAGTGGTTCCTATACTGACTGACCCCTGCAGAATACTACCAGCAAACTACAAAATCCGCCCTTTCTTCCCACTCTTTGCCTCCTGCCAATCAGCCAATCCTCTATCCATGCTAGTTTTTAAAAGCTTCCCAATCAGTTATCTACCCACTAATTTTTGCACTTATATGCTCTTTTGCTTTTATGCTGTTTTCATCTTCCCTTGTCAGCCACTGTTGTCAACCTGCCTTTGGAAAACTATTTCTTTGAGATACATCTATCCTGCACCTTCTGAATTTCTCAAACTTTAGCCATTGTTGCTGTGCTGTCATCCCTGCTGATGTCCCCTTCCAACCAACTTTGGCCAGCTCCTTTCAAATGCCTCTGTAATACTGATACATCCAACTTCGCTCTCAAATTGCAGGGTGAGTGATCTTTATCTTACAGCTCCACAATCAAATCCAATTCATTACACAACAACCAATACAGAATGCTGTTTTCCCTATTGGGCTCTAAATGCTCTAAAAAGCCACATCATAGGCATTCTACAAATTCCCTTTCATGATCCAGCACAACCTGATTTTCCCTAGTCTACCTGCTATTGAAATCCCCCATGACCATTATAATATTGACCTTTTGACATGCATTTTCTATTTCCCATTACAATTTGTAGGCCACATCTTGGCTACTGTTCAGAGGCCCGCATTTAACTACTAACAGGATCTCTTTACCCTTACAGTCTCTTAACTCTACCCACAAGGATTTTACATCTTTCAATCCTATGTCACCTCTAAGGATTTAACTTTTTCCCAATAGAGGCACCCCAACCATCTGCCTACCTGCCTGTCCTTTCAAAACAACGTGTATCCTTGGATGTTAAGCTCCCAACTATATTCTTCCCCAACAGCTCTAGCAAACATAGAGGAATAAACTCAATTTGCCATTTTTAGTAACAAGACTGGTCACAAATTTCTAAAAGCCCAGCCTGTCAAGCTCAGCCAGCAGAAGCTTTCTGGGAAATCAGTGGTGCACATCACAGCTGAAAACTCTGACAGCCTAAAGTAGTTTTACTTAACTAATTACACAATAAATTATACTGACTTATTCTGCCTGTGAACACCATTGTGAAGAGATCAAGGCTTCAGGACAGCTGAAGGATTAATAATCATATTCCTTTAGCAAACGAAAAACCATTAATTAAACTGTTGGCTCATTCAAACAAGAAATAGCAAAATGATTTTTAATCAAGAACAAAGTATTAATTAAGACAATACTTAGTGAATTTCAGTTGAATAATTAATGTTGTTAAACTAGTAAATTAGTTCTTTGAAGTATTCAAACCAACAAAACTCAAAATGCAATGATGAACAAGACCTTCAAACTATTCTCAAGGCATGACCTTACAGATGTTCTCAGAAGCCTACAACAAAGGAAATCCTCAAATCCTACAAAAACATTTATGAATAGTGGAATTGTTTCATATGAAAACAGACAAATTACAAATGCAACGGGGCAATGAATTTATTATTCTACCCGCAATAAATATCTGCACATCCATTACCCAAATTAAAATCATTCCATTAGAAAATGCAAGCTATTTTTGGAAACTGCCATTTACACTTCCATTGCATATTACTATGCATCTTTTAAAACCAATTCTATGTTATATAGAAATGTTCCAAAGTGTTAAGTATACCTCATACTGTGAAGAACTGTTAAGTTGTATAGCAATACTAGCCTGACATCGAGTGGTGGAGTCACGTAGTGTTGTGCCCCTGTTTGGGCTCTCAGTTGGTTTCTGGCTGTGCAGAAGTTTACTTAGGGGAAACGATGTTGACTGTGAGGCAAAAAGATACATAAAGAGGAGAAACTTCATCTTATGCAAAAGCCAATGAACAACTTTAGGCAGAGTATATGTACTAGGAGATTTGCACTTCGCATGTTATCACTGTTATAAAAATATTAATAATGTCTGAATGCATAGTATGTAGCAATTCTGTTTCATACAGTGGATTCCAGTTAATTGGAAAATCGGTTAATCAGGGAAGCAGTTTATTTGGGACAACTCTAAAAGTAAAAAAGCTAAATCGCGAAAATAGGCGGGAGAATATTGCCAAACAACTCTTAACCAGCAGTCATGTTCACTTGTGTGGATTTAGACACACTGTGCTTAGAGAGATCAGTTTCTAAATAGCATCAGTTGTGTGTCTTTTCAAAAAGTGGCGATTTTTGTCAATGATAGTTGGCAAGAAATAAGCAGCAAGACAATTTGGAACTGTTTTGCCCACTGCAGTTTCAAGCACTCAGGCTTGGAGATGCTAGAAATGAGTGAAAATGAAATGATTTCACTACTTCAACAAGTTTGGAATTACTAAGAATTTGAAGGTATCGACAATCATCTTAAATATTACAATGAAAATGAACATTTGGAGGATGCAATCATCTAAAGAATGGTACAAAGGCAGTCTATCTGCACTGATTTTACTCATTTACAGTCAATCATAAGAACATGACAGATTAATTCCTCCGTCAATAATTATTAATAGTGTTGTGGTACTGTTGTAGTTTTGGTAGTGTTCTAATTTGTCTGTATTTCATTTGAATATACAAATTGTTACTCAGGTAAACGATGATTTATCATTTTTTTTTAAATGCCTTGTAACTACTTCTATGAAACTTCAGCTAATTGGGACAACCGCTTAAGTGGGCCAAAGTGTACAGGTCCCGATGTGTCCCAATCAACCAGAATCCACTATATTTACGCTATCTTGATTACTACATTTTTATGACAAATGAATAGAAATCAGTACCAACGCAATATATTAAAGGAAGCAATTATGCCAAAATCATACAAGTGTTGTAATTTTGAAAAGCTAAATTACTAAATATAGCACTTCCATTCATGCTAATTCTGTCGAGAATAGAAACCACCCTTCAGCCAATCGTGTGCATCAGCCATCAAAAATTTATCTATACTCTTCCCATTTTCCAGCATTCTAGCTATAACCTTTCATGAGAATGTAATTCAACTGCACATCTAAGCACTTCTTAAATGTTCCTGTACCGCCGTCTTCCCAAACTATGCATTCCAGATTTCAACCAACCTTTCGGTGAAAATTCTACCCTCCCACTCAGACCTCTCAAACATATACGCTGACACCTCGGCAAGGGGAAATATTTCTTATCTACATATCTATGTCCCATGTAATCTAGCTACTTTTGTCAGGACCTCCCCTCAGCCTTTTCTCCTTCAAACAAACTTGGCCTATTCAGTCTCTCATCATCACTGAAATGCTCCATCTTAGGCAACACCCTGCTAAACTTGTGCAAGTTTTTTCTCCCCCAAACGATATACAAAAAGTTTAGGACACTGTAAAGTTGGTTGGTGGCGCAGTGACATCAGCGCCGGACTCTGGAGCAAAGGTTCACGAGTTCGAACCCAGTCGGGCTGCTCCTGGGCATGCTTTCCAGCTGTGCCAGGTTGAATGTCGAGCTCTCAACTCGGCCTCGTTAAAAAAAAAAGATTGCGCTGTGAGAAGGACGTGGGGAACCACTCACAGGATCTTTCCTCCAAGACAACCACTTGAAAAGTGGTCACTGAGGCTCTGGCAGAGTATGGCACACAAAAAAAGTTGAACAATATAAAGCATACCTGCAGTTCAAAGTTACTAATTATCTAGAAATTCACTTGCACAACTGCAAAAAAAATTTTTCTCATGTTGTCAATTGTTTCATTGACAAATCTCTACTCTTTACATTGGTATATAAACAGCAACATCTTCTAGAGATAAGAAATCAGAAATAGACTTGGCTGCAGACCTCAACACCTATACCATCCCCAGCCAAAAAACAGTTCCAACATATTGCAAATAGAAGATTGTGACTTAAGCAGCCACATGGAATATCTCCAGCCTCAAACAGGCCATGCCACGAGGCTGACATCAATTCAAACAAGTCATTTCAAAATAAAACTTGGAACAATATCAGTCAACTATGTTGTTGTTTAGCTTGAAGATATGAGATACCAAGATCCAATAGTATAAGAACTTTATAAAGGTACAGTTGCTAAATGTTGAATAATTCAATAAAAGCCTAAAGTGTCCCAGGTTTTAATCAGGTTCAGAAATTTCAAAGTTTGAAGGCAACAGCAAAGTGCTAAGACACAGTTTTGCATAAGATGTCATGCAAATGAAAACAAATCAATAAATTAACTTCAAATGGATTCCAATTCTATTTTTGTAAGACAAAAGCAACCTTATAGAAATTACACAGTATCAAACTTTTCAGACATTGAATTAAAACTAAAGAACACAAAAACCTGAAAAATAGACTGTGAATGTAAAGTCAAAATGTAGATCCTTGAAAATTTAAACACCAGAAATGCTATAGATGCTGGATTCCTTCGTCTCCAGCCCTTTACCTTTCCCTACCTACCTGGCTTCACATATCACCTTCTAGCTATCCTCCTTCCCCAACCCCTCCCTCCACCTTTTTATTCTGACGTCTTCCCCCTTCCTTTCCAGTCCTGAAGAAGGGTCTAGCTTGAAATGTCGACTGTTTGTTCATTTCCACCAACGCTGCCTGACCTGCTGAGTTCCTCCAGTGCGTGTTGCCTTGAAAACTATGTTCTTTACTGACTGAAGGCTACATCATGTACTTGGCTTTGTTTGTAATCATGACTGAGACGGATCTCCCAGCCTATTTAACTGAAGACACAAGACACCCTATTAACAGTGATAACGATAAAGTTAAAGCAGACCAGAAAGCCAGACCCTCCTCGTCCACCCCACCCACACACTAGGATACAAATTCAAAACCTGAACATGCAATAAAATGGGGGGGGGGGGGAGAGAAAGGGAGAGGAAGAAAGTGTAGCGCGAGTGTGTGTGAGAGAGAGGGAGGACGCACGCGTGTGGAAGCGAAAAGGAGGTGTGTTTAGTGACAGTATGTGGGGACAAATGCGGTGAAGGGAAACAAAATGAAAATGTATTGGGGAGGGGAAGTGAGGAGACCGAGAGGAACGTATGAGACAAATGGGGAAAGCAGTGTAAAACGTCCCCTGTGGGAACCGGCGAATGGAGGGGAGGGGTAGCCGGAGATTGGAGGGCGTGGGGATTGGGCACTCTGCGAATGGGGGGGGGGGAAGAGAGAGATGAAAAGGAAAATAGTTCGGGGTGCGAGGGAAGATTGAGCTCGGAAGCTGAGGAGGAGAAAGGTGGTGGGAAGACGAGGGACTAACGGAACGTGTCTCGGGAGGCGGGGGAAATGACTCCGAGAGTGGGGGTAGAAGAGGCTGAGTGTCGATATTGATGGGACAGGAGGTTACTCGGACCGTGGAGAGACGGGACGAGGAACAGCGGGGCGCGGACAGGAAACAAAAGTTCGCGTCGGCCTGCCAGGGGGGTAACGGCTTACCTCGCTCTCCTTCTCCACGGCCAATTTCTGCCAGGGGTTCACCAGCTGGGCGAGCGGCATCTTCCCGGGAAGGGGCAGGGGCAGGGGCAGGGGCGGGGGCGGCCGCCTGGCGCACGGGACGGAGCGGGCGGGGGGGCTTGAGCGCTGCGGTTCCAGTCGGGTGGAAAGGTGCCACCGGCCGCGCTCTTCCACGCCTGTGCGACGTAGTTAGGCCTCGGGTCCCTCCCGTGCGTTTCCGTTCCCGGGTGCCGGATCAGCAGCCGTCACCCTCCCCTCCCTTTCTCTCCGCGCTCGCCTGCCGCTTCCGCTCTCAATATGGCGATCGCTCGCAGCACTACCTGTGCGCTAAAGCGAGGCCGTTGCGCGTCACCCCAACGGCATTCCCCCTGAGGGGCGTGGCTACACGCGTCTGCCAATCATCGTGGCCGCCAGGTGAATCGAACGCCAAGCGGAGGGAATGTGCATCTGCACTTGACATCCGGTACACCTGGATCCTGCTCCAAACATACAGTCTCTTGTTTTGCCACATCGTTCAAGGGGAAAGCAGCCACCTGAAACGATCTAGAATCAACTAGATCTGTTGCAGAATACAGAGGGAAGCAAGGAAGGAAAATGTTGGGAACTTGGTGGAGATCTTTGTATTATCTTCAGCCCTCTTTCGTTCAAGAATCACAATCACGCGCTGGGTGTTGCTTTGGATTTCCACCATCAGCAGATTTTCTCGTTTTCAGGCTTAACAAAAGACCATAAGACATAGGAGCAGAATTAGGCCATTCAGCTCATCAAGTCTGCTCCACTATTCCATCACGGCTGATCCTGGATCCCATTACACCATTGGCACATGTCATGAAATTTGCTGTTTTGCGGCAGCAGTACATTGCAATGTATGATAATTTTAAAACTATAAATTACTTTAAGTATATATATAAAATTAAATTAAATAAGTAATGCGGGAAGAGAGGAAAAATGGTAAGACAATGTTCCTGGATTTATTGTCCATTAAGAAATGTGATGGAGGAGGGGGAGAAACTGTTCCTAAAAGGTTGAGTGTGTGTCTTCAGGCTCCTGTGTCTCCTCCTTGATGGCAGCAATGAGAAGTGGGTTTGTTCTGTCTGATGGGGGTCCTTAATGATGGACGCCGCCTTTTTGAGGCATTGCCTTTTGAAGGTGTCCTTGATGATGGGAGGCTCGTGCCCATGATGGAGCTGGTTTTACAACTTTCTGCAGCTTTTTCCAACCCCGTGCGATAGCCCCTGCATACCAGAGAGTGATGCAACCAGTTAAATGCTCTCCACGTTACATCTGTAGAAATTTGCAAGTGTCTTTGGTGACATACCAAATCTCCTCAAACTCCTAATGAAATGTAGCCACTGCTGTGCATTCTGTGTGATTGCATCAATATTTTGGGCCCAGGATAAACATTCAGGGATGTTGACACCCGGGAATTTGAAACTGCTCACCCTTTCCGTTGCTGATCCCTCGATGAGGATGGGTGTGTGTTCCCTTGACTTCTCCTTCCTGAATTCCACAATCAATTCCTTGGTCTTACCGATGTTGAGTGCAAGGTTTTCGTTGCAACACCACTCAGCCAGCTGCTCTACCTCTGTTATATTTTGTAATTCTAAAACATAAGATCTAATTGAAAGAAATTCTGGGAAAACCTGTGTACTTTCTTAATTTTACTTTTAGCGAGGTGCGCACGTACAACATGGTGGTGTGATTATGTGTGCCACTCATCTATATATTCATTGAGTCATCTATATATGCACACACGGAGTATACTATACAATACAACTACTATACACGTACACACAGCGTAGCAATTTTTAAAAAATCTCCCATTCAGGCCTAAAGATTTAATCACCATGGAGGATTTTGTAGTCTTTTGGGATAACATCTTTCCTGACAAGGGCGGTCACTCTGTTTGACAGGTGAGACTTGTGGCTGTGAAACAATTTCAGGTTCTGGCACCTCCTCTATGGTGGTTGTAGGAGTTGACTCTGGGACTGCAGGAAGTGGTTCTGGCAGCTCTGGACACCTTTTTTCTCTAACAATTGACTCTGATCTCCTCAACTGGTCAAGGTATCGTCTCCAGATGACAACATATACAATCTCCACTGTGAAGGAAAGTGGTCCAGTCCTGTCTTTAATCTTCCCAAGTACCCATTTTTGATCACCTCTGTAGTCCCTTGTCAGGACTGCTTGTTCAGGAGTGAAACTTTGAGCCTCCTTGTTTGAGGAGCCCTCAATTTGTCTCAGATCAATTTGTCCTGCATACCTCTTCTCAGCTTGTGTTTTAGGAGATCCTGAAGGGACAACCCAGGAATAGCATAGCTGGTGAGTTGTTGGTTGAGGAGTGTGCTGAATTGCAATATGCAAGGAGGAAATTAGCAGGCGTCTGATTCAGTGTTTTGCTGACGTTGCTCACAGTGCGTTCTTTAGACTCTGGGCAAACCTTTCCACCAAGCCATTTGTAGCTGGGTGGTATGGCGCAGATGTAATATGTCTTATTCCATTCATTTTCAGCAATGACTGAAACTGCGATCCATTGTCAATGACTAAGTGTTATGGAACACCAGTCCTTGAGGAGAGGTTTCTCAACACGTAAACAGTGTGTTAGGCTGTAGTGGAGGCAATTGGGAACACTTCTGGCCACTTTGTAGCTGCATCCACTACTACCAAGAAATTTGTGTCCATAAATGATCTAGCAAAATCCACATGAATCCTCTGCCAGGGCAATGCAGGCCATTCCCAGGGATGGAGAGACACTACTCTTGGCACCTTCTGGATATGTTGACATACCGAACACTGCATGGCAAAGTTCTTGATTTGCTGAACTATCCCAGGCCGTCAGGAAAGGCTTCCAGCCAACATTTTCATTTGACCACGACTAGATGACCAGCAAGTAACTATTCCAACACTTTAATTCTCAGCTTCAACAGCTTCAAAGGTACAACTCTCAATCCCCACATTGGAACATAAGAAGTAGGAGCAGGAGTCAGTCATCTGGCCTGTCGAACCTGCTCCACCATTCAATAAGATCATGGCTGATCTGACCATAGACTCATCTCCACCTTCCTGCCTTTTCCCCATAACCTTTAATTCCGCTTCTAAGCAAAAATCTATCCAATCTTGTCTTAAATATATTTACTGAAGTAGCCTCCACTGCTTCAGTGGGCAGAGAGTTCCACAGATTCACCACTCTTTTGGAAAAACAGTTCCTCCTCATCTCTGTCCTAAATTTACTCCTCTGAATCTTGAGGCTATTCCCCTAGTTCTAGTCTCACCTACCAGTGGAAACAACTTTCCCGCCTCGATCTTATCTATCCCTTTCATAATTTTGTATGTTTCTATAAGATCTCCTCTCATTCTTTGGGACTCCTGCAAGTACAGTCCCTGGTGACTCAATCTCTCTTCATAGTCTAACTCCCTCATCTCTGGAATCAACCTGGTGAACCTCCAAAACCAGTATATGCTTCCTCAAGTAAGGAGACCAGAACTGCATGCAGTACTCCAGGTGCGGCCTCACCAGTACCTTGTACAGTTGCAGCGTAACCTCCCTGCTCTTAAATTCAATTCCTCCAGCAATGAAGGCCAATGTTCCATTTGCCTTCTTGATAGCCTGCTACACCTGCAAGCCAACCTTTCGTGATTCATGCACAAGCACTCCCAAATCCTTCCGCACAGCAGCATACTGCAATCTTTTACCATTTAAATAATTATCTGATAAGGCATAAGGCAACTTCCGTCAAGGGAAGTTCATCCCTGCGATGGTAAAAATGGAAAAGGGATTCCATGCACATCCGTTCCTCATTGTCACTGTTCTGTTTTGTAACTCCCAAACATAAAAAAGACTAATTGAAAGGAAAACGCAGAGCCAGGATAACTTGTGTACGTTCTTAGTTTTACTTTTAACAAGGCATGCTTGTATGAAGTGGCGTGATTACACACACCATTTACGTACTTTTACATATAACCTGCAATGTATTATGTAAACAACAAAGAATGCCTAATCAAACAATATATTTACAATATTACTCAAATATTTCTGAAATATTAAATACAGAACAATCTTGCTGCTGTATGACTCCTCGTCACCATCTGAAATTCTGCCAACAATAGTTGTGCCGTCAGCAAATTTATAGATGGCGTTTAAGTTGTGCTTAGCCACATGGTCATGGGTGTAGAGAGAGCAGAGCAGTGGGCTAAGCACCCATCCTTGAAATGCGCCATTGTTGGTAGGTACAGAGGAGGAGATGTTATTTCAGATCTGCATAGACCGATGTCTCTTGGTGAGGAAGTCAAGGACCCAGTTGCAGAGGGAGGTACAGAAGCCCAGGGTTTGGAGTTTGAAGATTATGTTGAACGTTCAATAAACAGCAGCCTGATGTAGATAGTACTATTGTCCAAGTGATCCATGGTGGCATGGACAGCCAGGAGACTGGAAATTAGTGAGTGTTGTTCCTTTGCTTAAGAACAGCAAAAGAGACAATCCAGGAAAATATTGAAGATATTTCAAAAAGTTTGGATACTAGGGCTATCATGCCTTGAGGTCCTGCACACAAATTTGGCTGAGTTTTTTTGAGGAAGTGACCAAGATGATTGGTGAGGGTAAGGCAGTGCATGTTATCTCCAAGGACTTTAGTAAAGCATTTGCCATGTCCGTTATCGTAGGCTGGTCCAAAAAGCTAAGTTATCGTAGATCTACCATCATTTATTAGATTGGCTTGGTTAAAAACGGGTATTGATAGAGGGGTATTTCTAAGACTGAATGCCTGCAAGGCTGCTGGTGTTCCGCAAGGAGGAGAGCTGGGACTTCTGTTGTTTGTACATATAGATAAAAAGGAAATTGTAGATAATCTGATTTATAAGCTTGGAAGTGACACAAAAAATACTGAAGTTGTGAATAACATAGAAGGTTGTCAGAGGACACAGTGAGGTATAGATTGGAAGTTTGGGCAGAGAAACGGCAGATGGAATTTATAAGAGAGCTAGGACCTTTGACCAATGCCACCTGGCCACCCCCAATTTAGACCAAGGGACAATTTACAATGACTAACTCACCCTCCAACCGGTAATTCTTTGGACTGTGGGAGGAAACCGGAGCACCCTGAGGAAACCCAGACGGTCACGGGGAGAATGTACTAACTCCTTACAGGCAGCGGTGGGAATTGAACCCTGGTTGCTGTTACTGTAAAGCCTTGTTGCTAACCACTATGTGACCATATTTAATCCAGATGAGAATGAGGAGATCAATTTGGGAGGTTAATGAAAGGGGAAAGTATACAGTTAATGGCAGGTCCTTTGGGACTATAGGTGTACAGAAGGTCCTTGAGGTGCAAGTCCATTGTTCTTGCATAGGGAGATGCACAGAAGTACATCAAGTGGAAGAGGCATGGAATACTTGCCTTCATTGGTCAAGGCAACAAACATAAAAGTTGGGAAGTCATGTTTTAACTATTTAACAATTTGGTTGGGGCATATATGGAGTAGTTTATGCAGTTCTGGTCTCCCTAATTTATTATTGTCACATGTACCAAGATACAGTGTAAAGCTTGTTTATACAGATCAGATCATTAGTGCCTTGAACTAGGTAAATCTATACCAATGCAGAATAAAGTGTAAAAGCTACTGAAAGAGTTTAGTCTAAGTAGATGTGAAAGTGGAACGTTATAATGAGTCGTGGGGTGAAACCAGTTGAAATGTATCTTTCTCAGCAAGTTGCAAGCCTTGCCAAACAGTGCATTCATAGAAAGCAATTCATGATTATATAGCACAGAAATGGACCCTTTGGCCCAACTTGACCATGTTGATCAAAATCCCTATCTAAATTAATCCAACTTACCTGCCTTTGGCCTATATGCCCCCTAAATTTTTCCTATCCATGCACTTTATTCCAACAGAATGTTTCTTTTAAAAGATGGTAATTGTCCCACCTCCACTGGCAGTAGGTTACATATATCCTCCGCCCACTGTGTGGAAAGACTTGCTGTTCAGATCCCCTTTAAATCTTCCCCTTCTCACCTGAAATCTAGTTTTAGACTCTCTACCCTTGGAAAAAGCCTGTGACTGCTCACCACCATTAGGTCATCCTTCAACTTCCTTTACTCCAGGGAAAATAGTCCCAGTCCATCCAAACTGATAACACTAGTGCTCCCATCTAGGCACTGTCCTGTGAATCTCTTCTGCACTCTCTCTACTTAAACACATTCTTCCTTTAGCGTGATGACCAGAACTGCACTCATTACTCCAAGTACAGTCTAATCAGTGTTTTGTACATTTTAAATTACTGAATGCCATCTAGGAGTGGAGAGTTGCCACTTGGGAGCAGACTTCTTGCCATCAAAGAGCAGGTAGTTATGGTTGTGAGTTGACTGCATGAATCTGTGCAGGTCTGGAAAAATAATGTAATGTTATTCACATCAGACAGCACAGTAATTGGATGCTAGGTTGTGGGATAATGCCAGCAGTACTGTAGACTAAATCCTGTTCTCTTTCAGTGTGTTAGCATTTTTCTACAAACCATTGGTTTTCCTTTTGTAAATACTGAAAGAGAGAGATCTCCTACCAGTGGGCAATAATCAGAAGTAGTAACTGAGTAAAGCAATTTAAAATTAAATGGGAGAGCATTGTAGTGTAGTTAGTGTAATGTTTTACTGCTATAGCTGTAAGACCAGGTTTCAATTCCTACTAGCGCCTGTAAGGAGTCTGTACGTCCTTCCTGCGACCACGTGGGTTTCCTCCAAATGCTCTGGTTTCCTCCGACAACCCTACAAATCAGGGTGAGTAAGTTGTGGGTATGCTATGTTGGTGCCAGAAGCATGGCAACATTAATGGGCTGCCCCAGCGCATCCTCAGTGCAAACAATACATTTCATTGTATGTTTCAATGTACATGTGATAAATAATGCTAATCAATCTTTAATCTATCTAAAGAGCTACCTCAAAGTAAAATCATGTCTGTAAAGTTCCTAAGTTTCCTTAAACAGAAATAGTCACAATATTATTTTTGTTAACAAATTTCTCAGGCTCGGTTCACAGAAATATACTACAGTGATGATGAAAAAGCACTCAGAGAGTCTCCCATTTTCCCTCTTTCTTTATATTCCCTGTTTTCCTGCAACTTATTTACTTCCACATACTCCCATCAGCTTCCCTATTATATTTTTGTTTGGTCGTTAACCTACCCAAAGGGATAAGAAACAGTAGCTCATTATCAAGTCTTTGGGATGTTGAAGGAAATTGGAGCTTCCAGACAAAAGCCAAAGAGCCTGCAGACATCAACCGAGTTCAGGGTTGAACCAGGTTGGTTGAACTGCTGTCCCACCATGCTTTTATTGTCAGTTATTGTTCAGCAGCCAGGTTAATAGCAGACTTATGTTTGCCAACGTTTAGTGTAATGTCCATCCTCTTGTATATTTAAGTGAATAAGCTGATGAGGATTTGAAGCTTGTCCTCCAAAATCACATGTACCATATGTGTTGTCTCTGAATTGTAGCACAATGACTGATATTGGGATCGTTAGGGACTATTCTGGAGTTATGTGAATATAGTAGATATTAATTCAAATACTAATTAGTCTTCTCTTCTTATTGTAAATTGTAAGCAGTGCATCGAAGTTAAAAGCACAGACTGGCCCACAGACTAAGAACAGTGATTTGCAAAATGGCGACCATGAGACATTTACATATATGTCAGCCAAAGTGTTAAGACAATGGGGTTGTGTTAATTGGCCTGCAGCAATCCAGGCAACATGAGCTAAGTTGTTTGTACCATTGTGACTTGAGTTCAAGCTGGCAGACAAGGCTGATGTTGTCAGATTGCATATCAAACATGGTCACTAGTATATCCTAATAGATGAGATATTTGTGTACTCAGAAAGTCAGCTCACACAAACACTAATCTTGGGTGACTAGCCCTCACTCTTCAGTAGTTTTAGATTGTCTGTGTTAAATAATTTCCCTGTGTTTCACTCCGGAGAAACATTGTATCATTTCTTAATGCATGTATGCATTTCTAAATGACAATAAAAGAGGACTGAGTGTTCTCATAATCTAATTTAATTTAATTTCTCCCAATAAGGGTGTTTGAACATTTAGAACAGTCTCCCTCTGTAGATATGTAATTCAAGGGAAATATTGCCAACCCAAAATATTGAAGTAAACAATGCTATTATAATTACTGAAATTATATTGAATCACCTGCTGTTACCTTTGATCTTAATGTGATGTACATTTGAGTTTGTGAGACTCTACTGTGAGAGGCTTAAGGAGAATGACTGCTTGTTGTGATAAATAAGAACTTCTATATCAGCAGGTTCAGTGTCTCTCTAGTGTTTTCGAACACAGTCACAACAGAGGTGACCTTCAACCTGGATTGTAGGTAAAGCAGGTTGAACAGATTCCCATTCATCCTATAGGTTAGCTCCAAGTTAGTGCGAAGTTTTTTTTGGAGAAGAGGATATAATATTACCATGAGAAAGATGCTCCATATTCCTTTAAGGGGGAATAATTTTGAACAGGTCAAATGTATCTTTACTTCAAGGAATCTTTTTATACTATGTGGATTTTTACATCACTTTGACAAATGCTGATTTGGTTTAAGATCAGTGGATCACCGCAGGCTTCAGTCATTTAATTAGCAAATCAATAATGCATTAAATTCCAATGCCTTTAATACAGTCAATGTTCCATCTTTATATAATACCGCAATAATATCACTACACATCTTGGGAGTTACGAGGAAACCGGAGCATCTGGAATATATGCCAGGGAGAAGCCAAGGTCAGGATCGAACTTGGCCCATTAGAACTGTGAGGCAGCAGCTCCACTGGCTGCACCATTGTTCTGCCTTTACTACTTGGAACTAAACTTGGTAAATTAAGAGGCCAGGCAATAATTTGGTTGTTGACTTCTGTGAGAAAGCGAGGGATTGTGATAGAAAATATATGCATAATTCTACAATTTAATGTCTTGATTTATTTCAAAGATAAGAAGTGAGAGGAGATCTGTAACACTCACCTGAACTAGCCAATTGTGATTCTAGTTTTTACAGCCACAATGGACTCTTAACAATAACAACTTCCATTTATATGCAGCAAAAATCCCCACCAGCTCCTTGAGGGTTATAAAACAAAAACTGTCACAAGCCACCTAAAGAGACATCAAAACAGACTAACAGAAGCTTCTCCAAAGAGGTACGTTTTAAGGGGTGGGTAAAAAAAAGTAGAAATCATGGTAGAGAGAATAGGAGATTTTTCAGAGGCATTCCTAAAGCTTAAGGACTTGGAAATTAAAAACATACAGTAGAGACATGTGGTAGAATTATTAAAATTGGGCATGATTAAACAGACAGAAATGGAGGAATGCATATTTCTCCATATTATGTTGCTGGAGGGAATGATAGAAATACGGAAGTGTGGGATCATAGAAAAATTTCGAAACAAGTATAAGAATGTTAAAATCATGGTATTACTTGACTGGGTCCGTGTGTAACTTACTCAAAGAGTTGTACTGACCGAAAAGGATTTGACACTACTTAACACACGGTCAACAGAGATTCAGAAGTCCTCAATCTCATGGCAAGTTGTTTCTGAGAAACCAACGATCCTTCATCAGGATTGGACAGGAAGGGAGCAGAAGCCAGAATAAAGTTAGCAGGGGGGAAGAAGAGGTAAGCATACTGGCTAGCAGCAGGTGAAAGGTGAATCTAGGTGAGGGGGAAAGTGGGTGGGTAGGGGAGGGGTATGAATAAAGAAGCTGGGATAGGATAGGTGGTAGAGGTAAAGGGTTGAAGAAGAAGGAAACTAATCGGAGATTACAGTGGATCATGGAAGAAAGGGAAGGAGGAGGGGCACCAGAGGGAGGTGATGGGCAAGTGAGGAGAACAAGAACAGAGAATGAAAAAAGAGATGGGTGAGAGCATTGCTATTGATTCTGGTTTATTGTTGTCACCAAGATACGGTGAAAAGCTTGCCTTGCGTACTGTTCATACTAATCAAATCATGACACAGTAGAGCAAAGTAACACAATAACAATGCAGAAAAAGTGTAAAAGCTACAGAGAAAGTGCAGTGGAGATAAACAAGGTGCAACATTATAACAAGGTAGATTGTGAGATCAAGAGTCCATCTTATCATCATAGAGTCACATTTTGCCCCACCAAGTCTACACCAACCATCAACCAAACATTCACATTAATCCCATGTTAATCCTATTTTGTTTTCCCGATAGATTTAACTACTCACCTGTTTACTACTGGCAACTTACAGTGGCCATTTAACTTACGAACCTGCATATCTTCGTGATGTGGGAGAAAGCTAGAGCACCTGGAGGAAACCCATGTGCTAACAGGGAGAACCTGCCATCACCTCCCTCTGGTGCTCTTCCCACTTCTCTTTCTTCCATAGTCTTCTACCCTCTCCTATCAGATTCCCCCTTCTCCAGCACTTTATGTCTTTCACCAATCAACTTCTCAGCTCTTTACTTCACCCCTCCCCCTCTCCCAGTTTCACCTATCACCTACCACTTTGTACTTCTTCTTCCCCTCCCCCTACCTTCTTACTCTGACCTCATCTTTTTTCTCCAGTCCTGATAAAGGGACTCGGCCCAAAACATTAACTTTTTACTCTTTTTCTTAGATGCTGTCTGGCCTGCTGAGTTCCTCCAGCATTTTATGTGTGTTGCTCAAATAAAAACCTTATTTGACTACCCTAATTTATACAATTTATTTTAAAATTTCAGTCTGGGATGTTTCAGGATCAGGTAGAATAATGAACGTAACTATTAGCGCAAAATGCAGGAACAACAACAAAGTTTGTGAGTTGGATAAATTGAATGTTCAGCATACTCAGCACATTTAAGATAGTTCTGACCAAGCTTATTTTATGGTTTCCAGCTATTATATTTCAGCAAACGCACCAGAAATAATCATCTTCCATTTGGTAATTCGCTGAATTATTCAAACATATGAAAAAAGGTTGTGTATTCGTGTATTATCATGTACAAAGCCCTTCAGCGTTTTACAGCTTTTGAAGAATGTCAAAGTATTGTGCAGAAAAGGTGTAACTGATTTCCTCAAAGCAGAATCCTGGTATCAACAAAATAAGTGATCAATTTCAAATGTTAGGCTTCTCATTCAAGGTCTTTACCAACTCTTTCGAACAGGCAGCAGTCTCTCAGTATTCTGTACTAGAGCAAATCTAGGTTTTGTGTTTTAGCTACCCGGTATGACATAACCTCTAACAAAGGGAAACTGATAGATAACTTTCATTCTCAAGGAGATATTCTAAAAGTAACTGAAGATTCAGCAGCATTTAAAGGGCAAACTGCAAACAACTTCACTCCGACATTTTCTGAGTCAGACAATGTGCTGTTATGATCACATTTTTAATAATGCTGATGTGCATCTGATGTGTCTATCCAGGTATTTCTCTGTGCAAAAATAATCTCTGCTACCTTTGTCAGACAAGATGATATTATAGAAAAACAAAAACACATAGGTGCTTGACATCCGAAATAAAAACAAAATGCTGGAAATACTTAGCAGGTCAAGCAGCATCTGTGGAGAAAGAAATAGAGTTAGTTTCAGTTTAATGAACTTTCAACAGTTCTGATAAATGATGATTTTGTCTGAGAGGATATACTTTGGCTTGTTGGTCATTTCTTGCCTCTGAATCGATTCAGTACAAAGCACAGACTTCATTCCCGTTAAGTCTTGGTTTTAGAGCTCTAGTTATAAATTCTGCATTAGTAACACTAAACAACAAAGATTTTGCTTCCTGAATACATTTGGGTGTATCTTATGGATTTTGGGCTGCTGAACATGAAAGTCACCATGAAATTTCCCTATCACACACCATTTTTTCAAAATCGCCTATATTTGTTATTTCAATTTCATAATTCAAATCAGAATAACTGATGCCAAGATTAAGAAAGGCATTTTTGTTGGTCCACAAATCAAACAGGCATCAATGACTGGCAATTTGAAGAACTTTCAGTGGGACCGGAGAAAATTGCATGGAAGGCATTCAAGGACGTTGCTGAAATTTTTCTTGACAACTACAGAGCACCAAACCATGTGCAGCTGGTTGACAAGATGCTTCAAACATACAAAACTATGAAGTGCAACATGTTACTAAAGGTTCACTTTCTGCATTCCCATTTAGACTTCTTCCCTGCAAATCTTGGTGCTGTCAGTGACGAGCATGGTGAAAGGTTTCACCAGGACATTGTAATCATGGAGAAATGGTATCAGGGCAACTGGAATCCATCAATGCAGGCTGATTATTGTTGGACACTTAAGCAAGAAGCCTCAGGCACTGAGTACAAACAAAAATCATCAACAAAACATTTTTAGCTTGGTTGAACTATTGCAAAGCATCAGCACCATTATACAATTAAATGCATTATGTTCAATAAAAGTTGATTCTCCAAATTCCTACATGATACAAGTAGACTGAAATTTTGTTGGTGTCCAGCTTCAAGTGGTCTCTAACAAACAAAAAAAATTCAGAGGAAGCAACACTTTTGAAAAAAAATTGTTGCCTAGTATATCAGATGCATGTGGGTTACTCTCCTACAAGGGAGGATTTTGGGGCTGATTTAGAACTGATCACCCCATCAGTGATATACAAATGGTTATAATGTTTCAGACTGTTGATCACTCATCAATCCTATAATACCTCACCATTTTATGCATAAACATGAATTCATATTATGCAGTCAGATCTATTACTCCCCTATAAGGAAAATACACATAACAATATTAAAGATAGTAAATACTTCTAAGATCTTTTAAATATTCCCATTAAGAATAATTGTTTCTGATGATATATCTCCAGATAATAATTAATTCAGCTTATGATATAGTTGGAAATGGTTCATTGATTTATGTAAAGAGTGAGTCTTGATTTATAGCTGCACTTAACCCCCAGCGGAAGTCTGTATCCTATTTCTCATTGAATTTCCACTTGACACTTTGCACCAGGCCACAGTCTTACTATGGGAAGCCATTGCTTTTGATGTTGGGCTGAGGATGGGAGGGTGAGGAGTGGGTGCAAAGGAGAAGATCATGCGCCAGGATGATTGGAGTTTGGACTGACATTATGATGAGACTGAATGGGCTGGGCTTAGTATAGCATTGTCCAATACGTTCCTGGTTGAGCATTTTAATGAGGCTAATGACATTTCTATGGATTGAACTACTACTCTTTAAACTGCTGCTGAGAAACAAACTATTTCACATCAAATAAGACAGTGATAATAAAGCTGATTCCGAGTATGTGAATTGATACTGTGCTGAACCAGAGTTCTCAAACCTCATGTTTGCAGAACATCTGTATGATAGTATTTTCTCAGGATCTTCTGCAAAGTGGGAAGATGGGAAGAGCAGTGTGCAAATTTCTTCATGATCGCTGTGAATAGTTTAACTTATTTAGGATACTAAATAGCAGTGGATGATTGTCAGATTAATGTACCTGCATTACACACAACCTTTTTTATTGATATTAGCATGGTGCTTGGTGCATTGACATTTGTAGCTCCTGGGAAATCCCTTTCATGAAGCACTGGACTTCAGACCCTGACTCATTCTCTCAGGTTTGATGTGTCACTAACACATTCCTTGAATAATATGCTTCCTGACCTTTTCTTCTACAGTCTGCCACTATATCTGCAGGAAGAGAGTCAGACGATTTACATTAGCAGGGATGCACAACATAAGGTTAAGAGAGTTTGTGGCCAAAAATCCATAGATTGACCAAAAATGTGGATTTGTTGCAGGCTCTGAGAGAACCAAGGCCTTGCAAATGTATAAAAATGTGAGGACAGAGAGTTGTAAATATGCACATGACCCTTGGTGGCTTTGTACTCCTCACACTTCGACAGTTTCATATATAACATGCACTTTTTATGTCTGAGTTCTGTCCTCAGAAACCTTTCAAAATGCTATTAGTTAAATATATTGAAAGAATTGAAAACCCTCAGAAAGACTGCTGAAGGATTGACTTATTTTTACATGGCATTTGTGTCAAAGGTAACAATTCCTTGGTTTGAACAGAAAGCTGGGATATTTCTAAAATTTTATTTTTCCCACCGGGCATGCAACCTGATTGTGAATATGTAATTTCTGTTAAATTGTTTCCATACATGTAACATTATGGAAGTGAAAGGTATAATCCTGAGTAGACTTTTGAAGTTGTTTCTGACTACCAAGAATGTAATGCAGAATTATGACATAATATTTAAAAATTGTTATCAAACAGCTAATGCAGATACCAGTCAAGAGAAGGGAAGAGACCTGAAGTCCTGTTTGTGCAAGTCAGGAGGTGAGGAACAGTCCGTTACAACAAGGGGAAGACATATGTTGGAAGGTAAGGCATAGAGACAAAGGCACTGTATCAGCGGATTGACCCCCAGTATGACCTTGAGTATATGAAAGGATCTGCTTTTAGCACACAAGGGTAGAGAGAGAAAGGAAAGGAGCATCTCATTGTCAGTGGTTACATTAATATTACTGTAATCTCTCAATTTAAGAAAGGGTATTTCACTACATAATGAGGATTTCTTTTCTCTTTCAAGTACTAAAAATCCCCAGCCAGAACTTCTGCAATGAGATATATATGTTAACAGGAGACACTGGCTCTACATGATACCTTCAGCCCTGCCATAACTCTACACCATTAAATTTTTAGTGGCTCTATTTTGATGCTGCAATTTTAACTGTAACTTTTCTGTGCATTTCGTTGCAATAACAATGCACACAGAATTTATTTTCAGACTTTTGGGGAGGTTTAACTTCCCCTTTCACAAACTGTTCCCTTCAAACTTCACCACATCCTTCTTGAGAATGTACATTTCCTCTAGAGAGAAATTTGCTTGGTAGATAGATAGGAAGGGGAAAATATATCTTTGGATGATTTTACTACCGCTTTACATCTCTAATCATGTAATCACTTTCAACATGCCAGTTTTGTGTAAATAAAATGCCTAGATTCTACATAATGATTTGTCAGCAGACATTAATTCAACTGAATCACTAGAATCTTTCAGGGAAAGGAAGCTGCCATTCGTACCCAATCTGCGTTCTTATGTTAAATTTGTTATCCCATCAATGTTGTGGTCTCTTTACTTTTCTTTGAAGTGGCCTAGTTATGCCACCCACTGAAAAGTCAAAAAGAGTTTACCATGACACCCACGCCCTGTGAATGAAGATGAAAAATATTTCCAACCTTTCAGCAAGATGAAAATCACAATTTTTTTCAGTAAATCATACTCCCACAATATTAGAAACATTAGCAAATAGCAGCAGGAGTGGGCCCCTCGGCTTCCCAGCATTTCCCTGCCATTCAATATGATCATGGCTGATCTCCTTGTATCTCCAGTTCTTATCTCCTAGTATCTCCAGTTCTTATCTCCTTGTATCTACCGGTTCAGCATGGCCCTCAATCCCTCGATCTTTCAAAAATGTATCTCCTCATCTTTATAAACTCCTAATGATCTGACCCTCACAAGTAAACACAGCAGGGAATTTCAGACATTCACCACCCTCTGTGTGACCTTCCTACACACCACAGTTTTAAATGACCACCTTCTATTTTTGTGGTTGTGTCCCCTTGCTTGTGATTAATACCCAATGAGAGCATTTTGACATCTGCATTTTTATGATCCTAAAGGTCTTCAATGTTTCATTAAAATCAACATGCTTCCAAACTCTAAGAAAGAAAGCAACACACACAAAATGTTGGAGGAACTCAGCAGGCCAGACAGCACCTATGGAAAAGAATATAGCCAACATTTCGGGCAGAGTCCCTTCATCAGTTTCTAAGAAAGAAACATTATTTTTAGCTACTTGGGATAGAGCAATCGTTTCTTATAAACAAGCTGGCCTCCTGAGGTTAAACAAATTCGTAGAAACAGCTCATTTCATTTCATGTAGAATACAGAATCAACAGAGGTTTGGTAAGTCAGTCCACTTGCCCCATTGCATAACCAGAGGTGATGGACAAAAAAATACTAGCCTTGCCAGTAATGCATATATTGTGATAATCTCTACATTGATAAGTTACTTTAAGAGATGTTGTGATCTATTATAACTAACATTGCCTAATGGTTAGATGATTGTGCAAGATACAATGGCTTTGCACATAAACGGATACATAAGACCATAAGATACAGCAGTAGAACTAGGACATTTGGCCATTGAGTTTGTTCCACTATTTCATCATGGCTGATCCATTTTCCCTCTCAGCCCCAATCTCCTGTCTTCTCCCCTTATCCCTTCATGCCCTGACTATCTTTACCTTAAATGTACCCAAAGACTTGGTATCCATTGTCATCTGCGACAATGAATTCCATAGATTTACTACTCTCTGGCTACAGAAATTCCTCCTCAGCTCTGTTCTAATAGGATGCTCCTGTACTCTGAGGTGATGTCCTCTGGTTTTAGACTCCCCCACCACAGGAAACATCCTTTTCACATCCACTCTATCGAAGCCTTTCAACATCCAATAGGATTCAATGAGGTCACCCCTCATTCTTCTGAATTCCAGTGAGATAGACCCAGAGCCATTAAAAGCTCTTCATATGACAAGTCTTTCAATCCTGGAATCATTTTCATGAACCTCCTTTCAACCCTCTGCAATTTCAGCACATCCTTTCTATGATAAGAGGCACAAAATTGCTCACAATACACAAAGTGAAGCCTCAGCAGTGCCTTATAAAGCCTCGACATTACATTCTTACATCCTGTCATCTCAAAATGAATGCTAACATCATATCTGCCTTCCTCACCACCAACACAACCTACAAATTAACCTTTAGGGAATCCTGCATGAGGACTCCCAAGTCCCTTTTCACCTCAGAGTTTTGAATTTTCTCTCCATTTAGAAAATAGTCAACCCTTTCATTTCTTCTACCAAAGTGCATGAAAATACACTGTCTTCCATCTGCCACTTCCTTGTCACCTAATCTGTCTCAGTCCTTCTGTAGCCTCTCTACTTCCTCAAAATGGGCTTCCCCTCCATCTACCTTTGTATTGTCTTTAAACTTGGCCACAAAACCATCAATTCCATATCCAAATCATTGACATGCAACATAAAAAGAAGCAGTCCCATCAGAGACCCCTGTGGAACACCACTAGTCACCAGCAGCCAGCCAGAAAAGGCTCCCTTTATTCCCACTCTTTGCCTCCTGCCAATCAGCCAATCCTCTGTCCATGCCAGTACCTTTCTTGTAATAGCATGGGCTCTGCGTGGTACCTTGTCAAAGGCCTTCTGAAAATCCAAGTACGCAACATCCACCAATTTTCCTTTGTCCATCTTGTTTGCTGTTTCTTCAAAGAATTCCAACAGATTTGTCAGGTAAGATTTTCCCTTACGGAAACAATGCTGTCTTTGGCTTATTTTATCATGTGCCTCTAAGTATCCCGAAATCACATCCTTAATAATCGTCTCCAACATCTTTCCAAACACTGATGTCAGGTTAACTGGCCTATAATTTCTTTGCTTCTGTCTCTCTCCCTTCTCAAAGAGTAGAGTGACATTTATAATTTTCCATATCCTCCGGAACCATTGCAGAATCTAGTGATTCTTGAAAGATCATCACTAATGCCTCCACAATCTCTTCAGCCACCTCTTTTAGAACCCTGGGGCATATACCATCTGGTCCAGGTGACTTATCTACCTTCAGACCTTTCACTTTTCCAAGAACCTCCTCCCTAGTAATGGCAACTTCACACACTTCAGCCCTCTGGCTCTCTTGAACTTTCACCATACTGCTGGTGTCTTCCACAATGAAGACTGATGCAAAATACTTACTCAGTTCATCCTCCATTTCCTTGTCCCCTATATCTACCTCTCAAGCATAATTTTCCAGCAGTCCAATATCTATTCTCACCTCTCTTTTACACTTTTTACTCCTCTCTTTAATATTATTGGCTAGCTTACCTTTGTATTCCATTTTTCTTTCTTTATGACTTTTTTAGTTGCCTTCTGTTGGTTTTTGAAAGCTTCCGAATCCGCTAACTTTACACTAATTTTTGCTTTGTACCCTCTCTTTGGCTTTTAGGTTGACTTTGACTTCTCTTGTCAGCCATGGTTGTGTCATCTTGCTTCTTCCTCTTTGGGATGTATATATCCTGTTCCTTCTGAATTGCTTCCAGAAATTCCAGCCATTGTTGCTTTCCCATCATTCCTGCCAGTGTTCTTTTCCAATCAGTTTTGGCGAACTCCACTCTCATGCCTCTGTAATTCCCTTTACTCCACTGTAATACTGATGCAATTGACTTTAGCTTCTCCTTCTCAGATTTCAGGGTGAATTCAATCATATTATGATCACTGTCCCCTAAACGTTCTTCTATGTTAAGCTCTCTAATCAACTCCAGTCCATTGCACAACACCCAATCCAGAATAATTGATTCCCTAGTGGGCTCAACCACAAGGTGCTTTAAAAAGCCATCTCATAGCCATTCTAGAAATTCTGTCCCTTGGGATCCAGCAACAACCTAAGTTTCCCAACCTACCTGCATTTTGAAATTCCCCATAACTATTGTAACATTGCCCTTTTGGCATGCATTTTCTATCTCCTGTTGTAATATGTAGACCATGTCCTTACTACTGTTTGGGGGTCTGTATATAACTCCCATGAGAGTCTTTTTATCCCAGCAGTTCCTTAACTCTACCCAAAATGATTCAAACCCTTCTGACCCTATGTCACCTCTTTGTAATGATTTGATTTCATTTTTTACCAGCAGAGACACACCACCCCTTTGCCTAGCTGCCTGTCCTTTTGATACAACATATATCTTTGGACATTAAGCTCCTAGCTACAATCTTCTTTCAGCCACAATTCAATGATGCCCACAACATTATACATGCCAATCTGTAACTGTACTACAAGCTCATCTACCTGATTCCATATGCTGCGTGCACTCAAATATAATGCCTTCAGTCTTGTATTCACCCGTTTTCATTTTGTCTGCTTTTTACATTGCATCCCGTTGACTGCAATTTTGCCCTGTCATCAGCCTCTGCTTGCTAGCAGTCTCACTACACAGTGTCTCTGTTTGTAAACCCCATCCTCAGCACTATCACTCTGATTCCCCTACCAAATTAACTTAAGCCCTTCCAAACAGCTCTAGTAAACCTCCCGGCAAGGATGTTAGTCCCCCTCGGGTTCAAGTGTAACCCATCCCTTTTATACAGGTCGTACCTTCCCCAGAAGAGATCCCAATGATCCATAAATCCTCACCCCTGCCCCCTGCACCAGTTCCTCAGCCATGTATCCATCTGCCAAATCATCCTATTCTCACCCACACTGGCATGTGGCACAGGCAGCAATCCAGATACTGCTAACCTGGAGGTCCTATTTCTCAGCTTTCTATCCTAAAATCTCTCTTCAGGACCCCTCACTTTTCAGACCCTTGTCACTGGTGTCAATATGTATCAAGGCTTCTGGAGGAGACTTCCGGTAGAGCTCATGGAGTGAAGTCGTGTTCTTGACTCGCTCCATTACCTCTGAGTTTTTCTTCTTATGATCAGCTATATTTTAATTAACCATTAAGGCATCGACTTTTACAATATTTTGAAATAAATTGGGCTCTTTGATAATCGGATGTGTTTAAGGTCTGCTATGTCTAAGAATGGAAAAAACGGGAAGGACGACAAACCTCTGGTTAGACCGAAAGGTACCGATTTTCCTCCGACTGAACCACCGCTGACTTTGAAAGCTATATCGGAGCTAATTCAAAGGGAAATTTCTTCCTCTGTTACGGAGCTGATTCGTGCGGAAATTTCAACCTCTGTTACGGAGCTGATTCGTGCGGAAATTTCAACCTCTGTTACGGAGCTGATTCGTGCGGAAATTTCAATTAATTTCCAGAAAATTGCCGATTCAATCGATAAGATACAAACATCTATTACGGAACATCAGTCGGCTATATCTGATCTTCAAAAATCCACGCAACAAAGTGAGCTTAAGATGGAGAAAATCAAAGAAACAATTAATGTGATGAAGAAGAAACTTGACTTTCTGACCGTTAAAAACTCTGACTTAGAATCCAGAATGCGACGGCAGAATCTTCGAATGATTGGGGTGCGTGAAGCTGTTGAATCTGATAACCCTATGAAGTATTTTTCTCAACTTTTAAAAGATGCATTTCCTACTGTATTTCCTGACCAACCACCATTATTGGATCGTGTTCACAGAGTTCCATCATACTCGTCTAAGTCAGATAAACTTCGACATGTCATCTTACGCTTTCATTACTTTCAAGACAAGGAGAAACTGCTTCGTTTCGTTCGATCTAAAGGTTACATTGATTTTTTGGATCTTAAGTTCCGATTCGTGGAGGATTTCAGTAAACCAATTTGGGATCAACGGGTTCGTTACAGATCTGTGGTGTCGGAACTCTACAAGATGGATTTAAAACCAACGCTGCTTTACCCCGCACATCTAAGGATTCGAACGTTGGATGGAGCCCTCCGTTTTTTTGAATCTCCGTCGGATGCCCAGAGTTATCTGGATCAATTTTCACCTTCAACATCTTAATCGTAATTTTTAACTATCTCCATTTGATCAGAGGTTGTGAATTTGTCAGTTTTAATTTTTTTTTGCCTTATATGGGCAGAAAAGTTTATTTTTGATTAATTAATATGGTTGCTAAACTTCCTTTCTATCTGCGTCATTCCTTTCTTTTTCCCAGGGGATTCTGGGTGGTTATTCCCTCACCGTCATTCTACGTATTTCCTTTGAGGCCTTAAATTTTGTAGTTTTTAAATCTACTTCTTTTTGTAGGTTTTCATAACTAGTTTATGTTAATAATCTCATTTCTTTTTTTGTTTACTCATAGGGTCTGGGATTTGTTGCGGTTTTTTTAATATTTTCTGGCTTTTTCTCTGTTATATTAAGTGTTTGTTTTAATTGATTTACCTTTTTTTATTCTTTTACTGTTTTATAACTAGCTGATCTTTTTTATATTTACACTTTTTTTAAGGGAGCGTATACCGGAAGTCATGAGGGTAGTTTTAGTGCTTGCTTCTTTCTGGTTGATCTGTGTTAGATTTAGCCTTGTGGTTATGGGGTGGGGGGTGGTGGGAGGGGCTTCACGTTTTAGTTTCTTTCTTCTTGGGCTATGTACACTATTGAAGTATTGGTTGCGTTCTCCTTCCCGGTATCTCTTATTTGTTCTGTTCCCTTTCCGGGTTCATGGGTCGAGCCTATCGTCAATCCTCCTTGTTGCGGGTTGACTTTAGGGTTTATGGAGTCTATTATTAATTTTGTCTCCTGGAATACTAATAGTCTTAATCATTCTATTAAAAGGAAAAAAGTTTTTAAAGTGTTCCGGAGACTTAAAGCACAAATTTTATTTTTACAAGAGACCCATGTGCGGAGGGGGGACAGACTACGTTTTTTTAAATTCTGGAAGGGACAACAGTTTCGTTCGAACTCCAATGCTAAGATTCGAGGCGTCTCTATTTTTATAGACTCCTCAGTTACTTTTATACAACATGATATTATTTTTGATCCGAATGGTAGATTTCTACTGGTTAGTGGTCTACTATTCAATAAAAAGGTAGTTTTGGTTAATGTTTATGCTCCTAATATGGACTGTCCGGAACTTTATAAATCATTATTCAATCAGTTCCCGAATTTGAATGAGTTTTCATTGATCTGGGGCGGAGATCTTAATACCTGTTTATCTCCAGCTTTGGAGCGTTTGACTCCTCTACGGACCTTACCTAATAAATCTGCAACTTTGGTTAATTCATTCCTCTCTGATTCTGGGTCGACAGACATTTGGCGTTTTTTGCATCCTCAGGAAAAAGATTTTTCTTTTTTTTCACATGTTCACCATTCCTATTCAAGAATTGATTATTTCTTTATTGACTCTCGTCTTATTTCTTCAGTGATTAAATGTGATTATGACTCTATAACCATTTCGGATCATGCTCCACTTAAGCTTTCTATTAAGATTCAGGCCAATACACAAAATAATAGACAATGGTGTTTTAATTCGCTGTTGCTTCAGGACTCGGACTTTGTTAACTTTATGAATGAACAGATTGATCTTTTTTTTACAATTAACTATACAGAGGATATTTCTGTGAACATTCTTTAGGATACTTTTAAAGCTTATATTCGTGGTCAGATTATCTCGTATTCTGCTGCTTTGAGGAAGAAGCTGAAGCAGGAGGAGTTGGTAATTGTGGACAAGATTAAGGAAATTGATAAGAAATATGTTACAGCTCCCTCTGAGGAGTTATATAAACAAAGAACTGAACTTCAAATGGAACACAGTTTATTACTTTCGTCCTCGATTGTAAACCAATTAAAGAAAACAAGAAGTGAATTTTATGTACACAGTGACAAAATTGGCAAACTGCTGGCTAATCAATTGAAGTCTAATTATGCTAAATCTCAAATTAATCAGATTTATAACAAAAATGACCGACTGATACTTGATCATGTGGGGATTAATCAAACCTTCTGTGATTTTTATTCTTCCTTATATCAATCAGAGTCTCCTCGAGACTCTAAATATATGAATGATTTTTTAGATAACCTAGACTTCCCTGAGATTTCACAGGATATGTCTTCTATGTTAGATACTCCCATTACCACTGATGAGATTAAGAATGTTATTTCCTCTATGAATTTGGGGAAAGCTCCTGGCCCTGATGGGTTTACCGTAGAATTTTATAAATGTTTTGCACCTTCATTAATCCCTTGGTTCTGTAGGGTTTTTGAGGCTTCATTAAAACTTGGGAAACTTCCCGAATCTTTCAATAGAGCGTCAATCTCTCTAATATTAAAGAAGGATAAAGATCCTGCTCAATGTGCATCTTATAGACCAATATCCTTATTAAATGTGGATTCTAAAGTTTTTTCTAAGTTATTAGCAAACAGATTAGAAAAAGTACTTCCTTTTATTATTTCGGAAGACCAAACGGGTTTTATTAAAGGTCGTTACTCTTCTTATAACATTTGCACACTGTTAAATATTGTTTATACCCCCTCACAAAATGTTCCTGAGTGTGTTATCTCTTTAGATGCTGAGAAAGCTTTTGATAGAGTAGAATGGCCTTACGTATTTAAGGTGCTTGAAATGTTTAATTTTAGCTCGAAATTTATATCCTGGATCAAACTGTTATATCATTCTCCTGTGGCCTCGGTCCGTACCAACTCTCTAAGCTCACCTTTTTTCCCTCTTTTTCGAAGTATTCGACAAGGTTGTCCTCTTAGTCCTTTATTATTTGATATTGCATTAGAACCTCTTGCAATTGCCATTCGAGAATCTCCAAATATTACTGGGATAACTCGGGGCTTAAAGTCCCATAAAATACCACTCTATGCTGATGACTTACTTTTATATATTTCTAATCCTCAAAAATCCATCCCTGTTGTTTTAGAGTTATTAGCACAATTTAGTCTCTTTTCAAGTTATAAATTAAATCTTAGTAAGAGTGAACTTTTCCTGATTAATAAACAACTTCCCTTATATCATAACTTTCCATTTAAATTGATTAATAATTATTTTTCATATTTTGGGATTAAAATTACTTGTAAATACAAAGATTTATTTAAGATTAACTTTTTACCCTTAATTGACCATATTATTCAACTTTCATCTAAATGGTTTCCTTTATATTTAACTTTGATTGGTTGCATCAATGCAGTTAAAATGTTTTTTTTTGCCAAAATTTCTATATATATTTCAGGCATTACCTATCTTTGTTCCAAAATCTTTTTTTGATAAAGTTGACTCAAAAATTTCTTCATTTATTTGGCAAAATAAAAACCCGAGACTGGGTAAAATACATTTACAGAAAGCTAAGAGAGATGGAGGTTTAGCATTACCTAACTTTAGATTCTATTATTGGGCAATTAATATTCGACATATGAAATTTTGGTTACTTGACCAGGATATACTATCCATTCCTAAATGGGTAGCATTGGAATTACAATCTGTTCAGGGCTATACACTTGGCTCTATTTTAGGTTCCTCTCTTCCTTTTGATTTGAAACGCCTCAAACAGGTATCTAACCCGATAGTTAAACATACCTTACGTATTTGGTTTCAATTCAGAAAATTTTTTGATCTTAACCAATTTGGGCTAGCGATTCCTATCTTAGGTAACATATTTTTTCCTCCCTCTTTTACGGATCGTGCTTTTCAAATTTGGAAGACTAAGGGTATTTCACGGTTTTTGGATTTATTTTTAGATGGTTCCCTTATGTCTTTTGAACAAATATCTAATAAATATAATTTATCAAGAATACATTTTTTTAGATATCTACAAGTTAGAAATTTCCTAAGTACTATACTTTCTTCTTTTCCAATGCTTCCTCCTACATACATTTTAGATACTATAATTAACCTTAATCCATGTCAGAAAGGTGCATCGGCTAAGATTTATAATATTATTATGAAACTTAGGAAAGCTCCATTTGATAAGACTAGGGTAGATTGGGAACAGGAATTGGGGTCTATCATTTCCGTGGATGACTGGGGGCAGATTTTACAATTAGTCAATACTTCCTCTATCTGTGCTAAACTTTCCCTAATTCAATTTAAAGTTGTTCATAGAGCACATATGTCCAAAGATAAATTAGCTTGCTTTTATTCTCATAGTAATCTTTTTTGTGATAGATGTCCGGGGCAGATAGCTTCTTTAACTCATATGTTTTGGTCTTGTCCTACTCTGGAAACTTTTTGGAGAGACATTTTTAATATTAACTCCAAGGTATTGAATATAGATATCTCTCCTCACCCTATTACTGCTATCTTTGGACTACCTAAAATTTCCAGTAATCTTTCTCCTTCAGCCCGTAGAATGATTGCATTTCTTACTTTAATGGCGAAAAGATGTATCTTACAACATTGGAAAGAGCTTAATGCTCCAAATATCTTTTTTTGGTTTTCTCAGACGATATTATGCTTGAATTTGGAGAAAATTAGAAGCAATCTTTATGATTCCTCACTTAAATTTGAACAGACCTGGAGATCTTTTATTCAATATTTTCATTTAATGTAATTTTTTTTCTCCTCTTTTTTTGCTCCATATTTATATACCCTTCTTGTTTTTTTTACTGTTTTTAATGGAGGTCGGGATTGAGAACGTGATTTTAAGTTTTTTAACTCTGCTTGGTTCCAAGTTAGCCCATTGCTTTGCTTTTAGTTTAGTTGCACGGTGGTTTTTTTTTCCTTTTCTCTATTGATATATATATATAAAAATTAGTATACTATTATGTTACCTTAGTATGTTATGTTTAAATTACATTGTTTGTATCATTTTTTTTTGTATTAATACCTCCTGTAATTTTATTATATTCTAACAGTGTATTAGTGCCTATATGGCTTACCTTTTTATATACTTATTCAATAAAAAGATTTAAAAAGAAAAGAAAAAAGGCTTCTGACTGTTCACCCTCCCTCTTTACAAAGTGATAACCGCTGAACTGTGAATATTGTTGTCACTTAATGTTTGAATACATATCCCATGAATGAATAAATAAATATATAGTGACTAGATTTGAATTGTTATAAACTATTACTCAGAGATGCCCAAGGTAGAAATTCATTTAGATTCTCAATTTCATCAGTGTCAGCAATAACATTAATTGAATAAACAGTTAAACTGGGATGCTTTATGAAACCAATAAAATGTACGTACTTTTAAGTAGAGTCTTTGACGATGTTGAAAGTTTGGAATGAAAATAGTCATAGTCATAGTCATACTTTATTGGTCCCGGGGGAAATTGGTTTTCGTTACAGTTGCACCATAAATAATTAAATAGTAATAAAACCATAAATAGTTAAATAGTAATATGTAAATTATGCCAGGAAATAAGTCCAGGACCAGCCTATTGGCTCAGGGTGTCTGACCCTCCAAGGGAGGAGTTGTAAAGTTTGATGGCCACAGGCAGGAATCACTTCCTATGACGCTCAGTGCTGCATCTCGGTGGAATGAGTCTCTGGCTGAATGTACTCCTGTGCCCAACCGGTACATTATGTAGTGGATGGGAGACATTGTCCAAGATAGCATGCAACTTGGACAGTATCCTGTTTTCACACACCACCGTCAGAGAGCCCAGTTCCATCCCCACAACATCACTGGCCTTACGAATGAGTTTGTTGATTCTGTTGATGTGTGCTACCCTCAGCCTGCTGCCCCAGCACACAACAGCAAATATGATAGCACTGCCACCACAGACTCGTAGAACATCCTCAGCATCGTCCAGCAGATGTTAAAGGACCTCAGTCTCCCCAGGAAATAGAGACTGTGTTGATGATCCCATCTAGCTCTTTGGGGAATTAAATCCACTCTTCAATTCCTCTTTCCGTGGGTGGTTTCAGAAATGTCTTCCTGAGACAGAAGTGGGTAGAAGCCACTTGGTATGCAAAAGCAGTGTCAAGTGGTGTACGATCAAGATTTTCAAAATTCCAGTTTATTTATCACATGTACAGTACGTCAAAACATTCAATGAAATAAGTCATTTGTGTTAACAACCAGCACACCTGAGGGTGTGTTGGGGGTAGCCCGCAAGTGTCGCCACATATTCCGGTTCTAACACTTACGCTTCCAAGGCTTGTGAATGGTGTGGAAATTCTTAAATCTCCTGCTTGCTTGCTGGTAATCCTCAAGTATGTAGAGTTGAGACTATTATTCGTGTTAGTTAAAGTGGATCATTTTTGTGGTCTGTGAGCAGGAGTTCAGGATGTTGATCCTCTCTTAAGTATGTCATGTTCTAAAACATGTTCGCACACCTGCCAGTGGTCTTCATGCTCTCCACCAGCACCTCCAATCCCCTTGATCCTGGTTTTTGGAATCATCTCCACAACACAATCATAAGTCTGATGTCTTGGCTATTGATCATTTGACCTTCACTCCCCCACTGCAAATTGATTCGGCCTTCCTTGACCCCTCAGTGTATTTTTAACACGTGCTGCCACCCACTGCTGTTAACCAAGGATCTACCTGCTTTTCTTTGCTTTGTATGCAATCTTGGTTAAACAGTACTACACTGGCAGGGCACAAAACTACGGTAAGATCCCCACCTTCCTAATGCCAAACAGTTCCAGTTTAAGATGCCTTTGTATATGCTAAATATTACGTAGGAGCCATGTATTCTATGCTGTGCATTTATTATGTTTAATATGGCAACTAGTCACATGAGTGGGGGGATGGTAAAAGCAAAGAGATTAATTTATCTACTCATGCTTACTTTGGGGTATTTTGTAGTTTGGGACACTGAGATAACACTCAGTAATGTTTAATTGTACATTTGCCAATTGCTAATAAAGGATTGAAACAAGGAATTTGATTCTTTAGAGAAATCATTGGTCTTGTGGGTGTGTCAAGCAAGTGTAACAACTTCATCTGGGGTTGCAGGCTGGCGGCAATTGTTTTTGTTTTGATTTTGGATCAACTTTTGCCACAACGTATTATTTGCTTTGATTAAAACTGAAGAATGATATAACTACCAAGACTCCCAAGTCATTTGACATTTAAAACTATCCAACGTGAGTCTCCTGACTAGTTGGCTGTGATCCTCAGATATGTTCATTTTTGGGGGTGGTGGAGAAAACCGGAGAGCGGAATGGACCAATTGCAGCCAAGGTGTGGTCCCCGAATATGCTATGGAGGCAAGGGCACTTTTTATTTAGAGACATTGACTTTGATGCAACAATGCAGGAATGATTTGGTAGTACCAACTTTTTTTGGGCAGTAAGAAAATGTTCAAAACAGGCAGTTACAGGACAAAGCAATACCCAATACCTGTCAAAACACAAGAAAACAAGAAGAAACGTTGACCAACCAGTCTCTGAATTTTGGAATTCCTGAAAAATCCTTTAAACTTAATGAGATCATACAGATTTCAGGCCTCTTTATAGTAAGGGAGAAGTATTGAAAATGTTTGGCCCCATTTCTCACTGGAAAACAGAATCACAAGTATATTTTCCCAGGCAATTATATTAGAGCTGCCCTTTCACCTGAGCACAGACTGGCAGTAAAACCAAATTTATCAGTGAACCTCAATTATTTCCTCAAAAGATTCCTAAACGTTTATTAAAATCTTATTTGAGAATAGATCCAGGATGTACTTGAACTGTATATAAATAATTTAAAATATTTACTCATGTAACATTGCTGAGATCACATTAGATAGTCAGCATTTAATAGAGATGCAATAAAATATTGATGATGCCAATAGATCTCTTGCAGGAGCTCTGAATTTTAGCTGTCCACTTAAAGGCAGGCTTGCTATACGGTTTTCTGCTTTCATTTCAATAGCAACAGCAAATTTTATTTACATTATGGTTTTAAAGAAATAGAATTTCTCAAAGCATTTCAAAAAAACGCAATCAGAACAAAATTTACACCACACAAAAGACCGGATGGAGCTTGCTGAAGAGGTAAGGGTTTAGGGGCATGTAAAGTAGAAGAAAGAACTGAAGAGATTCAAGGTAAGAAATCCGGGATTAGCACTTTAAGAGGGAGAATCCAACCTATAGTCAAAGAGCAAAAGTAACAGAGTTGAACAGAACTAAAGGAACAATAACCATGAGGATTGTGACATTTTATTAGGCCCCTCCTGTACCTAATAAAGTAGCCGATGAATATATGTTCGTGGTCTTCTGCTGCCAATTTGCTTCAAGGTTCGACATGTTGTGCGTTCAGAGATGCTCTTCTGCACACCACTGTTGGTTATTTGTGTTACTGTCAGCTTGAACCAGTCTGGCCATTCTCCTAATTAGCAAGGCATTTCTCTCTCAGAACTGCCATTCACTGGATTCCTTTGCACTATTCACTGCAACTCTAGAGACTGTTTTTCACAAAAATTTCAGGCGATCAGCAGTTTCTGAGATACTCAAACCACCCCATCTGGCACCAACAATCATTCCATGGTCAAAGTCACTCAGATCACATTTCTTCTCCATTCTGATGTTTGGTCTGAATGACAAATAAATCTCTTGATCATGTCTGCTTGCTTTTATGCATTAAGTTGCTGCCTTCTGATTGGCTGATTAGATATTTGCATTAACAAGCAGGTGCACAGGTGTACGTAATCAAGTGGCCACTGAGTGTGTGAGTGATAATAGACAGAGATACGTATAGGATAAGCTATTGAGAATTTGAACACAAGATGAAGGGTTTTAAATTTGAAACCTTTCTGGGAAGCTACCCCTAGTGCCAGGAAACATTTTAACCCTCACACAATCTGCAGATCTGCAGATGCTGGAATTTCAAGCAACACACATAAAAGTTGCTGGTGAATGCAGCAGGCCAGGTAGCATCTATAGGAAGAGGTACAGTCGATGTTTCGGGCCGAGACCCTTCGTCAGGACTAACTGAAAGAAGAGCTAGTAAGAGATTTGAAAGTGGGAGGGGGAGGTGGAGATCCAAAATGATAGGAGAAGACAGGAGGGGGAGGGATGGAGCCAAGAGCTGGACAGTTGATTGACAAAAGGGATATGAGAAGATCATGGGACAGGAGGCCTAGGGAGAAAGAAAGGGGGAGGGGTGAAGCCCAGAGGATGGGTAATAACGGATGGAGTACGAGGGGGAAGTGGGGCATTAACGGAAGTTAGAGAAGTCAATGTTCATGCCATCAGGTTGGAGGCTACCCAGATGGAATATAAGGTATTGTTCCTCCAACCTGAGTGTGGCTTCATCTTTACGGTAGAGGAGGCTGTGGATAGACATATCAGAATGGGAATGGGATGTGGAATTAAAATGTGTGGCCACTGGGAGATCCTGCTTTCTCTGGCGGACAGAGCATAGGTGTTCAGCGAAATGGTCTTCCAGTCTGTGTCAGGTCTCGCCAATAGAAAAAATGCCACCCCCTTCTCGCAATTCCTCCACCTCCGCTGCATCTGCTCTCAGGATGAGGCTCCCCAATAATTTCAGCTGCTTCATCAATGACCTCCCTTTTACCATAGCATCAGAAGTTGGAACAGTTGCTGATAAATGTTTGATATTCAATCACGTTCACGAATCCTCAGCAAAAGCAGATACCTGGAGGGCTATGGTCCCGGTGGTGGTCGATGGGAGTAGGCAGTTTAAATGGTTCAGGATGGACCAGATGGGCTAAAGGGCCTGCTTCTGTGCTGTACTTCTCTATGACTCCATAACTGAAATCATAGTTGAGGTAAAAGTGATAAACACAAGAGATTCTGCAGATGCTGGAAGTGCTGAGCAACACACACAAAAGTGCTGGCAAAGAGTTCTGGCCTGAAATGGTGACTCCTTATTCCCCTCTTTAGATGCTGCATGACTTGCTAAGATTGTCCTGCATTTTGTGTGTGTAGCCTAATGTAAAAGTGACTGCTGTTGATTTCAAGACAACACTTGCCTGAATATGGCATCAGTGTACCCTGCTGAAACTAACAGCTCTAAACATCAAAGAGAAAACCTCTGATAAATGGAGTCATATCTCACACAAAATATCAGCGTTTGTCACACTAGAAAATACCGTAGCCATACACTCAACTTTAAATAATTTACAAGTATTAAGTGGTTCAAAATCAAATCCTTTACTTCTACACTGTTTTCTGTCACTTAGCTAGTCTTCTATCCATGTGCTACAACCCCTTATTCCACGAGCTTCACTGGTGATGAGCCTTTCATGTGGCACCTTATCAAACAAATCCATACACACAGAATCTCAAGAGACAACAGTTGTTGCAATTTGGAGCAAAAAGCAAATTGCTGGAGGAACTCAATGGAGGCAATGGGATGGTTGGATTTCAGCTTGAGACCATGCGATTAGTCCTGATGCACGACCTCAGCCCAAAACTTCAACCTGAAACATTAACCATCCCTCTGCCTCCATAGTTGCTGCTTGACCTATTGAGTGTCCTGGTGCCTTGAGCAAATGCGGAATACTTAAAGCTTTTCAGTGCCCAGACATCACCCTTGAATCCATAGATGTTTGGAAGATTATGGCTAAAGCAGAAAACCTCAGATAAATGGAGTCATATATCACACAAAATGTTAGCAATCAATCTTTCATCTCCATAACATCACTATAGGAGTTCCTCAGGCCACTCCCCAATCATTTCAGCTGCTTCATCAATGACCTCCCTTTTATCATAGCATCAGAAGTTGGAACAGTTGCTGATAAATGTTTGATATTCAATCACGTTCACGAATCCTCAGCAAAAGCAGACCTTGAGAACATTGAGGCATGGGCTAATTGCAAGACAACATCCTCAACGAAAGGAAGTCTAATCACCTCGGCTTGGCATTCAATGACTTTGCTGTCACCAAGACCCTCGCTGTCCAAATCTTGTGAGCTACCACTGGACCAGAAGGTCAACTGGACCAGCCACCTAAGTACCATGGTCACATGAAGAGAAAGTGACCCATCTCCTGACACCCCAACATCTTTCCACCGTCTGCAGGGCACAAGTCAGGGGTGTGACGTGATGGTCACCAACTTATCTGTGTGAGTGCATGTCAACAGCTCCCAAGAACTCCAACACCTCTGAGGACAAAGCAGCTCACTTGATTAGTCTACCCATCAGCCACCCTAAAATTTCATTGCCCCACAGGCACACAAAGTCTGCAGTGCGTATCATTTACAAATTCACCCAGTTACTCACATAGGCCATTCTGTCAGCACTTCTGTTACCTGTGAACCTTACCACCAAGAATGGCAGATGAATGAGACTACCACCACCTGCAGGTTTCCTTCTAACTGCACACAATCCTTACTAGTAAAGTATATTACTTATCCTTCACTATCACTAAATTTAAACTCCGAAGCTCCCTCCCCACCAGCACCATGAAAGTACCTTGATCAGAAAAAGTGCAACAGTTTGAAAGAAAATCAACTTGCTGCTACTTCAGCAAGGATAATGGAGATATGTAATAAATACTGGAATTGCCAGTGACACCCAGCTCCTAAAAATTAATAAAAAAATTCTCAATCTGTCACCAATACACACCCACATTTTTTCACACTATATTCCACCTGTCATTTTTTGCCTACTCAGTAATACAAAGAATTGATTGTGGACTTGAGGAATGGGAAGTCGAGGGAACACTCACCAGTCCTCATGGAGGGGTCGGCAGTGGAAAGGGTAAGCAGCTTCAGGTTCCTGGGTGTCTACATCTTTGAAGATCTCTCCTGGGCCCAACATGTTGATACAATTATGAAGAAGGCATATCTGTAGGTATAGTTCATTAGGAGTTTGAGGAGATTTGGTATGTCACCTATGTCTTAACAAATTTCTACAGATGCACTTGGAAAGCAATTTAAATGGTTGCATCACCATCTAGTATGGAAGGGCCACTGCACAGAACTGGAAAAAACTGCAGAATGTTGCAAACTCAGTCAACTCCATCACAGGCACTAGAAGATTGAGGATCCCAGCATCGAGGACACCTTCAAAAGATGCGATGCCTCAAAATAGTGGATCCATCATTAAGGATCCCCATCACCCAAAACCTGTGTTGTTATTATTATCACCATCAGCGAGGAGGTACAGGAGCCTAAAGACACACACACACAATGTCTTAGTACCTGATTTTGATTAAACCCTGTTCTGAATTCTGCTAGAAGACTACCAACAGGATATTTCTGTAAACACCAGGAACTTTTATTCCAAACATCTGCAGAAGAAAGGTCTGACGAAAGATCACTGACCTGAAATTTCAATTTTCATATTAGTATGGAGTGTCTTCTCAATTCAGGGATAATTAGGGATAAGTGCCAGTGACAGGTATCGCTGACATCCTCATATTGTGGAAAATAAGTTTTGAAAATGACACAGTGGTCCTAAATCATGCATGAGAAGAAATTTTTAATTACAATTCTTGTATCAAGAATATCAAGAATGCAAAGTAATTTCCTTTAGTGTGTGAATCCACATTACAGATGTTATGTTTTGTAACTTCAAAACATTAAACCAATTCCAAGGAAGACACCAGAATACAAAATGTGAGTCTAACTTTGTGTTTACTTTAAGCAAATTGCATGCATGTCATGTGGTAGCATGATTATGTATGCAATTCACATATTTATACCTATAGCCTTAATGAATGATATAAACAACAAAGAATGCTCAATTACACAATATGTTTACAAGATTACTCAAATATTACTGAAATATTAAATACACAACAACAGGGTATTCATAAAATTATGAGTGAAATTAGAAGGGAATTTTTCAGACATCAAGTGCTGGTCATAGCTGAAGTTGTCAACATGCAAACTTCTGATGGCTAAGGTGCAAAGCAGTGAGCTCTTAATGTTAATGAAGTCTGACAAAGATTATACATGCTGATGCACATGAGTCATGAAGAGATTAGACATCATGTGTGGGGTTTATTCAAGGGCTGATCGTAAACTGTCTCTGGAACTTCTTTACACATTGTTGCAACCCAGAGACTGGTTAGTCATACAACATAATCCACAGGGGTGACAGCCTTGAAACAAATGTACTGGTTGCAACTATAATTATAAATTCTACATAAGGGATATGAAACAAACTTTGGCAAGTGGGGAGGAACAGATTAGCCATAGTTTAATTAAAAGTTTGAATGGTAAATGCTTGTTATGTCTTCAGAATATCATTCATTCAAAGCTGGGGCAGTATTCTGTCACCGGTTACCTGTTCACCGAGGGGTTGTTGAACTTACTTCTAGAACAATATCATGAATTTAAGCTTTTATCTTTGTACTTGGCAGGGAGTTTGTCTGGTCTGATTCTGGTAATGTTACACACATGTTGGAGGAGTGATTACATTTTTGCAAACATTTTGCAGGTTGTGGTCACTGGGATGCCCTAAGATTGTGAAATGTTCTTATAAGCACATGCCTGTTTTTAACATGCTGTGTGAGTATTTTGAATGTGCATGGGAAATAAATCTGCATAATATTTTGTAATGTTCAGAATTAGTTCATACTGTCAAACATTCTCAACTTATTTGTCTCAGATCTTTTTGTTTTGTTTTTATTATTTAAGAATAACTGTCTTTATTTCTAGATACTCGGTAATTAACACAAGGCTCAAGCAGTGTTGAATGGTGATAGCAAATCACAAAAGCAGAATGGAGTTCCATTGCATGTGGAATTGATAGAGCCCATGTCTCTCATGTGATGAGTTTTATAGATAAGCAAAAGGCAAACTTGCACAACAGATTACAGAGTAAGATTAACAATTCTGCCAAACAGGGGTTGCAACTTCTGTGTCTCTCTGAGAAAAAAAACATAATACGAGCACATCGGTTTAACAAAGCAAGTAGTTCTAATTTACTTGCCGAAGGGTCTTGGCCCGAAACATTGACTGTACTTTTTCCATCAATGATGCTTGGCCTGCTGAGTTCCTCCAACATTTTGTGTGTGTTGCCTAATTTATTTGTTAGTTATGTGAAGTGATAAAAGAGGGAGCTGTAGAAATTAATTACAGCAAACATTTAGATCTCCACAATAAATTAACAGCAAGATAACATGTGGCCTTTGTATAGTATTGTAAATGGAACTGGGGATCACTAGTATGATTATTAACACCCAGTGACATCTAAAGTATCAGACAGGATTTGTTGCGGAAACACTGCTTTCCAAAATTCTAACTCAGTTGCACACAAGTAAAAAAAAATGTAAATGCTCTCCCTGGCTTATCAGCTGTATAGTCCTATTATTAGGCAGACACACCAAGCATTCAGCTGTTCGTCTGTGCTAAACCACTTAATAGTCCCTCGATTACTATGCTTATCCCATCTAATATTTCATACTCTTCCTCCTTAGCTATAACATTAACATAGTCTGACTCTTTTATAAGGTAGCTGATAAGTATAAGGACCCTACTTACATTCTCCATTTCCATGGATGAGTTACTTTCTTGGTCTCTAATAAACTTTGCTCTTTCCTTTGTTCTCTTCTCAATTTCTATATTTTCTTATACTTTTTAGGATTTTTAAATATCCTATTTGTTTTTCAAATTTCTCTTTTAATGTCACTCAGCATTTTCTATACTTCTCTGGGTATTTGTATCAGATGCAAGATGCCTTTCCTTTGCTTTCCCTATGAAACCTATCATGCAGGGGTCTCTAGATCTGGTAAATCTACCTCTTTCTTTGTGGGAATATCTTAATCCTGAACTGTCTCTTTCTTGACTGTCTTTAATTACTCAGGTAATTATGTGCCTTCAAGAGGATAGCTGTTTCTACTCTAAAACAGCTCTGATCCCAGAATTTCAAAATTCTGCCCTCTTTATTTTGACATTAGCTGCCTCCCTATTAATATTAAGATAATTGAAAGACAATGCTGTTAATGCTCTATTGCCTTGACCATTATCTATCTTCTATCTTCATGAATTGTTTGAAACTTTATAGCACAGTTTGTTCAACCACTATACCCTCATTTTTTGATTCTTCTAACACAGTGATTCCCAGCAGGGATGGTACTGCTCCCCCCGAAGGGGGCAGTTACGTGTCTTAAGGGGGAATTATGGGAAATAGAAGTCGTTGTGGGGTCGGTAAGTGGCACCCTAACTTGAGGCACGAGACCTGAACGACCGTTAGTAGAGCAGGCGCTTCCGGAAAAAAGGATGAGGCACTGGAACACAGGAACAACCATAACTCTGTAGGTGGTGATCACTCATTGTCACAACATGTCTGAAACTCAGCAATCTCATCTGACCTTACCAACCAAACTAACATTATTGGGGATGCATAACTTAGCAGTCAGCGTGACCAACAGTTCCCCTTGACTCATGGCACAGAACAAGTTCATACAATTTAACAGTTGGTAAATCAAGTGCATCCTCTCAACTTTCTCTACAGACCTACAGAAAACAGGTGGTGCAATGATACAGCACTGGCCAGAACCAATCAGCAAACCCGTTGACCCTGAGGATTCCTCTTGAGGTGTTCAAAGTGACCTTGGCTTCATATCTGCATTCCAGAACCACATTTGGGAATTATGAGAATAGCATAAAGGTAGCTTGCTGAACACCAGCTCTATCCCAACAAAACTTTCAGATTTTCCAATCTGAATCCTTATCAACGGAATTTTTGCTGTTGTGAACGTCGTCATCTTTGTCTTGCCGTTCCTTAGCATTTTGCTACCATCATTCCATCTGTGTCAACTCGCTGCTGTCATCAACATCAGATAGGCACTCCTAGTTTGTGTTAATTTTTTATTTTAATTAAGCCCTGTTAATGTTGGATAAATACATATGGATTGATCCCTATGTGTCTGAAGGCGGTGAAGCCTTGAATTCTAATCCTTGAATTTGACTTCTAATTTGACGTCCCACGTGTCTTATTTGTAATACTGTCTCATGAAACCATGAAACCATCACAATTGCAGAAACACTTCCGTAAAAGACACCCTGAAAAGGCTACTTATGGTATTACTCAGTTCCAGAAGATAAAAAACATTTGAAGAGTTGCATATTCGAGTCATTTGCCAAGAAAGCTAAAAATGACCTTGATAGTGATCTCATTGCTTCTTATAACATTTCCAAGATGATAGCAAACTGTGTAAAATCTTATACAATTGATGAAAGATTAATAATGCCTGCTGTATCAGAAGTGCTTACTGCTGTCCTCAAAATGGATAAAAATATTTTAGAATCAATAATTCTGAAGCTCATCGTATTGACAAAATGAGTGAAGATATTGAGTATGAACTATGCACAGAGCTAAAAAAACAGAATTTGGGATACAACTGGATGAGTCAATTGTGCAAGACAATGAGGCATTGCTAATGTCATATGTACAGTTTATCAAAATTGGAAACATTTATGGCGAGATTCTCTTTTGTAAAAAGTTAAAAACAAATATCAACAGAGAATCAATCTATGATGAGCTCAAAATGTATATTGAGGATAAAACTGTTATGGTTAGGAACATGATTTCTTGTGCAAAAGATGGAGCACCATATATGACAGGTCACCATGCTGGTTTAGTGGCATTTATGAAAAAAGAAATTCCATGTCTGTTTGCAATCCATTGTATAACTCATCATCAACATCTCAGAGGCAAAAACCTCAGCCAGTGACTTTTTTAATATCTGCTATCAATGAAATTAAAGCTCATTCACTAAATAACAGAATATTTCATCAGTTATGCCAAGATAACGATGAAAAGCTTGAATGTGTCTTACTTTACACTGAAGTGGGTTGGCTGTCAAAAGGCTTAAAAAGTTTCTTTGATCTTTTTGACACTCTGTTTGAATTTTTGCTCAAAGTTGACATGAGATTTGGAAACAAGATTGAAGCTTTACGTAGAGATGTAGCATACCTAGCCAATCTGTATGACAAAATGTTCATTCTTAATATGAAACTGCAGGATGAGAATTTCAATTTAATCCAGGCAAAAAATGCGGTGTCCATTTTTATTGGAAAATTGGAAATATATAAGCACAACATTGGGAGAAGAATGTTCTCACAGTTTCCTTGCATGGAAAGTATGGCACTCTCTTTCACAGATGGTGATTTGCAAGAGTACTACTTACACCTGCAGTCACCGAAGAAGGATTTTCAGAATCGATTCAAGGATTTGAATGATCTGGAAATTCTGGACTGGGTACTTAAACCATTTCTTTGCATGGTGGAAGAACAGGAAGAGAGCTTGCAAGAAGAAATAATCGAAATTCAGAATGATGGAAGCAAAAATGCTTTTCAATAATGTTGGCTTTTGTATGTGACTACACTTTCATACGAAGTTTCCTGGTCTTTGGAAAAGAGCCAAACTGCTCTTCATTGCCTTCCCCATCCTCCTATCTTGTTAAAAGAGGCTTCAGTGCAGTGAACCACATACTTACTAAAAATAGAAACCACTTGAACATTGTTATACATGGGGACTTAAGGCTTTTTCTGTCACAGTTTGAAACAGATATTTCAAATCTTGCTAAAAACCATCAAGTTCAAGGCTGCCATTGATATCAAAGCTACTGTACAGTGCACAGGTACTGTGTAAGCTAGGTTTAAAGACAAATAAAAATTTAAAGCAGAATCATTTTTCTCATGTTAGCATATGGTAGACATATTTTACACTATGGGGATGCTGGAAAGTATATTGTGCCTAAGAAGGGCTTGGGCAAATATGAAAGTGCTTTAGAGGGGTGCTGGGCTAAAAAAAGGTTGGGAAGGACTGTTCTAACATAACCCTTCTCACAGTTGTAATTGGTTTTAAGCTCTTGCCACTTCCTGTTTTTTAATCACTTCCTGATTTGATAACCTTGAAACCAAGAACACTAAGCTACCGTTTAGCTCCTCATTAAGCATGATTCAATGAGAACTAAATATCATCTGCTCTTGCATCTAAATGTGGATTCAGCTGATCTGCGTTATTCACTGTACCCTTGCATTTGGGTACGTCTCATTAAGTACAACCAGATCCCCCTTTCTGTCAACTTTCCAGTCCTTATCTGCTCTTAATTCCAAAGTCTGCAACTAATTACACTGCAGATACTACTTAACCTGATCAACACTGCCAGCACCTTTTGTTTTGATTTCAAATAACCAGCATCTGTATTATTTTTGTTATTATCTCATTGACTTTTGGATTTCATTCCCAATTCTGTTTTGGTTTCATTACTGTGTTAAACTAATTTAGACCCTCCCCAGCAGCACCATCAGACCCACTCAGGATGGTCCTGGTACTGGTCCTATTCACATCTAATCCATCCGTTCTGTACTAGTCCTACCTTCCTAGAACCAATACCAATGCTCCAGTAATCTGAAGTTCTTAATTCTACTGCATCTCGCCAATCTTTCTACTTCTTCACTCCTTGGCACATGGCACTGGGAAGAATCTGGGGATTTAAGCTCTGTTTCTTAATTTCTTTCCGATCTCCTTAAAATTTACCTACAGGACCTCTTCTCTTTTTCTACTTAGATCATTGGTACCAATATGGACTATAACTTTAAACTATTCATTGTCTCCTGCAGAATGTTCAGCAGCTCGAGTTATATCCTTATCAGGGAGACAATGTCTCATCCTGGAATTACCGCTGCAACCTCAGAAAAGTCTGTTTCCTCCGCTAATTATAGGATTCCTGATTTCTTTTGAAGTACTCCTTTGATCAAAGGATTTTAGAATATCCTAAAATCGTAAGTTTTATTTTATGAATACAAGCCTCTCCTAGAACTGCATAACTAAGGAATTATTTCAATACTTGACTTGTAACTGTGAGGGTCACTACGTTTCCTTTATTAAGGATGGTACATCAATATCATGCACCAAAAACAAGGGAGAAACTGGTTAATGCTGGAGAACATACATTGGGATTGCGAATGTGCATCTGTTTGACTAGGTGCTGGTCACACACAAAATCTGTGCCCTGTTGTCATGCTTCCTCCATTTGTTTAATGTCAGTTCTGCTAGTTATTCCCCAAGCACTTGACCCTTGGCCAGTTTTTGTGAGTGGCTAGCTCAAGTTCGAGCTACTCAGTGCTGATTTAAGTCATGCACATTAGAGGGAAGTTTCTCATTGTATGTAATTGGTGATGCAATCATTCCAAAGACATTGAAGGAATCTATGGATTTGGAAAAGCTGCAGGGTGTTGGAATCTCAACCAGCTCCATCATAAGCTCCAGCATCGAGGACATCTTCAAAAGGTGATGCCTCAGGAAGACAGCAGCCAACATGAAGGATCCTTAACAGCCACAAAATGCCCTTTTCTCACTGCTGCCATCAGGCAAGAGATACAGGAATATGAAGACATAGTATGGCAACTGATTATATGTTTGTGGTCTTCTGTTGCTGTAGCCCATCCACTTCAAGGTTCAACGTGTTGTGTATTCAGAGATACCCTTCTACACACCACTATTGTAATGTATGGTTACTTGAGGTACTGTTGCCTTCCTGTCAGCTTGAACCAGTCATTAACAGGGCATTTTCACCCACAGAACAGCCAATTACTGGATGATTTTTATTTTTATTGCACTATTCCCTGTAAACTCCAGAGACCGTTGTGCGTGAAAATCTCAGGAGATCACCGTTTTCTGAGATACTCAAACCAATCAGTCTGGCACCAATAATTATTCCATGGTCAAAGTTACTTATATCATATTTGTTCCCCATTCTGATGTTTGTCCTGGAGAACAACTAACCTCTTGACCATGTCCACATGCTATGATGCATTGAGTTGCTGCTGTATGATTGGCTGTATTAACTAGATGCAGTGTACCTAATAAAGTGGTCACTGAGTGGATATTCTTATTATAATTCATAGTAATTTATTTCTATGTATTGCACTGTACTGCTCAAAGTTCAATGTAAATTTATTATCGAGGTACGTATATGTCACCATGTACGACCCTAAGATTCATTTTCTTGCTGGTATACTCAATAAGTCCAATAGCCATAATAGAATCAATGAAAGACCACATCGACAGGTCAGACAACCAGTGTGCAAAAGACAACACTGTGCAGATACAAAAAGAAGGAAGAAATAATAATAATGATCAATGAATAAATAAATATCGAGAACATGAGATGAAGCATCCTTGAAAGTGAGTCCATAGGTTGTGGGAATATTTCAATGATAGGACAAATGAAGTTATCTCCTCTGGTTCAAGAAACTGATGATTGAGGGGTAATAATATTCCTGAACCTGATGGTTTGTGTCTCCTGTACCTTCTTCCTGATGACAGCAGTGAGAAGAGAGCATGATCTGTGTGGTGGGGTTCCCTGATGATGAATGCTGCTTTCCTATGACAATGCTCCATGCAGATGTGCTCAGTGATGGAGAGGCCTTCACCTGTGACAAATTGGGCCAGGTCCACGACTTTTTAAAGGATTTTCAAGGGCATTGATGTTTCCACACCAAGCTGTGATGCAGCCAGTCGATATACTTGCTGCCACATATCTATAGAAGTTTGTCAAAACTTTAGATGTCATGGTGAATCCCTGCAAACTCCTAAGGAAGTAGAGGCACTGTCGTGCTTTCTTCGTAATTGCACTTATGTGCTGGGCCTAAGCCAGGTCCAATGAAATGATAACACCAAGGAATTTAAAGCTACTGACTTACTGCACCTCTGATCCTCTGATGAGGGACCTCTGGTTTTCTCCTTCCAAAGGCAATAATCAGCTCCTTGGTCCTGCTGACACTGAGTAAGAGGTTGTTGTTGTGGCACCACTCAGCCAGATTTTCAATCTCCCTCCTATATGCTGATTCGTCACCACCTTTGATTTGGCCTGCGACAGTGGTGTCATCAGCAGACTTGAATATGGCATTGGAGCTGTGCTCAGCCACACATTCAGTGATGCAAAGCGACTAGAGTAGGGGGCTAAACACACAGTCTTGTGGTGCACCTGTGCTGATGGAGGTCGTGGAGGAGATGTTGTTGCCAATCCGAACTGACTGACATCTGAACATGAGGGTAACGAGGAACCAACTGCACAAGGAGTTGCCACGAAGCAACAACATTCATGACATAAGTCAGTGATGATAAACAAATTTCTGATTCTCACAACATCCCAATTTTTGCATGTAGCCTTAAACACATTGTTCAATGAATGAGAGTGAAGGACAATGAGCTCCCACTCACAAGATCTCAAAATCCCAACAGAACAGATTTTCTAGCAGCAATGGGTGAAGGTTACCATAAGGTCAACATGAAGGGTGAAACTCCACTGCAATTGATGCAGTTCTCCAATAAATTTAAGCGATCATGTATGATCAAGATTGATAAATGCATCAGATTCTATTTCCCAATGCCCGAACCATTTGCTTCACATAGTCCTCTGTTCTAAACAACCCATCATTAACCCATCAACAATCTCTTCGAAACAGGATGCCCAGCTAACGTACATAGGCTCCACAGCAAGACGGCAGCTGACTATCAACAGACTACCAAACCTCTGACAGCTATTTTGGGGAAGAACCAATATAGAAATAGTGAAATAACCAAAGCTGTATAGAGAATCACACTCTAAGGGTAGGCACTGCAGTGGTTGGTTGATATTTATATATTTGTTATCTTGCCTCTTTTATATGAAATATTAATTTAAATCAGTCATGCTTTCAATTTTTGTGGTAAAATGGATTCTGAGATATCTGCAACAGAAGTAAAATTCAGGAAGTGTAATAATCTTTTTCCTTATTTTCATTCACTCAAGGAAATAAGCATTACAAGCAACTCAGCATTTATTGGTCAACCTTAAATTGTCACAAGGTGGGGCGCTGGGAGCGGATCCAAATGCAAGACACAGACACTGAAAGTATTAGGAACAGGACTGGACTAGAGCAGGGATGTGACAGGATACAGACAAGGAGCAGGGACAAGAACACAGACTTGGGCTAGGACATAGACTGGACAGGGAACCCGGACAAGGAACCATGAACTAGGAGCCTGGGCTTGGGAAAGTGGGACCAGGACCAGGAATCATGAAAGAGGAGCCTGTGATTGGAGTCCAAGCCAGAGACTGGACAAGGACCCAGAACCTGGGTCTTGCCTCGGGCTCGGACCCCAGAACCAGGCAAGGAATTGACAGGGCTGCAGGCTACGGTCCTGGGGTTGCAGGCTGATAACTCAGAGGCTGGAGCTTGGAGCCAGACTGGGAACTGTACATAGACATAGAGCTGGGACTTACCCTTAGACAAGCCAGAACTCAACTTTATCTCCACACCAAGGTGGGACGGGTCCATCCATTGGGTAACGGCAGAACAGCCTGACTTACCCCACGGAGGCGAGGACAAGACAAGACAAACACTGAAGTATAACAGACAGTCCATCGCTGCATCGGGGTTGCTCCGAGTCGCAGTTACGGCCAGCAACCTCGGCTGGCTACGGAAACAGCCAGATCCCTACCCAGCTCGGAGTGGCTGACGGCCACTCAGCTGGCCAGGGAAACAGCCGAATCCATACCTCAAAGACGGCTCCAACTACTGACAGCAAAGCTCCATGAAGCAATGGTTTGCCAATGCGACCGAAAGTTGGCAAGTGGCCGCTCTAGCCTTCCACCGGCAGGTTGCTCCTAGGGAATCCTGACAAGACAAACCAGCAGCTCACACTCGACCCCAAGGCTACTTATAGTTCAAGTTCCAAGATGGGAATCAGGTGCCTATGATTAACCCAACCGAAACAAGGGACAGCTGGAAGACCCGGAGTCCTGAGTGCATTGACCGGACCATGAACCGGAATGCGGACTTCACGGACTGGACCATGACATAAATGCCCTTGAGAAAGCAGCAAGGAAATGCTTTGTTGTGCTACTGGAGTGCAGGTATTGCCAAGGTGCTGTTATGAAGGGAGCTTCAACATTTTGGCTCAATGACGGGGTGGGGGGCACAATGGTACTATCACTGGATTAACAGTCTAGATACCCAAGGGAATATTGGTTTGAATCCCGGCGATGAAGATGGTGATAAATTTGAATTTGAATTCTGGAATTAAAGTTCAATGATGACCAGGAAAACCAATCAGTTGTTATCAAGACCCATCTGGTCACTAATGCTCTGTAGGTGGAAGAAATCTGCAATCTGGTCTGGCCTACACATGACTCCTGACCCATAGCAATGCGGTTGATTTTGACTGGCCTCTGAAATAGCCTAGATGTTAAAACTATTCGAAAGCTGCTATAAAATAAAATCAGGTGGGTCACCCAGAATTAACCTAGCACTGGAAACTGGAACGGCAAAAACTACCCACATTGTCCTTGTGAAGACCTCCTTACCACAAACTGGGGCATGTGGTCAGCTAGAAAAGACAAGGGCAACAAAAGCATGGTAACACCTCTGTCTGAACACTGATTTCCAAGCGACTTACCCTCCTGAATTGGAAATATATCACTATTCCTTCACTATCAGCGAGACAATATCCTGTAGCTAATAACATTGTGATACACCACACTTCAAGGACTGCATAGATTCAAGGCAGCAAGTTATCACCACCTTCTCAAGGACAGCTAGAGACAGACAATTAAATGTCTGCTTGGCCTGCAAAACCAACATGCCTTGAATGAATGACCAAAAAAAAAGTCATGCAGAATTACTTCTAAGTTAGGATAGGAGCGACTTGAGGGAACTGTGGCTGTTCAGATGAACTTGCTACCCTTCTCCAGTTTGAATTTATTGACTTAGAAGTCTTATAGGTGCTGTAGTCTACTTTGGACACTGCCGTCAAGGTATAGAAGTAGTGGAAGGAGCGCCATTTAAGTGGGTTGCTTGCTTCATGATAATATTAAGGTTCTGCGTGTTGAACTGCACATTTCCAGAGAGATAGAGAGTACACTGTCATGTTCCTGACCGGTGCATTTAAATGGGATGATTTTGGGAGCTCAGGAGGTATCCAGTCTCTCATCTGACTGCAGCCACATTGATTATGTGACTGATCCAGATAACCCGCTGCCTATGCTACCCCTCGACAGCTCCCTGAATGTTGATGCTGGGAGTCTTTGTAACTGCTATTGAATGGGTAGATACCTAGACACTCTTGATGAAGATGATCATTGGCTTGTATCTGTGCATTACAAACTAGCTTTCCAGATATCAATTCAAGCCTGAACTTAGTCTCAGGTGGGCAAGGACTTCTTTATCATCTGAGCAGTTATGAATTGGTTTAGGCTTCTCACTCCCAGTGTCTCCTCCTAACTTCCTTTTCTTCCCTTCCCCCTCCTTCTGCTCCTGCTCCCTGACCCATAACTGCTGGCAAGAGCTAAGTCTGCACAATTGCTAAACTGTGGGGTTTAGTTTGGGATTTGCCTCTAGAGAGGCTCCAGTGTCAAACCGTTGCACGAGTTCAGCTGGTATGTTCATTAGTATACTGGGAGGCAGCAGGAATACCTTGTGTGCATCAGGGACCAGCCACACAGGGAACGGCTCTTGCTCTTTGATCCAACGTCATGTTTGAAAGGTACAATGGTCCCACCAAGATTAAGGCATCATTTGATGAACCACTAAGATTTCCTATGTATGCATGCAGGCCAGCTGCATATTGAAAAAGTATATTTCCACATTTTGAGAAGGGGCCCTCACAGTTTAGTGAGTGCAGTTGATTTTATACTGCATCAAGAAGCCTGAAAAATTGGGCAATTGCACTGTCTGCTGTCTTCTACCCAAGCATAACAAGATGAATTCACACCACCTCAGGTGTAAAGCCTGCGCTACTACCCTACAGCAAAGGTGTGTTGAATATTGAAACATATAAAGTTCTTGATAGCAGTCTGGAATGATCCTGAGATAAAGAAAATGAAAGAAACTAACTTTCACAGATACAGGAGCAACTGTCCTCTCCAAACGCAGCAGTCCTTGGTTATCATGTCCAGCCACTGTGGTGCCTTTACAGCCATTGCTTTGCTTTCTGGTGCACAAATAGTCATAGTCATAGTCATACTTTATTGATCCCGAGGGAAATTGATTTTCGTTACAGTTGCCCCAACTGAGAATAGAGTATAAATATAGCAATATAAAACCATAAATAATTAAATAGTAATATGTAAATTATGCCAGGAAGTCAGTCCAGGACCAGCCTATTGGCTCAGGGTGTCTGACCCTCCAAGGGAGGAGTTGTAAAGTTTGATTGCCACAGGCAGGAATGACTTCCTACTGGTTCCCCCCTCCTCTTCTTTTCAACTCCTTTCTAGCAAGTTATCCTGCAACACAACCTTCTCTTCCTTGAACTGTAAGAAACGTGGAGCAAATAGCCGGCAATACACCCACTTTGGTCATGCTTCAGGTACTCATTTAGAACTTTGTCCTGTCTGAGACCACACACTTCCTGAAGACAGAGTAAGTAATTACTCATTCTTCTTTAACCAACTCTGCTCAGCAGTTACTAAAAAAAGGTCTGCAAGTCACTTTGGATAATTATAAATAGCACGTGGTACTTAGTTATTTTTTGGCAGCTAAACATCAGACTCGCCATATGTGATTAACATTTAGATCACTGCAGTGAAATTTGACGGTACTGGTGTCAAATCAGAGTCTATACTCTGCACACCCTCAACCATACTCTCCAATTTGCTATGCTACATGATTTACTAAAAAAAAAGGTGCGTATGATTTGCCCGGAAAATCATGAGTAAGTCATCATCGTAACTTCGAAAGTACTGGCCAAAAATGAACACGAGCTTACTTCCACCTCCAGCTTCATCATCAGTGAGTAGATGAATCACCAAGGGCAGGTCATGAATCACTTGATCTCAGCTGAGAAAGGTGGTGCAAAGATGATCTGATCGTTCTTGGACAAGAGTAGGGCATTCCGTCAATATTTGAAGTTTTCAATTTCTGAATGATATCTCCTGAGTCCTGATCCGGTTACAGTTGGGATATCATTTCTCCAGATTTTTCTTGCTTACAATCTGGTCATGAAAAGTTGACTGGATTAGAGTTTGCAGTACAGTATAATAAAAATTGTGTGCACATTCTTGGATAGAGCATGTGGTAGGGAATGTGTATATGCTGAGCCACCATCTGTGGACTACACTTCCATTTATTTTATTCTATTGACACACAGCAAGGAGTATGCCCTTCTGGCCCTTTGAGTCCTACTGGTCAGCAACCCCTAGCCTAATCACAGGACAATTTACAATGACCAATTAACCTACTAACCGATAAGTCTTTGGACTATGGGAGGAAACCAGAGCACCTGGAGAAAACTCACTCAGCCACGGGGAGAACATACAGACTCCTTACAGGCAATGGCGGGAATAGAACTCAAGTCGCTGCTGCTCTAAGGTGTTGTGTTAACCACTACACTACCATGCCTCCCCACTTGGGCAAGCTGGAGTTCGGAATAGTTAATTGCCTGGCTAAGTTCAGGACTGTTTGTAGACGATCACTGTTTTCTTTCCTGTTGATTCATTGCCAACTGTTGCCATGGTGACCATCACATATCCTCCACTCTTGTCCTTGAGTAATGGCTCCTGAGCTAGCTGAAGTCTCATAAATTCTGAGGAGTTCCAAGAACCAGTAGATCCTCAGATCTGTGGTAAGTACTGTAAGTTTTAGAAACAATTATCAGGGATAGAATTTAGAGTCATAGAGAAGTACTGCACAGAAACAGGCTCTTTGGCCCATCTAGTCCATGCCAAAACCATTTAAACTGCCAACTCCCATTGACCTGAACTGGAATCATAGCCCTCCATATCTCTACCAACCATGTACCTATCCAAACTTCCCTTAAATGTTGAAATCGAGTTTGCACGCATCACTTGTGCTGGCAGCACGTTCCACTCTCTCAGCACCCTCTGAGTGAAGATGTTTCCCTCACGTTCCCTTGTCAAATGCCTTGTTATAGTCCATGTAGACAACATTCACTGCCTTGCCTTCATCCACTTTACTGATAACTTCCTCAAAAAAATCTAAAGGATTGGTTAGACATGACCTCCCACGCATGAAGCCATGCTGACATGGCGGCCTTGGTCGACACCTTCCGAATAGCTTACGAAAATATCTCTTTCACTTCTTTTATGTCTGGTTTTCCACCTTAATTGTGTTTCTGGGACTGTTAGAGCCTGTGATTTACAGTTCGGAGATTGTCTGAGTGACTCAGTGCTTCGCCGTCTCCGAGCAGACTCCAGGAAGTGAGTGCGTTCTTGGACGGCCTCGCTGCGAAGAAACTTTGAGATGCCCATTAATCGCTGATTAAAGGGTCAAGGAAGATTGAGAAATCGAGGCGAATGCAGAAGGTGAGTGAGAGTTTCAGCACCGACTGCCTGCCTTTTGATCACAGCTGGAAAGTGAGTCTGTGAGAGGCCTATCACTGTGTGGCTCCCTGTGCCAGGTGAGTAGGCCTCTCTGCCTCATGTGGTGGATCTCTCTTTCAGTGAATGTTGATGATATTGTCGTTCTGTGCTTATGGATTGGACTATTGTGTTTTTGGACTGCGGAGTTTTCAGGATTATGGTTTTTATATTCTGTGTTTTTTATCGCCTGTGCCTTTTCCATTTTGTTTTGCAAACGGAGGATGTTGGGAGTTGATCTTGCGTTTTGTTAGTGTTTTGTGCAGGGGAAGGGTTGCTTTTATGGGGGTCAATGTTTCTATTCCATTTTGTGTGAGAGGAGGGGGATCTTGGGGGATTGATGATCAGGATGCTGTTCCTTTTTGTACGGTGGTGGGGGGGTGGGGTTGATGTTTTTCTTTGAATGACTTTCACGTTCTTTCTTTGTTTCATGGCTATCTAGAGAAGACAAATTTCAGAGTTGTATACAGATACATGCTTTGTATCTAAAAGAACCCTTGAACATTCAAAAAACTCTATAACATTGGTTAGACATGACCTATCACATACAAAGCCATGCTGACTATCCTTAATCGGTCCATGTCTATCCAAATACTCATATATTTGGTCCCTTAGAATACCTTTCAATAACTTGAACATGTGGAATGATCAAAAAGCCAACATAGATTCGGTAAAGGCAAACAAAAGAGGTGGGAGTAATGTAGTTAAAAAACTGGCTTGCTAACAAGAAATGGAGAAGTAGTGAAAATGTTTCACAGAGTGGAGGAAGTGTCAGTGAGATTGATGGTCAATGTTTTTAATATATTAATAGACTTGGGTGTACAGAACACAATTTTCAAGATTGCAAATTAAATGCAACATGGAGTTGTGGTGAATCTTTTTTTTATTACAAACAAAAAACCCCAAAAATCAAAAAAAAATCGCATCTACAAAAACCATGACATTAACAAAATCTAATTAAATATTGAGCAGCAAAAGGGAAAAAAATATAAAGGCAAAAGTAAACATACACAGCAGAGGTGCACCACACCAAAAAACCTCAGTCCTCAACCTGTGAGAAAGTCCAATATAGGGCCCCATATCCCTGCAAAGATGTCCCCTTTGTCCTCATTACATAGTCTCAGTCTCTTCAAATGTAAAGTATTTGCCAGTTCTCTCAGCCACAGATCGTATGTAGGCACAAATTCCATTTTCCACATTTGTAGGATTAACTTCTTAGCAATCACCATGCCAAACAATACAGCCTTTTTTTCATACTTATTGGCTGAAGATAGGGAGCTTGTTGCTCCAAGGATGGCTATGAATGGGTTTGGTTCCCACTGCTTCCCATAAGCCTCAGAGAAACAGTGAAATATACTTTTCCAGTATGCATAAATCTTACAACATGACCAGAATGAATGTGACAAGTTACTTTTCACAGATTTACATCTATTACAAACTGGTGAAACATCAGGGTAGAAACTGTGCAACTTTTCTTTGGAATAGTGAAGTCTATGTATTGTGGTGATTCTTAATAAACTAGGGATATATGGACTGGATAGTGGAATGGATACTGAGGTGAAATTCAATGCTGAGAATTGTGAAGAACATAGAATCATAGAAATCTACAGCACACTACAGGCCCTTCGGCCCACAATGTTGTGCCGACCATGTAACCTACTCTAGAAACTGCCTAGAATTACCCTACCGCATACCCCTTTATTTTTCTAAGCTCCATGTACCTATCCAAGAGTCTCGTAAAAGACCCTATTGCATCTGCCTCCACCACTGTCGACGGCAGTGCATTCCACACACCCACCACGCACTGGGTGAAAAATTTATATATACACAATTGCAAACAACAGGAATTCTGCAGATGCTGGAAATTCAAGCAACACACATCAAAGTTGCTGGTGAATGCAGCAGGCCAGGCAGCATCTCTAGGAAGAGGTGCAGTCGACGTTTCGGGCCGAGACCCTTCGTCAGGACTAACTGAAGGAAGAGTGAGTAAGGGATTTGAAAGTTGGAGGGGGAGGGGGAGATCCAAAATGATAGGAGAAGACAGGAGGGGGAGGGATGGAGCCGAGAGCTGGACAGGTGATAGGCAAAAGGGGATACGAGAGGATCATGGGACAGGAGGTCCGGGAAGAAAGACAAGCGGGGGGAGACCCAGAGGATGGGCAAGGGGTATAGTCAGAGGGACAGGGGGAGAAAAAGGAAAGTGAGAGAAAGAATGTGTGTATATAAATAAATAACAGATGGGGTACGAGGGGGAGGTGGGGCATTAGCGGAAGTTAGAGAAGTCGATGTTCATGCCATCAGGTTGGAGGCTACCCAGACAGAATATAAGGTGTTGTTCCTCCAACCTGAGTGTGGCTTCATCTTTACAGTAGAGGAGGCCGTGGATAGACATGTCAGAATGGGAATGGGATGTGGAATTAAAATGTGTGGCCACTGGGAGATCCTGCTTTCTCTGGCTGACAGAGCGTAGATGTTCAGCAAAGCAGTCTCCCAGTCTGCGTCGGGTCTCGCGAATATATAAAAGGCCACATCGGGAGCACCGGACGCAGTATATCACCCCAGCCGACTCACAGGTGAAGTGTTGCCTCACCTGGAAGGACTATTTGGGGCCCTGAATGGTGGTAAGGGGGGAAGTGTAAGGGCATGTGTAGCACTTGTTCCGCTTACACGGATAAGTGCCAGGAGGGAGATCAGTGGGGAGGGATGGGGGGGACGAATGGACAAGGGAGTTGTGTAGGGAGCGATCCCTGCGGAATGCAGAGAGAGGGGGGGAGGGAAAGATGTGCTTAGTGGTGGGATCCCGTTGGAGGTGGCGGAAGTTACGGAGAATAATATGTTGGATCCGGAGGCTGGTGGGATGGTAGGTGAGGACCAGGGGAACCCTATTCCTAGTGGGGTGGCGGGAGGATGGAGTGAGAGCAGATGTACGTGAAATGGGGGAGATGCGTTTAAGAGCAGAGTTGATAGTGGAGGAAGGGAAGCCCCTTTCTTTAAAAAAGGAAGACATCTCCCTCGTCCTAGAATGAAAAGCCTCATCCTGAGAGCAGATGCGCAATTGTTCTGTTTTACCCTAGTGGTTACAGTTGCTTGTATGATTCTGCAAGCTCCTTTGGTGTCACAATATTTACATAGGGCTATCTGATAGGTTAACTGTTATCTACCAACTTGAATGGAATGTCTCTTATCTGTTGTAAAAGAGGAGTTGACCACACTGGCCCGCCATTTTTCTTCAGTCTTTTCCTATCCTTCGTTCTCCGCTACTTGACTTTTGCTATTCTATCTTTCCACTTCCTTTGTTTTCTTCGCGCTAATTAAAACTATAGTGAAACAACAAGTTTTATGCCTCTTTCTTGACATCTAAAAGAACCTTTGATCAATAAACATCAGAATCTAACAATCTAGCAAGGATGGTTGTTAATATTTTAGGACTCAGAAGTATCCTGACAAAATTGACATTCTCTTCGCACGGAAACAAAGGAGATAAGAGCTTCCTCCAATTCCAAACTGAAGTGTTGCATTTTGGCAGGAAGGAGAATGTTAAATCATAGGGATCTAGCTTAAAAGGATTACAAGAACAGAGGTTGGGAGCATTTGTGCATTATTTTGCTGAAAGTGGCAGGAGGGTTGAGGAAATGGTTCAAGAAACATTAAGGGTCCTGGTCTTTATAAATAGGAACAAAGGATATAAGAGAAGAAGGTAGTGATGAACCTTTATAAAATACTGCCTTGGCTACAATTGAAGCACTGTGTCCAGTGCATAACACTTACACTTTAGGAAAGACTTTGAAGAGATGGGTAAGAGATTTACTTTTGGGATGAGTGACTTTAGTTACATGGATAGACCAGGGAAGCTGGGGTTGTTCTTGGAACATAAAGTAACAGATTCCCTGCAAGGAAATCAAGAACCAATGGGCATAGAATGGCCTTCTTCAGTGCTAGGACTGTTCTGTGATTCTACCAACAAAGTGCTGGAACAAAATGGATACTTTCTTGCTTATTCACAAGGAGTTCTGCTGCAATGGTGTTTCATTTTAGGAGACAGACTTCCAAAAGCCAGTAGTTAAGGGATTGGGAAGGTAAATTCTAGCAGATTTAATAGAGAATTCCCAAGTTTTGATTGTTCCAACAAAATAAAATTAATTAATAGAAATTTGTCCCACAATGAATTCTGTAAGGCCCTTTGCAGAACAGCCCCTTATTAACTGATTCCTCAATTTGATCACTGAAGTCAGAATGAGTCCTTTTTGGCCAAGAGTCAGGCCACTAATTTCTCCCTCACCCACTTCCTCACTACTTCATATACCAATTATTCACCCTTGCTGCCAGCTGCAATCCCCTCAGATGCTTAAATGCAAGTGCAACTCGTGTCCAGTTAACACCTTTTCCATCTTTGAAGGTCAAATGTAAAAGGCTCAAGCAGTGTCTGCTGTCTGACTTGAATTTGTAAGGTATTTTATGCGGATGTTACCAAGTATCTTGTGAGTCAGCTATGGCTCACAGGGAGCAGTTTCGTCTCTATCCCCGAAGGTTACTTGTTCAATGTCCATTCAAGAGACTTGAACGCACACCTGGGCTGTCATGATATACCGTCCTGAGGGAGTGCTGCATAACAGAGGTACTGTATATACCTATGAAACCCCTTTTTACTGGGTGTCTCTGGATATCTGGCCCATTAGTCCTCCGCTCGTCGTCGTCGTTGTCGTGGCTATCCCTCGAGGTCGAGGATGATGGTCTTTGTTCTGAAGAAGTGGCCCACAGAGTGAAGAGGCCTGTGCGTGTACTTGTTTAATGTGTACATGAAGTTGCACTCCAAGAAGCACACGATACTTCACAAATCAACCAACTGATTCCAATGGCATGGAAACCACAACGATTGGAGCTGATGGATTTGTTGCAACCTTCATCCGTCTTCACAGCTGTTGAGTTCAAAGTAACTTCATCCGCCTGTTCCACCGTTGAGGTCTTGGTTGGATTGTTCTTTGTCAAGGACCTCACCCTCGACCTACCGGGAGCATAGCTCCAGATGGCATTGCTCTCGGGATCACAGGACCACACAAACTTCTCCCCCACGATAAGGTGACAATCCATGGAGTCCTCCGCCGACAGTCGCTGGACTCCACGGCAAGGAAAACACCTTTCTCAGGCTCCATACGTCTAGGGTGTATCCGACTTTGGTCCCACCAAACCCCTGAAGTTGGGATGTCTCACCCACCCAAACCCCTGATTATGTGATTTACTGCCCCTGCAATCAACCATCAGCAAGAAATAACAGATCGTAAACTACATACAATTATAAAGAAAGCATATTTATGAATGTTAACTTAACCAAAGAGTTATTAAAGAAAAGAAAGGAAAAAAAACCAAAAAGGGCCCATTATAATTAAACAGTCAAATGTGCACAGACGGAGCTCAAATCTTCCAAAAGATGTTGTTTCCGAAGTATTCACTGGATGACGCACACAATCCTAAACACCCCCTAACGTTAACGGTAACCCAAACACTTTCAACAGAACTCACTGCTTCTACAGAAAAACCATTACATGAAATACCCTACAACATTAGCTGTAAAACCTTTACCAGGGCATTACATCTGAGTGCCTGCATTTTATATCAGGTGAACCAGAAGGCCCACATGCATACCCTCCCATTTGCCATGATCTTGTAACAAACATCACTCAGAAGGTTTTCAGCTTATTATCACTTTGTAATTTGCTGGATCTCACTGTGCACAAACTCAGTGCTTTGCTTGTTATATTGAACTACCAGTCACACTTTACTGACTAGAAAATATTTGAGGCATGCTGAAATCATTGAATTTTTTTTCTTTTCTTTTTCAATATTTTTATTGATATTATATAAATTGCATGAATACAAATACAAAATTCATAAGGATACAAGTAAATAATATGAATTACATTGCATTTAAATCACAGTAATATGATCACAGTATTCCATATTCGAAATCAATCATGTAGAAAGTAAGTATGAAATAAAATAAAGTAATTGTATTTTATTTTAAAAAATCTACCCCCACTACCAAAATGAGCTGGTTGGTAAAAAAAAAAGAAGAAAAAAGAAAAATACATTACCATATGATATTTTGATAATAATGGCTCAGATCCATACTTTAATAACAGTTCAAAGATTGTGAAAAAAATTCAGAAAGAGTCATTAGAAAATCATGTTTAGAATCAGAAATCGAACAACGAATCTTCTCTAGATCAAGGTATAACAACAGATAGCCATTGAACATGAGTGGGCTGGGCGGCCTCCTTCCACTTGAGCAAGATCACCCTTCTGGCCATAAAGGACATAAAGGCCAATAGCCGCAAATTAGATGGCTTCAGTTTTGTAGCACTATCCTCAACAATACCAAACATGGCAGTCAAAGGATTGGGCTTAAAGCTGACATAAAAAAGTGCAGAAAAAGTTTGAAATACATCTTTCCAGAATTTTTCAAGGCTTGGACATGTCCAAAACATACGAATTTGTGTGGCCACTCCATTACATCTATCACAGTAAGGGGAAATATCTGCGTAGAAACGGGGGAATTTTTTTTTGCATTTTGTGTGCAAGTTAAAAATGAGGACATGCAATATAATTCAATTCAAGTTTAATTGTCGTTCAACCATACGTGAATACAGACAAATGAGACAGCAATACTTGGGGTCAAGGTGCAAGGACACATTACTAACAGTCACATGCAGTAAGCACACACATGATCACCATCACGTAATAAGAGTCCTTCTGCCTGGAATGAAAAGCCTCATCCTGAGAGCAGATGCAGCGGAGATGGAGGAATTGCGAGAAGGGGATGGCATTTTTGCAAGAAAGAGATGTCCTCCTTTTTTAAAGAAAGGGGCTTCCCTTCCTCCATCATCAACTCTGCTCTCAAATGCATCTCTCCCATTTCACGCACATCTGCTCTCACCCCATCCTCCTGCCACCCCACTAGGAATAGAGTTCCCCTTGTCCTCACCTACCACCCCACCAGCCTCCGGGTCCAACATATAATTCTTCGTAACTTCCGCCACCTCCAATGGGATCCCACCACTAAGCACATCTTTCCCTCCCCACCCCTCTGCTTTCCGCAGGGATCACTCCCTACGCGACTCTCTTGTCCATTCGTCCCTCACCGATCTCCCACCCAGCACTTATCCTTGTAAACGGAGCAAGTGCTACACATGCCCTTACACTTCCTCCCTCACTACCATTCAGGGCCCCAGACAGTCCTTCCAGGTGAGGCGACACCACCTGTGAGTCGGCTGGGGTGATATACTGCGTCCGGTGCTCCCGATGTGGCCTTCTATATATTGGTGAGACACAACGCAGGTTGGGAGACCATTTCGCTGAACACCTACACTCTGTCCACCAGAGAAAGCAGGATCTCCCAGTGGCCACACATTTTAATTCCACGTCCCATTCCCATTGTGATATGTCTATCCATGGCCTCCTCTACTGTAAAGATGAAGCCACACTCAGGTTGGAGGAACAACCCCTTATATTCCGTCTGGGTAGCCTCCAACCTGATGGCATGAACATTGACTTCTCTAACTTCCCCCTCGTACCCCATCCGTTATTGCCCATCCTCTGGGCTTCCCCCCCGCCCTTTCTTTCTCCCTAGGCCTCCTGTCCCATGACCCTCTCATATCCCTTTTGCCAATCACCTGTCCAGCTCTTGGCTCCATCCCTCCCCCTCCTGTCTTCTCCTATCATTTTGGATCTCCCCCTCCCCCTCCCACTTTCAAATCTCTTACTAGCTCTTCTTTCAGTTAGTCCTGACGAAGGGTCTCGGCCCGAAACGTCGAATGTACCTCTTTCTCTAGATGCTGCTTGGCCTGCTGCATTCATCAGCAACGTTTACGTGTGTTGCTTGAAATTCCAGCATCTGCAGATCTCCTCATGTTTGCACAGAAGTATGTATGCGTGTAGTCCAGACCCCCTCAGTCCATTTGAAATCTTCAGAGGCCACAACTGCACTATGCTGCCCCCAGTAGAGCACGCTGGCTCGGATGTCTCTTCCCCTGGCCATAGAAAAGCAAATGACTCCGCGGCTTGAGGCCCCGAGTCCATTCAGTGCGGCCAAAAAAAAACCTGCAGTCTGCAACAACAGAGCTTGTCTCCTATCGAGCAAAACCCTGGGAGGGCAGCTCCAGCTCTGTTCTGGACACCGTGCCACACTGTCCTCGGTGAAGCACAGCGGCTTCATCCCCTCACTCCAGCTGGCTGCAAACAGGCGGCACCAAGGCTTCAGGCCTAGTCCTTACTACTAGGCTCCCTCCCGCCGCCCATCACGCCATAATTTGATTAAATCTCATCAAAAGCTGTCATTTGAATAAAAGATAATTTGAGTATCTCATATTCTTAATTGCCATTTAGAACCTAACCCTCTGGTTGCTTGTTTTGGCACCTTGGGTGAAGTAGACATGCACTTGAATCTGACTAAACGTCGAACATTATCTTTTGTCTCTCTCTTGGCTAAATGGTTAGTTCTTCTTAGGTGGAGAGATGCTGCCCCACCCACTCATGCTCAATGGCTTAGTGATATTATGTCCTGTTTAGACCTTGAAAGGATTCATTATTCACTTTTTAATTCGGACATTAAGTTTCATAAGGTGTGGGGACCTTTTCTTGAACATTTTCATAACTCTCTTTAGGTTAAGTTTATCCTTTTTTTGTATGCTACAATCTCTTACATTCAGCTTTTTTTCTATAAGTTTTATGGTTTTTTGTTGTGAATTACATTATAGTCTTGGTAGTCGGCATTATATTTTCTTTTTTCTTATATATATTTACTGCTCTCTGGGGTTGAATGCTCTGATTAATTTTTTTTTCCTTTTATACACAGAAACGGTTGGCCTGATTTTTTTTAGTGGGAGGTTGGGGTGGATACTAATCTTACATGATTTTATTTTGGGTGCTTTTTGTATTGTTATGAACATATATTGGACTTGTTTGTTTTGCACTGTATAAATCTCCATTTTGTTGATGGTTTTTTTCTGCAGCTGTATTGTAGAAATGCATAAAAATGAATTTTAAAAATAAACAATAAATATCGAGAGCATGAAATGAAAAAAAAAATAGCTGTCCATGAAACACAAACAGTTATGAATGGGTTTTGATCCTCCCGTAAGAGAATGAAAAATCTGCAAGTCTGTGGAAATTATACTGATAGACAGATGGGAGATTTTCCTGAAGTATACTCTGTCCATTTGGAACCAAATAAGCTTGCAATCCTCCAGGGAAAAGCTTAACATCCCTTTAATGCTTACTTCTAATTGTGTGATTACTTCATTTCTTGAATCTTGCACGTTGTCTTTTTATTTTCTAAACCAGTATAGATAATTCAATTAGCTCTCCTTCATTCCCCACCTCTCTATGTTTATGTGCCACGTGGTCAGAGAGTGAGTCAATGGCACCTGTTCCTGTCCCACGCACTCCCTGTGAAACAGGATCAAGCTGGGAATGAGGTTGTAGTTTGCTCAGTCCACCCACACTCAAAATAGCAATGTAACTGGGTGACAGGTGTTCTGTTGTACTATGTGACTAATTTCTTTATAAAAAGAGTTCTTCTGACATACTGCTGGTGATAATCAAATTTGGGGGGGGGGGGGTCACATCTCTATCTGTCCCGGTATTTTCAGTCTTTGTGGCCCATGTACAATCTGAATGGCATTTCTGATACAACAGCGTAAATAACTAAATGCCATTTCCTTCAGTGAGCAGCTATGCGCTTGGAGTCACATTGGGCCAGACTATAAGAGCAGCAAGTTTGTTTTTTCTCTGAAGGATAATAATAAAGCTGGTTTACGAACCTGACAATCTCACAGCCCCTTCTACTGAAAAACAACTCCATATGCTGCATTCAGAACCTGAAACTACCAAACAGGATTTGGATGTATATTCTGCTGATTCCCAGGCATCACCTCAACCTCAGTAGAGCAACAAAATAATTGTTACACTGCAAATCTAGTTGAACATGGAAAGAATAAACCTGTGTGTTTAGAATCATATCAGGATTTTATTAGACATAGCACCAAAGGAAAATCATTTCTAAAATGTCAACTCCTAAATAAATCATTCTACTTAATCTGTGTTACTGCTGACAGCAGTATCTATTACTGCCCCTCTTAATGAATACATCTATAATCTTCTTGCTCTGTAGGTAACCATTTGGTGCTTAGTAGCTCTACCCTCAAAGCAAGAAGATTAACCCCACATCCCAATTATGTTCTCAAATTCCTGACAATTTTTTTTCTGTTCAAGTATTTATACAACTTCCTTTGGAAAGTTGCTGAAGAACCTGCTTCCACCACTTTTTGAGGCAACGTATTCAGGTTCAAAACAACAACACAAAAATATTCCGATGTTTTCACTGATCATATTGAATTTGCTACTCCTTCCATATTTTTGGGCACCTTCTCATAATCGCATTTGCTTTATGGAGAACAATCACATTAGCTTTGGACTTTCCCCATAATTGGGTATCTTTTTCAATTCTATTGCTGAATTCAGAATTGTAAACGTATCAATATTGATTCAATGATGGATTTCTTTCCTTTTCAGTTAAAGATTGCAAATTGAAATCCAACTTCAGAGACTTAACTGGGGAATGTGCTTCTGGTTGAGAGGCTAAAGACATGCCTAGCCTTGCAGAAAGATGTAAAAGATCCCATAGCACTGCTTTAAAGAAGAACAAGCAAGTTCACCAAGTGACCTGGCAATTTTATTCCCCTGCCAACACTAGCAAAACATGAACAAGAGAAAATCTGCAGATGCTGGAAATCTGAATAACACACACAAAATTGCTGGAGGAACTCAGCAGGCCAGGCAGTATCTATGGAAAAAAAAGGTACAGTCAATGTTTCAGGCCGAACTTCGTTAACTTTGTTTCTCTCTTCATGGATGCCCCCTAGCCTACTGCAAGTGTCCAGCACTTCCTTTTTCAGTTATACAGTTGTTTGATTTTCAGTTATTGTTTGCATCACTTTCTAGGTTTAAACTGGCTGCAATGCAGCCCTATGTTGCAAGAGGGGCCACATTTCAAATGGTTGCAAATTGTTTTTGATACCGAAGTTTTAAAAGACCACCAATGTGCCTGTCCTTTCTCTGATCATTGCTTAACAGATAATGTTTTACAATTTTCATGTTTTTTTTCCTGCATTACAACAATCATCATACTTCAAAAATGCTTAAATAAAAACAAAATATTCTGGATACTGGAAATCTGAAAACAAAAGTGCGCGCCTTGTGTAAAGTAGAATTTTTGGATCAGTGGGGTCTCACACAAAACATGCATTGACCTACTGCACACAGCACTTGTAGTACAATTTCCTGGTACTAAAGAATTTTTAGGCAAAGGATTTGCTTTCTCTATTTCACTTTTTCTTTGTCTCTCTCAATACAATCTTCCCTTCTGCCCTTCTTTTATTTCAACCTATATTGACAATCAAATGCTTTCAACTATAACTTTGCTTACACCAGTAGTACTTAAGTATCTGATTTACAAACCAGAATCAAGGAGATGCCGTGCTGTTTTCACTGATCACTCGGATTTTTGGTACTCTGTAGAATACACTGTATCGCTTCTACCTCCAGCATGGAAAAATAATGCAGACCTTAAACATGAAAATGTGTATCTAACAATAGTATATCCATTGTTAGGTTACCAAAACAGATTTTCTTTGAAGAACCCTGTGTTTTCTTATAAAGCATTTTTCAAGATCTGGGCACTGCTGACAAAGCCAGCAATATTATCCTGCCCTAATTGCCCTTGAACCAGGCATCACACACAGCCCAGATCAGAAAATGAAGTTTGATTTATTTCCCTGAAGGACGTGTGAACCAGGAGAGGTTTAAAACATTTGGGCCAAGATGAACCTGAGTCCTAATGAAGGGTCTCGGACCAAAACGTCAACTCTTTATTCCTCTCCATAGATGCTGCCTGACCTTTTGAATTCCTCCAGCATTTTGTGTGCATTACCCTTTTCAAGAAAGGCAACAGGGAACGCCTTGGTAACTATAGAGCTGTGAGTCTAAAATTTGTGGTATTGAAGAAACTGGGAAAAAAATTGAGGGAGTAGATGAATGATCAATTTGAAAGGTAGGGACTAATAAAGAACAGCCAACATGACATCAACAATAGATCCTATTTGACCTATTTTATTGGATTTTGAAGAGGTAAAATGTGTATCAATGAAGTCAGGGCAGTAGATGTGCTTAACAAGGACTTTAGTAAAGCCTTTGATAAGGTCCCATATGGAAAACTGGCTCAAAAGGTTAAGGCCATGGGATCCGGGGCATGTTGACAAACTGGATCCAAAATAGCCTTGGCAATAAAAGTCAGGGGGAGATAAGCGAGGATAGCTTTTGTAATTAGATGCCCGTAACTATAGAACATAGGATAGTTCAGCACAGTATAAGCCCTTCAGCCCACAATGTTGTACCTACCTTTTAACTTACTCCATGTGACCCTTACACCCAAATAGCCCTCCACTTTTCTTTCATCCATGGGTTTATCGAAGAGTTACTTAAATGTCCCTAATGCAAAGGTGACAAACCTTTTGAGATCATGTGCCAAAGTTGGCAATAATTTTCTAAAAAATTCTCTTGTGTGTCATGGTAATTTTGAACAGAGATTATCATTGATTAATGAATTAGTAACAAAAATTATGGACTTTTTAAAGAAAAAAGATGGGTCCTGTTGTTTATTAATACAAACGTACATATTCAGAGTTTTACTATTGATAAAAATATAACAGAGACAGACTGAAATAAATGAAACATTTTGGAAAACCTGTTAAAAACATATTTTAAAAAGGAAAATTAACATAATTTCCAAATAGTATTGTTACTGTAACTGTTTACTATCTAAATACTGGTGTACACCAGGTCTGCAAGGATTTCATGCAGGACTGTATTATCGAAGTCCATGTTTTTGAAACCACCTAGCTGACACCAAGCAGACATGAGACATTTCCTGTGAAAACATCTCTCTACTCTGAGCTTGTTAAAAAAACATTTGCTGCTTCATTTGGCAATGAAGATAATCATTATGTATTTTTTCATTATGGTTGGGGTTTAAAGAATTAAGGTGAGGCACAGCATGTGGTGTGCCAACAAAACTTTTGCTCGTGCCATCTTGGGCACACATGCCACTGGTTCGCCATCCCTGCCCTAATATGCCTGCCTCTACCACCATCCCCACCAATGCAATCCATGCATTTACCATTCTCTGTGTAAAAAATCTACCTCTGACATCCCCATACTTCCCTCCATTTATTTTAAAAGAATGTTCTCTCATATCGGCATTGCCACCCTTGGAAAAAGGTGCTGGCTGTCTACTCTATGCCTCTTATCATCTTAAATGTCTCATAAAAGTGTAATCACCTCTCATTCTCCTTTGCTCCAAAGAGAAAAGCCCTAGTTTGCCCATTGTTTCCTCAGAACACATTGAGTGGCATCCTGGTAAACCTCCTCTGCTCCTTCTCTAAAGCTTTCTCATCCTTCCTGTAATGAGGTGACCGGAATTGAACACAATAGTCTAAGTGTGGTCCAACCAGAGTCTAACAGAGCTGCAACATTACCCTGCAGCTTTTGAACTCAGTCTCCTGACTAATGAAGACTAACTTTCCATTCGCCTTCTTAGCAACCCTGTCAACTGACACGGCAACTTTGAGGACCCCAGGATCCCTCTCTGTTCCACCATTCCTGCCATTAACCCTGAACTCTAACTTCGAGTTCAACCTTCCAAAGTGTATCACTTCACACTGTTCTGGATTGAACTCCATCTGCCACTTCTTAGCCCAGCTCTGAATCTATCAATGTCCCTTTGCAACCCTCGAAACCCTTCTACACTATCTATAGCACCACCAACTTTTGTGTATCCTGAAAACTTACTAATCCACCCTTCCACTTTCTCATCTAAGTAGCTTACAAAGATTACAAAGAGCAGGGATGGCAGAACGTGGACTTCCAGGTGGAATAAGCTCCCCTCGTGTACCACTCTCTGCTTTCTGTGTGCAAGGGAATTCCAAATCCACACAGGCATGTCTCGGCGGGTTCCATGCCTCCTGGCCTTCTGAATGAGGCTACCATGGGAAACAGTGTTGACATCTTATTAAAATGTATATATAGGTGTGGTAAATACACATTTTAATAAGATGTCAACACGACTCCCCCCGGTAGCCACACTTACATCTAGAGCTTCATCAATTTATTTTCTCACTTCCACGAAAAGTCATTCAGGGTCGTGAGGCATGGCCTGCCCCTCTGGCAGCCATGCTGACCATCTCTACTCAGACTATGCTTCTCCAAATGGATCATCCCTATTACCTTTCTTGAACAATGGACTAACATTTGCTATCCTCCAATATTCTGCTACTACCCCTATGTCTAGTGAAGGTGCAAAGATCATCACTAATGGAGCAGCAATCTCTTCTCTTGCCTCCTGTGGTAACCTGGGAAGTACCCCATCTGACCCCAGAGATTTATCTATCTTAATGTTTTCCAAAAGTTCCATCACATTCTCTTTCTTAACCTCAACATGTTCTAGTATATTATACTGACCTCACATTCATCAAGGTCCTTCTCAGTGATTAATGCTGAAGAAAAGTATTCATTAAGGATCTCCCCTACTTCATCCAAACAGGCCTCCATTTCCTATTTAATCCCTGATCGGTCCTCCCTCACACTAGTCATCTTCCTGTTCTTCACATACATGTGGAACATCTTGAGGTTTTCTTTACTTACATGCCAAGGTCTTCTTATATCCCCTTCTATGTAACTTTCCTAAATCCATCTTAAGCTCCTTCCTTGCTATTTCATAATTCTCAGATGTCCTGTCTGCTCTTTGCTTCTTGAACCTTAAATGTGCTTTCTTCTTCTTCTTGACTAAGTGTTCCACCTCTATTGTCAACCATGGTTCTTTCTTCCTACCATTTTTTTCTCTGTCTCAATGGGATTAATCTATTTAGAACCCCATACGAGTGCTCCCTAACCTTCCTCTACATTGCTGTTGTATATTTCCCTGAGAACATCGGTTTCTAATTTAGGCAATAGACAATAGACAATAGGTGCAGGAGTAGGCCATTCGGCCCTTTGAGCCAGCACCGCCATTCACTGTGATCATGGCTGATCATCCACAATCAGTATCCAGTTCCTGCCTTATCCCCATAACCTTTGATTGCGCTATCTTTAAGAGCTCTATCCATCTCTTTCTTGAAAGCATCCAGAGACTTGACCTCCACAGCCTTCTGGGGCAGAGCATTCCATATATCCACCACTCTCGGGGTGAATTTACGCTCCTAAATTCCTGCATAATAGCATCATAATTGGCCCTCCCCGAATTAAATACTTTCCCATATTGTCTGCTCCTATCCTTTTCCAAGGCTATAGTAAAGGTTAGAGAGTCATGGTCACTGACTCTGAAATGCCCACTCACCAAGAGGTCTGTCATCTGACCAGGTTCATTGCTTAGTGTCAGATTCAATATGGCCTCTCCTGTAGTTGTCCTATCAACGTATTGTGTCATGCATCCTTGCTGGACACAGCTAGTACAATCTGTTCCATCTAAACTTGCACAAAGAAGGTGCAATCAATATTAGGGAAGCTGGAGCCACCCATGACAACAATCCTGCTATTTTTTCACCTTTCCAAAATCTGCCTAACGATCTGCTCCTCGGTGCTCCTGTTTTTACTGGGGGCTGGTGATCTAGAATACTTGCACCTTTCCTGTTTTTGACTTCTACCACCCCTCTCCATGACGACTCCCCTTTCTGTAGCTGTGACACACCCCACCATCCCCCCCCACCACTACCTTTTTGAAGCATCTAAACTCTGGAACATCCAGCAGCCATTCCTGCCCTTGCCTCTGTAATGGCCACAATGTTGTAGTTCCGTGTACTGATCCATGCTCTAAGCTCATCATAGAAACTAGAACATGGAACAGTACAGCACTGTAGAGCACAAAATAATCTGCAGATGCTAGGGTCAAAGCAACACTCACAACATGCTGGAGGAACTCAGCAGGTCAGGCAACATCCCTGGAAAAGATCGGTCGACGTTTCGGGCCGGAATCCTTTTCCACAGCACTGTAGAACTTCTTCGGCCCGTGATGTCCTCCATTTTTCTCTCATCCATGTGCCCTTCAATGTCCCCAGTGTATCAGCCTCCACCAGCAATCCCAGCAGAATGTTCCATACACCCTACCTCTGACATCCCCCCATACTTTCCTCCAGTCACCTCAGAAGGATGTCTTCCAGTACTTGCCATGGCCACCCTGGGGAGAAAGGAGCATAAACACATTTCAACCCATCCAATTGAGTGCATTTATGTCCTAACCATTGCCTATCCATAATCAATCTCTCTACACGTTGCATCTACCTTTACATCAACAAATCCATCCACTGATCTATCACACTGACTCCTATTCCACTGCAAATCTGATCTAAGCCCACCCCAACAGCTCAGGCAAACCGACCTTCAAGGACATTGGTTGCCCTTGAATTCATATGTAATCCGTCCCTTTTGTACTCTTCCTGCATTCCCCAGTGATCCACAAATCTGAAACACTGCCCTTTGCCCCAGTTCTTCAGCTACACATTACCATCCAATTCTTGCCCATTCTGGTGTGTGGCACAGGCAGGAATCCAAAGATTACTGCCGTGGAGATCCTGCTTTTTAATTTTCTTCCTAACTACCTGTATTCACTCCTCAGGACCTCATCCCTTTTCCTAGTTGTGTCGATTGGTACCAATATATACCATGACTTCTGGCTGCTCACCCTCCCCTTTAAGAATGCTGTGGACTCAATTTGAGACATCCCTGACCCTGGCACCTGGAAGGCAACATACCGTCTGGGTGTCTCTTTCACATCCACAGGCTCCTGTCTGCTCCTATTGAATCCCATTATTGTATACTGAACTGAACAACTATTATACAACTAGAAAATTGAAAATGAAACCACAGGCCTGAGTAATATTTTACTTATTCATGCCAGAGATTTGGTGACCAAGCAAGATACAAGAGATCCAGGTATGATCTCTGGAAAGCTATCTCACATGTGAAGTGGCAATTCCAGACCAAACTTGAGTCACTGGAGGATGCTCTATATCTGAGACAGGGCTTGAATGCTATTACCTCTTACAAAGTGGAATCAAGCGACATAGGTGACCACAAGGTCCAGATGAGCTCAATGCCTTCTCTGCTCACTTTGACTGTAATAAGATGGAGGAACTTCATGAACTCCCACAGCTCCCAATGAGCCTGTGATTTCAGTCTCTGAGGTTGATGTGAGAGCATCCTTCAGAGGGTGAACTCACAGAAATCATCCGACCCGGATGGGGTATTGGGCTGGGTACTGAAGACCTGCGCTGATCAATTGGCTGGAGTGTTCAGCATTATCTTTAACCTCTCACCTCAGCAGTCTGAGGTACCCGGCTGCTCCAAGCAGGCTTCAGTTGTACCAGTGCCTAAGAAGGATGTGGTAACCTGCCTCATGACCATCGTCCTGTTGCACTGTGATAAGTGCTTTTGAGAGGTTGGTGATGAAACTTATCAACTCCTGCCTGAGAAGTGACTGGGATCCACTCCAATTTGCCTAATGTCACAACAGATCCACACCATTTCATTGGCTCTTCACTCAGCCATGGAATAGCTGGACAACAAAGGTACATACATCAGGATGCTCTTCATTGACTACAGCTCAGCATTTAATGCTATCACCCCTTCAAAACTAATCAATAATTGCCTAGTCCTGGCCTCAAAACCTCCTCGAGCAACTGGATTTCCTCACTTGCAGACCCCAGTCAGTCCAGATTGGCAACAACATCTCCTCCACAGTCTCCATCTACTTAGGTGCACCGCAAGGCTGTGTGCTTAGCTTCCTGCTCTAGTTGCTTTATATTTATGCCTGTGAGGGTCTAGCCCAAATCGTCAACTGTTTATTCATTTGCATAGATGATGTTTGACCTACTGAGTTCCTCCAGCATTTTGTGTGTGCTGCAATATTTAATTTATTTTTCCATTTCTGAATGTGAGTCAGTAAGTGAACTAAAGCTTTCTGGCCTGCTGTGATCCATCCCTTTCATGTGATGTAATAACTGCCCACTCCAATAATCTTCCAAGACTCCATAAGCTCTCTCAACCTCCTGATCTTTCATCATCTCCTCCCTGCTGTAACCTCTGACCCCTCCTGTCACATGCGGGTCAGGACATTCCTGAAAAAAAACAGGTTAGTCCTTGTCCTTGGCTATATGCCTCCTGGATCAGCTTGTGATCCAGTTATCTGTCTGGCCCAGAATAGGCCCAGTGGCAAACAGCCAATCTCCCAAGGATCTTCACACAAACTTTATATGGTCTCATCATTACAGAAGTGGATTCTGCACATCGATAGGTCTTTCCACATTGTAGTCATATCTTTCAGACCGATGCAAAGAAGTAAAAGGGCTGAGGTGGACTATTGGGCAAGAAATTTGCTTATATCTTTCAATATGCATTTGAAAATCAATTTCTCTGATGCAGAATGCAGTTGCAGCCATTTCCAGGTACAATTAACCGGAAATTCAATCAACCTCACTCTCACTTGCCTAAACCGATTTCTGCATCAGACTTGCATGAATTGCGAATTAAAATATCTTAAAGGTATTTAATGAAACTTTCACTGGCCTTGAAATTGATGTGCTTCCCAAACTGGTGGTTGCTCAGATTGGTACAAATAGGAGGGTATAGGCTCCAAGGTTTTCAAATGCTGGACTGGTAGCCTTCTTGGAAGAAATATATAGAAGCAGAAATGACCTATACTGTGCCAAACACAAAGAAGGCATAGCACAGAACAGTCAGAGGAGGTGAATGCCAAAACTCAAAATCTGAAGTGCTGTTGGGAATGTAATGACCTTGTGTCAGTGGTTAAAGTCAATGGATGCACCTTCAAGTGCTCCAACCTACCATGTGCACCCACTTCAGTCAAGCACTGCTTAATCTGCTGCACCATCATCACTCACTAACAAATGATTCCGAGTTGAAAGCTGATCATGTTTCTCACAGTGCCAGCTATTCAACAGTGTTATCAGTCAAACACCATGCTCAGCATTCAGTAACACACTTTCTGCCGTCCCACCAAGGGAAGGATGCAGCGATTCAGCAATCCTGCCACACTATGCATAAGCCCCGGCAGGTGCTGAAGCTTTCTGTCTGTAAGATGATTTGGGGTGTCCTGATGTCAGCAAAAAGTCATAGGAATGAAAATTCCCTTCTTTCTTATATTTCCACTTTGCTGCTGTTTGCCATGCAACTGTAGTTCGAGCGGTCATTTCATAATTGTGAGTTAATCACTGTGAGACAAATGGGGAGTCAGGGAGAATTGGACGAAGCGCACTGAGGCAATCGGAGGAGATGATCGTAAGGAAGGTCATGAGAATGGAGAGAATTGTGGGGGCACATTGAGGGAATTGGGAGATGGGCAACAATTGGAATAGAAAGGGTTGAGATTCAGAATGAGTCAAGAAAATGAGCCTGGAGGAGGAGAAGATGGTGGCGTGATGCAGCGCGCGCAGTCTCTCCAGTGATGAATATCTGTAATCTGTCAAGTAGGATGCCATGCACAATTCTGATTTGATGGAGACAGATGTGAGAGCACGGAGGAACATCTGGTGAAACTTCTGAAACGCCTGTTTCGCTGCCGCCGCTACTGTGCGATTGAGAATCTCTGGAGGGGAAGGCCCCGAATCTTCGGCTTTGCCTGTTGCTTGGCGGCCGGGGCTGGGGTTGAAGCGCTCGGCAGAGATGGTGCTCGGTGCTCGGTGTCGGAAGGCTGGTCGGAGGCTCGAAGTTTTCGGACGGACTCAGAGTCGGACTGTGGTCGGGTGCTTCCAGAATGCTGCATTGGCAAGTTTGCGGTGCTAGAAGCTCATGGGAAGGAGAGTTTCTCCCTTCTACCATCTGCATGAGATGTTGTGGCTATCAGGACTTCGAACTTTTTTTTACTGTGCCCATGGTCTGCTCTTAGCAAATTACGGTATTGCTTTACACTGTTGTTACGATATGTTATAATTATGTGTTTTTTGTCAGTTTTAGTCTTGGTCTGTCTTATGTTTCTGTGATATCATACCGGAGGAACATTGTACCATTTTTTGATGCATGCATTTCTAAATGACAATAAACGAGGACTGAGTGCCCTCATAATCTAAAAAAAAATTGGGGGCTGCTGAGGGAAGATTAAAGTGAGCTGTGGAGAACTTTGCATTGGTAATAAGATTGGAAGGATGCAGAAGCTATTTAAAGGATGGAGAGGATGCAAATAGGTGTTGGAGAGGTAATGGTTGGGGGAGGGGTCAAGGAATGGAACCAGGATGCAGAGGGATGGTCAGGGCTGCTGGTAAGTATTGTGGGGTAGGACTGGTAGACGATTAAGGAGATGAAGCAGATGATGAAGGCAACTTAAGGAAGGTGCTTGAAATTCAAAAAGCCATGTTGGAGATGGATAGAGCAGAAGAAAGTCATCGAACTGGCGACAAGCTCTAAAGATATTTACAACATAGCTTGGAAAAGACAGGAGTTTTTTCCTTGTGTGGTCAGCAATCTACCCTGCATGGTTAGAGATCTTGAAAAAAACCAATAGGGATGAGTCATTTAAGTAATGTAATCTTTATGCTGTGGGTGAGATTCTCTTGAACGGTAAAGCTAATATGGCATTCATATCTTACACTTTCAAAGTAGCAAACTATGGAAGTGTCATAAATCATTGAAGTCACTGCATATTTACAGGTACCATCCACACAGAGTGCCAGAACAGAGTTCCTGTAGCACCCAGTATTTACAAGGAATATTCAGTCACAATTACTGATGGTGTGTTACCTGATATTAAATTGCATAGTGGAGAAAACTAGTCTACTACCTTGAAGACGAGAAAATCTCATCAATCCAAAGCAACACAATGGGATCTTCCAGTGCCCGCCCATTTCATTTCTACTTCTCATTCCCATCCTGACATGTCAGTCCATGGCCTCCTCTACTGCGGCGAGGAAGCCACACTCAGACTGGAGATGCCTCCAACCTGATGGCATGAACATCGATTTCTCGAACTTCTGGTAATACCCCCCATCCACTTCACCATTCCCCATTCCTGTCAGATTCCCCCTTCTCCAGCTCATTATCTCTTTCACCAATCAACTTCCCACTTCTTTACTTCACCCCCTCCCCATCTCCTGGTTTCACCTGTCACCTACTACCTTCCTCCCCTCCCAACACCTTCTTACTCTGACTTCTCTCTTTCCATTCCTGATGAAGGGGCTCAGTCTGAAATGTCGGCCTGTGTACTCTTTTCCATAGATGCTTCCTGTCCTGCTGAGTTCCTCCAGCATTTTGTGTGTGTTGCACTATCCCAAAGGCTTTTTTTTTGCTCCATGCATACCAAGTACTGAATCATAGTTTTGCTAACCACTGTATAGCCGCACATCAGCTAAATCTTGGAAGTGGAATCTGATTTAATCCCAGCATTGGGATAAATTGATAGACAGCCCTGAAAAGCAAAACCCATGCTGTCCTTTTTACACCCTGTTCTCTGGCATGAGAATGAAATGTAGACATCTCTCTTTGTAACCTTGGAAGGAGCTCGGCCCAGAAAAATTGATTGCTGGTGTTGCAACAATATGCTGGTAGAACTCAGTGGGTCAACCAACACTCGTGGGAGGAAAGCAATCGTCAGCATTTCTGCTCGAAACCCTGGTACAGTATTCCTTTCCTCCCACAGATGCTGCTTGATCTGCTGAGCTCTTCCTGCAGGTCAAACAGTTGCTCCAGATTTCAGCATTTGCAGCTTTCTGTGTCTCTATTGCCTTATTTTTTTCTTGGCAGCTGCTGGTAATTCTGGCCTTCGTCTGGTCTGACATGGCAGTTGTGGCTTTAGCAGATGTTAAACACTGAACATTTCTTGATGTCTTGCAGACGTCTCATTCACTTTTCCCAACAAACTTCAGATATGGTTTTCTACTGGGAGCTCTGCTGCCTCTCTCAGTTATGTCATTTCTTTTGAATATCTGGCAATTCACCCATTTCTGAGAGCAATCTTTTTATGCTGAAGTCTTGAACTTGGGGAAGAATAAACATTTCACAACTTGCATATGAATCTCTCTATAGACGGTTACAATTGAAAATATCTACAGAAAACATCATCATTTTGGAGAATCATTGCATAAGCAGAAATAACAACTAAATTGTAAATTATTGATCCCTTTAAATATCACAAATTTTCCATTAGGAGTTTGAGGAGATTTGGTACGTCACCAAAGACACAAGTTTCTACAGATGTACTGTGGAGAGCATTCTAACTGGCTGCATCACCGTTAGGCATGGGAGTGGGAGCAGGCTGCTGCACGGGATTGAAGTAAGCTGCAGAGAGCTGTAAAGTCAGTCAGCTTTATCATGGGCACTAGCTTCCATTGTATCCAGGACATCTTCAAGAAGCAATGCCTCGAAAGGGCAGCATCCATCATAAGGCACACACTCAACAATTCAGGATCACCTTCTTTCTCTCTGTCATCTCATTTCTGAATGGACATTGAACCTATGATTACTACTTCATTACTTTTTTTATAGTGTATATATTTTTGCACCACTTCTTTAATTTAACTATTTATATATATATATATATATATATATATATACCCACACTTACTATAATTCACATTTTTTCTCTGTTAGTATGTATTGCATTGTTCTGCTACCGCAAAGGCAACAAATTTCATGAGATAAACTGGTGATATTAAACCTGATTCTGACTCTGAGATGGTGATCAGAGGTTCCTTTAGTTAACTGGCTGAAAGGCATATTGGGATCAATGGAAACTTGGTAAATTGGAATCAAAATTGGCATAGCCAGAGAAGACAGAGGACAGTGGTGTCCTGCAAAGACCAGTGCTGAGACCTCTATTGTTCGTGATATTTGGATGGAAATGCAGTGAGCTGATTCGTAAGTTTGCAGACGACACAAAAAAAGTTCTGGATGGTGAGGAAAGTTGCAAAAGGATTTAAGAGTGTGTGCAAATGTGGATTGAGAAATAGCAGATGGAGATTAAGCTGGACAAATAGAAGGTGCTGCACATTGAGAGATCAAATGTAAGAGGAAAGTATATAGCAAGTGGCATGATGCTGAGAAAAGTCCAATGTGTACTGTATTGGGATCTTGAGGGCAACTCCACAGATCGTTGAGAGAGGCAGCACAGCAGACAGGTAGATCAGGCTTACACTACACTTGCCTTCATCAGTTGGAGCTCTGAGTATAAACGTCAGTGAGTCACGTTGCAGCTAAATAAACCTTTGGTCAGGCCACATTTGGAGTATTGTGAGCAGTTCTGGTTGCTGCATTACAAGAAGATTGTGGAGGTTTTGGATAAGGTGCTGAAGACATTTATTGGAATGATGCCTGGATTAGAAAGTATTAATCAGAAGGAGAGACTGGGCAACCTTACATTGTTTTATTTGGAGTGTCAGAGACTGAGATGAGACCTGATAGAAGTATATAAATTTCTTAAAGACATAGAGGATTAGAGGATCTTTTTTCCAAGGATGGAAATGTCACATTCTAGAGGGCATAGCTTTAAGATGAGAGGGGGGACGTTTAAAGGAGGTTTACAAGGCAAATTTACATTTCTTTAAAGACAGGTGGAGAGTGGTCAGTGCCTGGAATATGCTGCCAGAGGAAGTGTGGAAGCTGATACAGTCACAACTTTTAAGCAGCACATGAAAAGGCAGGGAATGAAAGGATAATGACCACGAGCAGATGATGTGAAGTTTAGGTTGGCATCATAGCACAGACACCATGGGCCAAATGGCCTGTTCCTAAGCACTTCACTTCAATGTTCCATGATGAAATGGCAGCACAGTGTCAAGTGAGCAATTCACCTTCATTGATGGTATTCTTATATTAAACATTCACTTCTCCGTGGATTGTCACCTTGTCGTGGTGGAGAAGCTTGTGTGGTCCTGTGATCCCGAGAGCAATGCCATCTGGAGCTATGCTCCCGGTAGGTCGAGGGTGAGGTCCCTGACAAAGAACAATCCAACCAAGACCTCAGCGGTGGAACAGGCGGATGAAGTTACTTCGAACTCAATGGCTGTGAAGGCGGATGAAGGCTGCAACAAATCCATCAGCTCCAATCGTCGTGGTTTCCATGCCATTGAAATCAGTTGGTTGATTTGTGAAGTATCGTATGCTTCTTGGAGTGCAACATCAAGTACACGTTAAACAAATACACACACAGGCCTCTTCACTCTGTGGGCCACTTCTTCAGAGAAAAGTCCATCATCCTCGACCTCGAGGGATAGCCACGACGATGATTAAACATTCACACAACAACATTCAATTAAGGAAGAAGATAACGCCAGTGAACAATGCGACCAAGGGCGACACCCTCTAGATGGTTGATGAAGCTACTTCCCTCACTCCTTTTACGTCTTCCTTTTCTTTCAAATGTGGTTTTACTACCATTGGAGCCCGTGATCTACATTTTTGGTGGCGTGTTATCTGGGCCAATTGAGCGATCTGGCACTTTGCTGTCTCTGAGGGAGTTCGGTGAGATTTGGAGTGATGTGTGTGACCAAAAAACCTGGAGATGGGGCACCATTTCTCACCGATTGAAGTCATCGAGGCAAGCGGGTGTTCAGCGCCATCTAACAGCCTCACTCTCGCTGAGCAGGAGGAATGTGTCTGTGTGTCATGGTCTCTCTCTCCCTTTCGCTTGCTACTTCTGGAGGAAGATCCCTGTGTTTGAATGGCATCTCTCTCCCTCAAGGTTGTCGGACAGTGGTGCCAGAGTCTGGGTCCTGGGTACGGTTTAATCACTGCGGTTTGTGGATTAGACTCTGTAGTTCATGTTATGATGTGTTTCTGGTTTCTGGTTGCTCCTTTTTTGTTGCTATTTTGGGCGGTTTTGATTGGGGCGGCCTGCACATAAACACTGAGGTTAACTGAATATGCCTAGAATCTTTTGACTGTGTGTTTTATATTCTGTGTTTCTGGCTTGCTTTTTTTTGTTGCCTTATGCACGATTTGTTTTGTGCGTGGGGTGGGTTTTATTTTTTCTCTTTGAACAGGTTCCATAGTTTTCTTTATTTCATGGCTGTCTGTGGGGGCGACAAATCTCAGGGTTGTATACTAAATGCATACTTTGATAATAAATCTACTTTGAATCATTGAATTTTGCTCTAAATTTGGATAGCAAAGATGTGTACAAGAAGGTAGTGGTGTGATTGTTGCAAACAGAGTTTAGGAAGATGGAGAGGATTACACAAAAGGGATCCGGATATGGATGGGTGCTGTTTTTTTTTTCATCATGCTTTCATTTTTGCACAAATGATTGGCATCATTAGAGGGAACAGTAATTACTCCTTTCTTACAGAGGGACAACACCTCAGATTTGTTTGCAACATCAAGGCTCTTGCATTATGACTGATGCATAAACTCTCACTGAGTTGTCATAGTTTAACCTTCAAGTTCTCCTCATTGACACAAATATTATGTACAAATGGAAATGTTATCAATAAATCTTAGGAACACTTTATCTGCAGCCATAGGACTGACTCAGGAACATTGGAAACATCAATATAAACCAAATTATTTTGAACCCGATTATTTCTGGCACTGGTAGTAAATGAGTACGATTACAAAATGACAATCAACTTCAGTAATGTCCAGTAAATCAAATTTGACCTCATAAAAGGTGTCTAACAGGAAAATACACATTAAAGATGAAGTGCAGGTGCAGGGAAAATTATTTTCCAACCTCATTAGAGCAAGCTAAATTTTACATGGTGTATATTGACAGCTCATCAGTCTGTGAATTGGAGGCTGGGTAAGCTACATTTCCAGGATTACAACAAGTAGCTGAGTATACAGCAAAGCTCTCAGTACACTGGGTCTAGCAATTCTATTTGATCAAAAATTAATAGGTAAGCTACACAAAATGACCATGTACCGTGGAGAGCATTCTGACAGGCTGCGTCACTGTCTGGTATGGGGTGGGGGGGCTACTGCACAGGACCGAAAGAAGCTGCAGAGGTTTGTAAATTTAGTTGGCTCCATCTTGGGCACTAGCCTACAAAGTACCCGGGACATCTTCAAGGAGCAGTGTCTCAGAAAAGCAGTGTCCATTATTAAGGACCCCAAGCACCCAGGGCATGCCCTTTTCTCACTGTTACCATCAGGTAGGAGGTACAGAAGCCTGAAGGCACACACTCAGCAATTCAGGAACAGCTTCTTCCCCTCTGCCATCCGATTCCTAAATGGACGTTGGACACTTAGGCACTACCTCACTTTTCTAATATATATTATTTCTGCTTTTTGTGTGATTTTTAATCTATTCAATATATGTACACTGTAATTGATTTACTTATTTATTTTTATTATTATTTTATTTTTTTTCCTCTATATTATGTATTGCATTGAACTGCTGCTGTGAAGTTAACAAATTTCGTGTCACATGGCCGTGATAATAAACTGAGAAATGTTGTGAAAACCAGCCCTCTTTTTGCACATACTCCACAGGGGCTAATTGTAATTTGTAATGATAGTGATGCATGGAGGTGGTCTGATATGCACAGTATGTCCCACTGACAGACAATACACTTTGCAGATGCACTGCCACAACCAGATATCTGTATATTACTGATTGATTGAGACCAATTCAGTCAATTTGCTCAGCCTGTGGGCACTAAGAGCCTGGTCTTGCTGTGAGTTGCCAGCATTCCTGCTTCCTCTTCTATGTCTTTCAACAGCACCACAGTGTCAGATTCTCTATGTTCACTGATAATATCCACTTCCATCTTCTCTACTCTCACGCGCCACCTGACTGCTTCTCTGCTGCTTCTTGCAGCTAAACTTGTTATCATTGTCATCAATCTCTGTTAAGCCTGGTTTCTAGTTCTGCGTTAACTGGACGCCGTAACCTACGCAAGTGGCATACGCGCGTTGTGAGCATTTATACTTGTGCGTTGGTGTGTCTGCGTCGCTCGACAATTCGCGTACGTTACGCATGCGCACTCACCTGCCCGCCCAAGACTTCATGGTCATGGTAGTCTCGGGGTAAACAAGCCGCGAGCGTCTTTTTTTGTGCGAAATGTGTCCTCCATAATTTCGGAGGTCTGTAAAGCTTTATGGAAAGTATTGCAGCCAGAGTTCCTTCCCTGTCCTTCAGTCGCCCAATGGGAACCTATTGCAGCGTAGGATGACATGCAATGCTACCAAGTGGACCAATCACAGCTGTGGCGTTCTGCATTGCCGCGACGTGCGGTTACATTTTGGGAGAGGTGCGCGTCGCAGCAACTCAGGCTCTCGCGTAGGGTTCCGCGTTGGCTTTGCGTAGGGTTTGCGGTGACGCAGATCTTACGGCGACGCATTGACGCAGAAGTATAAACTAGGCTTTAGATTTGACCATTCAGCTCTGATTCTACTTTCCTGTCTTCCAACTCAACTCTCTCTTGCCTGTGCTCGGCTAATAGCCAGATTAATTGGCATATGGGCGGAAATGGGCTTGTATTCATGACTTTTCAACTCAGAGGCAAAAATGTGACCACTCACTCAGTGAGGTGTGAAGGATAGAAGCAGGGCTTACTGTAGAGAGGGTGACCTCTACAAGCCTCTCTGTGAAAGTACAAGGTACAGGGAATAACTAAATGAGCATTTAATCAGTACATGGTGGAAATACTTAACAAGTGCTGGGAAATAAACACTATTTATTATCAGTACCATTAATATCCCACAATCTAAATGCAAATGCATTACCCGAAAGCAACAATATAATCAGAAGCTGAGAAATAGGATGCAAGAGTAACTACACAAAGGTTTTCAGATTTCCATAAAAATGCAAATGGGCATTGATGTCCTTGCCTGACCTGATCTCTGCGTGACTCCAGTCCCACAGGAACATAGTCGATTTTTAACTTCTCCCCAGAATGGACAACTACTCCATTCAGCTGCATTATACTGCTTTGCCCATTGCAGTTCAGGAAGGGAGAAATCACCAGCTGAGTTGTACGATATTTGGTGCTCTGTTGCATCACGAAAAGTAAATTACAGGCTGATCTCAATAGAACTCGATATTACAGTTTCCAAGTTTCCACCAACAAAAAGCAGATACACCTCATTAAAAGTCTGCGCTTACTGCTCTACTTCTGTTCTGCTTTCAGCAGACGTCTGTCAGAAGTATTATGTCTTTGGTTAGAAAATTTATTTATAATTTGCCTTTAGGCAATAAAAATCCATTGCAGTAGACCTTTCTGCATTGCATGAAGTCTTAACAAGCAACAGATGAGCAGATTGGAGGACTGGTGCAACATTTTACGTTTCAGAGTAACACAAATTGCACATGAAATGGATTATCTACTTATCCATTGCCAGCAATTTAATTCTCAGAAATCATCCTCACTTCCTGCTTAACATATTCAATTATTAACCATGCTTTTAGAAACACTGCAGTCAGCTTTTATGGTACTGAGTGCTTAACGCCAGTATCCTCTGCATTCATTACTATCAAGCATATTGTTATAAATGCAGAGATTAGTCTACGAGTGAAACTTGCATTCTCATTTAGCACCACTCCAGTTGACCATAAGGGATTATATTTTAATGAAAGTCTTCATTATCCTAAATAATCCCTCGAGGTTGAGAATATCTTGTTCCCACTGAGGTTTTATGTGCTCTGGGTTGAAAAATGCTATGCAGGATTTGCACAGCTTGATACAAGTGGGTCATGGTTTGCTTGATGGGTTGAGAGAGTGGGTTCTGCTGTTGGCTCATGGCTTTTGATTGCTCCTTTGTAGAGACATAATGTATTCATCCCTTCCATAAGGCCATAAGACATTGGAGCATGATTAGGCCATTCAGCCCATCGATTCTACTCTGCTATCCTATCCTGACTGATTTATCCTCCCTTTCAAACCCAATTTCCTGCCTTCTCTCCGTAACTTTTGATATGCCCTTGCTAATCAACCCCTACTTTAAGTATATCCAATTGCAATGAATTCCATGGATTCGCCATCCTCTGGCTAAAAAAAAATCCTCCTCATCTCTGTTCTAAAGGGATGTCCTTTTATTCTGAGGCTGTGCCCTCTGATGCTAGACTCTCCCACTACTGGAAACATTCTCTCCATGTCCACTCCATCTAGGCCTTCAATAATCAATTGGCTTCAATGAGACTGCCCCCCGCCCCCCCACTTCAGCCTCATTCTTCTAAGCTCCAGTGAGTACAGGCTTAAAGCCATCAAATGCTCCTCTTTCAGTCCCAGAATAACCCACTCTGGACCCTCTCCAACACCAGCCCATCCTTCTTAGATAGGGGGCCTAAAACTGCTCACAATACTCTAAATACAGCCTTATAAAGGCTCAACATTACTTCCTTGCTTTTATATCCTAGTAAACTTGAAATGAATGCTAACAATGCATTTGCCTTCCTTACCACTGACTCAACCTGCAAATTAACCTTCAAGGAATTCAGCATCAGGACTTCTAAGTTCCTCTGCTCCTCTGATTTCTGAATCTGCTCCCCATTCAGAAAATCGTCTACACCTTTATTCCTTCTACCAAAGTGCATGGCACACACTTCTCTGCACTGCCCGAGTAATTCTGCAGACTCCTTGCTTTATCAACAGTGTTTTCCCTTCCATATATCTTTGTGTAACAACTTCCACTGACTCTCCTTTGTCTATCCTGCCTGTTACTTCCTCAAAGAATTCCAACAGATTTGTTAGGAAAGATTTCCCCTTATGGAAAACGTGCTGACTTTAGTCTATTTAATCATGTGCTAAGTACCTCAAAACCTCATCCTTAGTACCGGGCTCTTGCCAACCACTGAAGTCAGGCTAACTGGCCTATAATTTCCTGTCTTTTGCTTCCCTCCCTTCTTAAAGAGTAAAGTGACATTTGCAATTTTGGAGTCCTCTGGAACCATTCCAGAATCTAGTGATTCTTGTAAAATTCTTAAAAGTACGACGTGTTAGCCTTCCTTAGTTGGGAGAATGAGTTCAAGAACAGTGAGGCAATGTTGCAGATCTCTAAAAACACACTTGGATTGTTTTCAGTACCGGTCGCCTCATTTTAGGATGGATGTAGAAGCTTTAAGGAGGGTGCAGAGGAGATTTACCAGGATGCTGCCTGGATTAGAAGGCATGTCTTATGAAGATGGGTTGAGTGAGCTAGGGCTTTTCTCTTTGGTGTGAAGGAGGATAAGAGGTGATTTGATAGAGGGGTACAAGATGATAAGAGATATAGATCGAGTAGATAGCCAGAGACATTTTTCCAGGGCAGAAAGGGATAACACCAGGAGGCATACTTTTAAGGTGATTTGAGGAAATTATCGGGGGTATGTCAGAGGTAAATGTTTTTTTTTGCGCAGAGTGTTATAATTTCATGGGATGCCCTGCCAAGGGTGGTGGTAGAAGCAGATATATGAGTGACATTTAAGAAACTCTTAGACAGCTACATGGATGCTTGAAAAATGGAGGGCTATAGGGTATTATAAAAGTTTAGCTCAACATCGTGGGCTGAAGGGCCTGTACTGCACGTACTGTTCTGTGTTCTATCACTGCTAATGCCTCTACAACCCCTTCAGTTTCCTCTTTCAGAACACTGGGGTGTAGCCCATATGGTTCCGGTAACATACCCACCTTCAGACCTTTCAGCTTCCCAAGCACCTTCTCCTTAGTAATCACTACTGCACTCACTTCTGCTCCCCGATGCTCTTGAATTTCTGGCATGCTGCCAATGACTTCCACTGTGAAGACTGAAGCAAAATACTTATTAGGATCGTCTGCCATTTCTTTGTTCCCCCATTGCTACCTTTTCAGAGTAATTTTCCAGCAGTCTAATATCCACACTTGTCTCTCTTTTACTTTTTATGTATCTGAAAAAAACTTTTGGTACTCTCTATTATATTATTGGCTAGCTTACTTTCATATTTAATTTTTTCTCTCTTTATTACCTTCTGCTGATTTTTTAAAGCTTCCAAATTCTCCAGACTTTCTACAAATTTTTGCTATATTGAAGGTTTTGTTTTTGCTTTTGTGCAATCCTTTACTTCCCTTGAGAGCCACAGTTGCTACATTCTCCCTTTAAACTGCTTCTTCTTCTTTAGGATGAGCCAGTTCTATACCTTTCGAATTACTCCCAGCAACTCTTCCAATTACTGCTCTGCCATTATCCCTGCTAGTGTCCCCTTTCACTCAGCTTTGGCCAGCTCCTCTCTCATGCCTCTGTAGTTCCTTGTTCTCCACTGTAACACTCTGACTTTACTTCTCCCTCACGAAGAGTAGGATGAATTCTAGCATGTAATGATCACTGTCTCCTAAGGGTTCCTTTACCTTCAGCTCTCTAATCAAAACTGGTTTATTACATAGTACCCAATCCAGAATTGCTTTTCCCCTAGTGGGTTTTACCACAAGCTACTCTAAAAAGCAATCTCCTTGACATTCTACAAATTCTCTCTCTTGGGATCTAGCACCAATCTAATTTTCCCACTCTACCAGCATATTGAAGCTCCCCATGACCATTGTAACATTGCCTTTTTTACATGGCATTTCTAGCTCCCTTTGTAATTTGTATCCCACATCCTGCCTACTGTTCAGGTGCCCGTGTATAACTTCAATCACTTCAAGGGTCTCTTTACCCTTGCAGTTTCTTAACTCTATCCACAAGGATTCTACATCTTCTGATCCTAAGTCAATTCTTTCTAAAAATTTGATTTCATATTTCACTAACAGAGTCATCACTCCCCTTCTGCCCACCTGCCAGTCTTTTCAATACAATGTGTATCCTTGGATGTTAACTGTGATTTTCTTTCAGCCATGACTTGGGAGGTCCACAACATCATACCTGCCAATTTCTAACTACAAGATCATATACCTTATATTATGTACATTCAAATATAACACCTTCAGTCCTGTATTCATCTCCCTTTTCAATTTTGTCTCGGTATTACCAGAAGTAGAATTCTTATCTCTTGCAACACACATCAAAGTTGCTGGTGAACGCAGCAGGCCAGGCAGCATCTCTAGGAAGAGGTACAGTCGACGTTTCGGGCTGAGGCCCTTCGTCAGGACTAACTGAAAGAAGAGCTAGTAAGAGATTTGAAAGTGGGAGGGGGAGAAGGAGATCCAAAATGATAGGAGAAGACAGGAGGGGGAGGGATGGAGCCAAGAGCTGGACAGGTGATTGGCAAGAGGGATACGAGAGGATCATGGGACAGGAGGCTTAGGGAGAAAGAAAAGGGGGAGGGGGGGAAAACCCAGAGGATGGGCAAGGGGTATAGTGAGAGGGACAGAGGGAGAAAAAGAATATGTGTATATAAATAAATAACGGATGGGCTATGAGGGGGAGGTGGGGCATTAGTGGAAGTTTGAGAAGGCAATGTTCATGCCATCAGGTTGGAGGCTACCCAGGTGGAATGCAAGGTGTTGTTCCTCCAACTTGTGTGTGGCTTCATCTTTACAGTAGAGGAGGCCGTGGATAGACATTATCAGAATGGGAATGGGACATGGAATTAAAATGTGTGGCCACTGGGAGAGCCTGCTTTCTCTGGCGGACAGAGTGTAGGCGTTCAGCGAAACGATCTCCCAGTCTGCGTTGGGTCTCGCCAATATATAGAAGGCCACCTCTGGAACACCGGATACAGTATATCACCCCAGCTGACTCACAGGTGAAGTCTTGCCTCACCTGGAAGGACTGTCTGGGGCCCTGAATGGTGGTGAGGGAGGAAGTGTAAGGGCACGTGTAGCACTTGTTCCGCTTACAAGGATAAGTGCCAGGAGGGAGTTTATCCTGGAGACTTCAGTAACCTCTTGTGCATTATCCTACCGTTTTATTTTATCCTTACTTTTCCAAGTTCTGAAGCCACCTTCCCCACCCACTACCCCCAACAATTATTTAGTTTAACACTCTTTCCTGTCCTAGTTACATGATTCACTAGGATCCTGGTCCCAAAGTGGTTCAGGTGGAGCCTGTCCCACCGGAATACTTCGGAGATTATTACCTTTTTGGTTCTGTGTTTTAATTTTATCCCTAGCTGCTTGAATTCCCTCAGTAAAACCCCTCTCCTCGTTCTTCCCATGTCATTGGTACCCACATGGAACCCCTTCCACTGTCCAGGGCTTCTCATGCTTTGGCAATTTGGTTTCAGTTCTCCTGTGAATTTTGGAACGAAGGTATTGTGTAAGGGTTGGGATCTATTGCCCAACATCAAATCAGGCCAGGCAGCATCTGTAGGAAGAGGTGCAGTCGACGTTTCAGGCCGAGACCCTTCGTCAGGACTAACTGAAGGAAGAGTGAGTAAGGGATTTGAAAGTTGGAGGGGGAGGGGGAGATCCAAAATGATAGGGGAAGACAGGAGGGGGAGGGATAGAGCCAAGAGCTGGACAGGTGATAGGCAAAAGGGGATACGAGAGGATCATGGGACAGGAGGTCCGGGAAGAAAGACAAGGGGGGGTGATCCAGAGGATGGGCAAGAGGTATATTCAGAGGGACAGAGGGAGAAAAAGGAGAGTGAGAGAAAGAATGTGTGCATAAAAGTAAGTAACAGATGGGGTACGAGGGGGAGGTGGGGCCTTAGCGGAAGTTAGAGAAGTCGATGTTCATGCCATCAGGTTGGAGGCTACCCAGACGGAATATAAGGTGTTGTTCCTCCAACCTGAGTGTGGCTCAGGTTGTGAGCCTCCTCTACTGTAAAGATGAAGCCACACTCAGGTTGGAGGAACAACACCTTATATTCTATCTGGGTAGCCTCCAACCTGATGGCATGAATATCGACTTCCTTAACTTCCGCTAAGGCCCCACCTCCCCCTCGTACCCCATCTGTCCCTCTGAATATACCTCTTGCCCATCCTCTGGGTCCCCCCCCTTGTCTTTCTTCCCGGACCTCCTGTCCCATGATCCTCTCCTATCCCTTTTGCCTATCATCTGTCCAGCTCTTGGCTCCATCCCTCCCCCTCCTGTCTTCTCCTATCATTTTGGATCTCCCCCTCCCCCTCCAACTTTCAAATCCCTTACTCACTCTTCCTTCAGTTAGTCCTGACGAAGGGTCTCGGCCTGAAACGTCGACTGCACCTCTTCCAACAGATGCTGCCTGGCCTGCTGCGTTCACCAGCAACTTTGATGTGTGTTGCTTGAATTTCCAGCATCTGCAGAATTCCTGTTGTTCCCAACATCAAATAATCTGTTTGATTCCCTGTGACTTTTGACTCAATCTATTGTTTTTTTTTCATTGGGCAGGGAATAACCAATTACTTGGATGTGGGTCTCTAACTGCACAAGTGCCAGATGAGTAAGGGCAGTAAACATCATTCCCTAAAGGACTTTAGTGAACCAGTTCAGTTTTTATGACAACTATGAGTAATTTTGCTTGTAACGGCTTGTATTTGCACATTTTTAAAATTGAAATCAGATTTTCAAAATCCCCTGTAGGACCAGGACTCAGGGTCTTTAGCCAACCAGATTGCACTCCTCAATTTCACTTTCTTTCATTGTGGGTAGTACATTGAAGTAGATGAACGGTGAAAATAATATTCTTTAGCTTTGGCAACGAACGTTAATGGACCATCAGTATCACCCCTGTACGTGGACACGATTAATATGCTCCATCAGCAAAGAACAACTTCGTTATTTTCTTGTAACATAGAAGGGACCAATTTGACCACTGAGTCTATCTATGTTGGCTCTTGCAGTGATCCCACCATTCTCATTTCCCCACCTAACTTCCCTGTAACTAGTTTTATTTTTACACGTATCTGTCAAGAACCCCAGCTCTCTTCCCATCCACTGTAACTAGGGGTAATTTCCAGTAGCCAATTAACCCAACAACCAACTAGCCTTTGAAATGAGGGATGGAGCTGGAACTCTGGGAGAAAGCCACAGGGTCACAGGAAAAGCATGCAAGCCCTACACAGAAACTCTCAGAGGTCTGGTTACTGCAGCAATGAGGCAATAGTGCTACCTCCAGCAACACTCTGAGAAGCAGCACAGATTTAAATTAAAAACCCTATCTAAACCCAGTCCAAATGCTGCTTGTCTATCAGACCCAAGTGTGAGAAGTTTTCTCAGACTAATAGGACCATTGCCATAGATGCCACTAACACAGAATCAGAATCAGGTTTAATATCACCATGTATATATGTATATAAAATAGTTAAATTAAACAAGTGGTCCAAAAAATAAAAATAAAAAAGTAGTGAGGTAGTGTTCTTGGGTTCAATGTCCATTCAGAAATTGGATTCTAGAGGGGAAGAAGCTGTTCCTGAATCATTGAGTGTGTGCCTTCAGGCTCCTGTTCCTCCTTCTTGATGGTAGCAATGAGAACAGGGCATGCCCAGGGTGATGGGGTCCTTAATGACGGATGCTGCCTTTTTGAGGCATTGCTCCTTGAAGATGTCCTACAGAGGCTAGTGCCCATGATGGAGCTGAATAAATTTACAACTTTCTGCTGCTCCTTTCAATCCTTTGTAGAGTTCCCCTCCACCCCACCCCGCCCCCATACCAGACGGTGATGCAGCCAGTTAGAATGCTCTCCCTGTTACACCTGTAGAAATTTGCAAGAGTGTTTGGTGACAAACCAAATTTCCTCAAACTCCTAATGAAATGTAGTCACTGTTGTGTCTTCTTTGTAGCTGCATCGATATCACAACACATGATATACACGCCTATATCACTAAAGGATCTATCTGGGCTGGATAAAGGACTGAGGCAGGCCAACACAAGAGTGATATGTAAATAACTCCTGACCCATCCAGTATATTGCCATCCTCATTGGGCTTGTTAGCATTAATGTGGCTTAAGACTGGAGACACAACAGACTGCAGATACTGGAAGCTGGAACAAAAACTAAACCTGCTGGAGGAACTTAGGTGGGGTGGGTGGTAGGAGATTGTTGACTTCTCAGCTGATGAGGCTGCATCAGGACTTGTAGTGGAGAGGGAATTGACTAGTATAAAGATGACAGGTGGACAATAAGGAGAAAGGGATGAAGGAGCCCGGTGGGGGAGGGGTTGGGTGGAGTTGAGAGACAGAGGCAGGTTGGTGGAAGGTGGAAGCAGACAAGGAAAAGAGGCAGATGAAGCCAAGTGGGGGTGGAGTGGGGAGGATAAAGTTAACAAGTAGAGACACAATCTTACAAGTTAGGAAGATGACCACATAGTCATAATCATACTTTATTGATCCCGGGGGAAATTGGTTTTTGTTACAGTTGCTCCATAAATAATAAATAGTAATAAAACCATAAATAGTTAAATAGTAATATGTAAATTATGCCAGGAAGTAAGTCCAGGTCCAGCCTATTGGCTCAGGGTGTCTGACCCTCCAAGGGAGGAGTTGTAAAGTTTGATGGCCACAGGCAGGAATGACTTCCTATGACGCTCTGTGTTACATCTCCGAGGAATACGAGAAGCATTAAGAAGAAACAAAGGTTCAAAGAGACAAGATAGGGGAGAAGATCTGGTGGGTTGGTGTATGAGTTATTGGTGGATGGAACGAAGAGGGAGTGAGTGTTGAAAATGGGTGATGGGGAGCTGGTGGGAGTGGAGGGGGAGGAGGGATGGGAGAATGGAAAAGTAGGAGGTGGATTGAAAAGAGACAGTGGAGCGAGGGGTGGGCTAGGGAGACACAGGGTTACCTGAAATTGGAAAATTCAACATTCATACAGCCAGAATATGAGGTAACGTAAAATGTGCTGGAGGAACTCCACCTCTACAGACTGAAATGCACGTTCAAATACGAAGAGCTGTTCTTCTAGTTTCTATTGGGCTTCACCTTGGTAGTGAGGGAGGAGGTACAGAAACAAGTGTTGCTCTCCTTCAATTGCAGAGCAAAGCAACAGAGGATAAGGGGAGAGATGCGTAGGGAGGGATCAGGAGTGTCAAGCTGTGAGATTCCATGACAGGGGTGCAGAGAGGATGATGTGGGTAGTGTTGGGGAAGAGATAGCATCTGAACTGGCAGGGAAATGCACATGGTGTGCAAGACGCCAAGGCTCAAAGAGTGAATGGTGATCACTAAGGGAACTTCATTTCAGATCAGTCTGCAGGAGTTAGGGTTAAGAACATAAGCCTGGGAAACAGGAAATGTGAGAGAGTGCTTTGGCCAACATTAGTCAGACCACATTTGGAGTATTGTGAATAGCTTTGGACCCCTTATCTATGAAAGAATGTGCTGGTGTTGGAGAGGGTCCAGAGGAGGTTTACAAGAATGATCCCAGGAAGGAAAAGGTTAATGTATGAGGAGTATTTGATGGCTCTGGGCCTGTACTCACTGGAGTTTAGAAGAATGAGAAAGGATCTCTGAAACTTACTGAATATTGAAAAGGTCTAAATAGAGTGGATATGGAGAGGAAGTTTCCAGTAGTGGAAGAGTCCAGCACCAGGGGACACAGCCTCTTTGAAGGACGTCTCTTTAGAACAGAGATGAGGAGAAATTTCTTTAGCCAGATGGTGGCAAATCTGTGGAATTCATTACCACAGTTGGCTGTAGAGGCCAAGTCATTGGGTATATTTAAAGCAGAGATTGTTAGGTTCTTGATTAGTAAGGGCACCAAAAGCAGGATGCTGGGGTTGAAAAAGGGATAATCAATCAGCCATGATGGACTGGTAGAGCAGAAGTGATGGGTTGAACAACCTAATTCTGCTCCTATGCCTTATGGTCTAACCACAGTAGAAGTGAAGCTATGTTTCCTGAGAAAGAAAGATATTTTAGATCTCCTGGAATGGAAAGCCTCATCTTGAGAGCATGCAGTACTTACAGAGAAACAACAAGAAATGCGTGGCATCCTTACGAGAGGCGGGGTGGGAAGAGTAGCTGTGGGAGTCAGTGGGCTTATTGTAAATGTCACTGGATAGTTTATCTCCTGCGATATAGACAGAGATCCAGAAAAGTGGAAAGGAGTGGTACAAGTGAATCTGAGAGCCATGTGGAAATTAGTAACAAAGGTGACCAGCTTGTCAAGTTGAAAGCACGTGCACGAAGGAGCACTGATTACATTGTCAGTATAAAAGAGAAAAAGTTGGGCAAAATAAAATTTTGAACAAAGACTATTTCACCCAGCCATTGAAAAGATTGGGATAGATGGGGCCCATGCTTGGACTGAGCATTAATGATTTTCAAACTATGCAAAGCTTGAGGAGATTATCAATGTGAATGACCCTTACTTCCTTTCCTGTTTCCACAATTTGGTTTATTGCACACTGGCCAGGAATGCATCCAATGTAAAAAAAGACAATCAATAACCCAGCAATCCGTGAATAACCTTCAGATCATGCAGACACAAAGACAAGGAAAAATTGCAGTGTAACCAGATTTGGAATGGGGTAATAGGAACAACTGTTATATGCTACCATATTGGTAACGAACAGTAGAATAATTAAGGTAAAATAAATTAATTCAGTCTCTGCATTGATGTGGGAAAATACCACAACGCAAAAATAATAATCGAGCAGGGCAACTCAAATATGTTATGCAAGGAGTTGGTGCATATTGAACAATTCCTTCCATTTGTTCAGCCAGCAAGTTTTTCCACTGATGATTCACAAGCCAAAAAGTGAATCAAAGCAAGTGAGTCATTCACTGGCAAAGACATACGTAAAACAAATAAACTGCTGTGTTCCTTATATGATATTCCTGTAAGCGGTTCATCAAAATTTAAGGAGTCCAATTCACATATTTTCTTGCATGTTAATAATACTTATATAAGATCTACCTGCTAAAACACCTTCTTAATGAACAATTTTGAGGTCAGAATCTCTTGGAGGTTTCTCTCACAAATTTCCATTAATGACAAGTTTGAATGGCGTTAATCTTTTGTTACACATTTAAAAGATAAAATGTTTTTTCACATTATTCCTCTTAAACTCTTTGCTTTTCTCTCTGTGGTTCTCTGTGTATCCATCTTCCCCCCATCAGAGATCCTGCCTTTCTATCCTTGTTACTTCAGGGAATTCATCCATAACTCTTCCACTTTCCTCCTTTCAGACTCCCAGCCACACCCTGTTCCCCCCTCCCTCCCAATAACTCCACATTTGGCTTTGTGCCAGTTTATTTTCTACCTAAGCCTTGGTGTCATGCACGTTTTGTTTAAACGTTAAATAAATGTTTCTTCTGAATATAATTATTTAAACACTTTGACACCTTATCTGGTCAGTTCTGCCATTCAATCCTGGCTGATTTACTTTCCCAACCTACTGCCTTGTAACAAAGCCCATACTGAAACATCCATCATGCATATTGTCCAGCTTTCTTAACCTGTGGAACTTTGATTTCAAAGTATGCAACTGTTTTGTAAATCAAGCATTCCTTGCATGCATCAGCTTTGTTACCACGTTATTGTCATTTGTGGCACACTTGGAGAATGCTGGAGTGTGGAAGACCAAGTGAGAAGCCACAGCTGAAGCATTTACCCCCTAAGTTATTTGGTATTCTTTGACTGCAGTATGGATGACTGACAGCCTACACCACAGTCACTGGGGCTCATCTGGTAGCATTGCCCTAGCTCTCAAACTTCACCACCCAGAGGGACATAGAAGAGGCACATGTTAGTGAATGGGATTGGTAAAGATGAATACTTCAGGGCTGGCATAGACATGGTGGGCCGGAGGACCTGCTTTGGGCCTGATTGACTCAATAACGAAAGCAGCAGAGTCATGGGATCACCATCAATTCCAGGTCTCCTTGCAAGTCAGACTCCTCAAGCTAACTGTATGTCATCAAACAGACAATCGCAGTTCAAGGTGACTCCATGCATTTTCAAGGGCAGCAAGAAATTAGATTATGAAGACATGCAGTCCTCTTTTATTGTCACTTAGTAATGCATGCGATAAGATATCCGGTATCTCCGGTATCTCCGGTATGATATCACAAAACACAGGACAGACCAAGACTGAAAAAACTGACAAAATCATATAATTATAACATATAGTTACAACAGTGCAACAATACCATAACTTGATGAAGTCCATGAGCACAGTAAAGTTCAAAGTCTCTCAAATGTCCCACATCTCACGCAGACGGGAGAAGGAAGAAAAACTCTCCCTGCCATGCCGACCACGGTCCGACACTGAGTCATCCGAAAACTTCGAGCCTCTGAATCAGCTCTCCGACACTGAGTACTGAGCGCCATCTCTGTCCGAACAATTCGACCTCACTCTCGGTCGCCAACAGCAGGCAAAGCCGGGGATTTTGAGGCCTACTCTCCGGAAGATTCCCAACCACGCAGTAACGACAGCAGCGAACGAACGTTTCAGAAATTTCTCCAGATGTTCCTCTGTGCTTTCACGTCCCTCTCCATCAAATCAGAATTGTCCACGGCCCCTATTTAACGGATACAATATCATTTTTCACCAGAGGGCTGTGCACGCGCGGCGCGCTGCTCTCTCTCCTCCCGCTGTTAGATTTGTCAGTAACGGCTACAACTCCAGGAATTAAATTTAAAAAAAAGACTTGCAGATGCACACTGCGCAATTGCCTTTTTTTTTTGGTTTTGGCAGGGGGTTTGAAAAGTTGTGTTGTGTTGTGAACAAAACCCGTGCCTCAGCAGTCCAGCCTGTGAGCCAAATGCCACACAATAATATGAGAACACAAGCCAAAAATAGAGGGCAGCAATTTCTTATATCTTACTCACTCATTAAGTTAATATACACTTTAGCAGAGTGCCATATTTTGTACCATCCAAATCCTCTTTGAAATTGTTTGCAATCTATCTGGCACTTCTCGAGTTCATTTGCTAGCTGCAAGCAGGCATCAGCTCCCCGTGCTTAAGATTACAAGGCCAAGAGACATCTGAAGCACCAAGGATGCTCAGATATCAATCAGTGGCAGTTGGTTCAATAGGTATGCTCTAAAATGCTCCAGCTTCACCAGATTAGAAGCACTTGTGAAAAGGAAATTCATGAAAGGGCAGTTCTCAACAAGCATTAAAACCTGCAGCAACAGACAATAATGAAACCAGTGAAGGGAAGGGAATTATTTATCAGACAGACAACATTCAGCATCCTTTAATGCATGAAAAGCCAGCTATTTGTTGGAAGGAAATTGAGGGCCATACAAATGATGATTGCATTCAATTAAGCTTTGTGCAAAGAAATTCTTCCTAATTTCTTCAGCAGATCTGCTGATTTAGAACTGATGTTTGTTAGCCAACTCATTACTGAGCATCTTTTCCTTCTGCCAGCATACCTCGTTCTGTTGGTCAGATAAAATCTAAAGCGTAAATATTTTTCTCCCTTCGCATCCTGCTTTGAAAGTCTTGAATCTTTAAAGCGGCTAACATTAGTTTTCAGGTAGTGAAAGAGAGCTGAGGTAGACACCCACACCTGAAAACAAAGACCTAAAGTTTTACATTTCTAAATAGGTTTAGACATGAGCTTTGCGGAAGAAGCCAGAGAGTGGTAGTAGATGATTACCCCTCTGACTAGAGACCTGTGCCTAGTGGTGTGCAGCAGGGGTTGGTGCTAGATCGATTGTTGTTTGTCATCTATATCAACGATCTGGATGATAATATGGCAAACTGGATCAGCAAATTTATGGATGACACCAAAGTTGGGGTTGTAGTGGACAGCGAGAAAAACTGTCAAAGCTTGCAGTGAAATCCGGACCAACTGGAAAAATGGGCTGAGAAACAGCAGATGGAATTTAATGCAGACAAGTGTGAGGTGTTGCATTTTGGGAGGATAAAACAGGGTAGATCTTAGATGGTGAGCAGCAGGGAACTGAGGAGTGTGGTAGAACAGAGCGATCTGGGAATACGGGTCCATATTTCCTTGAAAGTGGCATCACAGGTAGATAGGGTCATAAAGAAAGCTTTTGGCACATCGGCTTTCATAAATCAATGTACTGAGTACAGGCATTGGGATGTTATGCTGAAATTGTATAAAATGTTGGTGAGTATTGTGTGCAGTTTTGGTCACCTACCAACAGGAAAGATGTAAATAAGATTGAAAGGGGGCAGAGAAAATTTACAAGGATTTTGTGGGACGACATGAGTTATAGGGAAAGATTGAATAGGTTAATCCCTGGGAATTTAGAAGATTAAGGGTAGATTTGATAGAGGTATACAAAATTAGAGCAGTATAGATAGGGTAAATACAAACAGGCTTTTTCCACTGAGGTTGGGTGAGACTGCAACTAGAGGTCATGTGTTAAGGGTGAAAGGTGAAAAGTTTAAGCAGAACATGAGGGGCAACTTCTTCATTCAGAGGGCAGTGAGAATGGTGAATGACCTGCCAGTGGAAGTGATGGATTTGGGGTCGATTTCAACATTTAATAGAAATATGGATTGCTACATGGATGGGAAGGGTATGGAGGGCTATGGTCCGAGTGAAGGTCAATGGAACTATGCAGATTAATGGTTTGGCATGGACTTGATGGGCTGAAGGGCCCATTTCTTTGCTATAATGCTCTATGACTCTACTTCAAAGGTAATTAGTGCTTTAATGTACAGTAGTCACAAATCACACAGTAGGATCGGCAGTGCAGAAAAATCTGACCTTTTGATGGATCTATTTGATGAATATTGAATGGTGGCCCAGCTCCACAAATCATTTAACATCCCTCTGAGAGGACAGATGAAGACTCATTTTTTATTGGGATCCCAAACAATGCAGCATAGAATCACACTCTGACTCAGAGGTATAAGTAGTATTACTAAGTGATTGAAGGTAGAATAATCAAAGTTACAGTTTCGTAGACCTTTTCTTGAAAACGTGTACAATTTTGGCTTGAGTTACAGAGAAATAATGAAATCAGAATAAGAATAGGTTTATTTTATACATGACCGATGTCAATGTCCTTTGATTGTTGTATAGTAACTGATAAAGACTGAGCACTAATCACATTCCAAATTGCAGTCCCTGCGCATAGTTATTCAGCTTTGAAGCACTGAGGCTGTCCTTGCTGTAGATAATAATTTCAAAGGAGCCCAGGTTCTCTCTGCCCCTATAGATGAGATGTTGGGATCTGAAGTACCTATAAAATTGTTTTGGAAAGATAGCTTGTCATGCAATAAGAATCAGTCTTCTTTTATGATGGTATTTTCCCAAACCAAAATATCCTTGTGTAAAAATCAGAAAACAAACCTGCATATCTTATTTCCATTTTGTCATTCTTCTTCAGATGAAACTTTGGGAAAATGAGTGAAACTAAGGCAAAATTTTACCTGAACTCTGTGGGTTGTACATTTTATCTTTGATAGTTAGGTCCTAAAAGCTAAAAGCTGATTTGAGAATTTTTCGCCACGGCAAGCTTCAGAAGGTGCACTTTACTTTGACTAATCATACGCAAATCCAAGTTATTTCTGTGGGCACAGCCAGAACTCAGAGCCTTCAGTTGTACAACGATACAACCAGCAGTAACATTAATATAAAGTTCCTCTTGAGGTATATACAATTGCTAAATCTGAATACCATTGCTTAATATATTAACCAAAAGCCACATGTAGCTAATTTGGAATCCAAATGTACTTTTCTATAATCCAGTAAGCAACATAATGGGCACTATTGCTGGGCCTGCAATTTCAGTAGCTCGCTATCTGCGTGTCATGTTCATGCAAACTTTAGCCATTTGCGCACTTCATAGTAAGAAAATAAGATGGGACGAGGAATGTCTGCATTTTGATTATTATGAATTTTGAGCCAAGTTGTGTAGTTGATTTGCAGCAGAGTCCTAAAGTACTGCAAATCGCTGCCAGACTTAGATATCAGTCTGCTAGGGTCATTCAGTCAGAGAATCATCTTGGAATTAACCCAGTCTGACGCCAACACCACATTCCTCCTAGAAACTGTGTGGTTTTAGTCAATCATTAGAGAAGGTTTTGTGGGGAAACTGGGAATGGCCATCTGAAACATTCTGGTTGCAGGTCCTCGCGCCGTTGCAGCGTGGTTCCAGTCCTAAGAACCACTCAGTGCCCCAACGGTTTGCAAGTCAGAAATGCAGCTGCCCAGCAATATATTAACATATCATAGGGCAATATCTAGTTATATCTGGTCATTTAGATTTCTGTCATATTGCAGTAACCCAAGATCCCACAAGGCAGGAGATGCCTGCAGTTGCGGAACAGCCAGCAAATCCCTCCCACTAGTTTCTCAAATGTTTGTCTGTCTGTAGAGGCTATCCACATGCAGCGCATTCACAACTTGGGAAAGAGCCATAATACCATTCATTAATGTGAACACTCTATTATATTGGTTATTATAGATTAAAATGTTCTTCTATGCCAGCTTAAGGTTGGCTAATTTCCTTTTCCAATCTAATCTAGCAAATACTCTCAGTGGCCACCTTATTTTGTACTTAATAAAGTGGTCAGTGAGTGTATGTTTGTGCTCTTCTGCTGCTGTAGCCCATTGCTGTTGTGTGCTGGGGCAGCAGGCTGAGGGTGGCAGACACCAACAGAATCAACAAACTCATTCGTAAGGCCAGTGATGTTGTGGGGATGGAACTGGACTCTCTGACGGTGGTGTCTGAAATGAGGATGCTGTCGAAGTTGCATGCCATCTGGGACAATGTCTCCCATCCACTACATAATGTACTGGTTGGGCACAGGAGTACATTCAGCCAGAGACTCATTCCACCGAGATGCAACACAGAGCGTCATAGGAAGTCATTCCTGCCTGTGGCCATCAAACTTTACAACTCCTCCCTTGGAGGGTCAGACACCCTGAGCCAATAGGCTGGTCCTGGATTTATTTCAGAATTTACTGGCATAATTTACATATTACTATTTAATTATTTATGGTTTTATTACTATTTAATTATTTATGTGGAACTGTAACAAAAACCAGTTTCCCCCGGGATCTATAAAGTATGACTATGACTATGACTGTGACTGTTCAGAGATGCTCTTTTGCACACCACTGTTGTAACCCATCATTACCTGACTTACTGTCGCCTTCCTGTCAGCTTGAGCCAGTCTGGCCATTCTCCTTTGACCTCTCTCATTAACAAGGCATTTTCGCCCACAGAACTGTTGTACACTGGATGTTACTTGCTTTTTGCACCATTCTCTGTAAACTCTAGAGACCATTGTGTGTGAAAATCCCAGGAGGTCAGCTCAGTCTGAGATTCAAACCTGCACCAACAATCATTCTATCGGCTGGTCTGTCACTTAGATCATATTTCTTCCCCATTCAATGTTTGGTCTGAACAACAGCTGAACCTCTTGACCACGTCTGCGTGCTTTTATGCATTGAGTTGCTGCCACATGACCAGCAGATTGGATATTTGCATTAACAAGCAGGTGTACTGTGTACTTGTTGAAGTGGCTACTGAATGTATTTGAAGAGGACTGGAAGAGGCAGCAGAAAGTACACTCGGAGTTTGAGCAAGAAGAGTGGCGGTTGGCGGCACTGGACTGTTAATGGTGTGGGGATGTTGGGAAGTAGTGTAGGTTCAGGCAGTGGGGAAGATCTGGAAAAGGAACCTGATATGTTGATTTGAGGAGAGTGCAGGGGTGGGAGGAGACTGAAATGAAGTTAAATCTAGATCTGGAAAATGGAAAAAGAAATATAATATTGGAAAGATTTCAAGTGTAGGAGAGGAAGGGTGGGATATTTTGAAAAAAAGGACAGAAGACATCAAGGTATTGTTTAAATTTGACCTGGAACAACCTTCTTCTATCAATCCTATTAGGTTAATTAGAGAGTTGAAATCGACCATAAGGGATATAGATTGTGTGCATACTTTGGGAGGAGGGAATGTGTTTATCATTTGTAAGGATAAGAAACAGTGAAAAGGCATTATGTTTGAAGACTTTGCTTGGCAAAAAGATATTATCTATGTTCTCATTTGTTGGGAGGTAAGGTTAAGGAGGTAAAGAGATTACAAGTAGTTAGAAATGGGGAAAAGATGGCTAGTCTATCTGCATTGATTTATTTTGATGAAGTGAAGCTCCTTGATAAAGTTAGTTTAGGGTATGTTTGTTATGGCGTATGAGCTTATATTCCCCGAGCTTAGGTGTTATAAATGTTAGAGGTTTGGGCATGTTGTGGCAATATGTCATGGGAAACTAAGATGTAGTAAGGGTGGTGGGGAACATAAGTATGAAGGTGGTGGAGAAGGTGTATAGTTTATTGTTGTACTTGTGGAGGAGAACCTAGTGCAGCTGAAGTTCAACAGGTTAAAGTACAGATAGGTGTGTCTTATCCAGAGGCCTTGCAAAAAGTTAAACCGAATGTTGATAACGTATTACCTGTTGGAGAACAGACTGTGAAGTTTGTGGATATGTGTCCGTATCACAGTTCTCTTACTAAAGATACTTTACTAAAGTTCCTGAAGTTTATAATGAATGTGATGAATTGTACTCCTCAGACATCTAGCTGAACTGAGAAAATTAACTATTATGAAAGCTGCAGAAAAGTATCTTGGTATAACTGGTGTTATGTGGGAAGCTGTAAATGAAGCTCTGACGGGTAGGATATCTGTATCCTAGTCTCCTTGTGAAAGAATATTGGGCATAAGAATATTGCAGTGGAATGCCAGAAGCCTGATTTCTAATGGTCAAGACTTTGAGACGTTTATTTCTGATTTGTCAAATCCACTAGATGTTATATGTATTCAGGAAACTTAGTTGTTACCATGTTTACATTTTTCTTTGTAGGATTATTGTAGTTAGGCATTACAGGTTAGTCGGTAGAGGGGGTGGTGTTGCCAGTTTTATAAGGAAAAGGATAGGACATAGAGTTATGGATGTGAATGAAACAGTTGAAGCACTTGAAGTAGGAGTATTTGATTCAACAGGTAGGGGTATTAAGGGGGTTAATTTTTACAACCCTTGAGGAAAGATTTTGATTGATTTGTTGGAAATTATATGTAGCTTTAGCTCATTGGAAGTTGTAAGGTGTGGAGATTTTAATGCACGTAGTTCACTGTGGGGTTGTTTGCAGAATGATGGTAACGGTTTTTTGTAGAAGAATTTTTAGGTATTTCCCATCTTGTGTGTTTTACTGATGGGAGGGGTATGAGATTTAATGTTCTGAAAAAGCTATAGATTTAACTTTAGTTACAAACATTATGACTGGAGTGAGGGGGAGGGATGTCATGGGAGATGAAACACTGGGGAGTGATCATTTTCCTATATTTATAAGCTTGGGTTTGGATTTACATGGGGGATGGGAGGCCACTTTTAGGAGGTGGAATTTTGGTAAAGCAAATAGGGAGAAGTTTAAGAATTATGAATGTCTGTCAGAGCTGAATGTTGAGAATGATGTGGATTTTTGTAATGAAAGGTTATGTCACTTTATTCATCAAACTATGGAGGAAGTGATTCCTATTAAAAAGGGCATTAATAGGAGAATGGCTGTGCCATGGTGGACTGGGGGGTGTGCAGAGGCAATTGGGGAGATAAATAAGGCATTTAGGAAAGCTAAGAAGTATCATTCTCCAAGCGACCTTATTAAGTGTAAGATTGTGGTGAGGAAAGTGGTGAAGGTTGCAAAAAAGGTTTACTGGAGGTCATATTGTGATAGTATTGGAAGGGATATTTGTCACAACCACGGATTCGGCAGCACAGTAGATACGGCAATTGCGCTTGTGAATTTGCATGTGTCAGCTAATTATTATTTAATCATGATAGCATTTAACTCCATACTCGTAGTCGTTGTGCTTGTCGAGACTTGGACAGGGCACAGCAACACTTCGCTGCCTGTTTTGTATTCGGCCTTCCCTGAGAAATTGGACTTTCAAATCAACTGACTCTGAAGACTAGTGGTATTCGTTTAATGTTTAGATGTTCCTTTCAACTGCAGTGTAGGCTTTGTTTTCCATTTGAGAGTTTTAGTTAATGGCCCTGTTTGACCTAGCGGTTATTGTTTTATTTTCGCAGACACGAGGAAATCTGCAGATGCTGGAATTTCAAGCAACACACATAAAAGTTGCTGGTGAACGCAGCAGGCCAGGCAGCATCTCTAGGAAGAGGTATAGTCAATGTTTCAGGCCGAGACCCTTCATCAGGACTAACTGAAAGAAGAGCTAGCAACCCTTATTTTCCCTCTTAACACTGTTCGTATTAAAGTCTGTGAACTATCGACCTGCTTCAGTGTCTCTCACTCCACACTTGGAACATATCCAAACCTGATGACAATATTAGACTCGGAGATCTTTGGGGAATGGCTAAGAAAGTGGGAGGGATTTGTACAGAATACATAAAACTGCTGGGTCTATGGGAGAATGGGGTAAAACAAGAAGGAAAGGAATTATATGGACATGACTTAGAATTGGGCATACTATGCTTAATTATTCCTTGTATCTAGTTGGGAAACATCACTCTGGGGTGTGTAGGTTTTGTTATCATTATGAAACAGTTGAACATATATTGTTTCAGTGAAGCATATAAGTTTGAAAGAAATCAAATGCAGGCTTCATTACAATCTTTGGAGGGGATAGTTTTCTTTTAAAACTTTATTAAGTTATGGGAGTGACTTTAATTCACAGTATTGACTTTCATTACTTACAATCTATAAGGCTTTTTGGGGTAATTTAGCTTTCATTTGAAAAAGAAGTAGTAAGGGTTTTCGTTCTCATTTCTCTACACCACACTCCTGTCCAGCTGGTGGCAGTAATGCACCTTTAGGTTGGACTGCCAACCGCCATTAAAAGTCAAAAGAAGAACAATAACCACCTATATTTACCGCGTTTCCTTAATGTTCCAGGTTTGACTCTATGGATAAGAACAGGAGTAGCCCTTCTGATATTTTTCTAGACTGTTTTGCTATTTATTACATCATGATTTATGTTTTTTTAATTAAGTGCAAACATGAACAATAGCCAGATCAGAAATGCTGATTAAGTCAACTAGTTCTCAAGGAGAACTCTGATAGGCCAATCAGATGGTTCACTGCTGCTCAGCGATAGAACATAAAAAAAATCACGTGGACAATTAAGAAATATTAAAGAGTAGTAGAGATGCTAGAGTCATGATGATCATGATGAGGTCTGCTGGAGAGAGACATTTATATACATGCTGTCCTCCATAATTCAGAGAGATTGAAGGATAAGGTTGCAGGGTGACAAAACGTGATAGGAGCACTTGGAAACAAAAACTAATCCCTACTGGGAGAAAACAGCACCTGTTCTTTCCGCACTCTTCTCCAGCAGTTTAAGGACTAAGTCCAGCCGGAACATAACTCACAAGTGCTCTTGAAAGTCAGGTATTAACCCTACCTACCAACAACCAAGCATTGCCATCCTGGTCCCCTTCATGATAGCTTATGAAGAAGCCTGTGACTTCCCTCCCAGAGATGATAGGTGTTTGTGTACTCGACTCTTGAAGGCTTGGACCCCATCGTTGCAGATGTTTCCAACCACAGTATCTGGAAGGCTATTCCAAATTCTGACAGCACAGTGAAGGAAGCTTCTATCCGGTACCGGTGTAGGTTCTCGCATCAGGCATAGATACAGCATGAGCAGGCATAGATAAACTTGATCGTGTGGTGCGCCGTCTCTCATAAGATGAAGGCAGCATGGTGCGATGGTCTGCAGGTCTGTGGCTGGTGTGCATTTTGTATAGCACAGTAGCTGCAGCAACCTGTCGTCTGTGGTGTAAGCTACTGATGGCTAGCTTCTCACGAGCTGTGGCTTCATCTACACTTATAATCCTGAGAGCCTTTCTCTGAATGGAATCAGGCTGGCTGAGGACACTCTGTGAGGCATTCATCCATGGTAAGCAGGCATACTCCATGATACTTCGTAACTGGGCAGTCCATTCTGAGGATACAACCAAAAAGAAAGGAAAGACTTTCTGATCAAATCTAAAACTTCGAAAAAAAATAATTGGAAGAGTAATAAATCGAATCAAACGAAAATATTGAATAAAAGGTCGCCAGATTTGCTCAAATTTAAAGGATGTATCAAATGTTCGACTTCTTATTTTCTCTAAACTTAAACAGGACATAATGGAGGAAAGCACTTCAATAAATGGCTCTCCTAGCCAATAAAGTTGAAAAGGCTATCATACATTGAGCAGAAACAGGAATATTTCCTGCTTCTGATGGGATAACCCAAAGATTGCTGTAAGTAAATTAGGTTGTAGGTCCAGATCCCAGACTTTTGATAGCATTTTAAAGCATCTCTCCAAAAATTATCTAGCTTTATGCAAGCCCAAAACATATGAGTTAAAGTGGCCACCTCAATATTACATCTGTCATAAATGGGATTGATGTTGGAAAAAATATGTGCTAGTTTATCCTTTGACATATGGGCCCGATGCACTGCCTTGACCTGTATCATGGAATGGTGGGCGCAAATAGATGAGTGATTAACCAAATGAAAAATTTTACTCCATTGATTATCTGAAAATGATTCTTGAGATTCCAACTCCCAAACATGTTTAATTTTATCATTAGATATCATTCGTAAATTCAATAACTGTTTATAAATTATAGCTATCAACACTTTTTGAAGTGGTTTAAGCCCTCTTTGTCTAGTTTGGATTCTACTTTCCGCAGTGCTCCAAGCCTTTGTCCAGCCTTGTTTGAAATAGTGGAAAGGTGTTTATCCCACACCAATATTAACACCAAGGATGACTAGCTCCTTCTTTAAATCCAACTTGCAGTTCCCAAAATACAGATCTGGGTTAGATGGATTCCTCTTCCTGGACATCACCATCACAATCAAATCCATTTTCCTGACCATGCCCCATTTTCTTTGATAACATTAATCAACAAAGACTTATAATTCCTAATTTTTCAATTGAATTCAGGAACCACATGTGTTGTGGGTGGTGTTTCTTTTTTTCTTAACTAGAAAATCTGCTTCCTATTTAATCATCAATGGATTTAATTTTTTTAAAAGGCAATGCCCTCCTATTCTAGATGTGGCAATTCTGAACTCATCCACATAATTCTTTATTACTAAAATAGTAATTAAGCAAATTATAATTAAGTCCCACCATGGCAATTTATATGGCCTAGATGTGGCTATCAAAAATGAAAAACGCAAAGGGAAGGAAGTAAAATATAAGCCAGACTGAGTAGGGAAGGCAGGCTTCTTTCCCTAAATAACATTAGATGAGTTGGGTTTTTATCGAGAGAAGCAATAGTTTTCCAGCTATCCCACACATTCTGTCCCTAATTTATTTGTTTTAAAATATTGAGGAATTTAATTTTTAGGTCATGTTATTAATTGATAGGAAGGCAAAAAAGCAAACTGCATACGATCTTTAAGGTAGTTATTCAAATTCCACAGCCAAATCTGCCCTCTGTTGGTCACAGTTTGAACATCAACTACAATGCAGAGGAAAATTGGCTTGCTTCTTTAAAAATAGGAAAAAAGGTAAATCTTCTAAAAATCCGAAGGGAAAAAAGGAGAGATTAATGTTTTAAAATCGAACTTTGCTTCAAAATTTTGTGAAGAAGCAAACTAGATCTCTAAGATAGTCTTTGAAACTGGGCATTGGAAAGTCCCCAGTGATCCAATCGGTATTATTAGACCATGAATCAAAGTTCAAAGTAAATTTGTTATCAAAGTACGCATACGTCACCATATACTACACTGAGGTTCACTTTCTTGCACAAATTCACAGTAGATGCAAAGAAACACAACAGAATCAACTAAAAGTCTGCACACAAAGTGGAACAAACAACCAGTGTGCAAAAGAAAACAAACTTTGCCAATACAACAAAACTTAACAATAAGCAAACAAACAAATAGATAAATAATGTTGAGAACATGAGTTGTAGAGTCCTTGAAAGTGAATCCACAGAATGAATCAGTTCATCGTTGAGGTGAGCGACGTTATCCACACTGGTTCAAGAGCCTGATGATTGAAGGGTAATACTGTTCCTGAACCTGGTGGTGTGTGACCTAAGGCTCCCGTACCTCCATCTTGATGGCAGCAGCAAGAAGAGAGCATGGCCTGGACGGTGGACGTCCTCCATGATGGACACTGCTTTTGTGTAGCAGTTCTCCTTGTAGACGTAAAATTTTATAACAGAGAACTCTTTTTTAAAGAAAGTACTTTATTAGTTATGATGCATTTTGAAATGTTTTGATCTTGTTTTTGACTTTTCATGACTCATTCAGGAAGACATGAAGTGATTTATGGTGCCGAAAACTGTTAGGATAAGATAGGGTGAATGGATAATAGTTAATAATGATAGCTTACTTATAGAGCACTTTTCATAAAGATGATGTAATTCAAACTGCTTTACAGTGGGGAAAAATAAAATAAAAAATAAAAATAAACATAAAAATAAAAACGAAAAGGATGTTAGTTAAAAGCAAGGTTAAATAAATAAGTTTTGAACTGGTGTTTAAAAGTGTCAACTGAGTCTGCATCCCTTAGAACTTTAGGTATTGAATTCCACAGTTTATGAACGTATTTCAGAAAAGCTGACCTACCAATTACCTTTGAAGGGAGATTGTTAAAATTTAAGTCCGATGGAAGAAGACCTGAGAGCTCAGGTAGGATTATAAAACAAAAGCGATTGTGTGATATCCCGCACCATTATGAGCTTTAAAAATGAGTCAGAGAACTTTAAAATCAATTCTAAAAGATACAGGAAGCCAATACAGAGTGTCTAGGAAGGGAGTGATATGCTCCCTCATCCTGGTTTTAGTTGAAAGTCTAGCAGTGGCGTTTTAAATGAGTTGAAATTTGTCAATAGATTGCTTTGGAAGGCCAGTAAAAAGTGCATTGCAGTAATCTGGTCTATTTGATATAAAGACATGAACTAGTTTTTCAGCATCATTATGTGACAGAAATGGATGTACCCTTGCAATATTTCTTAAGTTAAGGTCCAGTCATGTGAACTACTTTTTATAAAAAGGTAGGGTATAAAGTGGTACAAAAGATGTTCGAAGTAATCAGGTAAGGCAACATCTGTGAAACAAGAAATGCTTAATGTTCCAACTCCTGGAATCTTCTTCTGAACTGGTACAGTGAGAAAAACAAGTTTGTTTTCAGCAGGAGAGAAGATATAGTGGGGAGGGCTTTTCCTGTGATAGACTGGGCCATATCAACTTCTTTTTGCAACACACATAAAAGATGTTGGTGAACGCAGCAGGCCAGGCAGCATCTCTAGGAAGAGGTACAGTCGAAGTTTTGGGCCGAGACCCTTCGTCAGGACTAACTGAAAGAAGAGCTAGTGAGAGATTTGAAAATGGGAGGGGGAGGGGGAGATCCGAAAAAGGTTTCGGATTTCCAGCATCTGCAGATTTCCTTGTGTTTGCGTTTCTAAATTCAACTTCTTTTTGTTGGCTTTTCCTTTCAAGGGCACTGTTGTTTCCATACCAGGCCGTAATGCAACCAGTCTATCTACCACACACCTATAGAAGTTTGTCAAAGCTTTAGATGACATGCTGAATTTTCACAAACTTCGAAGAAAGTAGAGGTGCTGGCTGCCCTGATTTCTTTGTCATGCCACTTATGTGCTGGAACCAGGCCAGATCCTCTGAAATGACAACACTGACGAATTTAAAATTGTTGATCCTTCCACCTCTGATCCGCCAATGGTGACTGTCTCATAGACTTCTGGTTTCCTCCTCCTGGAGTCGATAATCAGCTCCTTGGTTTTGTTGATGTTGAGTCGTTGTCCTGGCACCACTCAGGCAGATTTTCGATTTCCCTTTGATATGTTGATTCATCACTACTTTTGATTCGGCCATCGACAGTGGTATTGTCAGCAAATGTAAGTATGGTTTTGGAGGTGTGCTTAGCCTCATAGTAGTAAGTACAGAAGAGCACTGGGCTAAACACACAGCCTTGTGGTGCTTCTGTGCTGATGGAGATTGTGCAGGGGATGTTGTTGCCAATTCAAACCGACTGGGGCCTGCAAGTGAGGAAATCGAAGATCCAGTTGCACAAAGAGGTATTGAGGCCTCAGACTTAAAGTTTATTGATTAGTTTTAGGGAATGGTAGTATTGAATACTGAGCTGCAGTCAATGAAGAGCATCCTGATGTATGCAGCTTTGTTGTCCAGCTGTTCCAGGGTTCCGTGAAGTGCCAATGAAATGGCATCTGCTGTTGATCTGTTGTGACGGTATCAAATTGGAGGGAAATAAGTCACTTCTCAGGCAGGAGTTGATAAGTTTCATCACCAATCTTTCAAAGCACTTCATCACAGTGCAACAGGATGATAGTCGTTGAGGCAGGTTACTGCATTTTCCTTAGGCACTGGTATAATTGAAGCCTGCTTGAAGCAGGTGGGTACCTTAGAGGGCCAAAGTGAGGGGCTGAAGATCAGTGAGCAGTCCAGCCGGTTGTTCAGCACAGATCTTTAGTACTCGGCCGGATACTCCATCTGGGCCGAATGCTTTCCGCGGGTTCACCCTCTTGCAGGAGGCTTTCACATCGGACTCAGAGACTGAAATCACAGGGTTATCAGGGGCTGTGCGAGTTTGTGAAGGTTCTTTCATGTTTAGATGGTCAAAGTGAGCATAGAAGACATTGAACTCATCTAGGAGCAAAACCTTGTTGTCATCTATGTTGCTTGGTTTCACTTTGTAAGAAGTAATATCATTCAAGCCCTGCCACAGCTGTCTAGCATCCCCAAGTGATCAAGTTTGGTCTGGAATTGTCACATCGTCAGGTGGCTTTGCGGAAAAAACAGCTCAGTACTCAACACAATCATATCCTCAGTTCTAATGAACAAGATCCAAAACCTGGGTCTCTGTATCTCCTTCTGCAACTGGATCCTTGACATCTTCACCAAGAGACCACAGACAGTGCAGATCTGAAATAACCTCTCCTCCTCGCTAACTATCAACACTGACACACATCAAGGGTCTTTACACCCTTACCATGTGGCTAGGCACAGCTGAAATGCCATCTATAAATTTGCAGACAACACAACTATTTTTGGTAGAATTTCAGATGTTGGTGAGACGGCATTCAAGAGCATGATAGATCAACTGGTGAAGTCATGTCATAACAACAACCTTGCCCTCAACGTCAGCAAGACCAGGGAGTTGATTGTGGACTTCAGGAAGGGGAAGTTGAGGGAACACAGTCCTCATTCAGGGATTGGAAATGGAAAGGGTGAGCAGTTTCATGTTCCTAGGTGTCAACATCTCTGAAGGTCTATCCTGGGCCCAAGCTATTGATGAAATTAATGAAGAAGGCACGACAGCTGCTATATTTCATTACAGGTTTGAGGAGAATTGATATGTCACCAAAGACATCAGCAAATTTCTACAGATGTTTTGTGGAGAGCATTCTAAGTGGCAGGATCACCATCTGGTATGGAGGGGTGGGGGGCATTGCACAGGATTGGAAAAAGCTGCAGAAAGTTGTAAACTCAGCCAGCACCAGCATGGACACTAATCTCCCTAGCGTCGAGGACACCTTCAAAAGGTAATGCCTCAAAAAAGCAGTATCCATCATTAAGAACCCCTATCACCCACAACATGCCCTCTTCTCATTGCTACCATCAAAGAGGAGATACAGGAGCCTGAAGACACACACTCAACGTTTCAGGAACAGCTTCTTTCCCTCCACCAGGAATGGGCAGTGAAACCATGAACACTATCTCAGTATTCTTCTTTATTTTTTGCTCTCTTTGTGCACTACATACTTAATTTATTTTTTACATTTATATTTCTTATTATAATTTATAGATTTTTATTATTATGTATTACAATATACTGCTGCCGCAAAACAACAGTTTTCACAAATGCCAGTCATATTAAGCCTGATTCTGATGCTGATCTTTCTCTCCCCCAACACTCTCTGCTTTCTGTAGGAATTGCTCTCTGTTTGACTCCCTTGTCCATTTCTCCCTCCACACTAATCTCCATCCTAGCACTTACTGTATCCCTGCAAGTATGACAAGTGCGATATCTGCCCCCACACCTCCTCCTTCTTGACCATTCAGGGCCCCAAACAGACTTTCCAGGTGAAGTGGCACTTTCACTGGTGAGATTTTTCAGGTCATTTATTGTATCCAGTGCTCCTCTACATCCGACATGGATTGGGGGACCACTTTGTCAAGTACCTTTGCTCTGCCTGCTGCAAATGGTGGGATTGTGGGATTTTCTGGTCCCATCCCATTTCAATTTGGCTCCCCCTTCACAGTCAGACGCATGTCTCCAAGGGTTCCTCTACTGCTATGATGAGGCCACACTCAGACTGGAAGAGCAACACCTTGTATTCCGTTGAGTAGCCTCCAACCTGATGGTGTGAACGTCAATTTCTCTAACTTGCCTCAATTTCTCCATCTTCCCGTTCTCTCTTTCTCCATTTCCCATTCTGATTATCCTGGCATCCTGCTTCTCCTTACTCGCCCATCACCTCCCTCTGGTTCCCCTCTTCCTTCCCTTTCTTCCATTGTCCACTGATCTCTTCTATTGGATTCCATCTACCATCTCCTAGCTTCTTATTTCATCTCCCCCCCCCACACATTTATCTTCCCCCTCACCTAGTGTCACCTATCACCTGAGCTTGTACTCCCTCCCCTCCACCCACCTTTTTATTCTGGCCCTTCCCCCTTTCTTTCTAGTCCTTATGAAGGGCCTCGGTCTGGAACGTCGACTCCAACAGATGCTGCCTGACTTGCTGGACTCCTTCAGTATTCAGTATTCCTTCAGTATCAAGTTTTACTCAACTTGTTTCCCTGAAACTGCTGGTTAAAGGGCTAATATTCAAACTTCACTCTCTGTTCTCACTGAGATCTCCATCTTCTGTGACAATTATCCATGGAGATAAGGGACATAGTGAGCTTTGGCTTCCAAATAACAGGTCTCTTCTAGTCTGCTACTTCTAATTTCTGTCAAATCTCACTGAGATCTTTCCACCGCTACATCATGGGTAGGGGGAAGATAGTAAGAACACAAGACCATAAAACCATAAGACATAGGAGCAGAATTAGGCCATTCAGCCCATCGAGTCTTCTCCGCCATTCCACTATGTATGATCCTGGATCCCACTCAGCCCCATACACCTGCCTTCTTGCCATATCCTTTGATGTCCTGACCGATCAGGAAATGATCAGCTTCCGCCTTAAATATACACATGGTCTCCACTGCAGTCTGTCGCAGAGCATTCCACAGATTTACTACTCTCTGGCTAAAAAAAAATCCTTCTTACCTTTGTTCTAAAGGATCGCCTCTCAATTTTAAGGCTGCACCCTCTAGTTCTGGATACCCCCACCATAGGAAACATCTTTTCCACATCCACCCTATCTAGTCCTTTCAACATTCGCGGGTTTCAATGAGATCCCGCCCCCCCGCATTCTTCTAAATTCCAGTGAGTACAGGCCCAAAGCTGCCAAACGCTCCACATATGTTAACCCTTTCATTCCCGGAATCATCCTTCTGAACCTCCTCTGGACTAGTAGATAATATTAGCGCCCAATCTCCAACCTCAAGAAGAGAAGGCTCCTCTTTCTTTTCCTTTAGCCTTTAGGGACGAGCAGATTGGGCACCGACAATTGTCTGGAATACAGGCTTTCCCCTGTGGAGGTATTCATAGATTGCATTCTTATTCCTACAGAGACCTTGCTTGCAACCTTTTGGAAGGAGCACCTGGCTCTAGCTGTGTTGCCACTTTTAGGGAACGATGAACTTGAATCCCATGATCCTTCAATACATTAATGTTCCTAGTTGTCCTAACCCTTACTGTATATTTTCCTCTAGTATTTGACCTCCCAAAGTGCATAATTTCACACTCATCTAGATTAAGCTCCATCTTTCTCGCTTCCTCAGACTCCAGGCATAAATTCCTTCCGTTGTCTTTCCCTAGTTAGCCCCTTGTTTTTAATGTATGACACAATATTTGGAATTTTCCTTAACCTTATTAACTTCTTTCCTGTTCTCGTTATATTCCTCAAGGGCCCTGTCTAGTTTCAGCCCTGAACATTACACATGCTTTCTTTTTCTTTGATTTAAAAGGAATATAAATCCAAACAAGAGGAGAATTATCTCAAATATATATATCAATAACAATACAAACAGAGATTGAAATAGACATTATCAAAATCATACATAGTATTAAGCAGTATATAATATATAATAAAAAAGAAAACAGCAATTCTCCTCTTATCAGTTCATGAAGAGGAAAGAAAAAACTTTGAATTATTTTTCTTTTTGAGTAAATTTGCAACATCTCTCATTATCAAGGTTTCTGAACCTTGCCACCCTTGTCTTTTGTCCTTGAGGGAATACATTGGCCTTGAATTTTAATAGCAGGTCTTTAAATGACTCCCTTATCTTCGATGTGAACTTGCCCAAACAGCCACTGCCAATCTACTCTCCCCATCTCCTGCTTAATACTGTTGTAATTAACCTTTCATCAATTTAGTAGTTCTCCAATGTCCATCTGAGCCTTATCCAGAACCATGTGCAAACTTGCAAACTTATTGAGTAATAATTATTGTTCCCAAAATGTCCTCCCACTGAAACTCCAATCACCTTGCTAGGCTCATCCGCCAATACAACATTAGGGAAGGGTATAGAAATGGCATGGTTGTTATTATTATTTCAAAATCCCTAATTTAGACTGGGATCTCCTTGAAGCAGAAGGTCTATATAGAGCAATCTTTGTTTGGTGCATTCAGAAGGGTTTCTTCAGTCAATGTGTGGATGGACTTGAACCGCTGGCTGGTGGCATAGTGGCATCAGTGCTGGACTTTGGAGCGAAGGCTCCCGAGTTCGAATCCAGCCGGCTCCCTTGCACGCTTTCCATCCGTGCTGGATTGAGCATTGAGCTAGCAACTTGGTCTCGTAAAAATAAGAAAGCCTGCTAAAAAAAACGCCGTCATGACTTTCTTCTTATGGCAGTAATGCAACAGTATGGATGCCAACTGCCATAAAAACTCAAAAAGGAAGAAGGACTTGGTGTTGGGGGATGAGCCTGGCCAGGTGACTGACCCTTCAGTGGGAGAACAGTTGGGGGAGAGTGATCACTACTCCTTAAGTTGAAGATAACTATTGATGAGGATACATATGGACCTTGCAGGAGAGTATTGAATTGGAGCGAGGCAAATTGTGACACTATTGAGCAGTGATGGGGGAGAGTTAATTGGAAACAGTTGCTTTTGGGCGGGTCCACATCTGACACGTGGAAGGTGTTTGAAGAGCAACTGCACAGAGTACGGGATTGGGTGGCAAAGTAGGAAACCTTGCATGTTGAGGGAGGTGATGAATATAGTCCAGCAGAAAAATAATTGTATGTAAGGTTTAGAAAGCTCAAATCAAGCAGAGCCCTTGAGAATCAGAAAAAAAAAGTCATAAGACAACTCAAAAAGGGAGCTGGGAGGGTCTTCAGCAGACAGGTTTGAAGAGTCCCAAGGCCTTCTATATATGCAATGAGAGCAGGAGGATTACTGGGGACCAGCTAGGACCACTCAGTGATAAAGGAGGGAACATGTGCTTGGAGGTGGAGGATGACACAAAGATTGGTGGTCTTGTAGAGAGCAGGGAAACCTGGCAAAGGGTACAGTGGGATATATATCATTTGCAAACATGGTGGAGAAATGGGAGATGGAGTTTAACCCAGCCAAATGTGAAGTGTTGCACTTTGGGAAATCAAGTGTGAAAACCCTTAATATCAAGACCTTTAATAGTATTGTTATGCAGAGGGACCTTGAGGTCCAAGACCATAGCTCCCTGAAATTGGCTATACAGATTGATAGGTTGGTAAAGAAGGCATGTGTTGTGCTTGGCTGTATTAGTCAAGGAATTGAATTCAAGAGTTGGGAGGTGATATTTCACCTTTAAAAAACTCTAGTTTGGCCACATCAAGAGTTCTGGTCACCTCATTATAGAAAGGACATTGAGGCTTTGGAGAGGGAACAGAAGAGGTTTACCAGTATGCTGTCTGATTAGAGACCATGTGCTATAAGGAGAGGTTGCACAAACTTGGGTTGATTTCTCTGAAGTGGCAGAGGCAGAGGGGAGATCTGATAGAAATTTATGAGGCATGGATAGGGTAGACAGCTGGTATTTTTTTTCCCAGGGTTAAAATGTCTTATATCAGAGAGCATGCATTTAAGGTAAGAGGGGTTGTTCAAAGGAGATATATGGGTCAAGTTTTTTTCACACAGAGTGTGGTGGGTGTCTGGAATGCGGTGCCTGTCGTGATAGTGGAGGCTAATACAATGGAGGCTTTCAGAATACTCTGAGATTGGGATATGAATGTGTTGGAAATGGAAGGGTATCAACATCGTGCAGGCAAAAAGGAATAGTTTAGTTGGCTATTTGAATATTACTTTAATTCGTTTGCCACAAAATAGTGGCCAAAGGGCCAGTTTCTGTGCTATATTCTTCAACTGTGTGTTCATGCCTCTGGCATTAAGAGAGTCCCAGTCAATACTGGGGAAATTGAAGTCATTCTGGCATATAGAATGATAGAATACTACAGCACAGAAACAGGCCCTACGTCTCACCTAATCTGTGCTAAACAATTAATCTACTGAGTCTCTTCAACATGCACCCAGATCATAGCTCACCATAACTCACCCATCCACTTACCTATCCAAATTTCACTTAAATGTTGAAGTTGACCCTGCATCCACTCACTTCTGCTGGCAGCTCCTTCCCCCTCCTCACCACCTTCTGAGTGAAACAGTTTCTCCTCATGTTCCCATTAAACATTTCACCTTTCACATTTGACCCATAACCTCTAGTTGTAGTCCCACCCAACCTCAGTGGAAAAAACCTACTTATATTTACCCTATCTATATCCATAATTTTGTATACCTTTAACAAATCTCCCCTTAATCTTCTATGTTCTGGGGAATACACTCCTAACCTGTTTAACCTTTCCCTATAACTCAGGTCCTCAAGTCCCATCAACATCCTTGTAAATTTTCTCTACCCTCTGCACTCTTTCGGTCTTATTTACATCTTTCGTGTAGACAGGTGACCCAAAACTAGACACAATTCTTCAAATTAGGCCTCACCAACATCTTACACAATTTCAACATAACATCCCATCTACTGTACTCAATGCATTGATTTATGAAGGCTAATGTACCTAATGCCCTTCTGCTCACCATATATGTCCTACCCTGGCTGGTCCTCCCAAAGTGCAGCAGCTCAAACTTGTCTGCAGTAAATTCCATCTGCCATTTCTCCAGCTGGTCCAGATCCCACCGCAAACTTTGACAATCTTCCCCGCTGTACACCCTTGTGGCTTTTGTCTATATATATGTTTCCATTTCTCCCACTGGCTATTGGTAAATATAACCCCACTATAGTAATTAGACCTTTCTTCTTTCTGAGCTCTCCGGATAATGCTTCACTGGATAAGCCCTCCAGGATGTCCTTTCAACATGCAGGTGTGACTTTGTCCCTGATCAGTAGTGCAGCCTCTCCACCTCTTTTACACTCCTTTCTATTATATCTCAATGCATCCCACAGAATTAATATAGAACTGCTAACACTTAAGTTCTTAAGTATAATATGTGAGGCCAATAATATCTAGATTATGTATTCTAGGTTGGTAGGTTGATTGGTGACTTAATTGTGCCCAGAGAAGGTGGTTGCTAGGAGAACAAGGGTGGAGCTGATGGGCATGTGAGAAGGAGGGAAGTAAATTGGGGGAATGGGCACCAACATTGGCTCAATGGGACGAATGGCTTTCCATGTGTTCAGGAAATATGAGAATGTGAGATAATATGAGATTATGAAGGAGCCACTCATGACTCATGAGCCATGACTCATCCCAGATATTATAAGCAGGCTAAATGAATGGAAAAGAACACAGCAAAATAAGTATAATATGAGGGGTGGGGTGCGGAATATGAAGCCGTTCACCCTGGTAGGAAAGAGATCAAACTACTTTTTTTAAATCTCAAGAAAATTTAAAAACGCTGGAAAATGAGTGATCTTGGTTGCCCTAGTTCAGGAAATGAAACAAGTAAATGTTTTGGAGCAATGAGCAATTAGAGAGGGCAATGGTAAGTTGATTTTTATTCCAAGAAGGTTGAAGGGCACAAATAATGAACTCTTAATGCAATTGTACAAGATTTTGTTGAGACATCTTTATGCATAGATTTGTATTTCCCTATCTGAGGAAGAAAGCTGTTGTTAGGAAGCTGGCAACGTATAGGTTCACGGAAATGATACTTGGAATGAGAGGGTTGTCTTGTGAAGAGAGATTGGGTACTATTGGCTGATTTTTCACCAGAGTTATGAAAAATTAGGGTTGATCGCTTTCAGTGATAGTGGGTAGAGTGGTAGACAGGATTCTCCTGGTAAAATCATACCAAGGGGTGTAGTCTCAAGATAAGATGTTAAGCATTTAGGAATGGTAGTTGGAGGTACTTCAGTACTCAGACTGTTGTTAATCTTTGCAATTTTCTACCCCAGAATGCTCTGGGAACAGCGGGAAAGTGGATTGAGCACAGGATCTGACATGGTCTTCCTGAATAGCAGAGCAGACTTTGAGAACTACTTGGCCCATTCCAGAATATAGGCTAAATTGATAGATCTTTAGATTGAGGGATAAAGGAATAAGCAGGATAAAGGACTTTGAGGCAAAGGATTCTCTATGGCCTCAGCAAATCGTAAAGACGAGTTGATGGAATGTTTCTAGTACTGTTAGGATTTTATTGCTTAGCACTTTAATGGCAAATGCTGCTTTCATTTATTTTCATCTGATTTGATGCGTGCACACACAAGTTGTTCCAATGTTGATCTATTTGTTTTGTTGGAGGAACCCAATGACTGATGTACATCTGACTTGATCCACAAGGTGGTATTGTCAGACAAGTTCACAGTATATGTGTCTTAAGAACAGCATCGATTCAGTTGAATGTGCCTTAGGGTTCTCAAGCCCAGCTTGCTGAGACATGGTAAATTAATGTTGGATGACATCACACCTTTTAAAAACGAGTTTGAATAAAATCGAATTGGCTTTAAGATTATACAGTATTCAGAACTTACTTTATAATTTATTTAGGACATAGTTATGAATTCAGCTTTTAAGATTTTTTGGACAAATTGGGTAAGGATGACCTCAAAAGTTCATCCCTAATCTGTAGTGCTAATAAGGGTAGCAAAAACATACTGTACACTGCACTTGTTTGAGTCATAGAGAGATGAGGCATGGAAAGAAGCACTTTGGCCCCAAGCAACACACACAAAATGCTGGAGGAACTCAGCAGGTCAGGCAGCATCTGTGGAGAGGAATAAACATTTTGGGCCATGAGCCTTCTTCAGGACTGAGAAGGAAGGGGGATGACGCCAGAATAAAAAAGGTGGGGGAGGGGAAAGAGGCTAGCTGGACGGTGATAGGTGAAGCTCAGTGGGTGGGAAAGGACAAGGACTGGAGAAGAAGGAATCTGGCAGGAGAGGAGAGTGGACCATAGGAGAAAAGGAAGGAGGAGGGGACCCAGGGGGAGGTGATAGGCAAGTGTGAAGAGGTAAGAGGCCAGAGTGGGGAATAGAAGAGGGGAGGAGGAGGCAATTTTTTTTTACTGGAAGGAGAAATTGGTATTCACACCATCAGGTTGGAGGCCACCCTGATGGTGGCCTCATCTTGCACATGAGGAGGCCATGGACTGACATGTTGGAACGGGAATGGGAATTGGAATAAAAATATTAGGTCACGAAAAGTCCCGCTTGTGTCAGATGGTGTGAAGGTGCTCGACAAAACAGTCCCCCAATTTACGACGGGTCTCACCAATGTAGGGGAGGCCACTTCAAGAGGCTGCCCTTTGTATTAATCCTCCATTAATTCCATTCTTGATTCTCCCAACCTGAAGGCATACTTATATCTCAAAGTACATACTTTATTGAGCAAATGGGTTTTTACAACATGAGATTACTAATGCACGCATTTCATTTCTTGGTTTTTGAAACAAAATTCAAATGTTCTAACTACTAAAATAGAATTTAGAGTTTATCTTTTTTCTGTTGTTGGCCTAGACAACTGGCTTATTTGACCAATAATGTAACCACTACACAATCACACCTGTTTCACTGCCCATTAAACATATTGTTGAATCTGACACCGATCATTAAATCCTCACTATTGGAATGTTTTGAACTACTCCATTGAGAGTGTTGGCCCTCCATGAGGCACTTTCAACACACATTGAGAGGTGAGTTTTGTAAAACTAATGATGAGCAGATTGGGAAGGTGTATGACTATGGAGTTAACAGCGTGCCTGAAATCGGGAGGTCTGTGGAGCTCTAGTTTACTCTTCTTCAGACTCTTTGCAATGTAGTGGCACTGTGGCACAGGCCACAGCTCCAATTTCAAAGATAAGTGATCAGAAGTGGATTGAAGAGACTGCAAGAAGAACGGGTGGGCTTAGGAGACCATGGCTGGATTTTGGTGAGGACTCAGGTAAGTGGATTACAGGCTTGGAAAGTATAGTTGATCACTAGGAGATATATCAGCAGTCTAGCAGATCAGGATGAAGTCAGGGAGATGAGGAGGGAGGATATTACAGAAAATCGAGAATGTGAATGGAGGAAGGTTGTAGATTGGATGGAATGGAACTCAACTTATCCTATGCACTTAGGTGATTCATTTACTCTCCTGGAGGCAACTATCCCTGGGAGACAGTCTGAGGGCAAGTGAAAGGTCTCTCACTTTATTGGCAGTTGTCCCATTACCTGCTTGAGATATGGTTAACAGGTACCTCTGGCTATGGTTTGCCCCAATGGCATTCTGCAGACTTCTTTTCTGAAATGCACGTAACCATCTTGGACCCTTGAGGCCTGAGGAAACAACTTTGTCTCCCCATAGATTCTAAAATTCTTACTATAATCCAATTCCGGGAACTGGGCTGAGAAAACCAAGAGTGCACACTCACTATCTGAAATATAAGGATTGTGGGAATGCAATGTGAGTTTAGAGTATGCTTTGCTACTGGCAGAACTAGCTCAGCTGGAAAAAAGCCCTGTGATGGCTCTTTAGCATATAGAGGTAGATCTTGATTTTGTTTTGTGTAATGGTGGAAAACTGATAGCAAGTCATTGGTATGAAATGGACTCTGGGTTAGCAGAAATTGTTGGTAGTTTGGAGATCCATCAGCAGCCTTGGAGGTCAGGCTGGAGTCAGGAAGATGAGGGCACGGATATCATGGGGAGCATGGGGAAGGTTGCCAACTGGCTGGAATGGAGCTGAATGCATAACCCTCACATTGCATAAAGCCAGTCTCTGAACTCTGGCTCTCTACTCCATCTATGCCTCTTATCACCTTTTACACCTTTATCAAGCCCTTATTCTGAACATGTGAGGGAGAATTCCATGACGTCAAATAGACGCTCAGAATCATCCTTGCTGCCTGGCCTACTGAGATTCTGCAGTGCTTCCTGTTTTTATGTCTGTATTACCATGCTTGCCCTAGCACAGGGCCCGACCTTTCACACTTTAGTACCACAGATTTAAGTACATAAGGTTTGCACTTATTCCATAACCTTTTTCCAAGTAGCATCATAACAGCGGCACGGTAGCGTAGTGGTTAGCACAACGCTTTACAGTACCAGAGACCTGGGTTCAATTCTCACTGCTGCCTGTAAGGAGTTTGTACGTTCTTCCCGTGACCACATGGGTTTCCTCCAGGTGCTCTGGTTTCCTCCCACATTCCAAAGACGTGCTGGTTGGTAGGTTAATTGGTCATTGCAAATTGTCCTGTGACTAGACTAGGATTAAATCAGGGATTGCTGGGTGCCACGGCTTGAAGGACTGGAAGGGCCTATTCCAACCTGTATTTCAAACTCCAAATATGAGATATTCCAGCCATTATCAATATTTTTCCAGTTATAAATAACTTACCGTATGTAAGTTCAATGCTCTTATTTTGACTTTGGATTAAGTAGCCGATGAGTTGAGCTGGCCAGCTACATTCATGGTGGTGAGGTTGGCTGCGATCTTGAGACTATGGTCTTAGTTTCCGATTTCCATCCAGCTGAAGAGCTGTAGAGCTGCCCAATGAAACCCGCAGCAGACCCCAGCAGGAAGAAAGGAGAGCGGAAGGGTTAACAGCCATGCATGCAGGTGGTAGCGTTGAGGTAGCAGCCCTGAAAAAAAATTTACAGGACGTGGAAGTGAACCGACAAGATGTGATTCCAAATCTACCTTAGACTCCAGCACCTGCACAGCCAGTGCCCCTTCTCTGAGGAGCGTCACCTTGTCGTGGTGGAGAAGCTTGTGAGCTCTTGAGAACCTGATAGCAATGCCGTGTGGAGATTAGCTTGTGGTAGGGTCACCCAAGGCAGTGAGGTCAAGGGCCACACAAAGAGCAATCCAACCAAGACCTCAATGGTGGAGCTGACAGAAGATGGTGACACAACACAGCAGCAGTGAAGAGGGGGAAGGCTGCAACTGTCAAGGATTGCCTGTTGCCTTGGATGCTATGTCGCTGGATCCTGACCCTGATTTGTCAGACACTGTGTGGTGGCTACCTATGTATCAGCCGCCCCAAATCATGCACAAGTGCTTTCCATTAAGACAACATCATATCTGACTCAAGTGATTACACTTCTACTACTAGTATGTGCTTAAGATGATGCCAAGAATTTCCAAGAACAGGTTTGCGTTTCAGATTGCGACTGGTATTCCATTTCACTGTGTGGCCATAGCATTGAAAGTAACTTGCTTCTGTCAAGTCTTTAAGCAATGGTTACTATTGAGCTCTGTTTTCGACAATAAGAACATAAGAAATAGGAGCAGGAGTAGGCCATCTGGCCCATTGAGCCTGCCCCACCATTCAATAAGAGCATGGCTGATCTGGCCATGGATTCATCTCCACCTACCTGCCTTTTCCCCATAACCCTTATTTTCCCTATTATGATTTTAGGTCAAGTACAACAAGTAAATGTGAACAATTTTGTGGTGAAAGTTATCAAGGGAATCCCAGGATGTTTTGTCTTGAGGTGTACAAGCTGCTCGTCAACATTTGGTGTAATGTGATAACGTGAAAAAGTATTTGTTCTACCTTTCAGACAAGTGGAATGAAAATCTGCATCAACTCAGAAAGCGATAACTATTCTCCTTGCTTTTGACAGAAGGTACTGAGTTAGGTTTTAAACCTTGCACAAGTGGTATCAATCTTCACAGACCCAAGAATGTCTGCATTTTAAGTAAGACACTTCTGTCTGTAATTAATCATCTTCAGATTGCAAACGCAATGAATGTTGTATGTGAGAGCTAGTGTACTAATTCCCACCTTACTGCAGTGACTACAAGAAGTACTTTATTGAAGTGCTTTGTGGCATTCTCACCTAAAGAAAGACATTATTTAAATTCAAATTCTTATTTCTTCCTGCAATTTATTTTCATAATCATGAACTAAGTGTGATAAAGGACATGATCCAGCAAATTATCAACGAACAAGTTATCTTTTGAGAATTACTTAAGTTTATTTAACTAACTGGAATCAAATTCTACCAAATACATTTGATTACTACCAAATGCACCCTGCATCCACCACCCTATTGCATTCCTCAAATCAAGGAATTAATGATTCTCCTTTAGGAGATTGTGCAAAATGGATATTATTAATTCAGTTCTTACTTTTACTTCCAATCAGGCATCAAGGGATATTGGAATAGACTGTAACCGGGGAGTGCTGAATATTCTATTATTTGTGTTCTGTCCATTGTTTTCCTCTTAAATCTGCTTTTTTTGTTTTCTATAGAGAGTTTTAACTGTGTGCAAGGAATCACAATAAGTCAGCCAAAGTTGCTTTCTATAATTTTCTAAAGAATTGTTTATAATTTATAAGCTGTGTGAAGCATTCTTGTTTTCTGTGCTAGTGTTGCTCAACTGCACAATGGCTTTCTGTTTTGGCACAAGCCTCCTGATGAAGTGTTTCAAGACTGAGCAACTTCACCAGCTCCCTTGACATAATTGAGCCAGAAGCTGTTTGGAAATTGTGTTAGTGAGCAAACTTTAATTGTATGCTCCTCATAGTGATCCTCACCCTCTGGAATTGTGTGAGTAACACCCTTGATAATCTGAGAATTAGGGGTAGAAGTATAAGGGCTTGGGGATAGCTGGGGAGAAGCAAGTGTGGGTAGAAGATGACTTGCTGGCTAACCATCAGGCCAGCTGCTAAATCAGGAGCCATTTACATTCCGGATTGTGTATTTTCTGATAACACCAGGGCACTGAACCTTCAATGCACATTTTGCTAAAGGTAGGGACAATTGAAACTATGTTTTGTGGTTCTATTGATAAGAGGCATCTGAGGTAAATTTTGTTTTATTCATATTCTGGATATAGGACTGGCCCTAATCAACACAAAGTATGAATTGCCAAGCTGGCTACAAAATATCTTGGAAGCTATGTCTTCCTGTGGAGCCACTAGTATAACTGTTACTGAGTGGCTGTTTCTTTTGATACATGGGTAATCTACCTTTTAGTTGGTATCAATTACTGTTGCTGGGTTTAATAGGCCAGCATAGTGATGCATCTGACAGAGCCATTTCCCCACAGCACCAGTAACTCGGGATCAACCCTGACCTTGGGTGCTATGTGAAGTTTGCATGTTTTCCCTGTGACCTTGTTCGTTTTCTCTAAATGCTCCACTTCCCAAAGATCTATGGGTTGAGAGGTTAAACTGGTACTGTAAACTGCCCCTAGCGTGCAAATGAATGGTCGAATCTGAGAGGCATGTGGGAGGATGCATTGCACAACGGGGGATCAATTGGGGTGTGTGTGTGTGTGTGTGTGTGTGTAGCTAACAGTCAGTGCAGATCTGGTGGGCCAAGGAGGGAGTCATAGAGTCAGAGAACGCTACCGCACAGAAACAGGCCCCTCAGCCCATCTAGTCCATGCTGAACTAATAATCTGCCGAGTGCAATCGACTCGCACCGGGACCACAGCCCTCCATTCCCCTTCCATCCATGTACCTATCCAAATTTTCCTTAAATCGAGAAATTTAAGAGAAACCCACCTCTAGTGCTAGAAGCTCGTTCCACAGTCTCACCACCTTCTGAGTGAAGAAGTTTCCCATCAAGCTCCCCTTAAATATTTCACCGTTCACCCTTAACTCATGACCTCTGATTCTAGTCTCAACCAACCTCAGTGGAAAAAGCCTGCTTGCATTCTCCCTATCTATACCCCTCATAAATGTATATAGCTCTATCGAATCTCCCCTCAATCTTCCACATTCCAGGGAATGAAATCCTAAACTATTCAAACTTTCCCTGTGACTCAGGTCCTCAAGTCCTGCAACAACTTCGTAATTTTCTCTGCACTCTTAATCTTATTTAAATATTTCCCACAGGTAGGTGACCAAAACCGCACACAATTCTCCAACCTGGGGCTCAGCAACATCTTATACAGCATCAACATAACATCCCAACTCCTGAACTCTATGACTATGACTCTTTGGCCCACCGCATCTTCAATTTATGAAGGCTAATGTGCCAAAATCTTTCTTTACAACCTTATTTACCAGTGATGCCACTTTCATGGAATTATTGATCTGTATTCCCAGTGTTCTACCACACTCCTCAGTGTCCTACTGTTCACCATTTAAGTCCTACCCTAGTCTCCTTCCAATGTGCAAAACCTCACACTTAACTGCATTAAATTCCATCTGTCATTTTACAGGCATGCCCAGATCCCACTGCAAACTTTGCTTGTATGCTCCTCATAATGATCCTCACTGTTCACTACACCCCCAAACTTTGTGTCATCTGCAAATTTGCTGATCCAGTTAACCATGTTATCATCCGGATCATTGATATAGATGACAAACAACACGGGACCCAGAAATGATCCCTATGGCACTCTACTAGTCACAGACCTCCAGTCAGAGAGACAACTATCTACTACCACTCTCTGGCTTCTCCCAATCTCTAATCCAATTTACTACTTCATCTTGAATGCCAAGTGACTGAACCTTATTGACCAGTCTCCCATGGGGGATCTTGTGAAGGGCCTTGCTAAAGTCCATGTAGGCCGGTGGTCCTTAACGTAGGCCATGTGGGCTCCCCTCAGGGTCCATGTTGTATTTCATAGGGGACACAAGTGAACCACATAGGGGACCACAGGAGGTTCTGAATGGGGCATGGTAAGTTTACTGCTTTAATGAAGTATAACTAAAATATATCAATAAAAAAAATGAATATAGGAAATTTAATTGGAACCCTGAATGAAATGATTAGGAAAATATGCTGAATGGTGGAAATGAGCAGGAAAACAACTGTGTATCTGTGTGTGTGTGTTGTGTGTGTGTGTGTTTGGTGTTTGGGGGTGGGTGTACATCAATTGTTATCTCTATTCCTGCTTGACCAGGCACAAGTCACTGTTCACATCCTGCAGGGTGGCCCACTGAATCCTCCCACATCCACCCACATCCACCCACAAATTACCGATTATACAGTGAGCAGGCAGGCATGCCCTGGCAGGATACACTGCAACGTGCTCCACCAGCTGGTGATTATGATTACTTTGTTGTAGGTAATTACTTTTTAATAGGGAACCATCCACATCTAATTTCAACTGAACGACTGTCAGAAGTTGCCAGGTTTTCCATACCAAAACCCTTTTCAGAAGTGGATTAGTATGAAAAGCCTGACATGGATGGTGTCGCAGTTGCTATGTTTTATAACTCCAAAACATAAAAACTAAATGAAAGGAAACATGGAACCAGGAATGCGTGTCTTAGTTTTGTTTTTACTTTAAATTTAGGCGATGTGCGCACTCGTGATGTGGTGGCATAGTGACGTATGCCATTCACATACTTTTACGTACAACCTGTAATGAATAATGTAAACAAAGAATGATTAATCAAACAATATTGCTCAAATATTACGGAAATATTAAAAACACAATAGTAGGAATCTAATTAAAGCAGTTATGAATGGTTATCATAGACAAACTGCAGATTGGGCAGGACAGTTTGCAGCAAGGCCAATCAGCGAGTACCCAGCAGGAGGCCAGTTCTGTTTGCCTTGCACTTACCTCTGTGTGTTATAATACTTTTAAAGCATGACCTGAAGGCTGACGTTACTGCAGTGGGGTCATCTGCCAGAAACGGCTAAACTGCAGAAAGGCAAGAACTACTACTATATCACTATCTCCTCCTACATTAAATCACTGATACTTATCATATATTAAAAGGAAGTTCAATTTGCTTTCCTTGGTGAGTAAATACTCTTTATGTCATGGTCTGGTCTGTGAAGCCCGCATTCCGATTAATGGTCCAGTCCATCGATCCTTATTCCGCATTTTCCTGTTTTCCCCGGTTCCATTGGGCGTCTTGATTGAGGTGCCTGATTCTTGTTTCGGGCTGGCTACATAAATAGCTTCGGGATTCAGCTTCTTTTGCTGGACCGTTCCCTTCCGAATCCCCGACAGTTACCTCGGCAGTTATCTCTGACAGTTACCTCGTCAGTAACCTTCATCAGTAACCTCATCTGCAACCTTGTCTGCGACTTCACCAGAATCCCCGTAAAGTTAACCTGCCAGCGTGAGACTGGAGCCTTGTTGTACCAAGATAAGGAACATTCTATCATTGAGTTTGGAACTGTCTCTTTGTGTCCTCTTGCTTAATGTTCTGTGTCTAAGAAGAGTCCTGGCCCTATGTCCGGTACCCAAGGAGGGGTCCCGGCTCTGTGTTCCATGTTCCAAGACCAGTGTTCTAGTCCAGTCCCAGCCAAGTCTTCGTGTTCTAGTCCAGTCCCAGTCAAGGCTTCACGTTCCAGGCCAGTCCAAGCCAAGTCCAGTCTAGGAGTTCCTCGTCCTGTCCAGGAGTTCCTCGTCCTGTGCTGGAGTTCCACGTCAAGTCCAAGCCAAGTCCAAGAGCCTTGTCCAGTCCAAGCCTAGCCAAGATCCTTGTCCGGAGTCCTAGCCTAGATCCAGGTTCGAGTCTGAGTCAAGACCCAGTCCGAGTCCCTTTCCAGTCTCTGGTTCGGAGTCCCAGTTCAGGCTCCTAGGTCCAAGTTCCTCATCCAGGTCCCACGTTCCTAGTCCAAGTCCTAGCCCAGGCCCTGTGTCCCTGTCTAGTCCAGGACCTGTGTCCATATCCAGCTTCGTTTCTTCCGACTTCCCTTGCATTCTTGATAATCTTAGTCCAGTTACTAGTACTTCAGTGTCTGTGTCTTGCATTTGGGTCTGCTCCCAGCGCCCCCTTGCAACACTTTACTGCCACACAGAATTTGCATATATAATAGAATTTTTAAAAATATTTGCCTAAAAAAATTATTTTTAACACTGCCTTACTTTTACATGTATATTCAATACTGACTCTTTTTCATGTGAGATTATACTTACTATAATTCCATGTTTACTAATTTTCTATAGAGCCTAATCACACAATTAGATTGTAGTTACTGCTTACACACACATAAAAGTTTGGCATTATCACATTGAATATCTTGTCCATGGTTTTATTCCATCCACATAGGTTAGAAGGGTGCCACTGTGTTTAATTTGTATGACTACACTTACAAGTGAAAGCATGCAGCCACGTAAGATGAGGAAGCATTTGGAGTCAATGGATAAGCACAAGTAAGTCAAGACACTAAACTATTTCAAGAAACTATGTGATTATTTTCAATTAGGGTCGACAGTAAAGCAAAGGTTTAGTGAGAAAAACAGCTAAGATAGACAAAGGTTTACTTGCAACCTCTGAGATTTCACACATAATTACAAAAGCTGGCAAGCCACATAATATATGTGTATCATTGATTCTGTCTGCAGTTTCTGTTACAATTTCGACTATTATAAATCAGAGCAAAAAATTATAGGAAACTATTCTTGAGCAACTCATCAGTATCAAGGCAAATTGATGAAATGTCAGATGATGAGGAAAAGCAACTAGTTGCACAACTGCAAGTTACGAAATTTGCCCAGCAAGTTGATGAAAGTGCATTACATGATACAGAGCTTCTTCTGTTGACCAATGTTAGGTTTTTGAGCGATGATCAGACTAGTGAGGAAATGTTTTTTGTCTGAAAGCTTTAGATACCAAAGGTGAAACTATTTTTGAAAGAGTCAAGAGCTATTTCTCGGGAAACGAATTCTGCTGGAAAATATAATGGCTTGTGCAACTGGTGGTGCTGCTTTGATGGTGGGAAGATACAGAGAACTCATTGCTCATTTAAAACATTGGTGCCTGACTTTTTTTGCATTCACTGTGTCATCCACCGCCAGCATTAGGTTGCAGAAAAATTGGGAAGATGTTTGCACAACACCCTTACTGCTGTAATAATGGCTGTCAACTTCATCAAATCAAATGCACTTCAAGATGGTCTTTTTCAACAAGTGTGTGAGAAAACGAAGAAAACTTTGAACAGCTACTATTGCATACAGAGGTTCGATGTTTATCAATAGGAAGTTGTTTTTGTCGCTTTGTGTCACTTTGGGATAGTATTGCAAGTGATAAGCAGCTTGAGAACAAATTGTTGCTGCTAAGTCTGACATATTTCACCTGACAGAATTATTTGATAAACTGAATTTATTAAACAAGCTGTTACAAGGGACAAAACTGTGATCTGATATCATGCAAAGAGGGTATTGCCACTTTCCATGGAAAACGCAAACTTTTCAGCAGCAATATTCGATGTCATGAGTTTATGCAATTTTGAAAGAGAATCTAGTGCCATCCTGATGGCAGAGTTTGTCATTGAAATGTTGGTTATAATCGATGCCCGTACCTGGCTGGAAGCCTGAGAAGAGTTTATTCATTGTGCAATTTCCTTCACTGGCCAAAGTAGAATTGAAAGATGGTGATCTGATTGTATATCTTGATCAGGAGGGGAGGAGAAGGTGGCGGTGCGATGCAGTGCACGCGGCCACTCCGAAATGATATTGTATCTGTAAGTAGGTACCGTGCACAATCCTGATTTGATGGAGACGGATGTGAGAAGCACGGAGGAACATCTGGAGTAACTTCTGAAATGCCTGCTTCGCTGCCGCTGCTACTGTGCGATCGAGAATCTCCGGAGGGGAAGGCCCCAAATCCTCGGCTTTTCCTATTGCCTATTGCTGGGGCTGGGGTCGAAGCGCTTGGCAGAGATGGTGCTCGGTGCTCGGTGTTGGAGGACTGGTCGAAGGCTCAAAGTTTTCGGACGGACTCAAGAGTCGGCTGTGGTCAGGTGCTTCCAGGGTGCTGCATCGGCAAGTTTGCGGCGCTGGAAGCTCACGGCAGGGAGAGTTTTTCTTCCTTCTACCATCTGCATGAGATGATGGGACTTTTGAGAGACTTTGAGACTTTTTTTTACCGTGCCCATGGTCTGTTCTTTATCAAATTACGGCATTGCTTTGCACTGTTGTAACTATATGTTATAATTATGTGGTTTTTGTCAGTTTTTCAGTCTTGGTTTGTCTTGTGTTTCTGTGATATCATTCTGGAGGAACAAATTGTATCATTTCTTAATGCATGCATTACTAAATGACAATAAAAGAGGACTGCGTATCCTCATAATCTAATCTAATCTAATCATTTGAAACACTGATATGGAATTTTGGTTCAGAGATCTGCTGGAGATGCACATTCCAGACTGGGTGGCGGATCCATTTGGGGTGAATGTGAATGATATTGGTACCACTTTACAAGAATGTCTTATTAACCTGCAGAGTGATATAACGGCTCAAGCAAAATTTCAAATGCAGCAAGCAAAATTTCTGGGTAACTAATAATATTCAAAATAAGTTTTCACAGCTCTGGGAGAAAGCAAAGTTGTTTTTAATTGGATTTCCCACATCTTATCTAATTGAATGTGGTTTTAGTCAAGCTCTTCACCTGATCGCCAATTACCTTTAACTGAGTTGCAACCAGATATTCAAAAATTCTTTGGTTGGCATCAGTTGCAAGATTCTCACTAAATACCCAAAGTAACAATACTAAGTGATTTTTCAGGCTGGTTGGAAGATATCATTAATACTTGATTCATAACTTTGAAATAGTTTTATTTTTCATATACACCTTTAACATACTGTATAATAATACCTACAACCTGTTAAAATATAAATATTGACTGTATATTAGAATAATGAATACAGCTGACTAAAATAAAACTTTAAGCAACTAACAGAGACCATGGTGAGTGGGGGCTACAGAGGTAAAAGAAAGTCACAAGTGGGCCATGAGCAGAAAAATGTTGAGAACTACTGATGTAGACAACATCTACTGTTTTTCCTCTATCAACTTTGCTGGTAACTTCCTTGAGGAATTCATTGATTTTTTTTTTTCAGCTCAATTCAATTCTCTTCAGATAAATGGAACTTCACCAATGAATTGGTTTGATAAAGCCAATGCATCAGCATTCACCTTAGTGGGTGACATTTTGTCTACTTTAGTGGAAAAGGGAACCATGGTTAATGACTTGTCCAACCCTCTCAGTAGTCATCATTCTGGACTTCAAATGATTGTGGAGTAAAGAATTGCGAATTAACACTGGAGCTATGGTCAATGTTAACTACACTCATGCTTCAGTGGAAGAACAGGGGTCTTTATGGATATAGATAATAGATAATATGCAGTGAAATTTCTGCAAGGTAGAAAGCAATAATGTGCAACTTTTGGGACTTTTGGTCTGGTTAAGCTACATAACAGCGGCGAGGAAGTGAAGTGTGTCGAAGCAAGCTTCTAGAAGTTCCAAACAGTGAGCCAGTTTTAATAACAAAGACTTTCAAGAGGAAATCCTCACTTGAAGCATCTATAATAGTGGTTAGGCACCAAATTGCACTCGAGGATTACATGAAGGCTAGCCAGAGTGTTCAGCAAATGTTTAGACAGATTGTCAGCCAAGTCTTGTTTCTCCATAATATGTGGTTTCAGATTGGAGGCACTAGCATGTATAAAAAAATTCTATTTCCAAAGCATTGTGTCATCAAAAAATAATTTGGGTTTTTAAGGTTATTCATGAGGTAAGGATGTCTAGGTTAATGCCACCGCCACTAAATTGCCTTTGTAATATGGTCAGTTTTGTAAAACGCAGACACAGGAGTCAAGATCCTTCAAACTGTAATGAGGTGACTAAAGTCCTGGGAATCCATCCACCCCTATAAAGTAGTGCCAGTTGGCCGAGCTCGGGGAAGTGGAGCCTTATATTTATAGGTGAAAATGTTGTCACTGAACTGAGTCTCAAAAGGTAAGCAAGGTAGATTAGGTTGTAAGGGGCTTATCCTGTCTTCTGTTTGAGAATCTGGATGCTTTTAATAATGCAGCTTTTCAAGGAGTGTGTAAATTAGTTCACAACAAACAGGGTATCAAGAAGGCACTGGCAACAAGAGTTCATTTCGGGATTGTCAACAATAAGAATCACAGTGTCAAATCGGAATCAAAAGGCACTGGTAATTGCCCAAGAGACTGAAGTTCCTGACTGGGAAAGCTAATTGAATGGCCCTCAGGCTTACATTCATATGCCAACCATTTATGATTAACCTGGGGAAGGAGGTGCATGTATTAAAGACTAACATCCAAAAAACTTCTGTAAGTTCAGACATATAGAAATAGGAGGCAACTTGGCATTCAAAACTCCGAGCTTCTTTTCTTTTTCTTCAAATATTTCTGTTTCTTAGTTAAAATATTTCAAAAATGGAAAAATACTGTCTGTTTGCAAGCAAAAATCCAAAAATCCAAAAAGGTAATGAAAAGTCCTTTTGAGGAGATGGAGGAGTGGTACATTAGACAAACAAATAGATGACTTTGAGAGTGTAGCGGAGAGGCATTTGGCAGCAAGTTGATATATGTAATGAGCACTGGTTTGTAGTATTCAATTTATGCTATAATAGTTGCTCTGAAGGTTCAGTACCCTTGAACCAATAGTGACCCTTATATGGAAATCATATCACATGTACACACCATTTCCTCGAACAGTTTTTTTTTCCTTCATCTTCCTTGGAATTTGATTTGCCTTGCTTCCATTTCATTCTATTGTTAAGCAGCATCTGGAGAAAATGCTCTATGGTGCTTCCCGTAGGGAATTCATATTTCTAAACCATGTAGGATGGCAGTGGTCAATGCTACTTGGTAGGATTTAGTACCAAGTTTGTAGACTTGAGTTCTGAATGCTCTTTTTCCAAGTAACCCATGAACTAAGCTGGTGTATTGGATGTCTTTGCTGAAATGTGGTTCTCAATCTATGGAAAAGGACCTAAGTCTTCCAGGATCTTATTGTGCACCATTAATGCCAAAAGGATGATATTGTAAGGCAGGTTGATAGATACTTAATGAACATGCCGTTGTCTCATACCTTTCAACAAATAAATGAGTGATGACTTGGAGAAGATAGGTCTCCCAGCCTGTGCTGAAGTAAGCGCCAACGATACACCTTGTGTCTGTAGCTATGCATTGTAACTCAGTGGCTCATGTTTGAATGATCAGGGTTCTGGAGTGGGGACTACAGAGGTTGAACAGTTTATCATTTGTCCTGTAGGCTCAATTCCTTTTGGGGAGTTTATTGTCAGTGTGGTGCAGTATCACAGCAAAAAAGATGAGAAGACAGTAGTGATGAGACAGAGCCTTACTTGGCTTCAGTTTGTACTGGGATTGGATGCATACTGGATTCTTGACTGAAATCACAGAAAGGATGTAAATATATCTACAGATGTAGAATGGGATAATGGTAGTGTCTGTGGTACGTATCGATGGACAGGATCAACGCTTCAATTTGAGGAGGCCCCTGGTATAACATCCCCAGTGGCAGACAGCAATGAGGACCGTCTGCAGATACTGGAATCAAAATTGTCTTTTTTCTTGAAGATGGTAATGATTATGAGGTCCCCAGTTAGCTGTCCTTTTCCCAGATGATTGAGCAGCAATGGGAGAGATCAGAAGCTTGAGAAAATTTAATTCACTTAGATTTGCTAATAGAGTAGAAAAGGCAGCAACTTGCGGCAGTTTTGGAGATTTGAACAGTGGCCAATCAGTGTCTGGGATTGATTAGCAAGAACAAATTGAAGTAAGGCTGGGGAAAACAGAGCAACCGTAGTCGTAGCAGACATCGTTGGAGTGGCTGAGTCAGAGTGGTAATCTTGAGGCTTTAGCTCCTCAAGGCTTCAGCAAGGAGAGGTTTCAGTCACAGGAGGCAAAAAAAAAAAAAACAAGTTGTAGGTAGAGATTTCCTCCGCTTCTTTACATTTGCTCAGTTAGAACAGTGGAAATGCCAGGTAGGGCAGTGGAAAGCTCCTCTTGCGGGATGTGGGAAGGCAGGGAGCTCTCCAGTGTCCCTGACGACTACAGCTGCGAGAAGTGCATCCAATTGCAGCTTCTAAAAATCCGCACTAAGGATTTGGAGCTGGAACTGGATGAACTCTGGATCATTCGGGAGGCTGAGGGCATATAAAGAGGTAATTACACCCAAGGCACAGGACACAGGAAACTGGGTGACAGTCAGGAAGGGGAAAGGGGTTGAACAGCCAGTGCAGAGTCCCCCTGTGGCCATCTCCCCTCAGCAACACTTTGGATACTGTTGGCAGGGGGTGATAGGTCTCTGGCACTGAGTCCGGCTCTGCGATTCAGAAGGGAAGGGAGGAGAAGAAGTATGCTGTGGTGATAGGGGATTTCTTAGTTAGGGGAATGGACAGGAGGTTCTGTGGGCGAGAACGAGACTGCCGGATGGTACGTTGCCTCCTGGGTGCTGGGGTCTGGGATATCTTGGATCGAGTCCTCAGCATTTTGACGTGGGAGGGTGAACAGCCAGAAGTCATGGTCCATGTAGGCACCAATAACATGGGTAGGAAGAGTGATGAGGTTCTGCATAGGGAGTTCAGGGAGTTAGGTGATAAGTTAAAAGGTAGGGCCTCTAAGGTTGTGATCTGAAGGTTGCTACCTGTGCCATGTACTAGTGATGCCAGAAATAGGAGAATTATACAGTTTAACATGTGGCTAAGGAGTTGGTGTAGAAGGGAGGGCATAAGATTTTTGGAACATTGGTCTGTCTTCAGGGAAGGTGGGACCTGTACAGAGTGCTAGCACAGTTAGTGGAGAGGTTGTGCAGACAGATGTTGTTAAGAACTCAGACAAAGTCAGGAATCAAAATATTGAGCATGGTGCAACTAATGTTCTGAGCTGCATATATTTCAATGCAAGAAGAATTGTAGGAAAGATGGATGAGCTCAGAGTATGGAACAACACATGGAATTATGATAATGTATCCATTAGTGTGACTTTGTTGCAGAAGGAGCAGGACGGGCAGCATAGTACTGGGATCTGTTGTTTTAGACGTGATAGAGCAGGAGGGATTAAAGGAGGAGGAGTAGTGGTGTTGGCGCGTGGCCAAGTGGTTAAGGCGTTCATCTAGTGATCTGAAGGTCGCTAGTTCGAGCCCTGGCTGAGGCAGCGTGTTGTGTCTTTGATCAAGGCACTTAACCACGCATTGCTCTGCGCCGACACCGGTGCCAAGCTGTATGGGTCCTAATGCCCTTCTCTTGGACAACATCGGTGCCGTGGAGAGGGGAGACTTGCAGCATGGGCAACTGCTGGTCTTCCATACAACCTTGCCCAGGCCTGCACCCTGGAAACCTTCCAAGGCGCAAATCCATGGTCTCATGAGACCAATGGATGCCTATTATTAAGTTGTGTTATGAGTCGGGGAAAATGTCATGAGGTAGTGCTTAGTCGGGACAGACTGGAGAACTTGTCTAGTGAAGCATTATGGGTAGAACTGAGAAATAAGAAAGGTATGACCATATTAATAGGGTTATTTTACAGACAACCCAACAGTCCTAGGGATTTAGAGGAACAAATTTGTAGAAAGGTCGCAGACTGTTGCAAGAAACATAAAATTGTTATAGTAGATGATTTTAACTTTCCACATATTGACTGAGACTCCCATACTGTAAAAGAATAGGGGGAATAGACTTTGTCAAATGTGTTCAGGGAAGTTTCCTTAATCAGTACATAGAAGTCCCAATGAGAGAGCGTGCAATACTGGATCTGCCATTAGGGAATGAGACAGGGTAGGTGACAGAAGTTTGTGTAGGGGAACACTTTGCATCTAGAGATCATGATGCCATTAGTTTCAAAGTAATTATGCAAAAAGATAAGTCTGCTCTGTGGGTTGAGATTCAGAATTGGAGAAAGGCCAGTTTTGATGGTATCAAAAAGGATCTAGCAAGTGTGGATTTGGACAGGCTGTTTTCTGCCAAAAGTGTACTTGGTAAGTGGGGGGCCTTCAAGATTCAAGTTTTGAGAGTACAAGGCTTGTAAGTACCTGTCAGAATAAAAAGTAAATAGGTGTAGGAAACAACAGGAATTCTGCAGATGCTGGAAATTCAAGCAACATACATCAAAGTTGCTGGTGAACGCAGCAGGCCAGGCAGCATCTGTAGGAAGAGGCACAGTCGACGTTTCAGGCCAAGACCCTTCGTCTGGACTAACTGAAGGAAGAGTAGGTGTAGGAACCTTAGTTTTCAATAGATATTGAGGCTTTGGTTAAGAGAAAGAAGGAGGTGCATAGCTGGTATAGGCAAGTAGGAACAAATGAGGTGCTTATCGAGTATAAGAAATGCAAGAGTTCACTTAGGAAATCAATCAGGAGAGTAAAAGAAGGCATGAAGTTGCTCTAGCAGACAAAGTGAAGGAGAATCCTAAGGGATTCTACAGGCAATGTTAAGAGCAAAAGGATTGTAAGGGACAAAATTGGTCCTCTGGACGATCAGAATGGGAATCCATGTGTGGAGCCAAAAGAAATGACGGGGGGAGATCTTAAATATTTTCTTTGCATCTATATTTACTCAGGAGATGAACACAGAGTCTATAAAAGTGGGGCAAAGTGGCATCAACTTCATGGAGGAGGAGGTGTTGGCTGTACTGAGGCAAATCAGGGTGAATAAATCCCCAGGGCCTGACAAGGTGTTCCTTTGGACCCCATGAGAGGCAAATGCAGAAATTGCCGGGGCCCTAGTAGAGATATTTAAAACATCCTTAGGGACAGGAGAGGTAGCAGAGGATTGGAGGATAGCCAATGTTGTTACACTGTTTAAGAAAGGCTCTAAACATAAACCAGGAAATTATAGGCTGGTGAGTCTGACATTACTTGTGGGGAAGTTATTGGAAGGTATTCTAAGGGACCAGATATATAAGTATTTGGATAGACATGGACTGATTAAGGATAATCAGCTTGGTAGGTCATGTCTAACCAATCTTATAGAATTTTTCAAGTAAGTTATTAGGAAAGTGGATGAAGGCAAGGCAGTCGATGTTGTTTACATGGACTTTAGCAAGGCATTTGACAAGATCCTGCACGGAGGTTGGTCAAGAAGGTTCAGTTGCTCGGCATTCAAGTTGAGCTAGTAAATTGGATTAGATATTGGCTTTGTGAGAGAAGCCAGAGAGTGGTAGTAGATGGTTGCCTCCCTAACTGGAAGTCTGTGACTAGTGGTGTGATAGAGGGATCAGTGCTGAAACCGATGTTGTCTGCGATCTATACTAATGATCTGGATGATAAAATGGTTACCTTGATGAGCAAATTTGAGGATGACACCAAGATTGAGGATGTAGTGGATGGTGAGAAAGCCTATCATGCCTTGCAGTGGGATCTGGATCAGCTGGAAAAATGGTCTCAAAAATGGCAGATGGAATTTAGTGCAGGCAAACACCTTGGTAGGACCAACTAGAGCAGGTCTTACCAGTGAACAGCAGGGCACTGAGGAGTGTGGTAAAACCAAGGGGCCTGGGAGTACAGGTACATTATTCCTTAAATGTGACATCACGGGAACATTGGCCTTCATAAATCAAAGTACTGAGTACAGAAGATGGGATGATATGCTGAAGTTATACAGGATGTTGGTAACGTCTAATTTGGAGCGCTGTGTGCAGTTTTGTTCACCTACTTACAGGGAAGATGTAAGTAAGTTTGAAAGAGTACAGATAAAATTTACAAGGATGTTGCCTGGTCTGAAAGACCTAAGTTATAAGGAAAGATTAAGAGGTTAGGACTTTATTCCTTGAGAGATTTGATAGAGGTATACAAAATTATGATGGGTATAGACAGGGTAAATGCAAGCAGGCTTCTTCCACTGAGGTTGAGTGGTACTACAACAAGAGGTCATGGGTTAAGAGTGAAAGGTGAAAAGTTTAAGGGGAACATGATGGGAAACTTCTTCATTCAGAGGGCCGTGAGAGAGTGGAACGAGCTGCCAGTGCAAATGGTGCATGCAAGCTGGGTTTCAACATTTAACAGAAGTTTGGATAGGGACATGGATGGTAGGGATATGGAGGGCTATGGTCCTGGTGCAGGTCGATGGGAGTTTGCAGCTTAAATGGTTTGGACTAAATGGGCCAAAGGGCCTGTTTCTTTGCTATACTTTTCTGTGACTCTATGTGGAACCTGTGGCGTTAAAATAGCATGCAGCTATACAGAACAAGATACATGGAAGAATAAATTCCACTGAGAACAAAGAGTTTTACCAAAGACGGGACCAAACTCAGCAGGCCTGACAAGATAAATATGCAAATGCAGGATCAGAAAGTACACAGAAACTATTGGACAAAAATCAATTTAAGAACACACCCAACAGGACAGACAACAACCAATGTGCAGTAAAAAACAAACTGTGCAAATACAAAAAGAGAAAAAGAAGTAATAATAATTAATGAATCCACAATAAATATCAAGAACACGAGATAAAGAGTCCTTGAAAGTGAGTTCATAGGTTGTGGGAACAGTTCAGTGATGAGGCGAATGAAGTTGAGAAAAATTTATCTCCTCTGGTTCAAGAGCCTGATGGTTGAGGAATAATAGCTGTTCCTGAACCTGGTGGTGTGGGTCCTGAGGTTCCTGTACCTTATTCCTGATGGCAGCTGCGAGAAGAGAGCATGACCTGGATGGTTGGGGTCCTTGATGATGGAGGCTGCTATCCTGCGACAGCGCTCCACGTAGATATGTTCAATGGTGGGCAGGGCTTAACCATGCTGGACTGGGCAGAATCCACTGCTTTTTGTAGGATTTCCATTCAAGGGCATCGGTGTTTCCAAACCAGGCTGTGACGCAGACAGTTAATATACTCACCACCACACACCCATAGAAATTTGTCAAAGTTTTACATGACATGTCGAATCTTAGCAAACTTCTAAGAAATTAGAGGCACTTACGTGGTGGACCTAGGACAGATTCTCTGGAATGATAATGATAACATCAAGGAATTTGAAGTAGCTGACCCACTCCACCTCTGATCCCCTGATGAGGGCAGGCTCATGGACCTCCAGTTTCCTACTCCCGAGGTCAGTAATCATCTCCCTTCTCTTGCTGACATTGAGAGAGAGGCTGTTGTGGCATCACTCAGCCAGATTTTCAATCTCCTTCCTGTTAGCTGATACATTAACATCTTTGATTCAGTCAACAACTGTGGTGTCATTGGCAAACTTAAACATGTCATTGAAGCTGTGCTTGGCCTTCCAATCATAGGTGTAAAGTGAGTAGAGCAGAGGGCTAAGTACACAGCCTTGTGGTACACCTGTGCTGATGGAGATTGTGGAGGAGATGTTGCCAATCTGAAGTGAAGAAATCAAGGATCCAATTGCACAAGGAGGTATTGAGGCTTAGGACTTGAAACCTGTGGATTAGTTTTGAGGGGATGATAGTATTGAATGCCGAGCTGTAGTCAATAAAGAGCATCCTGATGTATGCATCTTCGCGGTCCAGATGTTCCAGGATTGAGTGAAGAGCCAATGAAATGGCATCTGCTGTTGACCCATTGTGATGGTAGACAAACTGGAATGAATCTGTCACTCCTCAGGCAGGAGATGGTATGTTTCATTACCAACCTTTCAGATCACTTCATCACAATGGATGTACAGTAAACACTACTGGACAATGGTCATTGAGGCAAGTTACTATGTACTTCAGAGGCAAGTATAACTGAAGCCTACTTGATGCAGATGGGCACCTCAGACTGCCGAAGAGAGAGGTTAATGTTTTCAGTGATCTCTCCAGCCAGTTGATCACCACAGGTATTTAGTATTTGGCTAGGAGCCTGTCTGGGCTAATGCTTTCCTTGGGTTCACCCTCCTACAGGAAACTCTCACAATGGCCTCATTGACCAAGATCACAGGGTCATTGGATGCTGTGGGTTTGTGAAAGCATCTCCACGTTTTGCTGTTTAAAGTGAGCAGAAAGGCATTGAACTCATCTGGGAGCAAAGCCTTGTTGTCACCTATGCCACTTTGTTCCACTTTGTAGGAAGGAGGTGATAACATTCAAGCACTACCACTGCTGTTTGAACATCCTTCAGTGGTTCAGCTTCTGTCTGGAACGACCACTTCACACATGAGGTGGCTTTCTGGAAATCATACTTTGACCTCTTGTATTTAACTTGGTCACCAGACCTGAATGGCATTGATCTGGCCCTTGGCTTCTGGTTAGGGAAGACTGAATGATTTTGTGGGGACACACTCATTGCAGGAGCCATGTATCTATTTTCTGTCTGTCCGTATTGTATTTTGTGTTTTGTGTTTATTATGGGTAATCTGACATGTGGGTTGGGTCGTGATGGAAGTGAATGAGTATGGTTATTTTATTCACAGTTTGTCTTTGTTAGTTGTTTCAGTTTAGTTGAGAGACAGCCGGGGAATGATACTTTTTGTTGACTGCTAATTGGAACGTTTATTTTGCTTACTTACAATCTTCACTTAGTTAGATTAATTGCACTAATTTGAACTCTAATTATTCTTATTTCTAATATTGCTATAAGATTGTTCGTCTTTACTAGTTTTGTAATAAGGGATCGAACATACCTTTTTTTGACTTGGAATTCAGTTATTTGGAAGCCTGTCATACAGTGTTATCTCCCATATTCATCTCTCAGCGGTTTTGGTTTGTTTTTAAGTAACCTCTACACTTGCCTACGACTATTTTTGTAAAGTCCCTGACAACTGTGTGTATTTGTTGAGATCTTCTGATGAGCCCTTGAACATGCCCAGTCTATCAACTCAAAGCAATCTGATAGCTACCCCTCAGTCCCCATGACCACATCTTTGTTGCCCTTATCTCTGGAACTTCGCGTTTTAAACTCTATCTACCTGCAGGAGGATAGCTAAGTGATCAGATTTCCCAGAATGCAGGCTAGGCATGGAATGGTAGGCATTCTTAAGCATCATGCAACAGTGCTCGAGTATATTGGGTCCCCTGGTGCTGCAGGTGATATGTTGATGATAAATGGGCAGAGATTTCTTCAAACAAGCCTGATTGAAGTTGCTGATTTGAAAGGCGTCGGGGTAGGCTGTTTCTTGTTTGCTAATCAAGGCACTCAATACATCAAGTGCCTGATTAACATCTGACTTTGGCGGTGGTAATTTGCAGTCAAGATCATAGAAAGCTCTCTTGGTAAGTAGAACATTCAGCACTTATGTTCCAGGTCAGGGAAACAAGAGTGTAACAAAACCGCTGTGTCCAAACACCACGAAGAGCTTGTCACAAAACACATACACACACCTTTTGGCCTCTCTGGAGACTTGCTCTTTAAGTTGGACATTTTGGCTTTTGCCAGAGCTGGTATTGCATAGTGTTCCTTTTTAATTGCTTGATTCTGATGTTTTGGATCTAGGCACAGTCATAGCCATCTCTTAGGCTTCCTTATCACCTTAATGGAACTCGTCAGGTACGTTGGTTCAGTGACTTTGTTCAGTGCCTCTTTTTTGTGTTGCAGTACACACCTGACCTTGCCAGCCTCCGGGGTTTAGAAGCTCCAATTCCCCAGAGTATAGATAGCTGGTACAGTCCCTTTAAAGATTCTGGCCTGCTCTGCTAGTTGGCAGCCATGTTTTGGCACCAAGATTTGGATGTTTAAAGAGCACCTGAACTGAGGTTCGGGCCTCATTCGACATCTCAACTTTCGTTCAGTCGCCATTGCGTTTAGGGTTTCTGTCTCATTTGGATTCTCATCTAGTCTCATCAGGTTCTCATCCACCACCTTGTCAAGAACCCTGTTCTCATCTCAGTCTCGAAATCGTGGCTCAATTCTAGTCTTGGATACTCCAAGATGGGCCCTGTTCATCCTCGCCTAGGCCTCTTGTCACATTCTGCTCCATTTCTGAAGTCCCTTTTAGAATTTCCTCCACAGCTCAACTCATATCTTGAGGGTCAATGGTGATGTAATTTTTAAAGCATCCTGTTGTTTCATCAGAGCTTGATAGATATTTGGAATTAGGTATATTTCACCTTTTTTCTAGAGGCATTTGTCAATTCAGGATTGACTCTCTGTTTGAGATGAACTGTTGCCTTTCACAGGTAGTCAGTTAAAAAATAGTTGGTCCATCCATTTCTGGGGCATAGAACAAAAATTAGCTCCTTTCCCTTTTGTATATCTCCATGTGCTATTTATGTGACATGGTGTGTTTCAGGATATTTTCTTTGCATACCCTTCTACTTCAAGGTTTTCGGGGAAATGTTAGTTTCGAATGGGCAATATGATGTTACTTTACTCTGCGTATCCAGTTTTAGCCTTAGATTTATAGTTCAAAGTATGGTTCTAATCTTTTTACTTTGTGCATTTCATTTTTCTAATAAACTTTCACATTCAGTCACTCTTGCAAACGTGCAGTTCCAGTATTGAATGTGCCCTCAAATGCTCTATCACCTCTCGTGATAAGGACGTTTATGCTTTAATTTTATTGTGTTGGCCTTTTTACTTCCTTGGTTTCGGATGCATTTTTTCATTTTCAATTTGCTCATCTCCCATCAGTTCAGGTTGCAACGTAGTCTACATTTGATGAGAATGCTGGACATGTTTTGCTCCCTGTTAGTTCAGTTGTTCTTATCTGCTGCCTAGTCTTTCATCCTTTTGATTCTGGAGACAAATAGAAGAATAGCACCTCATTTTCTGGGTTTTCTACAACCTGTTAGCATGAAAATTGAATTCTCCAACTGCTCCTCCCCTCTTTCCTCCTGATCTACTCAACTCTTCATACACTCACCCCAGTCTCATCACCCTATTTCTTTCCCCTCTTCTACCCGCTCATCACCCATACACTCTTCTCACTAGGGCCCCTCATCCACTTTTCCTATCCTCCCTCCCCACCTCCCTCCATCAGCTCTGTGCTCCACTTCCCCTAATGTCAGATTCTATCATCTTCAACCTTTTGTGTCCTCAGCCTAGTATATTCCAGGTTCAGGTGCTCTTTCCACTCTCACCTCCTCCCATCTGCCTCCCCCTCACCTGGATCAACCAGCCTGCCAGCTCTTACTTCACCCCTTCCCTCCACCTTGTTACACTAGCCATCTCCTCCCTCCACCTTTCAGTCCAGATGCAGCGTCTCTACCTGAAACGTAGCTTGTCCATTTCTCTTTATGGATGATATTCCTTCAGTATTCTCTGTCTTGATGCTTTCGATTCTGTTGTTTTACCAAATCAACTCTGTCCCTTTTCGGAATTAGTCTGGAGATGGTGTTTTTAAGTATTCATCCTTTACATCTGCCTGTTTGTAGCCTTCTGTACTCTGGCAGTACCTGCATTTGGTGATGAATGAACTCCAACTAATCAAGCTTTCTACTTTGTACATATTTGCTTCCTCCAAGTGGACCACAACCTTGTTGTGGTTCAGAAGTTTGCATGCTTCAGTGACTCAGAGAGCTATGTTGGTTGGAGTCTGGGCTTCATATTTTGACTCTTAGTAGGGTCACCCTTGCCAAACAGGTCAAAGGGTAGAGGTCAAACTAAGAGTGGTCCACTGATCCCCCAGGTTTGGAGGTTCAGCTCAGGGCTAACAACACCGACTGGTCAAACAAAACTGTTAAGGAAGCAGCAATGAAGAATCCTTCTACATCTGTGTGTGATGGATATTCCTGAGTCTCCACCTGGGACTCGTATGACTGAGCGGAAACTACTGACATGATAAAGGAAGCTGTGAATGCTGCCAGAGATGGAGAACCTTCATTGCCCCACTAAACACCAGCGGTGTAGTGGGCAAAAGAAAAAGAACATATTTGGTTATGCTAAGCCTCAAGTAGGTTGGTCCTCTAAGTTTACTCAATCTCCTTGAATCCATATGTACTAGATCCATTTATGCAAAGAAATCATCCACAGTCCCTCAGCTGTTCCTTGGGTCAGCTTTGATGCTCACTCAATATACATTGACTCAAACTACACACTATCATTTCACAAAAGACCATTTCAGGATCATTAACTTTGGCCTCATTTACTTTGCAATTCTGATACTAAACATCAGAGGGTATCAGCAAAGGGCAGAGTATACAATTGTAAGAAATACACTTAGTGACTACTTTATTAGGTACATCTGTGCAACTGCTCGTTAATGCAAATATCTAATCAGCCAATCATGTGGCAGCAACTCAATGCATAAAAGCATGCAGACATGGTCAAGTGGTTCAGTTCTAGCTCAGATCAAACATCAGAATTGGGAAGAAATGTGATCTAAGTGACTTTGACTGTTGAATAATTGTTGGTGCCAGATGGGCTGGTTTGAGTATCTCAGAAACTGCTGACCTCCTGTGATTTTCATGCGCAGCGGTCTCTAGAATTTACAGAGAATGGTGTGAGAAACAAAAAACACCCAGTGTGCAGCAGTTCTGTGGGCAAAAATGGGAGGGGCCGGAGCAGAAAGGCCAGACTGGTCCAAGCTGACAGGAAGGTGCCAGTAACTCGAATAGCCATGTGTTACAATGGTAGAGCGCACATCCAGCTTTGAAGCGGATGGGCTACGGCAGCAGAAGACGACAAACGTGCACTCAGTGGGCACCTCATTAGGTACAGGAGGTACTTAATATATTGGTTACTGAGTGTTTATTTTCAGTCAGTGTCAGAGGGGAATTAAGAGCTCTGGGTAAAGGCAGTTAGGTGGAACTGAGTCCATGATTAGATCAGTCATGCTCTCACTGAACGGTGGAGCAGGCTTGATAGGCCAGATGATCTACTCCTGCTCTTATTTCTGATGCAACACATACAAAATGCGGGAGGAACTCAGTAGGTCAGGCAGCATCTATGGAAATGAATAAACAGTTAACGGTTAGGCCCAAGACCTTTCTTCAGGTCTGAGAGGAAAGGGGGGAAAACACCAGAATAATAAGGTGGGGGGAGGGCAAGGACTGGAGCAGAAAGAATCTGATAGGAGAGGAGAGTGGACCACAGGAGAAGGGGAAGGAGGAGGGGACACAAGGAAAAATGATAGGCAGATGAAAAGACGTTAAGTGTCAGAGTGGGGAATGGAAGGAGGGGCAGGGTAATTTTTTTAAATGGAATGAGAAATTGATATTCATGCCATCAGGTTGGAGGGTACCCAGATGGAATAAAAGGTGTTGGTCCTCCACCCCGAGGGTGGCCTCATCTTGGCACAAGAGGAGGTCGTGGACTGACATGTCAGAATAGGAATTGGAATTAAAATGTTTGCCCGCTAGGAAGTTTAGCTTGTGGCAGATGGAGCGTAGGTGTTCAGTGAAGTGTTCCCCCAATTTATAATGGGTCTCACCAAAAGTGCCTCACTTGGAAGGACTGTTTGGGACCCTGAATGGAGGTGAGGGAGGAGGTGTCCTATTTCCCTGTTCTTATTTAAGTGGATTGAGCATTAATAACCAATCAGATGAATTGGTGGCAGAAATAGGAATAATTGAGTATTTATAATCTAAAGTCTGTCGTGCAGATGCGGTTGGAAAGTAACCAATAAATGTTGGTTCAGGACAAATATTTGAGGATAAATATACCAGGACTGTAAGTATTTAGCAAATGTGGGTGAAATGGAATGGGGGGGGGCATTGCGATTGGAGAAAGCCAAATGAGAAAAAAGGTATTAGTTCTAGAAGTAATTAATTTGAGTGCAGCTATGAAACTTCAGTTGATAGGAAATATTGATGAGAATGTTCAATAGGCCACCAGATATTAGTAATTATATAGGGTTTAGCATAACTCAGGAAATTAGAGATGTGTGTAACAAGTGTGATCTACTAATCACGGTGGATTTTAATGCACATATATGTAGCCCTTTCACTAGGGCTCCTATACAAACTGGGCTCATTGGTTAACTCTGCTAACAGCCATGTGACTCAGCGGTGAAAGCCACCTTTCATAAACAACACACGTCTATGGTCAGTATGATTTGGGGTCAGCCAAACAGGAATGTTGGGAATGTAAGGAACCTCGATTTGAGTGAATGTTGTGTAAATACTGCCCATAACACAATTATTGATTGGCAAGAAATAACAGATCGTGCACCTTACACAATTATAAAGGAAGTGTATTTATCAATGTCACCTTTATCAAACAGTTAAGAGGAAAAAGAAAAGAAAAAAAATAAAAGGGTCCATTACAATTAAACCAGTCTAAATGTGCACCCAATGTTGAAGTTCATGTCGTGTTGTAAGGGTCCGCTGTACAGTTTTACTCAAAGCACCGAATTCTCATGACTAATCTCAGGTAAAATTTCCCTTCATGGACTCCTTTATCTCACGAAGCACTTCCTTGCATTAGGATCTCCCTTTCGGATCGAATCCTCTGGATCCTCTCTTCTCCGCATCTCCTGCCAAAAGACTACAAACACAACCACTGTCCATCACAAATCTCTCTCCAACCAACTCTCTCTGGAACCTTCTCCCGATCCCACCATCCTGATTGACTGACCCAACGTTCCTAAGATGAATAACATGGCTCCTTATCTTTAGCCGAAACCAAAATATTCTACCAGCAAGGACACACTACGTTTACAGAAAACGGCTTAGCAGTAGAAATCTTAACTGGGGCATTACATTCTTTCTGCAGCAAAAGTAGTCATGTCCTCATGACTTTGGAACTTATTAGACCAACTTTAATAACACAGTAATCAAATTAATTGTGTGATTTCAGGACTCCTCCCCACCCCCCCCCCCCCCGCAATCCACTTGTAAATGACAGTAACATATCTCACTATTGGAATGAACGCATCATTGTTTCCCCATGCATCATATGCCAGTCTCTCTGGGGGTTTCCTGATTCTCTGAGATCTTCTTATCTCATCATCAGCTTCTTCAGCCTTAGGCTCTTCTTGTGACTGTTCTTGGTCACTTGGGAATGCCTCCCCCTGTCTAACTCCTGTACCTTCCAATGACTCAGGTTCCCTGGCCACCTGACTGAACTCAGCTTCATCCCCAATTGTATTGGAGCCCAGTTTTCCCTCACTGTCTATTATCACGTCTGCCTGCCCACTGGTAAGTCCTCCCCATTACATTCGAGTCAGGGCTCAGAGATTCAGAAATCTCTTCATCAATTCTTGGGGAGTTTGCATAAGGTAAAGCATACCACACTCCCATTTCCTCATCCTCTGAGTCTGTACAGTATTCAGTTCCTCTTCAGGTCTTTCCACTGAAATCTCACCAATGTCAGTGGGTTGTTTTTCTGTTCTCTGTCTGTGCAGAGTTCCCTTAGTAGGTGTAGGTTCCGTGTCAGGCTCTGGGTCAACCTGTAGTTCCTGCTCTAGGGGTAGAAGGTGATTCTGATGGAGAATTTTGACAGGACCATTTCCATCCTCTGGCTTCACCTGGAAAACTGGCTAATTTGGTATCTGACCCTCCACTACGTAAGACGTCAGTCAACTTATGTTTCCCCAGTAGCCCTAAATTTCTTATTAAAACCCTGTTTCCAGGCATCAGTTGAGAGAACCTAATCTTTTGATCATATCTCCTCTCATTTCCTTGGTTTTCCTTGGTAGTAGAAACCGCTGCTAGCTCATAAGCTTTTTGCAGTTCTTTCCTCATGTCAGATACATACTTGAGAAATGAGTTCTGCGCTAAGTCGTCACCACCGGCTCCAAAACAGAGATCTACAGGTAATCTCGCTTCATGCCTGAACTGAATAGTATGGCGAGTACCCAGTAGTTTCATTCTATATACAGTTGTAGCAGTGGACCAAATGCCCAATATACTGACTCCACTTCTTCTTTTTGTTGGCATCTCAGGTTCCAAGCATGTCTAGCAATGTCTGATTGAACTTTTCAGGGTGAAGATTACCCTGAGGGTGATATGGCATGGTTCTTGACATCTCAACTCCAAGCATGCCGAGTAACTCATGCAAGAGCCAATTCTCAAAAGTCCCTTCCCTGATCACTGTGCATCTTGCTTGGGAGGCTGTAATGGGCAAAATACTTCTCCCATAACACCTTGGCAACCATAGATCCTCTCTGATCCTTTCTGGGGAAGGCTTGAGCACACCTGATGTAGTGATCAGTGATGACCAAAGTTGTAGGAATCAGAGTCTATGGAGAGGAAATCCATACTAAACCAATTAGTCCCACACTCTGTAAATGAGATAATGGGGCAACTCTTGTAGGCTGCATCTTCCTCCTATTACATCAGATGCATGACTTATGGTACTCTTCAACTTCAGGCTTCATTTGGGCCCATAGAACCGATCTCGGACCGATCCATAGGTCTTGTCAAACCCCAAATGACCTGCATCATCATGAAATGACTTTAGTACCATCCTCCAGTACTTCCTAGGCAACACCAACTGGGAACGCCGCGGTCTGTCTGTAGGAAACCTGGTCTGGCGTAAAACTTTGATCCTCAACTCCAGTTTGTCCCATTCCCTCATCAGTAGGGCTATAATAAAGTGCTTTGTCATCTCAAACTGGGCCATATCCCCCTTGACACCAGATGACCAAATGCAAGTGTCGTCTTGCAGGGCTCAAGGCAGGCAACGTCGAGACTATGCATCTGCATCGACGTTCCGACTCTCCGGCCGATATTTCAGGCTGAAATCATAAGCAGACAACACCGCCAACCAGCGATGAACTAGCTTCGCTGAAGTCAGAATCTAAGTCAGTGGATTGTTGTTAGTCTTCACCTTGAACTTGGTACCATATAGAAGAGAATCCCTTAACTTATCCACCACAGCCCATTTCAATGCCAGAAGCTCCAATTTGTGTGTAGGCTGGTTTTGTTCGGAGAATGACAGACTGCAGCTGATGAAAGCAACAGGTCTCAACTGTTTACCTTGGTCCTGAACACTGCATAAGCCCTCATGGCTGGCATCAGTATGCAGTACATACGGCAACTGGGGGTTCTCTTTATCAACTTCACTCATGGATATCTGATAACACCCACTCCTTAGATCCAACACACTGAACTATTTCACTCCACTCAGACAGGTCACTGCATCCTCATTCCATGGAATAATATATTGGTTGGGGACTGTACATCGGTTCATTGTAATCAACATGCATTCATACCTTCCCATTCTCTTTCTTTCCATCACTATGGGTGATGCATAGAGACTCCTTGACTCAGTAATTATTCCAGCTTCCTTCAGTTTCAACAGATGCTGCTGAACAACTTCCACCTCTGCAGGTACTAACCCTCAAGACCCCTCTCTGAAAGGGGTATCCTCCATCACTTGAATAGTGTGGCGAGTATTTTTGGAGCCACTCAGATCGAACTCGTCAGTAGAAACAACATCTTCGAGTTTCCATTAGACTCCTTTTCCATTTCTCAGGAACCGGGGAGTCACCAAAGTTGAATGACGTTGCTGTTAACTTTCACAATCCAGGAAACTGTCCCTCTCCCAGTTTCCTCACTGGAAAACTAGACATTACAATCATTGGGAAAAGTTGTACCATCAGCATCCCACGTCTGAGGGAGTCTTCTCTTTCAGAGGTGTTCCTGACAATCACTGTCATCCTGTTTACGTGTACAGCCAAAGGTTTCCGTAGTGCAGGTCTCACAGCACCCCAGCAGGTAAGCATAACTCTTCTTTGTGATCCTCTGGAACATCCACCAGGAGGCCCTCAGTATCGGGCATTCCGGGGAATTTGGGGTTTCCCGCCACTCTAGCTACCTCTGCAGGATGTAAGACGATGTGTTCGGACTGGGTGTACCACACAGTTCCTCGTTTATGCTCATCATCCTGCTTAGGAGGAACCTGTACGTTCTCAAAAACAGCTCTGATACTGGGTGAATAGGCAAGGTTTTCAAAATATTCTCTCCATTTCTCTCATCGCATGCTCCCAAGAGCCTCCTCACAATGGGAGTATTTGTTCCCACAATAATGGAAACTTCACCTTTTTCAACCAGATCCGGACAGACCAATACTAATGTATCAAGGGTTTCAGCTACTCCCACATTTGCATCCAAAAGCTCCAGCTTCAACAACAAGTAACCATCATACGGGTAGTCATCTTTATTAAGGCAACAACTTTCCAAGGCACTGAGTGCTGTTAAATGTGTCAAATATTTTTGTAAAAGGATCTGTTGAGTAGAGTAAACTGAGAGCCTGTGTCAAGTATGGCTCTAGCATAAATACCTTCAATCCGTATGGATGCACTGGAAGTTGGTCCCACTAAGCCTTCAGGAATAGGGTTTTGCACTTTAATGTTTTCCTTGATACACTGATTGGATTATGTACTTTCTGAGATGCCAGGTTGTTCCTTTACTGGGCACCTCCGAAGTTTCCCAACTTCCTTTATTGCTTGAGCAACCATTGAGTTACTTTCCGAAGGTTTTCCTGTCCCTCACACTCCCACTTGAAATGTCCATCCTCACCACAGTTGTAATAGAAAATACCGGCCACTTCCTTTGTTGAGACCCCTGTCAACAGCAGCCCTCTGCTTAGTATGTCCTACGGGTGGGTCCGTTTTCCTATCGGACTTGTCAGGTTTGGTGGTAGCACTAGCCAACATTAAGCAAGATAGCTTGGCTTGGGGTTTTTTTTTTCAACTGCATCCTGCAAAATCCCCACTTGTGTGGCATCAGGGGTTGCTTCAGCAACAGTAGCTACTACTGAGGACTGTACCCTGCTTACTGACGCCTCCTGCTCCTCCATTGTATTCTCCTCCTCTCTTACTTCTCTGATCAGCTCAACAAAAGAGGGGGGGGGCACGTCTCGTGAGTCATTCGAATGCTTAAACCAGTCACATTGCATGACAGTGCGTCCTTCACAACTTGCTCCCTTTATTGATTTATTTCAGCCATTTGAATAGCCCCTTTATGGCACAAGCAAGGCAGCTGTCTTCCAAGCCTGAAAATGTAGGCAGAAAGTTTCTCCCCTTTTTCCTGGAATGTGTGCCTGAAGCTCTTCATAAGCTCCAGTGAGTTGTCTGTCGTGCCACAAACATTTTCTAATGCTTCTACGTAGTCCATGTTTTCTGCCAATAAGGACCTCACCACCTCAGCAACCAGATCTTTTCGACCCTCTACCAGTCGCTGTCTTTTCATACTATCTGAGCATTGCAAACATCCAGTAACGGAGATGTCTGCTCCACCCAAGTCTCATATTCTTCTTCCCGATCAGGCAGGGGCTTGACCCCAGAGAACATTCTCAGCCTAAGATAACCTTGGTTCTCCACAAGTACACTTCAGCATTTATCATCCAGTGATGTAATAGCTGAAGTCAACTCAGAATTTCCATCAACCGCTGGAGGATCCATTAGACCTTTCACATCAGACAACTCCTTTCCCTCACTTACCAGAAATGAAAACAACTTGTCTTTAAAGACTTTGCCCTCAGCTACATTCCCTCCACCTTCTCTAAAAACATGGACTGCCCATTGTCCCACTTCTCCAGGTTCTCCTAATCTATTGGGCAGTGCAACTTCAGTTACATCACTGCTAGTCAGGACTAACACGACATCTTTACCAGCCGAATGGTCAAAATGTCATTCAACCAGCATAACTTTCCCCAATACTTTTACCGAACTCAGCACTCTGAGTAACATTTGAAATATCCACCCCATTCGGAACACAAGCATTTGTGGATAACTGCTTCGAGTCACCGAGTCACACTGAACCTTAAACCCTGGTGGCATCCATAATAAAGTACTTCAACCTCTTTCCTGATGCTAGTTTAAGCACAGGCTAAAACACATAAGCTGCTTAGTCAATCCTAAAACAGCATTCACACAGCATCCGTAAACCCAGAACAAAGCCCCCACAAATGGTAACCCTCTCACTGGTCTTGTATACAAACTCAGCTCATCAGCTAACTCTGCTAATAGCCATGTGACTTCCTGGTGAGAAGGCTACCTATCATAAACAATAGGATCAGTATGATTTGGGGGTCAACCAAACAGGAACATTTGGGATTTCGATTAAAGGAACCTCGATTTGAGTGAATATTGTGTAAATACTGTCCATACTGAATTATCAGTTGGCAAGAAATAACAGATGGTGTAGCGTATAGAATTATAGAGAAAGTATATTTATCAATTTCAGCTTTATCAGTTAATAGGAAAAAGAAAAGAAAAAAATAAAAGGGCCCATTACAATTAAACTAGTCTAAATGTACACTCAGTGTTGGAGCTCACATTGTGCTGTAATGGTCGGCTGTACAGCTTAACTCACCGCACTGAATTCTCATCGATAATCACAGGTAGAACTTCCCTTCATGGACTCCTTCATCTTGCATTAGGATCGAATACTTCAGGCGTCCTCCTGGATCCTCTCCTCTCCGCATCTCCCGCTAAAAGACCACAAACACAACCACTGTCCATCACAAATCTCTCCCCGCCCAGCTCCCTCTAGAACCTCCTCCCGATCCCACCATCTTGATTGGCTGACACGACATTCCTAAGCCGAATAACATGTCTCCTTATCTTTAGCTGAAAGCAAAACATTCTACCAGCAGGACACGCTGTTTTTACAGAAGACTACTAAAATGAAATACCCACAGCATAGCAGTAGAAATCTTAACCAGGGCATCACATTCTTCTCCACCAAAATAGTCAATTCCTCGTGACTTTGGAACTAATTAAACTAACTTTAATAACACATTATTCAAATGAATTCCATGATTTCAGGACACTCCTCAATCCATTAGTAAATGGCAGTAACATATCTCACTATTGGAATGGGTTCAACACTGTTTCCCTGTGCATCATAGGCCAGCCTATTTGGAGGATGAGGGTTTCCTGACTCCCTGACATCTTATCTCATCATCATCTTCTTTAGCCTCAGGCTCTTCTTGTGACTGTTCCTGTTCACTTGGGAATGCCTCCCCCTGTCTATCACATGTACCATGTGGTGACTCAGTTCCCCTGGCCACCTGACTGAACTCAGCTTCATCCCCAATTGTATTGAAGACAAGTTTCCCCTCACTGTCTAGGTAGTCAGAGATTCAGAAATCTCTTCATCAGTTCTTGGGGAGTTTGCATAAGCTAAACCATACCATACTCCCTTTATCTCATCCTCTGCTTCTGCCCAGTACTCAGTGGTTTGTTCCTTTTTAGGTCTTTCCACTGAAATCATACTGTTGTCTGCTGGCTGCCTTTCTGTTCTTCCTCTTCGGCGCAGAGTTCTCCTACTAGGTGTAGGTTCTGCGTCAGGCTCTGGGTCAACATGTATTTCTGACCCTAGGGGTAGAAGGTGATCCTGATGGAGAATTTTGACAGGACCATTTCTATCCTCTGGCTTCACCTGGAAAACTGGTACATTTGGCATCTGACTCTCCACTACGTAAGGCAATTGCCCAGCGGTCAGCCAACTTGCGCTTCCCTGGTAGCCCCAAATTTCTTATTACAACCCTGTCTTCAGGCATCGTCAGAACCTAATCTTTTGATCATATCTCCTCTTGTTTCCTTGGTTTTTCTTGGTAGCAGAAACCGCTGCTGGCTTATAAGCTTTTTGCAGTTCTTTCCTCCTGTCAGACACATACTTGAGATGTGTCTTCTGTACTAAGTTGTCACTGCCGGCTCCAGGACAGAGATCTACAGGTAATCTCATTTCATGCCCAAAATCAGGTAGGAAAAGACTCACAATATTGCAAAAAAAAAAGTAGTGGAAGTCTGATGATTGGAAAAAGTTCAATATTCAGCAGTGACAAATACCGAGACACTTATATGGATAGGGGAAAAGGAGTATGCAAATAATCAAAACATCTAAACATAAAAATAGACTTTAAATCTATAAAAATGGAAAGAAGGCAAAAATTAGCAGAAGTGTATCTGCAGACTTCTAGTTAAGGGAATCAAAGGATATCAAGAATGCAAGAAAATGGTGTTGAGGTTCTGTAAACGATTATCTACAAACTTTTTGAGTTATAGAGCAGATATGATTCCTTTTTCTATTTCTTATCTCTAGGGCAAGATAAAGATAGATTGTGGAATAGACAGAGAAATAGAAAAAATTTGTTAGTCTCTCACTTTCTAAAATAGGACATAGAACAGCTGCCAGAAATAGTGGAAAACAAGAGGCCTTGGGTAAATGAGGTGCTTAAAGAAATGAATTGAATAAAAGTGAAGAAATTAATAGACACCAATAATTCACCAGAATCTGATTACCTGATCTTGTAAGAGTTAGTAAAGGAGATTGGGATGCAATATTCCCAGAGGTAAGCATGTACGAGGCATGATCCCACTACTCAACAAACGAAGCAGAAAGTAAATGGGGAAATGCAGAAAAATTTGATCTAGCATCAGTAGTATGGAAAATCCTGAAAACTCTTCTTCAGCAAGTGATAACAGGGCAGTTAGAAAATAGAAGGAATGTTTGCCAGTTAAAACTGACATGAAAAGAAAATAAAGTTAGAGATTATAACAGGCAAGGGTGAACTAGCAGCTACTGAACATTGTATTTGGACTTTCAGTAGGGCTTTGCTAAAATACCATTCTACATATTGGATATTAAATCATAAATGATCCCATGGACAATTAGTTTTCAACAGAAAGTAGGAATGTTTTTGAGTTGTGAATCAATAGAGAGCTACATAGATTAGTGCTATGACCCAGTCATTTCACAACCTATTCAGATGATTTGGATGAGGGAACCAAATATAATTCATATAATTTTTTGACCTTGCATCGTGGGTGGCACTGTTGGCTGTGATGAAAATAAAAAGATTAGTCACAATCACATTTAGTGGCAGAGCAGTCCTGAGAGGCTGAAATCTCCTCTCACTTCTTTTCTTATGACAGTCCACAATTCAATATAACTGAGCTTTGCTATTCATTGTCTTTGAGAAAACTAGCTAAAAGTTAGCTTCCTATTTTAAACTCTACAGCATTCACAGCTACCCACTGAGGACTGAAGGCATTGACGCTGTCTTCTATAGACGCGGCAGTACCCCACAAGCCGATGTTGATTAGTTCCTCAAATTCAGAACTGGCTTTGCATAATATAGAATTTGTTTTCCTTTATTTACTTCATAGCTGCCAGCATGATTAAATATTGTTATTTTCCAGAGTACTTTCAGTCAATTAGGCATCCAGATTATGATCTGGTGCTCATCAAAGTATTTATTCTTCCAGTTTTGTATCATGCATTGGTTGTATAATACTATGTTTGGTAGACTGAATATATTTCACCGGTGTGTGATGTCATGCAACAGGTACAAAGTAATATACTTGCACTAATCAATTCAATTCCTTGCTCATTCTTATAGTAACAAGTAAACAGGAATCATCATATCTGTTCTGGTCATCCTGATTGAATGTGAAATGTGGAATAGTTTGGACTTGAAATTTTCTATGAAGGCCCAAGGTTTTCCTCATTAGGAACATGAGCACATCATCAAGGCTAGCATGGTTGGCCTGAAATGCCGGAATGCATGACACTGAGGGGCAAGACATATAGCTGATCTGTGCCTTACAAAAGCCAGAAAAACTTCAGATGCGGGAAGCAGGAAGTGGTGGAAAAATGAGAGGGTCACATGGCAATTGTGGAGACAGAAACAAAGAGAGAACAGCCATGCTTCGAGTACTTTTTAAAACCAGTGAGACTTTCAGAGAGTAAGTTCCAGATGCACTTTCTCATCTTCTCTTGAATCAGTTAAAACGTTGCCACTTTGTTTTTGACTCTTGCTGTAAAGGGAAAAGGGCTTAATCTTATTGACTCTATTTATCTCCATCATATTTTCAACATATATAAATCTCGGCCTCCTCAGTTCCAATGGAAATAACTCCTATCCGGCCAATCTTTCCTCGTTGCTACAATTTTCCAGTTATGTATAGTTCTTGTAAATCCGTCCGCTTCCTTTTTGTTAAACAATATTTTTATTGAATTTTACATATATTTCACATATACAAATAAACAATAATAATTAAACTAAATAGTGAAATATGTCCTCATGTTTTTCAGAATCATCAAAGGAAAAGAGATATAACATTTCACATACTTCACATATTTAATAAAGAAATAAAATAAAAACACATCAGAAAAAAACCATTGAAGCACTTAACCACACACAGCTATTTCAAAATGACTGTGCATCTTGACGTTCAAGAAACTCCAATAAAGGTTTCCACACATTTTCAAATTCTCCTGCCCTTCCCCTGGTTATGTAAGTCAGTCTCTCCAATATAATACAAGATACCATCTCCTTCACCCATACATGTATCAAAGGTATATCCATTTTTCTCCAAGATAAAGCCATCATCCTCCTGGCCTGCAGGAGTCTGAAGTCAATTAAAGTTGACTGTTTTGGACTAACAGTAAAGTTCTTTGGATATATACCTAGTGCACACATTTTTGCTTGGTGAGGCACCTTTACTCCAACAATCTCAGATATAGTCTGAACAACAGTTTTCCAGTATTTTTTAAATTTTGGACAGTCCCATACACATCCCATACACAGTGAAACAGAGTATCCTTTTCTTCTAAATATTTAACACGTGTCCGGGATGTCAGGGTCCAACGGTTCAGTTTGACCGGGGTAATTTAAGTTCTCATTAATCATTTGTATTGTAATAGCTTCATTCTCATATTAAATGATAGTTTTTGGGCTTTTAAGCATGTCATTTCCCACTCAGTTTCTTGCATTTCCTCTTGAACATCCAGTCTCCATGCCCCCAGCCTGTCAATGATGGACTCCTTATCATATGACATCAGAGCTATATAGAATAAAGAAATCTGATTCCTCCCCTTTAGGTTTAGAAGTGTAAGATTTTCAAGATGTGATAGTGGTGGTTCAGATATTAAATGCTTATATTTTGATAATATGAGATGTCTCAGATGCAAATATTTTAAAAAGTGTTTACTAGGAATATGGTATGTCTGACACAATTGATCAAATGTAATAAGATTACCATTCATATAAAGGCCCTCTATTTTCTGCACACCTTTGTCTGCCCAGATTGTGAAACCACCATCTGCTCTTCCTGCCCTGAAGCATGCATTGCCCCATATTGGGGAGAAGCGAGAGATGGGAAGAGTACCTTTAATATGCTGATGTGCTTTATACCAGATGTCAATAGTAATTTTAAGGAAAGGGTTCTCGGTTGTTCTTTTCAGATTTCTTGGGACTGCAGAGTATAGATAGAACTTTAGTGGTTGGTTTGGTACTGATGCCTGTTCAATATTCACCCAGGCTGTATGGGCCTCCATTGAGAAATAAAACATTGCAGAACGTAACTGAGCAGAGAAATAATACCATTTCAGGTTCGGGAGCTGTAGCCCTCCCCTTTCATAAGGCAGGTATAACAGCTTAAGTCACAGTCTAGATTTTTTTATTATTCCAAATGAATTTACTAAAAATACTATTAAGCTTATCAAAAAATGATTTTGGTAGTGGGAGAGGAAGTGATTGAAAAATGTATAGAAATTTTGGTAATATATTCATTTTGATCATGTTTATACGGCCAGTCATTGATATGGGCATTGTTATCCATCGATCCAACGTCTCTTTTACTTTGTCCACTAGTGGGTCATAGTTTGTTGGGATGATTGTTTTAATTTCGGGGGAATTTTGACACCAAGGTAGGTAAATTCTTCCTTTGCATTTATAAATGGGGTTTTAATGACTAGTTTCAGTCTTTCTTCTTTGTTCAAAAATAGTATTGATGATTTTGAGTTGTTAATGTTATAACCAGAGAACTGCCCAAACAATTCAATCTGTTGCATTAAGTTTGGAATACTGATGGATAAATTTGTTAAAAGAAGAATCACATTGTCAGCATAAGGATATCCTATGTTCCTGTTCTCCTAGCTGGATGCCCGACAGGTCTGTCTGCATTCTTATTGCCATAGCCAGGGGTTCTATGGCCAGTATAAACAACATTGGTGACAAAGGGCATCCCTGGCGAGTAGATCACTCCAAGATGACTGGTTTAGAAACAATACTATTTGTTAAGACACTGGCTATTGGGTTTGCATAGAAAATCTGAATCCATTTAAGGAAGTTCTTTCCAAATCCAAATCTAGGCAATACATTAAATAAATATGGCCATTCTATTCTGTTGAAGGCCTGCTGAGTATCCAGTGATAATACTGCTGTATCTCTAGCATCAAATTTTTCATGAATTAATATTATGGAATTCTTCTAATATTATGGAATCCTTGGCGTTTTTGTACAAAACCATTCTGATCATTATGAACTAGATGTGGGATATAAGGAGCTAATCTTCTTGCTAAGGCTTTACAAAGTATTTTTGTATCTGATCCAATTAGACTTATCGGTCTAAATGAGGAACGTTCTGTAGGAGGTTTGCCTGGCTTCAAGATCAGCGTTATCATTGCCAGCCTTAAAGCGGGTGGAAGAGTTCCATTCCGATAAGATTCGTCATACATATTTAAGAGTGGAACTAGTAATTTTTCTTCAAATGTTTTGTAGGATTCAATTGGTATGCCGTCAGGCCCTGGCACTTTGCCACTGTTAATATTTTGGACAGCCTGTGATAACTCTTCGATTGTTAAACCTCTATCTAATTCCTTTTCTGCATCTTCTGTCAGTGTCTGGAATTGAAACTGATCAAGAAATATGTCCCGTTCTTCTGAGGCTCATAAAATTCTCTAAAACTGTTATTAATTTCCAGTGTGTCTACTGTTAGGCTTCCTGAAGAGGTTATTATACTGTTAATTGCTCTATCAGACTGTATTTTTTTAAATTCTCCATGCCAAGAGTTTCCCAGCTTTTTCTCCTTGATCGTAATAAGATTGCTTCAGCCACATTAAACTTTTTGCAGCTTTATTAGCAAATAATTTATTATATTTGGCTCTCAAAAGTAGCAGATCTCTTTGTTTTGTTGGATCATCCCTTTCATTTAGTTCTATCTCTAAAGATTAAATTTGTTTTTCCAAAGTTTCCATCTCTGTTTTTTGTTGTTTGGACTTGGAGCTTGTGTAACTGATGATTTCTCCTCTAATATATGCCTTGAATGCCTCTCATCTCGTGCTGGCACTAGTTTGATCTGTATTTAACTCAAAATAACTATCTATTTTAGTTCCCACAAATTTAACAAAGTTTGGGTTTTGTAGCCATCTCATCTGAAATCGCCAGTTAGGGGGACTGTAAATAAATCTCTCTATATGAATACTTAATGAAATGGCAGCATGGTCGCTTATTACTATGCTATCATACAGCAACTTTTAATCTTTGATAAGAGCTCTCTTGAAACAAGAAAATAATCAATACGAGAATGAGATTTACATGTACTTGAATGACCAGAGTATTCTATTTTGCCAGGGTTTTGATCTCTCCATACTTCAGCCAAATTTATATCCACAATGTATTGTTTTAGTAATTTTCTAGTTTGTGCCTTATAGGTATCACAGCCTGTAGAGCGATCCATTGCTGGGTTTAAAGTGCAATTGAAGTCTCCTCCAATGATATAAAAGCCTCGTAAAGTGGACAAAGTAAGGAAGAAATCTTCAAAAAATTTAGGATTGTCCTCATTTGGGCCATGTATACTGACTAGGTTTAATGTGAAAGAGAGGCTATTACCTTGCTTAATAACATACCTTCTGGCTGAGTCTTGGATTGGTTTCATAATTTGAAATGGTATTGCTCTATGAATAAGGATAAGTACACCTCTAGCATAGTTGTTGTATGTTGCATATATTACTCGGCCAGGCCATCTATTCTGTACCAGTTCAATATCTGAAACTGTCAGATGGGTTTCTTGAAGAAAAATTATTTTGAACTTAAACTGTTTGATCCTATTCATAACCTGTTTCAATTTGGTTAACTTCTTTAGTTCCCTAACATTCCAGCTCATGACTTTTATATTAAAGACATTCCGAGTGCTCGCCTGTTTTGTATATAGTACATGTCAATTATACCAGGAAAAGGAGTAAGAAATATTACTGCTGTGTTGGGTGCATGACATACATATAGAAAAGCAAAAAAACACATATACGTTTACACATATAGACATTTGAACTCTCGATTTCCTCCTCCCTTACTCAAAACAAAGAACTGTAGAGCTTGTGCTGATCCACTCTATGGAGGAGCAGCTAAACTATGCGAACCTAACTCCATAAGCAACTAGTGGTGTCCATCAACCATGCACCTTATTATATCTTGAACATTATATACTCAACCCATTCAGCATAAAAATAAAGTCAAAGTAGCCACTGAACTGTATGCCAGTATTGCCTATTATAAATGTTCATTCAGGTCCATGGAGTCCCATCTCAATAGAATTAAAGTTTCAACAAACAAAAATGTTGTAAATAATAAAAGTAGGCAAAATAATAAAGCTATTCTGGCGATATAAACAACCTGGTAAATACAGTATCTTTTCCAGAATAGAACAAAAGAGACTAAAGTGGTAGTTCTAGTAAAAGAAAAATAAAGGAAGAAAAAAAAAGAGATGTCTTCTGGGACCCAGTGTAGGCTTATATCTGTTGAGCAGTCAGTATCAGCTGATTCTCATGGGTATGGAAGTAAACAAATCTCACTACTGCCTTAATCAGACCGCTCAGACGTAACCTCGATGGAAATCTTCTGCCTGTTTTGGTGATGAAAGCAGGTGTATTTTCCCATTGTGGAGGACTCTCATTTGCATGGATTATGTTGAAATCCACGGAAAGTTCCGTTTTCGACGAACACTCTTTTGACCGTGTTAAACTCGTTTCGCTGTTGCATGGTCTTAGCTGAGAGGTCCTGAGCGAAGAAAAGCTTGTTTCCCTCATACATGATATTACGCTGTTTAGTGGAGTGGAAAACAAACTCACGATCCCAAAATCTCAGGAACCAAATGAGAACCGCTCTGTTCTGGTTTGGTTTCGATGGTGCTAGAGTTCGGTGATCTCTTTCTAGGATGAAGGATCTGTCGGTGTCCAGCTCCTGCCAGCGCGGGCGCATGTTTTGTATGAACTCCAGCAGTGGTTGGTTTCCCTCAGTGCCCTCCCAGAGGCCAAACAACCGCAAGTTTTTCCTTCCACTCCGATTCTCCAGGTCTTCAGTCTTGGATTCGTTTTATGGCGTTGGTTAGTCCAGTCTTGTTTTTTTCCAAGTGCTCCTCTGCTGTCATTATTCAGTTTTCAGTTTCTACCATCCATGTGGTATTAGAAGCAACATTTCGCTTCACCTCTGACATATTGTTTTCCAAGGCAACGACAGAGCTGACCATCTTACCCAGGCGGTCATCTATACTGTCCAGTTTGGATCCAAACTCAGAGCAAAGTAACTTTAATTCAACTAGCACTGCTGTTAGCTCCGCCATGTTGCTAGAAACTTACTCGTCTTGCTTGGTCGATGGAGTGTTGACTTTCGATTTTTTGGAGCCACGTTTTCAGGTGAAGATATCACAGTCCTTGATTGTAGTCATTTTTGACATGGCCCGAGTTCCGTTGGTATTGTTAACCTAGGGTTTTAAAGTTGTTTAGTACAAGGTTGTATGGAGCCTCCACGTTAAGCTGCCATCTTGGTTCGTGGCTCCATAGCGCCCCACCATCTGCTTCCTTTTTAATGCTGTCCTGTAAATGTAACAAGTGGAATTGTATATAATACCTCAACTGTGGTCTGTAAACAATTCTAGGTGACCTTTTACAACTTGTGCCTTGAAAAATAAAAGAAATATTTTGCATATCGTTTTCATCAATTTATTGACCTGTTCTAAAACCTTTTAAAATCTGTGGCTATACGATCCAAGGTTTCTTTGTCCTTTTATTTATTGTACGATCTCTTTACTTGCTGCACATCCTCAAATGCTTTATCTCACATTTCCTCCTTTTCTTTCCCAATAATCGGGTCATTTATATTTTCCAGGCAGTCTAAAGTTGTCACCTATATTCACAATCATTTGCTGCCACCTATATTGGTTTTTACTGTATCATCTGCAAATTTCCTTATCATGCCCTTGTCATCTACATCTAAGAAGCTAATACATTTTACAAAAAGAAATTAGCCAGGTTCTGAGCCCTGTAGAACCTCACTGTAGCGTCCTTCCAGTCACAAAAATAACCTTGAACTATTCCTCATTAACTGCTCATGGTATCCCTATTCTATATTCCCCTCAATATTTCAGTCAACTCCTTCCTCAGCCACATTCCCTCGTTCATCAGCTGTTTGTCACACCAAACTTTGGCTGACCGCAGTTTCCGGCAGTCTATGTGAATGTATCCTCTGGTGTAATACTGAACTAAACGCTACACCCCCTCCAGCTCCACCTTGTAATAGCAAGCTTCCCCACAGATTTGATTGTGGACTACTTGTGTTTTCTCCTGTCTACTACTATAAGATTACAATGAGTAACAAATCTTACCGCATTATGAAAATGAGTCGACTCTGGAAAATGGGGGCAATGGTTTTCCGTGGTTGCAGCCAGCCTTGTGCTCAATCTCAACATTCCCTTCTCAGCTTCATCAGTTTCACAAAACAGACCAGTCCAAAGTCCAGGAAATGGGCAATGGAGTCTGTTTTTTTCATTTACACCTATAGCAGTGAACCAGGCCTCTTGCCCCATCTGTTTCATTGTCAGTGTGGAAACATCAAGCAATGACTGCAGAATTAAAATGGAAAGCACATACAATCAGCATGATATCAGATCCCACCAGTTTTCTCATGGGCACCTCAGATTAAAATTGTGCCCGCAGGAATGTAGTTAACCCCACCTTGCCTCAAAGTTCAAAGTAAGTTTATCATCAAAGTATTGTACTTAAATGCCGCCATATATGAGATTCATTTTTCTTGCAGGCATCCAAGAAACACAGAGTCAATGAAAGACCGTACCCAGCAGGATGGACAAACAACCAATGTGCAAAAGACAACAAACAGTGCAAATACAAAAAGAAATAATAATAAGAAGAATAAATAAGCAATAAATATCAAGAGCATGAGATGATGAACATACAGTGCTGTATCTGCACTCAACCTGAGATAACATCAGCCCCCGCTTTGCTACCATGAAGGTGATGTCACAGTTTAAAACCACGGTAACCCCGAGACAATTGCCACTAGTTTTCTGATGGGCACCTCAGTTTAAAACTGTGCCCACAGAATCACAGGGATGTAGTTAACCCCACCTTGCATACAGTGCTCTGCCATACGGATGCTCAGCCCTTCCCTTTGTTACCATGAAGGTGATGTCACAGTTTAAAACCATGGTAACCCCGAGACAAGTGTCTGTCACCACTTGCTCACGTTCAGATGCTGAAAACCACTTGAGAGGAAGGAACAGCTTCGTTTGAAGCTCAGCCAACAGTTTGGACACAAGTGTCTATTGTTGGTATGAGTCAGCTTCCCATACATCAGGACCTGTAGTGTTCATCACCGCTTACTTCCAGAATTCAGTGTGCAAACCGACTGAAATCTCCAGAGATCAAAGCCTGAATTCTTATCTTAAATCTGACAGGAGCGAAAAATAGCAAGTTGTCTGGGAGAGACTGAAATCATTGAGAAAATGAGAGAAGGGTTTGAGAGCTTAAATTGGTGAGAGCAGGTGACTACCTAAAATGGCAAGGAAGTGGGAGGGAGAATCAGGAAAGACTGTTGTGAGTCTGGAAAAACCAGAGAATGGTGTTGGGATGGGTCAGGCTGATGAACTGAGTTTATTCAGACTACAGAACTTGCCGTCTCCAACGCCGTCAGCCATGGACGTCCCCAGTCCGCGATCCCTGCTGCCAATCTCGATGTTTCCAACAATCCCAAGCAGATTCAGAACCTGGACTTCACCACCATCAATGGGAGTTCCAGCAACCCTGGACATCTTCAGTGTGCCTATTGCACAACCTCCAACTCTGATCCTAGCCTGGTCCTTGACCAACGGCATCTCTGGGCTGGGAATTTACTTGCTGCAGCTGGAACCCCGTATCCCTTCCCCCACCACCACGCTGCTATCCTGTCTCTCTCAGGTCGCACTGTCAGCTTTCGGGTCCTCAGAGACTCCATCTTCCTCCCATCCCACCTTCCCTGAAAACCCCAATCCTCCCCTCTCCTCAGTTAGTACCAATCCCCTCCCCCCACCTCTGATCCGTGCCAGGTCTTCACTATTCCCTCTGACCTTCCCCTCTCTGAGGCAGAACATTCTGTCCTCAGTAAAGGCCTCACCTTTGTCCCCCTGAGTTCTGCACCCGCCAAGACACTGAGCTCTTCTTCTGCCACTTCCATCTCCATGCCTACTTCTTTGACAACGACTCTACAGCCCTCACCAATGACCCCCTCTCCCGTCTTCAACCCTCCTTTCCCTGGACACCCTGTCTTCTGCCTGTTCTGGATCTTTTCATTGCTAACTGCCGATGAGACATCAACTGTCTCGACTTTACCACTCCTCTCTCCAAGTCTAACCTCTCCACTTCCAAAGGCACTGCTCTCCACTCTCTCCGTACTAATCCTAATCTCACCATCAAACCCACAGATAAGGGAGTGATGTAGTAGTCTGGTGGGCTGACTTCTACCTTGCTGAGGCCCGGCAATAACTCTCAAACACCTCCTCTTATCTACCCCTCCAACATTACCCCACAAAGGAGCACCAGGCCATTGTCACCCATACCATCACTGACCTTGTTAACTCTGGGGTTCTCTCATCTGCTGCCACCAACCTTACAGTTCCCTTTCCCCACCCCTCCTGTTTCTACCCCCTACCGAAGATCCACAAATCTTCCTGACCAAGTGGACTATTGTTTCTGTTTGTTCCTGCCCTACCGGACTTATATCTGCATACTTTGACTCTGTTTTATCCCCCTGGTTCAGCCTTTTCCTACCGATATCTATGACATTTCACACGCTCCTGATCTTTTCAATGAATTCAAGTTCCCTGGCCCCGATCGTCTCATTTTCACCATGGATATTCAGTCGCTACACACCTCCATCCCCCAGCAGGAGGGTGGTTATACTCTCCTCTTTTTTCTAGACAACAGACCCAACCTGTTCCTGTCTGCCACCACTCTCCTCTGTCAGGTGGAACTAGTCCTCACTCTCATTAATTTCTCCTTTGGCTCCTTCCTTCAAACAAAACGTGTAGCCATGGGTACTTGCATGAGTCCCAGCTATGCCTGGCGTTTTGCTGTCTATGTAGAACAGGCTATGTTCTAAGACTACACTGGTGTCACTTCCCAACGTTTCCTACACTATATCGATGATTACACTGGTGCTATTCGTTGACTTCATCAACTTTGCCTCCAACTTCCACCCTGCCCTTAAACTTACATGATCTATTTCTGACACCACCCTCCCCTTTCTCGATCTCCCTCTCTATCTCTGGAGATAGCTTATCTACTGATAAACGCATTGACTCGCATAGCTACCTGGACCATACTGCTTCCCATCCTGTCATTTTTTTAAAATAGGTCTCTTTCTCTCAGTACCTCTGTCTCCACCGCATCTGCTCTCAGGATGAGGCTTTTCATTCCATTAATGTGATGTCCCCTTCTTCAAAGAAAAGGGATTTCCTTCCTCCACTATCAGCCCTACCCTCACCCACATCTCTTCCATTTCACCTACGTCTGCCCTCACACTATCTTCCTGCCACACCACCAGGGATAAGGTTACTCTTGTCCTCACCTACCACCCCACAGCCTCCACGTTCAGCACATTATTCTCTGCAACTTCTGCCATATCCAATGGGATCCCATCACCAAGCACAGCTTCCCCTCCACATCTCCTCACCACTTCCCACTTTCTGCAGGAATCGCTCCCCATGTAACTCCTTCGTCCCTCCTCACTGATCTCCCTCCTGGTACTTAAACTTGCAAGCATTACAAATGCCTCACCTGCCCCTACACCTCCTCGTAAAAAGTGGGATCTCCCAGTGGCTACCTATTTCAATTCCATTTCCCATTCCCATTCTGACATGTCACACCATGGCCTCCTCTACTGTCACAATGAGGCCAGACTCAGGTTGGAGGAACACCACCATATATTCCGTTTGGGTAGCCTCCAACCTGATGGCATGAGCACTGATTTCTTGAACTTCTGGTAATTGCCCCCCACACTTCACAATTCCCCATTCTGTTTGCCTCTCTCCTTATCCCCTTACCTGCCTATCACCTCCTGCGACTGCTCCTCCACCTCTTTCTTTCATGGTCTTCTAACCTCTCCTATCAGATCCCCCGTCCTCCAGCCATTTCCCAGCTCTTTGCTTCACCTTCTTGCCCCCTCCTGGTTTCACCTATCACCTACCTCTTTGTACTTATTCCTCCCCTCCTTCCATCATCTTGCTCAGACTAATCTTTTTTTCCCATTCCCGATGAAAGGTTTTGGCCTGAAATGTTGACTGTTTACTCTTTTCCATAGATGCTGCCTGACCTGCCGAGTTCCTCCAGCATTTTGTGTGTGTTGCTTTATTCAGATGGTTGGACAGGATGAATATAAAGTTGTGATGCCAAAATAGGGTATCTGCAAAGGGATATGGTCATGTTAGGTGAATTGGCAAACTATGGCAGATGCTAAAAAATGTGAGATTATCCACATTGGCAGAAAGAATGGAAATCCAGATGTCATTTATGCAGGGACTATGGGATGATGCTGTGCCCTGGTATGTGGACCGCAGAAAGTTAGCAGCAACCAGTACAGCAAGTTAGGATGGCAACTGGAACATTGTCCTTTATTACAAGCAGTTTGGACAATAAAAGAGCACAATGCTGACAGTGCAGTTGGATGATTTACTGTGTACATTCTTTAATTGCTTTGATTAGGTGGAAAATACTTGGGCATTTTAGGATAAATCGCTACCTCGATTCCTGTGTTATTCATGAGTATGTTGAACCTATAATCATTGAATTCCGGTAAGATGGCAGCATGCTCAATCACAGTGGCTTCTACAGGGTCAACCCAAAGTATGATTGTCTTTTTGAATGTATTTTATACAATCACAAGATCCTACTGGGCACCATGCACTTAAAGAACTGCAGGTCTAACCCATCAGTGAGCTGCTTGCAGAGAGACAGAAGGAGCTAGACTTGGTGCAGATCGTGCTGCTGCTGTCCATGAGAGGCATCGGATGACAATTAAACTTGAACCTGAACTTGAAGTTTAGAAGATTGAGAAGTGATCTTCTTGAAGCATACGAGATTCTGTTCCTGAAAGAGGTGGAGCGGAGTGATGATGGTGCTGAACAGCGACTCCTTCGCTTGCATCTTTGGAAACAGCTCTATTTCCATCTTTAATATCTTTACTTTTCCCTTTCAGGGTTCTTTTGAAGACCTTGACCTGGAATTATATGCCGACTATGGTTCTTTGTGGGAACAGGACCCGTTCTTGGGGTATCATGACTGCCCGTTGTTCAGCACGCCAAGGGCTCGGCCTAAGTATTCAGCTCGGCCTAAGTAGTAGGCTCGGCTTTGGAAGCCTAGGATCTCAGGGCTCTGGAGACGGATGGATCAAGGGTCGGTGTAACGACAGGGGACCTGTGTGTCATCGGGGGAGTTGGAATATTTGTGGCTGGAGCCCAGAGACTCGTGATCTTTGGGCACAGAGCTCAAAAAAAGTGATGTGGCGGACTTTTAACATTGTAAACCAGCGAGTTGGTTGTTATGTCTCCCTGCTTGCTGTGAAAACGGAGACATCTCTTTCTCCCTTATTAGGGAGAGAGAGAACCTGTAGTATGTCGAATGCCGGGTGAACAATGTGGTCTTTGGAGTAACTGCAAGTCTATGTCTTTATTCTTGCTTTGCTCATGCTTGAGTGCTGGGTGGCGGGTGCCGATGCTTTTTTCTTGCTGGTGGGGGGAGGGGGTATTGTTGCTTGCTGCCGCTTACATGTGGGTGTGGGAGCTGGGGGGGACTTCGGGGTTCTAACATTTGACTGTCGTTCATTCTTGGAGCACTCCTCTGTTTTTGTGGATGGTTGCGAAGAAAAAGCATTTCAGGATGTATATTGTATACATCTCTCTGACATTAAATGTACCTTTGAACCTTTGAACCTTTGATGAAGGTTCTCGACCCAAAACTTTGACAGCTCATTTCTCTTTATAGATGCTGCCTGACATTTTGTGTCTGTTACTCTGGATCTTCAGCATCTGCAAACTCTCTTGCCTTTAGATTCTGATTGGGTTTGAGAGAATAGAAAATGAGAGAAGATGCCTGTTGATCTAGAACTGGGAGTGTAATCTCATAATGTGAGGTCACTCTTTTAAAATGGTCAAAAGGAAAGAAAGTTCTTCTCTAAGTTAACAGACATTTTCAGAATTTTTTAACCTTGAGAGACTTAGTGTTCCAAGCAGAGATGAATGGCTATTTGGACCAGAGGAAGATTAAGTGCTGTGAGCCACAGGCAGATAAATACAACTGACGCCAAGATTAATGAGGACTGGAAAAAAAGAAGATATGAGTGTCAGCAATAAATTGCGGAGCAAGCTTGATGGGCCATGACTGATCTTGCACGTTAATGTCATTTTCTGCCCTATTCTCGTAACCCTGCAGCTAATTCATTCATGTAGACCATGATCAGCTGCGATGCAAGCACTGATCCCTGTGATATTCCATGTAGCAAATATAACAGAAGTGACCTGACTTCTGGACATCAGTCATCTGGATGATGCTCGAATTCATTATTTAGAAAATGAAAACACTTATAATAGAGAGGCAACACTATGGAGGAGCAGGGTGAGCTGTTTCTTACCGGCTCGAGCGATCTAGGTAAGTTCTACCATCCAGTGCCTCTATGTGGAGCTTGCACATTCAATATGTGAACACATGGGCTCTCCCCTCTGTCTCCCTTCTCTTGTGCTCTGGTTACCTTCCACATCTAAAGCTGAGGTGACTGGTAGACCACTTCAATTACTCTTAGTTGAAGCTAGCAGGATAACTGGGGTGGAGTTAGTTGAGAGAGGGTAGGTTACAGTAAAATAATTGGGAGTATGGGATTGATCATATTGTTCTCAGAGTTAATGTAGAGTTGATGGCCAAATGGCTTCCTCCTGAGAAATGATGTGAGATCAGATCAGGCAAAGTCGGTGGCAGCCTGAGCTGAAAACTGGCTGGAGGTTAGATGCTGTTGAATCTGATCTGTGGTTGGACTCACCAATGAAGTACTATCACTGCAAATTGCAGCCTGTATTTCCCTTTTAAGTAACACACTTTTAAACTGTCTTAATGAACTAGTGATTTACGATATCCTGAAGCCTGCAGGTATGGCACCTTTAAGCGGATGAAGATACAATGCCACAGCCGGAAGAGAGGAAGGAGGGGAGGACTCCAAGCCAGACTGAAACAATATGGAGTGAAGCTTCCTCGACCCACCATCTTGTTAGCAAATGTACAGTAACTGGAGAACAAGATAGAGGACCGAAGGGCATGATTGCTGTATCGGAGGGAAATGAGGGATTGTTACATCCTCTGTTTCACGGAGACGTGGCTCACTTAGGACAAGGCAGATACAGTGGTCAGACATGAGGGCTTCTCAATCCACTGGATGGACCAGACTGTTGATTTGAAGAGGGTGAAAGTTGTGAGTCTGTGTTTCATGATAAACTCTTCATAGTGCTCAGACGAAGCGGTCTTGTCGCATGCTTGTTCTGCAGACCGGGAACATCTAAAGATTAAATGCTGTCTGTTCTATTTACTGAGAGAGTTCTCCTCAGTAATCCTGACTACAGCTTACATAGAGCTAAAGGCCAATGTTAAGCAAGCACTTATTGTATTGAGTGCCACCATTAGCAGGCAAGAAACAGTCTACCCCAATGTCTTTCAACTTATTACCAGGGACTTCAATCAAGCCTGCTTGAAGAAATCTTTGCCCAGTTATCAACATATCACCTGCAGCAACAGAGAACCTAACACACTTGACCACTGCTATACTTTTTTTCTCCAGACCTGCCGAAGAGTCTCGGCCTGAAATGTCGACTATTCTCTTTTCCATCAATGCTGCCTGGCCTGCAGAGATCCTCCAGCATTTTGTGTGTTGCTTGGAATTCTAGCATCTGAAGATTTTCTCTTGTTTGTGATTGAATCACAGAAGGATGTTTGACAGCTGTGGCAGGACTTGAATGCTATCAGCTCCAATGAAATAAATCTAAGTGACATATGTGACAACAAGATTTCACTCCCAGACGATCTCAATGCCTCTTATACTTGCTTTGACTGACAAAACATGAGGCTCCTCTTCATGAACTCCCATAGCCCCTGACTATCCTGTGATTTCAGTCTCTGAGGCCAACATGAGAACACCATTTAGGAAGGTGAACCTACAGAAATCATCTGGCCCACATGGGGTACCTGGCTGAGTACTGAAGACACGTGCTTATCAGCTGGCTGGAGTGTTCACTGATATATTTAACACCTCGCTTTGGCAGTTTGAGGTACCCATCTGCTTCAAGCAGGTTTCCATTATGCCAGTGCCTAAGAAGAATGCGGTAACCTGCTTTAATGACTATCTGTGACCTGTGGCGTGGATGGTTGGGACCCAAGTGCTGGAATATCTGAGATTAGATTTGAGGCACAATACAAGGCTGAAATGAAGGTGGTTCTAAACCAGATGCTAGATGAAAATCCAAAACTGAGCTGACGAAACTCAGTTCAGGTGCTCTTTCAATATTAAATCCTGGTGCCAAAATATGATTGCCAATTAGCAGGGTGGCCTGAATTTTTAAGGGGCGCGTGCCAGCTATCCATATTCCAGAGAGTTGGAGTGTCTAAATCCCGGAAGCTGGCATGGTTGGGTGCGTGTTTTAACAGTACCATCTCCCCTACAGCTCTGGCTTGAAGAGATGACGATGGTAGTCATGGATGAGAGCTGTATCCAAGATGTCCCTTTCAGGAACTCAGCACCGTTCCTTGGATCCAAAACCTTCCCAGTCCATGAGGAACTTCTGAACACCTCGAAGAGTTTGTGAATCCAAAATTCTTCTCACGGTGAAGACTTGTTCCCCATTGGCAAACCTAGCTGGCAGCGGGACTGATGGCGGTGGAACTAAAGGACTGTTGTTCACAGGTTTAATTTGGAAATGTGGGAAGTGGGATTTTTCTTGAGGGTCTTGGGGAGCTGTAAGGTGTAAGCCACTGGGTTTACTTTCCTGAGAATCTTGAAGCGTCCAATGAACTTGGGCACCAACTTCCTAGTCTCCATCTGGAGAGGCAAATCCTGAGTCGACAGCCAGACCTGTTGCCCAAGCTGCAAAATTGGTCCCCATCTTCTCTTGCGGTTAGTCTTTATTTCAGCTTCTATTTCTGCTTGTAGCATTGGACAAAATCTTTGGCTGCAGGAATTCCAGCCTCGGCCTCCTGCTCAGGGAAGAATGGCGGAGATACCCAAACTGGATTTCAAAAGGGGATATCCCATTCACCGAATGCCGTAAAGTGTTGTGGGCGACCTCTGCCCACATCAAAAGGATGCACCACTTATCCGGTCTTTCAGAGGCCAGGCATCTTAGGATTCATTTCAAATCTTGGTTTACCTGCTCTGTCCGGCCATTGGACTGTGGGTGAAACCCAGTGGAAAGACTTAATGTCAGCTTACAGAACGCCCTACAAAAATGTGACATGAATTGTGGACTGCAATCCAATACAATATCCACCAGTAAACTGTGGATCTTGAAGACCTGGTGCAGAGCAATTTCAGCCATGTCCGCCTTAGATAGACGTCTGTCCATGATGAATTTGCAGGCCTTTAAAAAATGATGCACAATTACCACGATAACAGTCTTCCCCTTGGAAGGAGGAAGACCCATGACAAAGTCTATGGAAATGTACACCCATGGCTTATCTGGAACAGGCAGAGGGTGAAGGAGTCTTTGACGTTGGGTGCAAGGCTCCTTGTGCTGGACACACACCTTGCATGCCTGCTGGAATTGACAAATATTCCACACCATTCCAAGCCACCAATATCTTCTTGAGGGTCCTGGCAATCCCTGGGTGAGATGTCAATTTCGATGCATGTCCCATTGAAGAACCTGAGACTGGACGGGACTAGGAACAAACAGCCGACCCGGAGGGCTGTTCTGAGACTGGATAGGACTAGGAACAAACAGTTGACCTGGGGGCCATTCTGAGGAATCTCCCTTTGCATTTGGGCCTTGTGGACAAGTGTGTCAATTCCCCAATGGATTTGCGCTATCATCTAGGCTTGGAGAAAGATAGTGGTCGGCTGCTTGTTTCGTTCAGGTTTGTCAAAATTATGGGACACGCATCTTTGACCCCGGTTGATAGGTCAGAACAAGATTAAAAGTGGTTAAAGACAAGAGACTGGAATTCAGTCTCTTGGCCTCCTGAATATAAGTCAGATTCTTGTGGTCCATCCATACGATAAAAGGGTTCTTGGCCCCCTCAAGACAGTGATGCAGTTCCTCCAGCACCAACTTGACTGCAAGTACCTCTCTATTTCCAATGTCGTATCTCACCTCTGCTGGGGAAAACTGCCTGGAAAAGAAAGCACACTGGGTGCAGTTTATTGTCCAAAAGTGTCCGTACAACACCGCACCCACCTTTTACACCCAAAACGTCCACCTCCATGATGAAGGGAAGGTCCGGCTTCGGGGCAACCAAAATGGAGGCTCCAAGGGTGTCCATTTTGCAGCCTTCCCCCTACACGAGACCTGGCAACTGGAGCCCTTTGGCTTAGCAGCTGGAGTTCCAGATTGCTTGGGCACCTCCTTGGCTTGCTCCTGAACTAGAGATCCAGTTCCAGCGCACCCCTGACTGGACACAAACAAGAGAAACAAGCAGATGCTGGCAATTTAAGCAACACACACAAAATGCTAGGGAAACTCAGTGGACCAGGCAGCAACTATGGAAAAGAGCACAGTCAACGTTTCGGGTCGAGACCCTTCAGCAGGACCCTTGACCGCGATGCTGAAACCTGTCATCGGCAGAGATTCTTATGCGGCCGACTTGCATGTACTCAGCAGGATTCTGAGCAGGAGAAGGGCTGAAACGTCGTCTACCTTTTTTCTATAGATGCTGCCTGGCCTGCTGAGTTCCTCCAGCATTTTGTGTGTGTTGCTCAGTTCAGGTGCTCCAAGTATTAACTCCTGGCATGAAAACATGGCTGCCAATTAGCAGAGTGGCCTGAATCTTTAAAAGTTCTGGCCCACTATCCAAATTCCAGAGAGTTGGAGTGTCTAAACCCTGGAAGCTGGTGTGGTTGGCTGCATGTTGTAACACTATCATCAAGTTGAACTTACATCCACTATAATGAAGTGCTTTGAAACGTTGGTGATGAAACATATAACTCCTGCCTGAGAAGTGACTTGGATCCACTCCAATTTGCCTAATGTCACAAGTCCACAGCAGTTGCTATTTCCTTGGCTCTTCACTCAACCCTGAAAACATCTGGACAATGATGATGCATACATCAGGATGCTCTTCATTGGTTACAGCTCAGCATTCATTACTATCATCCCCTCAAAACTAATCAATAAGCTCCAAGACTTAGGCCTCAATACCTCCTTGTGTAACTGGATCCTCAATTTCCTCGCTTGCAGACCCCAGTCAGTTTGGAATGGCAACAACTTACCTTACACAATCACCATCAGTTACAGGTGCACCACAAGGCTGTGTCCTAGCCCTCTTCTTGATACTTATGACTGTGAGACTAAGCACAGCTGCAGTGTCTTTTTATGACACCAGCAAAACTGGCCAAATCAAAGGTGGTGACGAATCAGCAGATAGGAGGGAGATTGAAAATCTGGCTGAATGATGCCACAACAACAACCTCTCACTTATCATCAGCAAAACCAAAGAGTTGATTATTGACTACAGGAGGGAGAATCGGAGGTTCGTGAGCCAGTCCTCATCAGGGGATCAGGGGATCAGGGGATCAGAGGTGGAGAGGGTCAGCAACTTTAAATTCCTCAGTGGATTTGTCCTGGGTCCAGCACTTAAGGGCCATTACAAAGAACGCAGTGCAATATCTCTATTAGAAGTTCGTGAAGATTCGGAAGGTCATCTAAAACTTTGACAAACTTCTCTAGGTGTGCAGTGGAGAGTATACTGACTGGTTGCATCACAGCCTGACATGGAAACACCATGCCCTTGAATGGAAAAGCCTACAAGAAGTAGTGGATACAGTTCAGTCCTTCATGGGAGAAGACATCCACGCATTGAGCATATCTACAAGGAACACTGCTGTGGGAAATCAGCATCCATCATGAAAGACACCCCACCATCCAGGCCATGCTTTCTTATTGCTGCTGCCATCAGCAAGGAGGTACTGGAGCCTCGGGACCCACACCACCAGGGTCATGAACAGTTAATACTCCTCAAACTTCTGGCTCCATCAGACCTGCAAAGGAGGCACAACCCAGTCTCTATTCAGCTAAGAGGGGTCACCTGCCATTCATTTCTAACTCATCTCCTGCAGCCTATTTAAACCGAGCTCTCATCCACAGCGCTTTGTTTACCCATCAAACCAGCCAGCCTCGACCAGTTGCTCCTAGCCTTCAGTTACCTTGTTGCCTTGTCATCTGAGTATATATTCTCTCATTTTGTTGCCCTGCATGGCTTGTTATTTTGCAGTTTTTTGGTAAAATATCGTTTACTACTGTATCTTCTCCACTGCTCTGCTTTTGGCTCAAGTGTTCCCTATATTTCCTGACAGGATGGATGATCAATGATTGACTGAGCAAAGTATGTTCACCAAAAGGAAGTCATCCATCTGTTTGCCAATCTCACCAACTCTGTTTCAATACAGTGACCCCACACCTGTCATCCTCCTCCCTCGGAGCCCCGCGCTTCAGTTCCCAAATGTTTCGATGGATCCCCAACTTGATGATGCAACTTTCTGTCCCAGTGTGTCTTAATCCTCGAGCTCCGGCCATCTCTGTATTATACGGACTGCCCTCATCATCGCTCTCCTGGCTGGGAGAGCTGCTAACTGGGACAGTGAAACTACCATTTGCAATAAATATGAGGAATTCACCGCTGAGATGCACTGGATTTCCAATCATCTGGGAAGCAGATCAGATACTTTGCTTGCATTAAGGCTTGCGCTTGGAGCTGGAGTATAGGGTGATTGATAAGTTTGTGGCCTAGGGTAGAAGGAGATGAGTTATTAAGTTCAAACTTTCTGCATAAACACTCAAAGAGTTGAACTGTACGTGCATGTAACGAGAGCTATATAACTCATTTGTTCTTCTTCATGTTGAAAAATAAATCTGCTAGATTTTTTAAAATGGACTCCTTCTACCTTAGGCCATGAACTTATTAATCACCCCTCGTATGTGGAACTCAGGAGCCCTCATCATGGAGTGTAGCTGGAATGTGGAATTGCTGCTGGCACATTAACATCACAGCCTCTTGGAGTGCTTGAAAGATGAATTGTCTACCCCACTGGTCTCAAAAGCTTCATCACTCTGGCCCTCCAAGTTGACAAGCATCTTATGAAAGGACGCTGCAGATCTCCAGCCAGAATCCCAGTTCCATTCCCAGAATCATTTCAGACTACAGGACCCTCATCATCAATGCCCACAGAACACATGCAGTTAAGGAGATCTCCCTTAAACCATACCACCACCCCCCGAAGCCCATGACCATCAGTGGAGAAATAACTTGTGTACTTACTGTGGAGCTGCTGATCCCCCATGCATCTAATGCCCACTGTGTCTGGGAAAATGGCACTATCAGAGACGAGGAGCTTTCTACTGGGTAAGCTTCCACTGGCCCCTCTTTTCAGCACCATAGTCCAACTCACTCTTTCTGACCTCCTCCACCTGCCAACAGCTCTCTGCACACAAGAGGCTCTGGTGGGTTCCGGTGCAGCAGGTAACCTTTTTGACCGGACTCTGTGCGTGCGACTTAGACTTTGTACTGAGCCTATCTCACACCCTTTCTGCATCGTGGCCCTTGACTGGCATCCCTTGGAGTCGGGGATGGTCAGAATGCACACACAACCCGGCACATGAGCATCAGAGAGCACCATAATTCCCCCTTATCCACTCACCCAACGCTCTTCTCATCTTCACTACTCACACCCTTCACTTTGCCTAGTCATCCGATTCACTGCCAAGTTGGGGAGCCAACTGCCAGACCATCTGCCTGAAACCTGAGCTGATTTCACCCTGTAAGTCCATGGAGATGGAGGAAGCTTTTGACCTTAGCAAACTCCCCCAGGAATACCATGAATTAGTGAACGCCTTCAGTTAAAGGAAATTAGCATCCTGCCACCTCGCAAGCCACACAACTGTGCAATTCACCTCTTTCCAAGCACCACCACTCCCAGAGCTCATCTGATCTCCCTCTCCCCTCCTGAGACCAAAGCCATGAATGACTACATCACCAAAGGGCTACAGAATGGCTTCATTCGACCATCCCAGTCCCCAACTAGTGCAGGATTCTTCTTCATCAAAATGAAAGATGGGGGTCATTGTCCCAGTATCGACTACCGTTGACTCAATAAAATCACCCTCTCCCCTTGATGGACAGCACATTTGAAACACTGCACGGGGCCTAGATTTTCACCAAACTGGATCTACAGAGCATACACAATCTGATCTGCATCTGCCAGGGAGATGAGTGGACAATGGAGTTCATAATGCCCACTGGTCACTATGAGTACTGGTGACGCCTTTTGGGCTTTCCAGCCATCCAGCCATTTTTCAAGACTTTTCATGCTACACAGGTATGTGTTCATCTTCCTCAATTAAATCCTCATATTCCCTGAGACCATGGTTGTTACATCTGTTCAGTCCTTCAGCATCTCCTTGAAAACCAGCTGTACTGCAAGTTAGAGAAATGCCCGTTCTACACCTCAGTCTTTCCCTTCCTGGATTACGTCCTTTCACCCCAAGACATAACAATGGACCCAGAGAAGGAGCACATCATTGAATGGCCTTGACCGTGCTCCATCAAACAGCTACAGCATTTCTTGGGCATCTCCAAATTCTACTGCTGTTTCATCGAGAACTACAGCCAAGTTGCTATTTCTCTCACCACCCTCATCAAACCAAATACCTCATGATAATCTGGTCTGCTGCCGTGGACTATTCTTTCGAGGAGCTCAAGAGAACTTCACCACCATTCCCATTCTTCTCCATCCAAACCCTTCCAGACCTTTTGTGGTAGAGGTGGAAGCATCTGACATGGGTGTGGAGCCAACCTCTCCCTGCAAGGACTGGACAGGAAGACATGCCCTTGTGTAAGTTCAACTCCACACAGCACCAGTAGGAGTAGGAGACAGGGAGATACATGCCATTAAATGGGCCTTGGAGGAATGGGGACATCGGCTGATGGGAAACACCCAGCCCTTCCTGATTTGGACTGATCACCAGAACCTTAAGTCCAGACAACAGACCCACCAATTCAACTGACATCTGGCTCGCTGGACCCTCTTCTTTGAGGAATTGAACTTCAACATCTCCTACCAACCCAGCTCCAAGAATACAAAGCTGGATACCCTGTCACAACAGTTTGACCCAGCTGAAATGGAGATCAACCCTCAGCCTATTATTCCATCCTCGCAGATCCTTGCTCCAATCAACCAGGATCTTGAGAACTAGATCTGCCAGGGCTCACAGTAAGAGCCTGCTCCGACTGTAACATCTGACAGTTGCCTGGGCATATCATCGACCATATGTTCTGATGCACATCAGTGGGCCTGTTTGTCACTGCTTTTTGGCCATCTTGGTGCACGACGGACTCTGGATTTTCTGTTTTGTCGGTTCTGGAGGTCCACCATGATTGCAGACGTATGTCAGTTCATTGCTGCCTGCCTCAATGTGGCCAGTCTATTTCCTCCAACCAGTGGCCCCCTGAGCTCCTGGTGACCCCTACCACTTCCCCAATGTTTTTGAGCAGTGTCCAGTCAGTGACTGGAAGTGTGAAAAGACGTAGCTCACTCACTCTAGTTCCCCAATTAATTACATCAGGCATCATTTTGGTGTTTGAGCAGCGGCCAATCAGTGATCTGGATTGTTTGGCAAGAACAAATAGAAATAAGGCAGGGGTAAGTGAAGCAGCCATTGTTGGAGTGGCCATTGCTGGAATAGACAGTGTTAGAGTGCTCACTTGAGGCTTTGGGTCTTCAAGGCTTAAGCAAGGAGAGACTTGAGTGAGAGAAGGCGAAAAAGCTGTAGAAAGATTTTTCCCCCAAGTTTATTTATTGTTTCCTTCTTTATATTTGCTCAGTGAGAAGAGGAGGGATGCCAGGCTGGATAGGTGAATGCTTTTGCAGGATGAGGGAAGGCAGGAAGACTTCCAGTGTCCCTGATGACTTCATCAGCAAGAAATGCAACCAGTTGCAGCTTTTAACACTCTGCGTTAAGGAGTTGGTGATAGCACTAGATGAACACTGGATGATTTGGGAGGCTCAGGGGGTGATAGATAGGACATATAGAGAGGTAATTACACCCAGGGTTCAAGACACGGGAGACTGCGTGACAGTCAGGAGGAGGAAAGGGGTTAAGCGGTCAGTGCAGAGTATCCCCGTGGCCATCCCTCTCAACAACAGATAAACCATTTCGGATATTGTTGGTGGGGGGATGACCTAACAGAGGAAAGTCATTGGGTCTCTGACACTGAGTCTGGATCTGTGACTCAGAAGGGAAGGTGGGGCGAAGAGGCGAGCTGTGGTGATAGGGGATTCATTAGTTAGGGGAACAGAAAGGAGGTTCTGTGAACAAGAATGAGTTTCCCGGATGGTATGTTGCCTCCCAGGTGCCAGGGTCCATGCCGTCTTGGATTGAGTCCCTACTATTCTTAAGTGGGAGGGTGAGCTGCCAGAGGTCGTGGTCCATGTAAGTACTAAGCTTCTGCAAAGTCAGTTCAGGGAGTTAGGTGCTAAATTAAAGGACAGGACCTCCAGGGTTGTGATCTCAGGATTGCTGCCCGTGCCACATGCTAGTGAGGCCAGAAAAAGGAAGATTGTACAGTTTAATACATCTCTAAGAAGTTGGTGTAGGAGGGAGGGCATAAAATATTTGGATCATTGGGCTCTCTTCCAGGGAAGATGGGACCTATATAGAAGTGGCAGTTTGCACCTGAACTAGAGGGGTCTAGTATCCTAATATCTAATATCCTTGTTAGTGCTGCATGGGGTTGGGGGTGGGGGGTCGGTGGTTAAACTAAAGTTGCAGGGGGATGGGAACTAGAGTCCCAGAACAGATAGTGGAGAGGTTGTGGAGACAGATCTTGTTCCGACCTCAGACAAAGTCAGGAATCAAAAGGTTGAGCATGGTGCAACTAATGTTCTGAACTGCAAACATTTCAATGCAAGCAGTACTGTAGAAAAGGCAGATGAGCTCAGGGCATGGATCAACACCAGGAGTTATGATATTGTAGCCATTTGTGAGACTTAGTTACGAGAGGGGCAGAACTGGCAGCTCAATATTCCAGGGTTCCATCGTTTCAGACGTGACAGAGCAGGAGGAATTCAAGGGAAAGGGGTGAGGGAAAATGCCACTCAGTGCTCAGTCAGGCTAGATTGGAGACCTCATCTGGTGAGGCTTTATGGGTGGATGGAGCTGACGAATAAGAAAGGTATAACCACATTGAAGGGACTATATTGTAACAAATTTAGAGAAACAAATTTGTAGAGAGATTGCAGACTATTGCAGGAAGCATAAAGTTGTTATAGTAGGTGATTTTAACTTTCCATGTATTGATTGAGACCCCCATACTGTAAAAGCTCTAGATGGGATAGAAGTTGTCAAATGTGATCAGGATAGTTTCCTTAATCAGTACAGAGAAGTCCCGATGAGAGAGTACGCAATACTTGATCTGCTATTAGGGAATAAGGCAGGGCAGACGATCAAAGTTTGTGTAGGGGAACACTTTGCATTAGGTGATCATAATGCCATTACTGTCAATTACTGTCAAAGTAAGTTACTGAGTCATGCTGAAAGAAGATCATATTTAGGACTTAACATTCAAGGATGCACATTGTATTAGGATAGGCAGGTAGGTAGAGGGGGTGGGGTGACTATTGGTAAAAAATGAAATCAAATCCTTAGAGAGAGGGGACATAGGAGAGTCCTTGTTGATAGAGTTAAGAAACTGCAAAGGTAAAGAGACACTGATGGGAGTTATATACAGGCTTTCGAACAGTGGCTGGGGTGGAGATCCAAATTACAACATAATTTATATCATGCCTTATATAATAGGGATGTAAAAAGAGCAAAGTTATGATAGTCATGGGGATTTCAAAATGTAGGTAGATTGGGAAAATCAGGTTGGTGCTGGGTCTCAAGAGGGAATTTGTAGAATGCTGAAGAGGTGGCTTTTTAGAGCAGCTTGTGGTTGAGCCCACTAGGGGAAAGGTCATCCTGGATTGGGTGTTTTGTAATGAATCAGATTTGATTAGAAAGCTTAAGGTAAATGAACCCTTAGGAGACAGTGATCATAGAATTCACCCTGCAGTTTGAGAAGGAGAAGCTAAAGTCAGATGTATCAGGATTACAGTGAAGTAAAGGGAATTACAGAGACATGAAAGAGGAGCTGGCCAAATTTGATTGGAAGGGGACACTAATAGGGATGATGGAAGTACAGCAATGACTGGAATTTCTGGTAGCAATTTGGAAGGTGCAGGATACAGTAGATACATTCCAAAGATGAAGTATTCTAAAAGGAGGATGACACAAACAGAGCTGACAAGGGAAGTCAACTACAGGATAAAAGGAAAAGAGAGGGCATAAAATATGTCAAAAATAGTAGGACAGTTGTGGATTGGAAAGCTTTTAATAACCAACAGAAGGCAACTAAAAAAGCCATAAGCAGAGAAAAGATGAAATATGAAGGTAAGGTACCCAATAATATAAAAGAGGATACCAAAAGTTGTTTTCAGATATATAAAGAGCAAAAGAGAGGCAAGAGTGGATATTGGACCAATAGAAAGTAACACTGGAGAAGTAGTAATGGATGCAAAGAAAAGGCAGATGAACATAAGTATCTTGTGTCAGACTTCACTGTGGAAAACACTAGCAGTATGTCAGAAATTTGAGAGTGTGAGGGGGACCGAAGTGAGTGTCATTGCTGATAATACGGAGAAAGTGCTTGGGAAGCTTAAAGGTCTAAGGGTAGCTAAGTCAGCTGGACCAAGTGGACTACAGCAAAAGAGGTAGCTGAGGAGATCGTGGAGGCATTAGTAATGATCTTTCAAGAAACATTAGATTCTGGAATGGTTCCAGAGGACTGGAAAATTGCAAATGTCACTCCACTAGTTAAGAAGGGAAGGAGGCAGGAGAAAGGAAATTATAGGCCAGTTAGCCTGACATCAATGGTTGGAAAGATGTTGGAATCCATTGTTAAGGATAAGGTTTCAGGATACTTGGAGGCACAGGATAAAATATCCCAAAGTCAGCCTGATTTCTTAAGGAGAAATCTTACCTGACAAATCTGTTGAAATTCTGTGAGGAAATGACAGGCAGAATAGACAAAGGAAAGTCAGTGGGCGTTGTTACTTGGATTTTCAGAAGGCTACTAAACAAGGTAAGAGCCCATTTTATTATAAGAAAGATACTAACTTGCATAGATGATTGGCTGACAGGGCTGACTGGCAGGAGGGAAAGTGTGGGAATAAAGGGGACTTTTCCTGTTAGCTGCCGGTGACCAGTGGGTTCTGCAGTGTTTGGTGTTGAGACGGTTTCTTTTCACGTTATATCTTAATGATTTGGATCACAGAATTGATAGCTTTGTGGCCAAGTTTGCCACCAGGTAGGTAGAGGAGCAGGTAATGATGAGGAAGCAGGGAGTTTGCAGAAGGACTAAGACATTAGGAAAGTGGGCAAAGAAGTAGTAAATGAAATGTAGTGTCGGGAATTTATGGTCATGCACTTTGATAGAAGGAATAAAGTTGTAGACTATTTTCTAAATGGGGAGAAAATTCAGAAATCAGAGATGCAAAGGGGCTTGTGCAGGATTCCCTAAAGGTTAACATGCAGGTTGAGTCAGTGGTAAAGAAGGCAAATGCAATGTTAGCATTCATTTCAAGAGGACTAGAATATATAGACAAGGATGCATTACTGAGGGTTTATAAGGCAAACTGCATTTGAAATATTGTGAGCAGTTTTGGGACCCTTATCTAAGAAAAGATATACTGTCATTGGAAAGGGTCCATAGGAAGTTCAAAGGAATAATTCTGGGAACAAAAGGGTTAATGTACAAGAAGCATTTGATGGCTCTGGGCCTGTACATGTTGAAATTTAGAAGAATGAGGGAAGATCACATTGAAACCTATTGAATGCTGAAAGACCTAGAAAGAGGGGATATGGAGAGGATGGTTCCTATGATGGTGGAGTCTGGGACCAGAAGGCACAGCCGCTGAATAGGGGACCTCCATTTAGAACAGAGAAGAGGAAGAACTTATTTAGCCAGAGGCTCATGAATCCGTGGAGGTCAAGTCATTTGGTATATTTTAAGTGGAGTTAGATGGGTTCTTAATTCGTCAAAGGTAATGGGGAGAAGACAGAAGAATGGGGTTGGGGGGTATAATAAATCAGCCATAATGGAATGTCAGAGCAGACTTGATAGATTAAATGGTCTAATTCTGGCCCTCATCTTATGGTCTTATGGGCTCTTCATCCCACGTTCTCTATATTTATTGCTTATTTCTTTGTTATTATTATCTTGTTTGTTTATTTTGTATTTGTACAGTTTATTGTCTTTGCACACTGGTTGTTTGCTTTGTTTACAGTTTTTCATTGATTCTGTTGTGTTTCTTTGTAAACACTGTGAATGCCCACAAGAAAGTGAATCTCAAGATAGTAGGTGGTGACATATACTGATAATGAATTTACTTTGAAACTTCAGAACTTTGATACTTTGTACTCAGTAGTAGAATGAGCACCGATGGCTGGAAAGAAGGGTTTGACGCCCCCCACATCTGGCCCCTCCGCCTTGAGCAGTGGATGGCTTCTCACAAACTGTGATTTAATTATTTGAATGGTGATGTTGACCTAGCAAGCAAAGGTAAGCACAAGTATGTATGACATTTCACTTCTCTTCATTTTAAGCTGTTGGTGTTTTAAGGTGATTTTGGTTTTAAGATTATTTAAATATTTAAATAATGCTTGACTGCCATTCAACAGCAGCCACATGTCAGATTTTAGGATTTGAGGGAAGAGGAAAGTAGTTCACTGGGCAATGAGGAATTGGGACTAATTAGGTAAGTACATCAGAGTGGGAACTATGGGCCCATGAGCACCATTTGTGGTGTTTGCATTCATGCTACAGTGCTTTCATTCCATTTCTAAAAAAACAAAACAGCAAACATCCATCATTAAGGACCTCCATCGCCCAGGACATGTCCGCTTCTCATGGCTTCCATCAGGGAGGAAGTACAGGAGCCTGAAGACTCACACTCAGTGTTTTAGGAACAGCACCTTCCATCAGATTTCTGAATGGACAACGAACGCATGAACATGACTTCACTATTTTTACCTTATTGCTTCTCTTTTTGCACTATTTAATATAATTTTCACATATATTTCTTATTGTAATCTATAGTTTTTTTAAAATTATGTATGGCAATGTACTGCTGCTGCAAAAGAACAAATTTCACAGCATGTGCAAGCGATATTAAGCCTGATTCTGATTGAAAGAATGGACAAAAAATAATGATTTGAGGACTGGGCTTCCGGACTGTAAACGGGTGCACAGAGGAGTTGGTAGCAGCGCTATAGTGACACAACAGACGCAGCAAGCCTAGTTTATCAGCTGCTCTCGGGAGCTTAGGGCTCAAGACCATGGAAACAAGCTCTTTGGCCCACCTCATCCACGGCAACTTTCAGTCCCTCCTGGCACCAACTAAATGCTGAGGCAAAGATTTTAAAAGTATTGAACTGATTCACCTCCTATCAGTCATCGTTTCCTTAGATTGCCTGCTATTTTGACAAGCGTGCCAGTTCCATCTCAATGTCATTACCAAGGTCAAAGGGGATGAAGCTACCAATGCCACACATGAATGAATCAATGCTCTTGAAGAATGCGGGCAGTGTCACTTTAATCAGTAGAGCCAGTGGCAGGGCATCAGGGTTTGGATCCTCTGACTTGCATGTACACTGATAACATCTCAGAGCTGAAGTTTGTTAAAACATTATTTCCTGTTTCATTTCAAGCTCTACTGATGTGGCAGAGTTCACTTGTTTATTTATTAAGATACAGTGCCATTCCACCAAACTGATACCCAACAAGAATAACCGTGACAGGTGGATGCTGCAACTATTTGGTTTCGCTTGAACAAATGGACCCAGACTCAGTAGTTTCTCCAGGGCTCACCTTATTGTTTATACAGAGAAGAAAATAGAGAGTTGCGAGAAATGCTTTATATTGTACACTACCTACACCACTAATAGGTAGGGCTAACTTAAGCAACCCCTAGTGGTCTACACTGCCGAGTATACTTAGCAACGTCTGCGTGGTCCCTGAAGCAGGCGACCGACCGTGGACTGGCTAGGGTGAAGGTCCTTAGCTCCGGTTCAGCTGCTCGGCCCGAAGGTGGGACCCAGGCAGTGGCCAGCTCAAGAAAGAACTTGCCCACCTTTATAGCACTATCGCCACCTCCCAGTCCAGTTGGAAGGGGCTAGGCATCCAATCCGACGCTTACACGACCCTAACCTGGGCAACTCCAAGTCCTGGCCACGTATTAAACCAACAAACATCTTCCATACCTACAAGTACCACGGTTGGGTGACCTGTAACAACCAGCCTTTGTCCCCTTAGGGACAATGTATCCTATTACTCTTAAAACCAAACAATGTAAAAAAAAATTCTTTAGAGACAAGGTGATTAATTACTTTACACAAATCAGCACTTTTAGCCTGCTCTCAGGCATGTTATCCGGTAGACCAGAGTCACATATTGTTCTCCCCTTATCTAGTACCCCATGCAGTCACAGGGATAACGTACAAACTCCTGACAGGCAGCCAAGGGAATTGAACCTGGGTCACTGGTACCATAAAGCGAAGTGCTAACCATTATGTTACCGTGTTGCCCCTTACATGACTTAGGACTTAATTCTGCTCTGCAAGTTTACTAAGACCAGATTCTAAACACCAATGTATGAAAGTGAAAGTGGTAAATGACATCCAGAGACTGAAACCTGGTCTTCTACCCCTACATCATCCTCAATCGACTGGCTCTATTTGCTAGAGAAATAGACTTGTCCAACTTGCAATAGTTGAGTGACACTATCGAGGATTTTTTACCTCTTCTGTTAATCACAGAGGAGCCAGAGAACCACTATGGCTGCCTCATTTCATGATATCTTAATATGCAAATCCATCACTTGTGAATTGTTCAATCATCAGGCTTTTGGGTACAAGGGGATAACTACACTCATTTGCCCCATCATTGAAATGTCTCTCACAATCAATGATCTCACTTTTAGGACTCTTAGATTAGATTATGAAGACACGCAGTCCTCTTCTATTGTCATTTAGTAATGCATGCATTAAGAAATGATTCAATATTTCCTCCGGTATGATATCACAAAACACAGGACAGACCAAGACTGAAAAAAACTAACAAAACCACATAATTATAACATATAGTTACAACAGTGCAACAATACCATAACTTGATGAAGAAGTCCATGAGCACAGTAAAAGTTCAAAGTCTCTCAAATGTCCTACATCTCACGCAGACGGGAGAAGGAAGAAAAACTCTCCCTGCCATACCCGACCACAGTCCGACTCTGAGTCATCCAAAAACTTCGAGCTCTGATCAGCTCTCCGACACTGAGTACTGAGCGCCATCTCTATCTGAACAATTCGACCTCCATCTCGGTCACCAACAGCAGGCAAAGCTGGGGATTTTGAGGCCTTCCCTCCAAAAGATTCCTGACTGCACAGTAACGACAGCAGCGAACGAGTGTTTCAGAAATGTTTCCAGATGTTCCTCTGTGCTTTCATGTCTATCTCCATCAAATCAGAATTGTCCACGGCCCCTATTTAATGGATACGATATCATTTTCATCGGAGGGTTGTGCACGTGAGGCGTGCTGCTTCTCTCTCCTCCCGACATTATCTCATGTGCTCATTATTTATTGCTATTCATTTATATTTGCATTTACACAGTTTGCTGTCTTCTGCACTCTGATTGATCTTTCATCGATCCTGTTAAAGTCACTATTCTATAGATTTGCTGAGTATGCCCACAGGAAAATGAATCTCTGGGTTGTTTACGGTGACATATATGTACTTTGATAATAAAATTTTTCTTGAACTTTTGAACTTTGAGATCCTGGTGACCCATTTGTTTGGCTGTCTATTCATTTCAATTCAGCCAGTTAGAGTGCTTTGTGTGAGGGGCCTTGGCAACATTCCAGTTGGAAAATCTTGCCATAGGCTTGAGTATTCACAACCTTTTGGCTGCAGTGGTACTGCTGTTGCTTTATTATAATCAGACACAGTGGATAGCTTATGTTTTGCATGCCAGCCAGACAGATCATGCTATACACGATTACATCAAATCGTAAAAACGGTATGCAGGACATAGTTTTGCAGTTACAAAGAAGGTGCAATGCAGATAGACCAATAAAGTGTCAGGACCATGTCAAGGTTAATTGGAAGATCATAAGTTCATCTTAAACACAAAATTCTCTGCAGATGCTGGGGTCAAAGCAACACTCACAACACGTTGGAGGAACTCAGCAGGTCGGGCAGCATCCGTGGAAACAATCAGTCAACGTTTCGGGCCAGAACCCTTCGTCAGGCCAAGTTGATCTTTAAGCATATGAGAAGTCTGTTCAAGCATCTGATAAGAGTGGGATAGAACCCATTCTTCAGACCGGTGGTTATCCACTCAGGCTCTTTTTTCTATCTTCTAGCCAACGGGAGTGGGGATAAAAGTGAATGACTGGGTGGGAGGGGGTCCCTGATCATTTATTTATTCAGAGATGCAGTGCAGAACCAGTCCTTCCTGCCCACTGGACTAAGCTGCCCAGCAATCCAGCGATTTAACTCAAGCCTAATCACAGGATAATTTACAATAACCAATTAACCTACTAACTGAACATGAGGAAATCTGCAGATGCTGAAATTTCAAGCAACATACATAAAAGTTGCTGGTGAATGCAGCAGGCCAGGCAGCATCTAGAGGAAGAGGTACAGTCGACGTTTCGGGCTGAGATCCTTCATCAGGATTAACTGAAAGAAGAGATAGACATTTGAAAGTGGGAGGGGGAGATCTGAAATGATAGGAGAAGACAGGAGGGAGAGGGATGGAGCTAAGAGCTGGAAAGTTGATTGGCAAAGGGGATATGAGAGGATCATGGGACGGGAGGCCTAGGGAGAAAGAAAGGGGGAGGGTGGAAGCCCAGAGGTTGGGTAAGGAGTATAGTGAGAGGGGCAGAGGGAGAAAAAAAATTAATAATAAATAAATAAATAAATAAATAACGGATGGGGTACGAAGGGGAGGTGGGGCATTAACGGAAGTTAGAGAAGTCGATGTTCATGCCATCAGGTTGGAGGCTACTCAGATGGGATATAAAGTGTTGTTTCTCCAACCTGAGTGTGGCTTCATCTTGACAGTAGAGGAGGCTGTGGATAGACATATCAGAGTGGGAATGGGACGTGGAATTAAAATGTGTGGCCACTGGGAGATCCTGCTTTCTCTGGTGGACAGAGCGTAGGTGTTCAGTGAAATGGTCTCCCAGCCTGCGTTAGGTCTCGCCAATATATAGGAGGCCACATCGGGAGCACTGGACGCAGTATATCACCCCAGCCGACTCACAGGTGAAGTGTTGCCTCACCTGGAAGGTCTGTCTGGGGCCCTGAATGGTGGTGAGGGAGGAAGTGAAGGGGCATGTGTAGCACTTGTTCCACTTACAAGGATAAGTGCTGGGAGGGAGATGGGGGGACGGAATGAATGGACAAGGGAGTCATGTAGGGAGCGATCCCTGTGGAAAGTAGGGGCGGGGGAGGGAAATATGTGCTATAGTGGTGGGATCCCATTGGAGATGGTGGAAGTTACGGAGAATTATATGTTGGACCCGGAGGCTGGTGGGGTGGTAGGTGAGGACAAGGGGAACCCTATTCCTAGTGGGGTGGCAGGAGGATTGAGTGAGAGCAGATGTGTGTGAAATGGGGGAGATGCATTTGAGAGCAGAGTTGATGGTGGAGAAAGGGAAGCCTCTTTCTTTAAAAAAGGAGGACATCTCCTTCGTCCTGGAATGAAAAGCCTCATCCTGAGAGCAGATGCAGCGGAGACGGAGGAATTGCAAGAAGGGAATGGCATTTTTGCAAGAGACAGGGTGAGAAGAGGAATAGTCCAGATAGCTGTGAGAGTCCGTAGGCTTATAGTTGACATCAGTAGATAAGCTGTCTCCAGAGACAGAGACAGAGAGATCAAGAAATGGGAGGGAGGTGTCGGAAGTGGACCAGGTAAACTTGAGGGCAGGGTGAAAGTTGGAGGCAAAGTTAATGAAGTCAGCAAGCTCAGTATGTGTGCAGGAAGCAGCGCCAATGCAGTTGTCGATGTAGCAAAGGAGAAGTGGGGGACAGATACCAGTATAGGCTTGGAACATGGATTGTTCCACAAAGCCAACAAAAAGGCAGGCATAGCTAGGACCCATACGGGTGCACATGGCTACACCTTTAGTTTGGAGGAAGTGGGAGGAGCCAAAGGAGAAATTATTAAGAGTAAGAACTAATTCCGCTAGACGGAGCAGAGTGGTGGTAGAGGGGAACTGTTTAGGTCTGGAATCCAAAAAGAAGCGGAGATCCATCTCAGCACCTTTGATAGATAGAGGGGTGGGTGCTCCACCCTGCTTCCCGAAGTCAATGGTCTGCTCCCTTGTTTTGTTTCCTATCAACTCATTCTTTTTAAGGGAAGCACAAACAAACATTGTCGATGTAGGGAGCCATATGGAATCCATTTCAGAGAGGTCACAGCATTCACAGTTAGATGGAGATACAGAGGGAACCATCGATGAGAAGAAGACTTCGGGAGCAGTGTTTGCCTTGTAGATCCAGATTTATTTTAGATTCATATTCAGCTTCATTTTACTTATCAAGATATAGACCGAATTGTGTTGTTTGTGTTAACAACCAATACACTTAGGGATGAGTTGGGGCAGCCTGCAAGTGTTGCTACACAGTCCCACGCTGACCCACATAAGATGCCCACAATGTTCAGAACATCACAGAACAGAAAGCAGAACAGAGCAAGCAACAAAACCACAACGTCATAACAACCCCCGTTCCAGCGGTAAAATAAGCTCTGTTCCTCCCTCCCATCGATGAGCTCAGACAGTCTTCCAGCTCCAGGACAGGCTGTCTCCGGACTCAAGCCTTCAGTGGACTCATAGCCTATGGCTTCAAATTCTCCAGTGGACTTGTAGCGGTCTCAGGGCTTTAGCCACTGGGCCTTGATTTCTCTGCTTCTGGTCAACTTTCGGGCTTTGATCTTCGGTGTCAACTCTAAGACTTGCTGATGACGATGAATGAGGACGCTGGATGAGGATCCCCAAAACTAGGGCTCGAGCACCAGACTTGCCAACGACGGGACCTCAAACACTGGGCCTTCAACTCCAGTCTCGCCAATTCGCATATCTAGAGGTTTGCCATGGCTTGTGCATCCCGCCCTCGCAGAACTGCGATCCCAGAAAATATTGATCACTCGCTGACCTCATGAGACCACCAGCTGGTCTGCCCACAGTTGTCCTTTGTCCTAAATCCATGTAGACCAGAGGCCTGACCTTTAATTCCCCTGTCCCTAAATCCTAATTGACTGCTAACTCCCAGCTCTGTCCCCAAAACTGTCCCTGCAAAATAAAAAACAACTAAAGCATCTGAGTCTGAGCCATAACTTTGATGGAGCCCTTTACTTGGTGTCATCTTGAAAGTAAAAGGCTTGACCCATGACCTTCTGCATGACTGCAGGGAAATTAGAGGAATAAGTCTTGTTTGTTGTGCTGCAGATCTTTTCGTTGTTGTTTTAGTCCACAGAGCATCAAACATGAATGCTTGTAAGTCCTTCCCAATGGCTTGTATGATATGACTGTCCAGTTTCAATAGGATACACAGTACTCTTGGTTTCAAAAATCAGTACTCCAAATAATTCAGCACGTACAGGGAGTGCATCCCTAATTGCTTGTCCAGGCAAACAGGTATTGAACAGCGTCTCACTTGTGACCATGAGGTTAGGAAGTCTTCTGTAGGCAGGATATATACCTCCTACCTTTTTGATACAAATACTATTTCCTGCTTGAATGCATAAGACAAGATGTTGACCAACTCTTGATATCATGCCATCATGGATTGCTCTATTATCCAAAGAATTTTGTGTGAAATTGAATATTGAACAATCATCTATAAATATCCTTCTATCTTAACTGAATGTGGGAGTAATGGAATTGGAATAAAGTATTACTTCTCTGAACTCTTTCATCAATTCTTGTCTCTGAGGTAATTGGGTTCAAAAATGACCAAGTGTCCTTTGTGTCAGGTAACAGCTCAGCCACGAGGGAGTTTGCTTCTGATGCTTCGTTGTATTCATTTTCACCAGGGTTCCCTGCTGCCACATTTGATCAAATGCTGCCTTGCTATCAACAGTAGTCATTTTGACTCTGAAGATTAAGTTTTATGCCCATCTTTAGAACAAAGCTCTGCTGAAGTCTGGAGCCCTTCTTCCAGAGCTGAATACGTATTAGCAAGTGATCGATGTAGATATGCTGCATGTATCTGCTGCTGACAACCACTTCTATCAGCTGACAGATGACTGGGAATTGGCTTCTAAGACTGGAAATGACAGGGTGGGAGTTCTTTACATTCACGTCAATTCCAGGGAAGACTTTGTTAATAACAAATTGCTGTTTAGTTCTTTCCATGTTCCCCACTTGGTTCATAATTAAATCAGCTGAGATAACTTCCAAGCGAATTTTCAAACTTAGTCTTAGATTTTCAGAGAAAAGTTATTCATTATTCACCAAATTGCTGTGTTCCTCTCAAAGCTTGTTTGTTGCTTCAGATTCCAGCATTTGCAATCTTTTCAAAGTTCAAAGTACATTTATTATCGAAGTATGTACACATTGTACAACCTTGAGATCTGTCTCCTTACAGACAGGCACAAAACAAAGAAAGTCAAAAGAACCCATACAAAACAAAATTAATTGTGCAAACAATAATAGTCATCAAACAGCATTCAGAACTGAAGCGAATCCGTAGACATGAAGCTCGGAACAGGCCACTGCCTCAGCCTCAGTTCAGCACAGAGCCGAGTTAACGTCGCGGAGCTGTGAGCAGAACTGGCTCAATCCTTTCCTCTGGTCCTGACACCCTGGTTTTCAATCTGGCCCGGTGTTTACAGGTGCTCTAGGACCCAGGCTCTGTCACTTCAATATGCTCTGGGCCTGGATTCTGCTGCCTACTGAATATCATTTGTATTTTATGCTAGTATTAGCTGTTCAATCCCTTGGCCTCTGCCACACCCATTTGGCTGTATAAATTAATTTTATTGCTTCGTATAAAATTGGCATTGTTTTACATCTGCTTTATATATTTATCTTTATAGGCATAAGCAACAAATAATACAATTTTCTCAAATTATGGGATCTTGTGATTTACTCTCAAAAACATTTTTTGTACTCACAGCAAGCAAATTGAGAACTGAACTGAAAGTTTGAGATCTATGTATACACTTAATGTTAAGTAAAACTTCAAATGCCCTGGAATGTTTACCATTTGGATTTGACTGTAATAGGAGACAGTTCTTCCTGCATTTTTGTCATTCCACTCAAGAAAGCTGTCCAGCAAAATCAATTACCTACTTCAATGTCTCATCAAAATCGCAAGCAGATGATGTGATGATGCAAGGCGAGCAATGATTTATTGATTTATTTTTTTCAGGTAGGCCTCTTGTACTGACACAAAATTGTTTCTTGGCAGCATTGATCCAGGAAAAAATCAGGTAGCAATCTCCGTATATGGAATCTTGCCCTGTTGAGGCAATAATCTGGGATGACACTAGAGATGAAAGATTTAATGGATATTTTGACAATTACGAGTTTCTTTGAAAAACTGTTCTGGATTTGTAGCAGTTTTCCTTCTTCGTGAGCAAGAATAGTTGCTTTTAATGCTTTCACCAGACTGAAATGCAGCAGATTAAGTGGCAAAGGCTAAGGCATCTTTTCTGTACAGAGGTCCCACATGGTAATCCAAATCACTTGTGAGGCTCACCTGAATGCAAAGTCTGAACAACTGAAGAGGTTCTCACTGCTGTTGTTTGATATTGAACACAAGAATATTGGTCCCCCTCGGATTCAAGTGCAACCCATCCCTTTTGCATAGGTCCCACCTGCCCCAGAAGAGGTCCCAATTATCCAGAAATCTGAATCCCTGCCCCCCCGCACCAATTCTTTATCCACACATTTATCTGCCAGCTCATTCTGTTCCTAACCTTACTGATGCATGGCACTGGCAGTGATTCTGAGATTACTACCCTTGAGGTCCTGCTACTCAACTTCCTTCCTAACTCACTATATTCTTTTTTCAGGATCTCCTCCCTTTTTCTTCCTATGTCGTTGGTACCAATATGTACTGCAACTTCTGGCTGCTCACCCTTCCTCTTCAGGATATTTTGGATGCATCCAGACACACCTCAGACCCTGGGACCTGGGAGGCAAGCTGCCTTTCATGTTTCTTTTCCACGTCCACAGAATCACCTGCCTGTCCCCCTGACTATAGAGTCCCCTAATACTGCTGCCATCCTCTCCAGTTCCCTACCCTTCTGAGCCACAGGGCCAGACTCAATACCAGAGGTATGGTTGCTGTTGCTTCCCCAGGGTAGGTCATCCCCCTCAGCAGTACTCAAAATGGAACACTTCTTGTTGAGGAGGATGGCCACAAGGGTGCTCTCCACTATCTGATATTTTTCTTCCCTTTTCCTGACAGTCACCCATTTATCTGTTTTCTATAGCCTTGGGGTGATGACTTTCTCGTAACTCCTGTCTATCACTGTTTCACTTCCCTAACAAGCCAAAGGTCATCGAGCTGTAGTTACAGTTTTCCAACACAGTCTCTAAGTAGCTGTATCTCGATGCACCCAGTGCAGGTTTGGTCATCAGGGAAGCTGGGAGTCTCCTGGAAATCCCACATCTGACACCCAGAATGGAACACTGGCTCTGTAGACATATCACCTATTCCCTCTAGAGTTGAATAAGAAATAAAGAACAAACTTGCCTAGACTCTGCTTGTTCTCACTGAAGTCCTGTTGAGCCAAAGCCTTCCTACTCTGACTCAGACTACTCCGACAATGCCCGCACCCACAATGATCTCTCCACTAGGCAGTACCTCCCTTTTATAGAGTCTGGGTTTCCCATCGAAAATCTTTGTTGAACCTGTACGGGAACACTCCTGTTGTGTCTGTGCAGTGCTCCAATCAATGACAGTCAAGGTCTTGGCGTTATCACGTCAGAGGATCTGTCCTGGGACCAGGACATAAGGGCCACCACAAAGAAGGCATGATGATACCTCTACTGTCATAAATGTTTCCACAGATTTAGCATCTTATTTAAAACTGACAAACTTCTATAGATACACTGTCGAGAGTATTCTGGCTGGTAGCATCATGGCCTGTTATGGAAACACCAATGCCCATACCTTCTCTCTGCTGCCATTGGGAAGGAGGTACAGGAGCTTTAGGTCCCACACTACCATGTTCAGGAACTGTTATTACATTTCAGCCATCAGATTCTTGAACCAGTGTGAATAACTTCACTCAGCTCAAATGTGAACTGATTCCACAACATATGGACTCACTTTCAAGGACTCTACAGCTCATGTTCTCAGTATTATTTATTTGCACAGTTTGTCTAACGGTATTGGTTATTTAATAGACTTTGTGTGTAGTTTTTCATTGATTCTATTGTATTTCTTTGTTCTACTGTGTATATCTGAAAGAAAATGAATCTCAAGGTAGTATATGGTGACATATATATATTTACTTTTTATTATTTTTATTTCATTTATTATTTTAAAATTTTTTTTCTATGTTATGTATTGCATTGAACTGCTGCTGCTAAGTTAACAAATTTCACGTGACATGCCGGTGATAATAAACCTGATTATAATTTTGATTCTGACCTTTGAACCATCATTTTGCAGTGTGTCCAATTACAGTGGCGGTGCAGCAATTTTATTTGTAGAACCAGTAATTCTGAGATTTGGATAATAATTGAGAGACTTTGAGTTCAGATCTCATCAGTACACTTCTCATTCAGTAATCAAAGTTACAAAATCAACAAGAAAGCAGTCCACAGGGTTTTTAGGTTGTCAATGAAATCCATTCTTGTGCAGTTAACTCATGTTCTCCATCCCTCAACAACTCGTTCGACCCTCACTTGCTTCCTGAAGTAACCAAACAAGGCATTCCAATTCAGGTCAACAAAGGGTGGGAATAAATGTTAGTTTTGCTAGTGGCGCCTGCAGCAATGGAAAAAATACACATTTATTCATTCAGTGACATGTCCTGGCCATGGTGGTGCTGGAGATAAATCTGAAATGCGCTTCACATTAGTTTAATTTATTGTGTAATTTAGACACGTTCTCCTGCAGTCATGGAATTGATATGATGCAAACTGCCTTAGCAGGAATCTGAACATGACATTCTGTACAAACCTGTATTTATTTTATTGTAACTATATATATTTTTCACTCAGAGTTGAATTAAACACCAATTAAAGTAGGAACATTATTCAGATTTTTAATGCCATGTAATGCTCTGTTTCAGAACATCCTGACATCTCAAAGTAGTTTATAACAATCAATACTCTTTATGAATAGTGAATATTGTAACATTTGGAAATGCAGCAGCCAATTTTGTTTGAGGAATGAATGTTGACCACAGTTTATTTATCAGATAGAGAAAACACCATGGGAAAAAGCACTTTTGCAGTTCGAGAAGTACTACACAGAAACAGGCCCTTCAGCCGATCTAGTTCCTTTTATATCTCTTGTAGGTTTTCTAGAGTATATTGCAATCAATGAAATATTTCATGTTTATTTGCTGTTGTAGAGCAGGAATCATGAATGCCACATTCAACATAGCAAGTCCCCATAAACAACAATGCATTAATGATCCAATAGCCTGCTTTTCGTTGATTGTGCAAGAGATCTTATACAGACTGCTGGAGTTATCTTCTCTGCTCACCTTTGAAATAGTGCCAAGGGACCTTTTACATCCACCTGACAGCAGATCCTAAAGATGGCACTCAGTACTCAAAGTGCATTGGACCATCTATCAGCTTCCACCGTCGCACTTAAGTGTCTCAGTTTGTCATCAATCAAAGTTGGTACCATTGAATCAAATTTAGCACACCTTGTTGTTCGCAAAGTCTTAAGAAAGAACAGGGAGAACCCTTTTTCTTGGGCATAGAGTAAGGTCAGATCCTGGCTAACTTTGAAAGAGCTGAAACTTAGGTCACCTTGATTCTTGGTCACCTTGTTACAGTGATTGGCTTGTTTGTGCTGTTAATTTTTGCTGAGTAATATCGATCAAAACACTCACTACACCATGATGTTGACCTCAACCTCTGGAGATTTATAGATGCGTAATGACCACAGTTCCTACCTTGGTTGATCTCAGATCACAAGGAGCTGTTGGCTTGTGGAAGCAAGATTTGAAAAAGTGGGCAGGACCATTCGGGATATTCTGCTCGCTGAGATCTTGGTGCAAGGACCAATAAAAAGCAGTCCTGTTTAAGTGGAGTGGCTATTGTGTGAATGGACAGCGTTAGAGTGGAGGGCTTGAGGCTTTGGCTCAAGAGGCAATGGCAAGAAGAGGTGAAGGTTAGGCAAGCTTTTGGTAAATTTCTCCCTTTTTTATTGGTGCCTTGTTAGTGTAGTGAAAATTGGTCTTACGTCAGATGTGGGACTTCTGGGAGACCTCCATTCTCCTTGTTAGCTACAACTGTGTGAGGAGCATCCAGCTTCAGCTCCTTACAGAATGTGTTAGGGAACTGGGGTTGCAGTTAGATAAGCTACGGCTCATTTGGAATAATGAATAGGGGATAGATCGGAGCTACAGGGAGGCAGTCAGCCCTAAGTTGCAGTAGTCAGGTAGCTGGGTGACTGTCAGGAGAAGGAAAGGGAATATGTCAACAGTGCAGAATATCCTTCAGGCCCTTCCCCTCAATAACAAGTATTCCGCTTTGGATGCTGTTGTGAGGGATGACCTACTAGCGGAAAGCAAGGGTGACCAGGTCTCTGACACTGAGTCTGGCTCCATAGCTCAGAAGGGAAGGTTGTTGAGGGGGAGGTGGAGGAAGGGCGCAGTGGTGATAAGGGATCCAATGGTTAGGGAAACAGACAGGGGATTCTCAAGATGAGAAATAGTCACCTAGATGGTATGTTTCAGGTGTAGGGTCAAGGACATTTCAGATCAGGTGAACAGCATTTCTAAGGGGGTGCGTGAGCTGTCAGAAGTCATGGTGCATAATTTTAAAGTGATTGGAGAAAAGAATAGGGGAGATGACTGATAGGATTTTTACACACAGAGTGGTGGGTGCGTGGAATGCCCTGCCAGATGCAATGGTAGCTGCAGATACATTGGGGGCATTTAATAACCTCTTAGTAGGTACAATGATGATAGAAAAATGGAGAGTGAGGTAGGAGGGAAGGGTTAGATTGATCTTAGGATAAGTTAAAGGGTTAGCACAACATCATGGGCCGAAGGGTCTGTAATATTCTACAGCATGTTCTATGTGCAGTCTCTTCCACTGCAATTGAAGAAAGACAGCTTAAACGTCAAGAATTTCAGGTATTTAAACTAATCTGATGAAAGCTTTTGTTTGACAGCATAATATCCCAGTAGGTTACTAAGCTATAGTTACCATTCTGCAAAATTTCTGATCCTAAAACAATCAATTTTATATGCCTATTGGTAGCTCATTCATGTAAATATTTCAAAATATAAGCAGCCTAGACAAATTAAAAATTATTTATTAATAAAGTTTATTTATGCTGAGGCAGCTTCAAAATCTTATTTACCTTCCAGTCTATATTTGGAACTCCTAAAATATTTGGGATGTCAGCTAAAATGTGTGCACCTTCTACTCCTTGTTTGTAATTGGCTGCCCAACCAGCTTGATGACATCATAGTTGCAGGATGGCATCTGATGTTGGAAAAGGGAGAGATCAAAGCATCACAGAATGTATGTAGGCAGCAGTTTTTGAGGCTAGCTGTGAAAGGCGTCAGTTCATTGTAGTCTACAAAATGTGGGCCATTACCCTGGGGTTGTGGACTCTCACCTCAAAGATTTTGGAGCTTTGATATAATTGCCCATAGTTTAGCCTTCTGATCACTGTATTTTGGATGAAAACTTTCTGTTTAACAACCTATTGCAAGTAAAACAATTTTAGTTGACTCTGAAGGATAATAAGACAGCAATGAAGTGACATAGAAACTCTTAAGTATGTAGCCACTTCATGTGGGAAATTCTCAAAGGAAAGATTCAATTCCTGTCTTTTAAATAATTGCTTCTAGATAGTACAACCAGAATAGGCCTTATTTACAACCAGCTAAGCAGAATACGCCTTCTTTATCTCACTCTTTGCCTCTTGCCAATCGCCATTCTTCTACTCATGCTAGTATCTTTCTCGTAATACCATGGATTCTTATCTTGCTAAGCAGCCTCATGTGCGGCACCTTGTCAAAGGCCTTCTGAAAATCCAAGTAAACAAGATCCACTGCCACTACTTTGTCTATCTTGCCTGTTATTTCCTCAAAAAAATATCCAACGTATTTGTCAGGCAAGATTTCCTCTTAAAGGATACCATGCTGACTTTAGCCTACTTCATCATGTGCCTTCAAGTACACCAAAGCCTCATCTTATGTTTTGCAGGCAGTAAACTGTGAATAACATAGGAGCAGTTCATCAAGAAGGAAAAGCATAGAAGGCTGCATAAATGAACAAAATCCTTTTACATTTTTGCTTATTCACTCACATAGACTGACTTCCTCCTCGTTTCCACCGCCTCCCCCATGTAAATGATTTCCTGCAAATCTTCTCTTCTCTCACTGACTGCATCCAGAATACTTTCTCGTATTAGTTTAGCAGAATATTCATGTGTGACTACATAAAAAATTACCTCAAGTTCTACCTTCACAGGAAATAACAAGATTGTGTTTCAATTATCCACTCAAATTTAACCAATGGTTGAGCACAAAAGCCTTTCAGGGGTAAATATCCTGGATGAATGATGGGAAAAAATAATGTAGTTGAACACCTTAATGGCTTCTTTTAAATGTCATTCTTGCTCGGCAGGTGGTGCACTTCTCCTGGCAAAGCTAACAGGACAGCTTGTGCTGAATCCCTCTCTAAGACTTTACCATGTCATCTAGGCTAACTTGCCAGTGTAATATGGAGAGAGGGATGAAGTTACCACTATTTGGATAAGGTGTTTTATTTTATGGCTGCAGATTGACTGCTTTCTTTGTCTATTTTCCAATTGCAACATGACATATCGATGCAGCTATAAAGAAGGCATATTAGTGGCTGTATTTCATTAGGGGTTTGAGGAGATTTGGTATGTCACCAAAGGCACTCACAAAATTCTACAGATGTACCATGGAGCACATTCTAACTGACTGCATCAGCGTCTGGTATGGGGAGGGAGGTTTCTACCGCACAGGATTGAAATAACTTGCAGAGAATTGTAAACTTAGTCAGCTCCATCATAGACACGAGCCTCTGTAGTATCCAGGACACTCTTCAAGAAGCGATGCATCAAAAAGGGGACATCCATCACTAAGGACCCCCATCACCCTGGTCATGTCCTGTTCTTATTGCTGCCATCAGAAAGGAGGTACAGGAGCCTAAAGGCACACACTCAATAATTCAGGGACAGCTTCTTTTCTTCTGCCATCCAATTTCTGAATGGGCATTGAACCCATGAACACAACCTCACTACTTTTTTGCTTTTATTTTTACACCACTAATATAACTATATATTTACTGTAATTCATGTTTTCTTTTTCTCTATTATTATGAATACCATTGGGTTGCTGCCGCAAGGACAACAAATTTCATGACATAAACTGGTAAAATTGAACTTGATTCTGATTCTGAAATAATGAATTGGCTTTGAAGCTCTATGGGATATTCTGAAGGCTTGAAGTGCATTGGTAAATACACAAATGATGCAGGTACCTACTCCCGTAAAGCTAATGACCCACTCCTGAGATCTGGGTGGGGATGGAAAAGGAAAATAGCTGAAAAGGGAATTCCTGAACTTCTCTATCAAAAGTCAAGAGGGTACCTGTGAATTGCAATGGACTGAAAAATCAGATTGAAATTCCATCCTCACCGATTGATAAATTTAGTTCTAGTTTTACAAAAATATCTGGAAATATATTTTGGAAAATCTGAACTATTACATATTGGAACACATACCGATCCTCATAGAGGGATCAGAAGTGGAGAGAGTGAGCAGCTTCAAGTTCCTGGGTGTCAAGATCTCTGAGCATCTAACCTGGCCCCAACATATTATTGTAGTTATAAAGAAGGCAAGACAGTAGCTATACTTCATTAGGAATTTGAAGAGATTTGGCATGCCAACAAATACACACAAAAACTTCTATAGTTGTACTGTGGAGAGCATTCTGACAGGCTGCATCACTGTCTGGTATGGAGGGGCTACTGCACAGGACTGAAAGAAGCTGCGGAAGGTTGTCAATCTAGTCAGCTCCATCTTGGACACTAGCCTACAAAGTACCCAGGACATCTTTAGGGAGCAGTGTCTCAGAAAGGCACTGTCCATTATTAAGGAGCTCCAGAACCCAGGGCATACCCTTTTCTCACTGTTACCATCAGGTAGGAGATACAGAAGCCTGAAGGGATAAACTCAGCGATTCAGGAACAGCTTCTTCCCCTCTGCCATCGGATTCCTAAATGGACATCGAAACTTTGGACACTACCTCACTTTTTAAAAAAATATACAGTATTTTTGTTTTTGCACATTTTTAAAAAATCTATTCAATATATGTAATTGATTTACTTGTTTATTTATTGTTATGTTTCATTTTATTTATTTATTTATTTATTTATTTCTCTCTGCTAGATTATGTATTGCAGTGAACTGCTGCTGCTAAGTTAACAAATTTCACGTCACATGCTGGTGATAATAAACCTGATTCTGATTCTGAACTATATAGGGCACATTTTAGGGCAAAATTAGGGCACATGGTATTGGGGGCAGAGTACTGAAATGGATTGATTGAAAATTGGCAGGCTGACAGAAAACAAAGAGTAGCAATTAATGGGTCCCTTTCGGAATGGCAGGCGGTGACCAGTGGGGTACCGCAGGGTTCAGTGCTGGGACCGCAGCTGTTTACAATATATATTAATGATTTAGATGAGGGAATTAAAAATAACGTTAGCAAATTTGCCAATGACACAAAGCTGGGTGGCAGTGTGAAATGTGATGAGGATGTTATGAGAATGCACAGTGACTTGGACAGGCTGGGTGAGTGGGCAGATGCATGGCTGATGCAGTTTAATGTAGATAAATGTGAGGTTATCCACTTTGGTGGTAAGAACAGGAAGGCAGATTATTATCTAAATGGAGTCAAGTTAGGAAAAGGGGAAGTACAACGAGATCTAAGTGTTCTTGTACATCAGTCACTGAAAGCAAGCATGCAGGTACAGCAGGCAGTGAAGAAAGCTAATGGCATGCTGGCCTTCATAACAAGGAGAATTTAGTACAAGAGCAAAGAGGTTCTTCTGCAGCTGTACAGGGCCCTGGTGAGACCACACCTGGAGTACTGTATGCAGTTTTGGTCTCCAAATTTGAGGAAGGACATTCTTGCTATTGAAAGAGTGCAGCGTAGGTTCGCAAGGTTAATTCCCGGGATGGCGGGACTGTCATATGTCAAAAGATTGGAGCGACTGGGCTTGTATACTCTGGAATTTAGAAGGCTGAGAGGGGATCTTATTGAAACATATAAGATTATTAAGGGATTGGACACGCTGGAGGCAGGAAGCATGTTTCCGCTGATGGGTGAGTCCAGAACCAGAGGCCACAGTTTAAGAATAAGGGGTAGGCCATTTAGAATGGAGTTGAGGAAAAACTTTTTCACCCAGAGAGTGGTGGATATGTGGAATGCTCTGCCCCAGAAGGCAGTGGAGGCCAAGTCTCTGGATGTTTTCAAGAAATAGATGGATAGAGCTCTTAAAGATAGCAGAATCAAAGGTTATGGCGATAAGGCAGAAACTGGATACTGATTGTGGATGATCAGCCATGATCACAGTGAATGGCGGTGCTGGCTCAAAAGGCCGAATGGCCTACTCCTGCACCTATTGTCTATTGTCTATTGTCTATTTCATTAATATGTTTCGGTGAGGGAAGCCTTTTCTGATTTGGTCTTGGCCTGGCTCTGTTTGCACACAGCCTGATTAGTAAAGCTGCGTTGGCTGCGTAAGGGAGAATGAGGCAGTCATAGATGAGAGCTACAGGGAGGTAGTCACACCTAAGCTGCCAGAAGCAGGTCGTTGAGTGACAGTCAGAGGAGGAAAGCGAAGGAAGGTAGACAGGTAGTGCAGAGCACCCCTGTAGCCAATCCCCTGAATAATAAGTTTACCGTCCTGGATGTTGTTGGCGGGGATGACCGACCAGGTGTGAGCCAAGGTGGCAGGGCCTCTGACACTGAGTCTGACCCTGTGGTGCAGAAGGGTGGGCCGGAGAAGAGGAGAGCTATCGTCATTGGAGACTCTATAGTCGGGGAGCAGACAGGAGGTTTTGTGGATGTGAGAAGGACACCTGCATGGTTTGTTGCCTCCCGGGTGCCAGGGTCTGGGATGTCTCTGACCAGGTGCACGACATCCTGGTACGAGAGGGGAAGCAACCAGAAGTCGTGATACATGTTGGCACCAATGACATAAGCAGGAAGAGGGATGAGGTCCTGAAGTGTGAGTTTCGGGAACTAGGCAGAAGGCTGAAGAACAGGACCTCAAGGGTGGCGTTCTCAGGATTGCTGCCAGTGCTACGTGACAGTGATGGTAAGAATTGGAGGAGATGGCAGTTGAATGCGTGGCTGAGGAGTTGGTGCAGGGAGCAGGGTTTTAGATTTTTAGATCATTGGGATCTCTTCTGGGGAAGGTGGGACCTGTACAGATTGGATGGGTTGCACCTGAACTCGAGGGGGAGCAATATCCTTGCAGGTAGGCTTGCTAGCATGGTTCGGGAGGGTTTAAACTAATTTGCAAGGGGGATGGGACCCAGAGCGATAGAGCAGTGAAAGAAGTGCATGGAGTAAAGCCAGATCTAACATATAGAGAGGCTTTGAGGAAAGAGAAGCAGAATAAAGGGTGTAAAGGTAGTAAGGTAGAAGGGCTAAAGTGGATGTACTTCAATGCAAGAAGCATCAAGAACGAAGGTGATAAACTGAGAGCCTGGATACATACATGGAATTATGATGTCGTGGCTGTTACAGAGACTTGGCTGGCACCAGGGCAGGAAGGGATTCTCAATATTCCTGGATTTCAGTGCTTTAAAAGGGATAGAGAGGGGGGGAAAAGGGAGAAAGGGATGGAATATTCCCCAGGCTGCTCCATGAGGCAAGGGAAGAGATTGCTGAGCATCTGGCTAGGATCTTTACGTCCTCGTTGTCTATGGAAATGGTACCAGAGGATTGGAGGGAGGTGAACGTTGTCCCCTTGTTCAAAAAAGGTAGTAGAGATAGTCTGGGTAATTATAGACCACAAGCCTTACGTCTGTGGTGGGACAGCTGTTGGAAAAGATTGTTAGAAATAGGATCTATGGGCATTTAGAGAATCATGGTCTGATCAGGGACAGTCAGCATAGCTTTGTGAAGGACAGATCATGTCTAACAAGCCTGATAGAGTTCTTTGAGGAGGTGACCAAGCATATAGATGAGGGTAGTGCAGTGGATGTGATCTATATGGATTTTAGTAAGGCATTTGACAAGGTTCCACACAGTAGGCTTATTCAGAAAGTCAGAAGGCATGGGATCCAGGGAAGTTTGGCCAAGTGGATTCAGAATTGGCTTGCCTGCAGAAGGCAGAGAGTTGTGGTGGAGGGAGTACATTCAGATTGAAGGGTTGTGACTAGTGGTGTCCCACAAGTATCGGTTCTGGGACCTCTACTTTTCAAGATTTTTATTAACTACCTGGATGTGGGGGTAGAAGGGTAGGTTGGCAAGTTTGCAGACAACACAAAGGTTGGTGGTGTTGTATATAGTGTAGAGGATTGTCAAAGATTGCAGAGAAACATTGATAGGTTGCAGAAGTGGGTTGAGAAGTGGCAGATGGAGTTCAACCCGGAGAAGTGTGAGGTGGTACACTTTGGAAGGACAAACTCCAAGACAGAGTACAAAGTAAATGGCAGGATATTTGGTAGTGTGGAGGAGCAGAGAGATCTGGGTATACATGTCCACAGGTCCCTGAAAGTTGCCTCACAGGTAGATAGGGTAGTTAAGAAAGCTTATCGGGTGTTAGCTTTCATAAGTCAAGGGATAGAGTTTAATAGTCACGAGGTAATGATGCAGCTCTATAAAACTCTGGTTAGGCCACACTTGGAGTACTGTGTCCAGTTCTGGTCACCTCACTATAGGAAGGATGTGGAAGCATTGGAAGGGTACAGAGGAGATTTACCAGGATGCTGCCTGGTTTAGAGAGTATGGATTATGATCTGAGATTAAGGGAGCTAGGGCTTTACTCTTTGGAGAGAAGGAGGATGAGAGAAGACATGATAGAGGTATACAAGATATTAAGAGGAATAGATAGAGTGGACAGCCAGCGCCTCTTCCCCAGGGCACCACTGCTTAATACAAGAGGACATGGCTTTAAGGCAAGGGGTGGGGATATTAGAGGAAGGTTTTTTACTCAGAGAGTGGTTGGTGCCTGGAATGCACTGCCTGAGTCAGTGATGGAGGCAGATACACTAGTGAAGTTTAAGAGACTACTAGACAGGTATATGGAGGAAATTAAGGTGGGGGTGTTATATGGGAGGCAGGGTTTGAGGGTCGGCACAACAATGAGTGCTGAAAGGCCTGTACTGTGCTGTACTATTCTATGTTCTATGTAAGTCTAAGGAAGCCAATCTCCGACCCCGCCAAACGTGGGAGATTGAAGCGGAAGCCCATCCAAACCCCCTGTGTATGTGGATGCTGCGTGCTTTGTTACCCTGTTACAAGTAAGTGCCACAAAATAACAGACAGCACACTGCATACAATTAAACAATTTAGCTTTATAATTCCTAATTTGTCTAAAGGGTTAGTAAAGATAAAGCAAAATAAAAGAAACGAGTCCATTTTAATAAAACAGTCTAATGTGCACAGGTTGGAGCTCATGGTTTCCCCTTCGCCAATTCCCTCAGGCTTCGTTGAATCATGGCCTCGTTCTGGGTCAAGTCATATGACCTCTTCTCTCCAGCGTCTTCCCCCTTCATCTCTTGCTGAACCAAGGACCCAGCTCACCCCCGTGTCAGGCACACAACACGAAAGCACATCCCCTTCATTGGACAGCTCACATTCCAAAGCACTCGTTATCTCCAACCATAACCCAAACATCATGTTAGCAGGGAAACCTCTCCCCCCACCAAAATTAGTCATGTCCTCATGACGTCGAGATAATTTGTCACCCCTTCATACAAGCACAAAGTCCAATCCAGCTGTCAATTGCAGTGACATAGCTCACCAAGGCAATCGGTACCACACTCTGTACCCCAAGTGCTACATAGGCCAGCCTATCTGGGGGTCCCCTGACTCTTTGAGACCTCCTTACCCCATCATCTACTTCAGGTTCAGACACTCCTTGGGATACTTCTGGTCTACATGCCGAGGCCTCCCCCGGTCTATCACTCATGTCCTCCTGCAACTCGGACCCCTCTGGCACTTGGCTGAGCCCTGCTTCATCCCTTTCAGGATCTCGCTGAAAACCAATCTGTCTACAGATAGATCCCCGGTTTCACCTGACTCACTGTGAGAAGGGTTGGGAATCTCTTCCTCAATCAGTGGGGAGTCAGCAAAAGGCAGCATATACCACACCCCCATTTCATCATTATCCAAGTTTGTATCCCATTCAGGGGTGGGGGCCGGTCTAATCTCTCCTGCTGTTGGTCCGTCTGTCACCCCGCGTCCCCTTTCTAGGTGTAGGCTCCAAGTCGGGCTCTGGGTCAACCTGCACCTCTTGTCTCGGGGCAGCAGGTGGTTCTGATGGAGAATCTGGACAGGCCCATTCCTATCCTCTGGTTTCACCCGGAAAACTGGTAGGTTTGGCATCTGACTCTCCACCCCATAGGACGTGGCCGCCTAGCGGTCGGCCACCCTATGCTTCCCAGGTAGCCCCAAATTCCTTATGAGGACTCGATCTCCCAGCATGAATTGGGAGAACCTATCCTTTTGATCATACCTCCTCTTATTTCCTTGATTCTGCTTGGCAGCCACGACCTCAGCTAATTCATAAGCCTTTTTCAGCTCCCTTCTCATATCAGACATATACTTCAGATAAGTCTTCGGGGCAAGGTCACCCTCATCAGTCCCAAAACAAAGGTCAATGGGCAACCTTGCCTTGTGTCCTAACATCAGATAATATGGCAAGTACCTGGTAGCTTCATTTCGTGTACAGTTGCAACAGTGGACCAGATTACCAATATGTCGACTCTACTTGTTTTCCTTGCTAATATCCAAGGCTCCGAGCATGTCTAGCAAGGTCCGATTAAACCTCTCGGGCTGGGTGTAGTCCTCAATTTCTCGGCTCCAAGTATGCTCAGTAACTCACGGATGAGCCTACTCTCGAAATCCCGTCCCTGATCACTATGTGTCCACCTGGGGAGGCCATAATAAATGAAATACTTCTCACAAAACACTTTGGCCACCAAAGACGCCCTCTGATCCTTTGTAGGGAAACCTTGCGCACATCTGGTGTAGTGATCCATGGTGACTAAGACATTTACCATTTTGCTGGCATCTGGCTTATTAACAGGAAATCCATACACACCAGGTCAAGGCACTCTGCAAGTGGGACAACAGAGCGGCCCTCGTAGGCAGCATCTTCCTCCATATGCATCGAATGCACGACTTGCAGTATTCTTCCACCTCCAGCTTCACTTGGGGCCAGTAGAATTGATCTCTGAGCAATCCATAGGTCTTTTCAATCTTTTCAATCCCCAAATGGCCAGAATCATCATGCAGAATCATCATGACTTCAACAACATCCTCTGAAACTTCTCAGGCAGAACCAGCTGGGAATGTCGAGGTCGGTCTGGAGGCAACGTGACCCAGTGTAGGATCTGGTTCCTCAACTCCAATCTGGGCCATTCTCTCAGTAATGGAGGCACCGCAGCATGTTTCATCTTCTCTGCTTGGGCTATCTATCCATTTTTGATCGCGGACCGAATGGTACCGATGCTCGGGTCATCTCACTGAGCAGCTGTCACTTCCCCAGGACTGAATTCCGGTAACTGGTTTGTCTTCAGAGCAGTCAGGTTACAGTAAACTTGTGGAATGGCACCATCAGAAGCTCCCAATTGATCTACCACTTGATCCTGCCCTCACCTTCTGTCCTCCTTCATCGTGATGGAAAACTGGCACATGGCTTTCACTTCCAGGGCAGGAATGCTCTCCCACTCTTCATCCCTGTCCAGCCCTTCATACGTACGTCTGGACAAAGCATCAGCATCAATGTTCCTGCTTCCTAGCCGGTACTTCAGGCTGAAATCACAGGCAGACAATGCTGCCAATTCTCGATGGCCTGTGGCATCCAATTTCGCCAAGGTCAGGATATATGTTAGGGGATTGTTGTCTGTCCTCACCTCAAACTTGGTACCATGGAGATAGTCACTCAGCTTATCCATCACAGCCCATTTCAATGCCAGAAACTCCAACTTGTGCATGGGATAGTTTTGCTTAGAGGGTGACAGACTCCGGCTGATGAATGCAGCAGGTCTCAACCCAGTGCTCAGATCCTGATACAGGACATTCCCTAAGCCCTCTTTGCTGGCATCCATATTCAGTACATATAGAAATCGGGGATCTGCAAAATCTAGCACAGGCATCTGTGTCAGCAGCTCCTTCAATGACTGAAAGGCCTCTTCACATTTTGTATCCCACCTTGCTCCAAAAGCCTCCAAAGGGCTAAAATACTCATTACCCTCTCCTCCTTTTGTCCTCCTCCCTTTCTTCCCCAAGGGAGGGTAACCACACAGAAGCTGATTTAAAGGGTGACTCCCTTTCATGCAGCCCTTCAAGAACCTCCGATAGCAACCACAGAACTCAAGGAATGAGCGCAAAGTGCTCACAGTCAGGGACCTTGGCCAGAGGGTCACCACCTCTATCTTAGACGGATCTGTAACTACTCCATCCCATGAGACTGTGTCTAACATAGCTAAAGGATGTTTGTCAGAACTGGCACTTGTCCAGGGAAAGTTTTAATCCTTCAGCTTTCAGGCGGCCTTGCATCTTCAATAGCCTTGCTTCGTGTTCCTCCAAGGTGGACCCAAACATCCAGATACACCAATACCTCAAGCAAGTTCATATCCCCCACCATTTTCTCCATGGCACGCTGGAAGGTCACAGGGGCTCCTGATATGTCCTGGGGCATCCTTTCGAACTGGAAGAATCCCAGTGGACATATAAATGCTGTCTTCTCTTTGTCAGCCTCACTCATGGGGATCTGGTAATATCCACTCCTCAAGTCCAGCACACTGAACCACTTCGCACCACTCAGGCAGGCCAGCACATCTTCGATTCTTGGGACTGTATACTGGTCAGGGACAGTACACCTGCTCAGAATCCTATAGTCCACACACATCCGTACCTCTCTCTGAACGGGGTGTCCTCGGTCACCTGGATAGTGTGACGAGTGCCTTTGGAAGAACCCACATCAAACTTGTCAGTGGAAAAGACACCTTCCAATTTCAACATCTTCTACATCAACCTCTTCTTCCAACCTGCAGATACTGGAGGGTCCCCAAAATTGAATGACTCAGCCGTCAACTTTCCCCCTTTCGCAGATAGTTCCTCCCCAGCTTGTCTCACAGGGACATTAGACATTACCGTCACCAGGAAGAGATGTGCCAAGGACATCCCTGGCTTGAAGGTGACCTCCCTCTTTGTAGTGTTCCTGACAATCGTTGCCATCCTGTTCACCTGTACAACTGAGGGCTTGTGCAGTTCGGGCCTCACCAGTCCCCAGCAGGCCCTCCCGACTCCTCTTCGTGGTCTTCTGGAGTATCCACTAAGAGGGCCCCGCCCTTGGGTATTCTGGGAAATTTGGGGTTTCCCATTACTCTCACTACCTCCCCGGGGGTAACACGATTGGCTTGGACTGGGTGAAGCACACAGTCCCTCGTCTAATCTCATTATCCAGCCCAATGCAGCCATGCACTTCCTTGAAGGTAACGCGAAACATCAGGTGAATGGACAATGTCTTCAGAAAGCTCTCTCCAGTTTTGTCCTTGCAGGCTCCCAGGAGCCTCCTCACAATAGGAGTGTTTGTTCTCACAAGAATTGAAACTCCACCCTTCTCAACGGGGTCCGGACAAGCTGGTGCTAATATATCAAGGGCCTCAGCCACTCCCACATCAGCCTCCGAAAACTGCAGCTTCACTGACAAATATCTATCATACGGGTAATCATCCGCACTAAGACCCCAGATCTCAAGTGCTCTGAGTGGCGTCAATGGTAAATGTGTCAAATACTGGTTGTAAAATGAACGGTACAGCAAAGTGACCCGCGACCTTGTGTCAAGTATGGCTCTGGTATAAATACCCTCAATCCATAGGGATACACTGGAGCTTGGCCACACTAAGCCTTCAGGAATAGGGTTTTTTGCTTTCAGGTGTTCCTTGATATATTGCTGGGAATGTACTTCCCCGCCCCCCCCCCCCCAAAATGCCCTCACTAGGTCTCTTTTGTTTTCCCGATCTCTCTTTCTGCTTAGGTAATCGGGGGCTCACTCTCCGAGGGGTTTCCCATCATTCACACTCCTGCCTGACGTGTCCCTCTTCACCACAGGTATAACAGACAATACTGGCCGCTCCCCTTCTCGCGGGACCCTGGCTGCTAGCAGCCCTCTGCGTAGTCCGTCCCCTTAGAGTGTTCACCTCCCTATCAGCTCCATCATATGGGGGGGGCACACCCACTGTTAACAACAGGGACATCTCAGTTCTCAACTCTGCCATGATCTCCTTTACCACTCCCTGGGCTGGGCTACCCATGGTCACTTTAACACAGGGGCTACTACTGAGAGCTGTACCCTACTGATGGAGCCCCCCCTGTACCTCCTATGCATCCTCCTTCTCCTGCACTTCTCTGATCAGCTCAACAAATGAGGGAGGGGGGAGCGTCTTACGAGATATTTGGAGACCCCAAGCGATCAGGTCCTGGGACCAGGTGCCTTTCGCTATTTGGTCCGTTCTTAACTGATCCAACTCAGCTGCCTGAAAGGCCCCTCTACGCTGCAAGCAATTTAGCTGCCTCTCCAGCCAAAAACTGTAGGCAGAAAGCTTCTTCCCCTCCTCCTGACACATGTTCTGAAACCCCATCATGAGCTCCATGGTGCTTCCTGTCACACCAAACACCTTCTCTGGTGCTTGCATTTAAGCCACAGAGGCAGCAAGGGGGTTCTGTGCCCTTACGGCAATCACTACGTCAGCAGCCTGCCCACTCAAACTTTCAACCAGTCACTGTTGCTTTACGTCATCAGAGCACTGCCACTCATCTTAAAACTGAGAGGTCTGCTCCACTCATGTCTTACACTCCTCCTCCCCTTTAGGAGTGGGCTTCGTTCCTGAGAACAGACTGAGCCTACGATAGCTGGAACTTTGAACCTGGGCAGTTTTCCATTTATTTGCCAGGAAGGTAAGTGTAGCTACCAACTCAGAATTCTCACTCCTTGCTGGGGGACTCATTAGACATTCAAAATCAGACCACTCCTTCCCCTCGCTCCGCAGAAACAATAGAAACCTGTCTTTGAAGTCTCCGCCTCCAGCTAAGGGAGACTTGACTTGTGATTTGGCCCGCTCCCCTACACTCTCCTCCTCCAGTAAAGTATGGACAGCCCATGACCCCCCCCCCTTTCCTGGGGCCCCAATGGTACCGGGCAGTTCCACTCCATTACATCAGCACTGGTCTGGACTGAAACAAATTCTTTGCCCACCATTTTATCAAACCTCCACCCCACAATCGTAACTTTTCCTGTAGCTTTAACAGTACTTCAATTTCGAATTAACAATTCATCAAGGATACAAATGTCTACTCCACTCAACACTACCACTCAACCCCGGCAGCATCCTTGACCACGTTATATAATCACTTTACCGGACAGTAGTTTAGCACAGACTTAAACACACAGCCCATTGGATCAATGCTCTGGGCAATCACACAGCATCCGATGAAATCAATCCCAGACGAGCCCCCACAATTGAAACACTCTGTTCTGTTGGCTGCATAAGTTTAGGGAAGACAATCTCCAGTCCCACCAAATGTGGGAAATAGAGGTGTGAGCCCATTCAAACCCCCTGTTTGTTTAGATGCTGCGTGATTTATTACCCTGTTACAAATAAGTACTATGAAATAACCAATTGTACACCACATACAATTGAATGATTTGGCTTTATAATTTTTAATTCGACTAAAGGGTTAGTAATGAAAGAACAAGAAAGAAAAGGGCCCATTTTAATGAAACAGTCTAATTTGCACAAGTTGGATCTCACGGTTTCCCCTTCGCCGATCCTCCTTCGATCTCCCCAGGCTTCATCGAATCATGGCCCAGCTCCGGGTCGAGTCCTGCAACCTCTCCTGTCTGACGTCTTCTCCCTTCATCTCCTGCTGAACTAAAAGCCCAGCTCACACCAGTGTCAGGCATACAACACGAAAACACACTTCCTTCATTGGACGGCTCACGTTCCAAAGCACCCGTTATCTCTAACCACAACCCAAACACACAGTGAAACCTTTCCCAGTGTGTTACACAAGTTATTTCATGAGAAGGTAATCAGATGAAGTTATACATCAAGCCAAGAGAAGAAACATTATGGCAGTTAACAAAATATTTGGCAATGATTGAGGTTCCAAGGTGCATTGCAGAGGAGTAGACAGTGCTTTCAGATCTGAAGGCACTGCTGGTGTTGTAAAGGATCTGGGAGATACAGTAGTAGCTACAGTTAGAGATTTGTGGTGTAGGATGTGTTAATGGTTCTCCAAACTGGCTTAACAAGCCACTTCTAAGTCTCACCCTCTGTATCTCAATGCAACTAAATATGAATAATTATTTTTCATGAATGATATATGATAACTGAATTTCCATCATTAATAAAAACTGTTTTTAAAGAGGGGGCATTTTATCCAAATATTTGCTGGTGAATCTACACTTAGCAAATGTAGCGCAGTATGTCAAATTTAGCATGTCTCAAGTTTCTTATGCTTTGGATTACATTTGAAATGCAGTTGTATGAAAACAGTGAATTAATAGTGTTATAACATTTGAGAATGGAGCCATATTAGCATCAGTATTGGCATGAAAATACATTTTATCCTGAGATTTAGAATATATTACTGAATGTACTTGCAAATCAACTTTTACACATCCAATTCTATTCTCTTGTTCAAGGCATTTGTTTAATTCTTGTATTACAATTTAAACCTCCTCAACCCTGCCTGGAATGTAGAGGCAAATGTGAGATATTGAACTTGGATTTGACTGCAAGATAAATGTCCCAGGTTGCTTCACTTTTGGCAGATGTGCAGAACCAATTGAAAACCATTTAGGGTTCTTCTTCCTGCTCTACCATTCATGACTGTTGCATGACAACTGCATGTAACCCATCTTATTCCAAACCCATTTGATAACCTCATTTTAATTCAATACTTCCATCTGGATGGGTTAGAATGCAACTTATCTTGGTGTCATTGGCACACTTGGAACTTTGATTTAGTATTTCATCCTCTAAGCCATTTCTAAATGTGGTGAGGCCACCACATATTGTTGTGGGACCCAGCCATCTACTTTCCTTTATTCCTGTCAATTATTCCTACTTCATGTCTCCACTGCACAGCCAACGTTCTCTGCATGTCTGTGCTTTGCCTTCACTTCCAATTTATTGAACTGCCTCTTTGAGGGAAAGTATAATTGCCTCTGCAAGTCTGCATAAATAATATCCAGAGGCAATTTGTGGAGTGGAAAACAAAATTAATGTTTTAGGATGATGACTGTTCATTCTGAAAGGCTGACAGTTCTTCTCTTCCACAACTTCAACTTGATCTGCTGAGTAGTTATAATATTTTTTCAGATATTCCAGTATCTGCAGCAGTTTGCTTTTGTATTCTTAAGCATTAGAATGTCCAATCATTATCACCTCTTCAAAATATTCAATTCAGTATGCTGAGCTTGACCCACTCATTACAATTCCATAAAGAAATGAATATTGTAAAATGTCACCGGTTACTTAAATATGCACAGTATTAATAGTAGTCTTTTCTGAATATGTGTTTGGCTAGCTGCAGTTCATGGTTTCCATATCAATTCTTTTTTTTCAAATAGTGAAGTGACTTACATACACTTTAAGTCAAGTGAAGATTATGATTAGAACATCTGTAATATTTTCACATAGTTCGCTTGAAACTTGTCCAAATGCTTCAGGATCAACGCTTTTTGCCAGGAGGCAAAAATGGATTCTGCTTTAGATATTGTGCCGTAAAGTCCAGTTAATGTTGGCATACACTAAACAGAATTTAATCTAACAGAACATTCAAAAAGACCCTTGGAAATATCTTACTTTAGCGTACCATTTCCATGCAGATATCCATAAATCTGACTGCTGGAGTACATCCAGGCTTCCAACCAAGAAATTTGGAGAGCATCTTGGAAAAATCAGAGTTTTATCCAAAATGCCTTCTAAAGAACTATCATGAACAATATGCATTTTATTAGTAGAAATGCCTCATTTTAACATTTATTTCTGAAACTGGTTTCTTACAATGTTGGGATTGTGGCAGTAATGCACCATTAAGCTGGGTGCCAACCGCCGTAAAACAAGAAGAAGAAGAAGATGAAGAATGTTGGGATTACTTTCTTCACAAACTTCTTATATTGCAGTTTGCTTTTAGGTAAAGGTGTTAGCACTTCTGCATGTTTCGCAAACACTTATGAAAGACTCTCTGCAGACTCTGTTAGAGATAAGCCTAAGTGTAAAAGAACAATTTAATTTGAACTGAATGATTCAACTTTTATCCTGCCAATAGATTTATCCTGTCGTCCACCTCCAATTGTCCCCATGTTAATCTGAACTGTCTCGCTTCTTCAATACATAAAAAATAGATGAACATTAGAGGAAAAGGGTATTAAATCAAAGATCTGCACTTTCCATTGAGCTGTCCATCACCAAAGGCAGGGAGTTAATGACAGAGAAGATTGTTATTGTTTCCACGACTTTTTTTTATTCGTCAGATTGAGGAAATGGTTTTCAGCTCGGCACCATTACAATCAGGAAATTAGCCTCAGCAACACCATGCCTTTGACTGAGTCAGAAGTAACAGGCTGCAATCTTGTCACATTAATTGTGACTGTCACGTGTTTCCCAGATTCTATGATCATTTAAAAGAGGGCTCTTGTTTAGTGTCTTAGCAGAGTCATTGTTTTGGAGAGAATGATTTGTCCCGTGGTGTTGCTCAGTTGCTCCCCCAAGGCTCTGTTAGTATTCCTTTGACTAATCTTCGTTTCTGTTTCTTCGCGGGGAGTCTGCGAAGATTCACTCCACTCCTGGGGTCGAGTCACTGTCAGCACTTCCCGTGACTGAGGCTGCCTTTCGCTGCACCTGGGTCGAGTCAGTGCCAGCAATTTCTGTGAGAGAGAGAGAGAGAGAGAGAGAGAGAGCCTGTCATTCCTCTGCACTCATGTCCAGTCCTCCGAGTATATACTGCGACAAGAGTACTAGAGAATTATTTTATGAGGAGGAGCATTAAATGATTAAAAAAATGTGGAATCAGTAAAGAGGTGATAGAAATATAGAGTCTGATCTCAGTATATTTTTTTTAATAACATTTAATCTTCAATATTGCTGCCAAGCTTAGTGAATTGCTGCAGTTGTGCAGTGAACATAGTTACAGGGTTTTGATAAAGTGAAAATGAAGCATCGGAGCTACAGGTGGAAACCAAGATTATCTCTGAATTGGAGGCGATTTATTCTGACTGCACATGCTCCTTTTGTGCTTCTTGGCAATTGAGGGGTCATGTTTGGGAAGAGTTGTTGAAAATGCTTTGCAGATCCCTGCAATGCAACTTGTGGAAGATTCTTCATATGGCCACAATATGCTGGTAGAACAAGAAATGGTGTTTGGATAGAAAAAAATGGTCCAAGAGGGCTAAATATTCATAGAGTTCTCCTGTTTGTAGTGCAGTTACACTCTTGGAACATTTGCGTTATTATCTGAGCTTTCCATGAAGTTGGAAACTGAAGAACCTCTGGGAAAATCACTGTCCAAGAACTTTGACTCGATGGTTAGATTAGGCCATCTGTGTGTACCAGGGTAGTTGTGGTAAAGGAGGCCTATGTTGAACTGGAGACAAGTGGAATGCCAGCCAGGAGACATGAAAGGAGGTATAGGAGATTGATGGAGAGCTTTGAGATTCAAAGCATTTGCTGAGGGTGACCATGATCACGGCATTACACGAGATGGGAATGTGACAAACTGTGTAGAAAAAGAGAAATGGCCAAAGTCATCAGACTGTAGAAGAAACCATGAGAGGCAAGATTACAAAAGGAACATGGAAATAAGATTTTTCTCAAAAATGCTTCCATTTCTCCATAGCTGCCTATCTCATTACTCCACACATTCCATTGTGACCTGATAGTTGAGAGCACTCACAGTCTCAAATGTTAGGATGTCGACTTTGTACACTCTGGCAGTGATATGAGGCATCTATACCTACCTCCCTGTTTCTTGTTGAAGTGCAAACACAAACTACATATCACTTAATATTTTTCAACTTTCTTTTCCACTCCCTCTTGCCACTGACATCAAACAGATTCACCTTAAAGCAAAGAAAAAAATCAGATGTTTAAAATACGCTTTTACAAGTTAATCTTTCTACCATATTTATTTGGGATGCATGATCAAGCATTGAGTAAATGAGGACTTGCCAAAAGTTCAAAGTTCAAATTACATTTATGATCAAAGATTTACATGTAATACAACCTTGAGGTTCATCTCCTTACAGGCAGCCTCAAAACAAAGAAACTCAAAAATAAAACATTTAAAAAAGAGAAGACCGTCAAACACCCAATGTGCAGACAAGAAAAAAACAAATTATGTGAACAACAAAGCCAAGCAAATAGCATTCAGAACTGAAGTCCACAGACCCTCAGTTCCATGCAGAGCCAAGTAAATGTTGCAGAGCAACGAGCTGAACTGGCTCGTAACTTGCTTCGGGTCTCAACACCCTGACTTTTTCAATCTGGCCTGGTGCTTAAATCATCGTCCAAACATTGGTTTCAGTTGCTTCAATATACTCTGTGGCCTGGACACTGCTGCCTCGATTCTCCCTGAACCCGGCCTTTCCAATTCAGCCACTTCGAACCGTGGGGTGTTCCTCATTCCTGGCAATGGGCCCACTGCTTTGCCTTGCCTTGGTACTGCTGCACTGAATTGCCTCCAAGTCGAAAGTCTAAATTCCAAGTCGTTGAACTTCACCAGCACCATCTTAAACCGGAAGCAGGTTGTAAAATAAATACTGCTATTAAACAAGAAAATGGTAGCGTGTAGGAAAGGAACGTATCTCTGCTCCACAAGCCCATGCTCAAAGGTTTTATCTCTTCATCCTGATACCCCCAACCTCTCATTTCTTTCTCTTTTCCATGACTGCACTGATGATCTTCCTCTGCTGAAGCATGACTGCATTTTTTGGTTTTACCATTCGCTGACATCTTGATACACATTGCATGACAGCTTCAGACCACGTCTCCTTGTTATCACATAAACTTGGATGTGTCCGGGGCCGTGCTGCTGAGACTCAGTGGCGTATGGAATTTATATTTGTTTATGTCTCCTCTTTGTTGAGTCTGTTTTTGGTTAACAACTGACAGCTAGGCATTTTGAAGATGAATGAGATCATCAGTGGATCAGTGATAGCTTGTGAAAAAGATGCTTGGTTTTCTTTGCAAGGCTGCTGTTTATTATTGGCAATATAATGGAGGGGATGGGCAAGGATGGGCATATGTGACTTTTCTTGAGCTTAATGCAGGGTGTGTGAATGGAACGTAAGTGAATCTTGCAACAATGAAGATACTAATGGTACGTTGGCTGGTGGCCGCACCTCTTTCATCTATTCTGGAAACTCTCAGAGGCTCTGAGCTTTTCCCCAGTAGCCTTGTTTTTGTGTATTGCTGTGGAAAGCAGAGTCTGCCACTGCTAATTTGGAGATTCTGGTTGGTGTTTTTTTTTTAATATATTCAGTTATGGGGTGTAGGCATTGCCAGCTAAGCCAGCATTTATTGCCTTTCCCTAGTTGCCCTTGAGAAGGTGGGTGATGAACTGCCTTCTTGAACTGCTGAGATGTAGGTACACCCACAGTACTGTTAGGGAGGGAATTCCATGATTTTGACCCAGCGACAATGATTGCTTGTGAACAAACCATTAGTTAGCCATCTTGCATGTTTGCGAGCCATCTTTTGGAACATCCTGAAAGCATTTGCAATGAAAATTAAGAAGGGTCCATATGCAGAGCATTGAGGGTGGTGACAACTTCGCTGACAAGCCAGAGCCTCCTGACGGGCTGTTCATCTAAAGGAATCATATCCACTATTTGCAGTCCTTCTGCACCAGGTATTGATTATTATGAACTGCATCTTTTAACTCTCCCTCCTGTGCACCAACAACAGTATTACAAAGAGAATGCTGCCAGCCTTTTTTGGCTTTATCTGTGAAATGTGGGTACAGGACCATGACCAGTGCTCTTGCTGATCTGAAAGATCTGAGTTTCCGAATGTAGGTTATGCCTGCAAAACTCCAAAATGTTGATGAAACCCCCAAAGTGGAAAGTAACCTTTTAGCGCAACTACTTGTAATGCAAGTACGTGAGAAGGCAATGGTGCTTGCAGAGGATTTGTTGCCTTTTTTTCGAATGGTGCACCTTTGGTCCCTTCCATTGCTGAGCTCCAGGAAGCTCAAGGTAACCACAAGACCGGAAGACAGAAGAGCAGAATTTGGCCATTCAGCCTGTTGAGTCTGCTTCAGCATTCCATCATTTTTATACTCCAATCTCCTTCTTCCTCCCATAACCGTTGATAGCCTTACTAATCAAGAACCTGTATCAACCTCTGCTTTATATAAATCCAATGACTTGCCCTCCACAGACATGTATGGCAATGAATTCCACAGATTCACTACTATCTGGCTAAAGAAATACCTCCAAATCTCTGTTCTTAGGGGAATTCATGTATTCTGAGGCTGTGCCTGCTGGTTCTAGACTCTCCCAATAATGGAAGCATCCTCTCCACATCCTCTCTATCTAGGCCTCTATAAATTTGATAGGTTTTGAAGACATCCCCTCTCATGTTTCTAAACAGGTTCAGAGGCTTCAAATACTCCTCATACATAAACTCTTTCATTCCCAGGATCATTCTCATGAACCTCCTCTGCACTCTCTCCAATGCCAGCACATCTTTTCTTCGATAAGGAGCACAAAATTGCTCACAATGCTCCAAATGTGCCTTATAAAGCCTTAGCATTACATCCTTGCTTTTATATTCTAATCCTCTCAAAATGAATGCTAACATTGTATTTCCCTTCCTTACTACCAACTCAACCTGCAATTTAAAACCGTGGGGCACCTGCACGAGGACTCCCAAGTCCCTTTGAACCTCTGATTTCTATATTTGCTCTCTGTTTAGAAAATAGTCTACACCTTTATTCCTTCTACCAAAGTGCATGACCATACACTTCCCCACACTGTATTCCATTCTCCCCCTTTATCCATTCTCCTAATCAGTCCAAGTCCTTCTGTAGATTCTCTGCTTCCTTCACACTACCTGCCCATCCACCTATCTTTGTATCATTCACAAACTTGGCCACAAATCCATCAATTCCATAATGCAAATCATTGACATATAACATTAAAAGTAGCAGTACAAACACCAATCCTTCAATCCTTGCAGAACACTCCCAGTCACTGGCAACCAACAGAAAAGCACCCCCCCCCTCTTATTTCCACTCTTTGCCCCCTGCCAACAATCCAATCCTATGGCCATGCTAATATTTTTCCTACAATGCCATGGGCTCTTAGCTTGTTTAGCAGTCTCAAGTGTGGCATCTTGTGAAAAACCTTCTGAAAATCCAGTGAAGTATCATCCACTGATTCTCTTTTATCTATCCTACCTGTTATTTCCTCAAACAATTTCAACAGATCTGTGAGGCAAGATTTCTCCTGAAGGAAACCATGCTGACTATGGCCTATTTTATCATCTGCCTCCAAGTACCCTGAGACCTCATCCTTAATAATGGACTCCAACATCTTACCAACCACTGAAATCAGACTAATTGGCCTGTAATTTCCTGTCTTTTGCCTCCCTTCTTAAAGAGTGGAGCGACACTTGCAATTTTCAAGTCCTCCTGAACTATTCTAGAATGTTGCGATTCTTGAAAGATCACTACTAATGTCTCCACAATCTCTTCAGCCACCTCTTTCAGAACCTGGGGTTTTACCGTTTTTGGATTGTTGCTAATGCGCGTGCAAATATTGAGTCAATTCACGAAGTCTGAAGTTGGGCTGTTTCCCTGACTCCTGATTTACTTCTTGATCTGGCATTGAAAACGGCCTGCTGTGAGGGGAGTGAGGTATATGTTAATTAATATTTTGAGAATGAATGTTTAGTTTTTAATTAGTTTCTTTAAGGAAGTTTCATAATTTTCAGACTTCCTTTTGTTTTTCTTAGGTTTTGAATGTCCTCAATGGGTCTGATGTAGCTAGCTGTGAAAACTTCGGCTTTTTGTGGACAGGTAAAGTCTGAGATTGTAATGTGATGGAATTCACAGTGTGCAAAGTATACAACCATGTAGAGCTTTGTCCAGAGGGTAGTTAGCAGGAACTTGACACCAGCAAATCCATTAAAGATAAGTGCACACGTGCTGCTAAGGTGATCAATTCCAATGCTGATCTCTATCAGCCTATCCCTATCACTCCATATCTTCCAAACACCAAGGGAGTATGACCCACCTTTCTGCCTAACCTCACAGAACTCTCAGCTGTCAACCAACTCAAAGTATCACAATCACAGCTCAATTATCCAAAGGAAGGATTAGAATTAGCTGTAGAATTAAAATTCTTTTGATCTGTGAAGATACCTACTTAAAGATACTTGCAAATACTTTTAAGCCACTGCTCCCATCTTAAGTAAGACTAGATTCAAGTGAGACCTTAATTCATGCATGATGTTTCCTGGCAAATAGGCAACAGTTTTATATTTAACGAAGTCCATGCTAGTTCCTGCTGGCATTCCCATTTGACAGCACTGAATTTCTCACATAAATATAGACAGCCACTATCCTTCAATTTGTGTCCTAAATTTTTTTTTAATTTCAAAATATACTTTATTCAAAAATAAATATATACAATAAACCATTCAATAACTTTTCATCCTTTACATACGCTTCCATTATACTCAGTACATATCCGTATTTATAGCCACCCACGTGGCACTCCAGTAGCTCAGCTTACCATATCATTGTTGAGGGGTATACTCCCCGCCCACCGACCACTCCCACTCCCACGGGTGGAGAAACCTATACCGTGGTCCTTCCCCACCGGGCCCTTGCGGTGGCTGCACTGAGTTTCAGTGCGTCCCTCAGCACGTACTCCTGCAGCCGAGAATGTGCCAGTCGGCAGCATTCTCCCACGGACATCTCCATGTGCTGGTAGATCATCAAGTTTCGGGCCGACCAAAGAGCATCTTTCACCGAGTTGATGATCTGCCAGCAGCACCGAATGTTGGTCTCCGTGTGCGTCCCCGGGTACAGCCCGTAGATGAGAGAGTCCTCTGTTACACAGCTGCTGGGGATGAAACGTGACCTAAATGCAGCAGTGCATTAACTCTGGGAGAACACAAAAACCATTGCAGCTCATTCAATCAGTATCTTTACCAATAAAAAATCCATTTTTATTTGTAACACCTTGGTTAAGATTTTTACTGCTACACCGTAGGTATTTCATTTTAACAGTTCTGTAAGAGCAGTTTGTGTTGCTTTCAGCTTGTTTGGGTTTGAGCAGAGATAAGAAGCTTTGTTATTCAGATTAGGAAGGGGCTGTCAGCCAATCAGGATAATGGCATTGGGAGAAGGTTTTGGAGAACGCACTGGCTTGAAGGTCTTTGTTGGCGGGAGCGTGGAGAAGACAGGAGGAAAGATGGCTGAGGAAGCTGTCCCTGTTGCACAAGGTGCTTTGTGCAGATGAATGGCTTCAAGAAGGGAGGACCAATACTCCCGTGGGGGACCCGTTTGTTTGAGTTCGATTTCAAGCAACATTCCAAAGATGGTGTGTGCTTTCACGCAGACCAAGGGTTCAATGTGTGAGTGACAGACAAGTTCAAGATGAGCTCTAACTTAACTGCATATTTGACTGTTTAAGAGTAATGGGCCCTTTTTGTTTTTTTTCTTTCTTTCATTTAATTACTGTTTGCTTAAATTAACATTCTTAAATATACTTCTTTATGATTATATGCAGTGCATGATCTGTTATCTCTTGCCAGGGGCAGTAAATCACACAGCATTCACACAAACCGGGGTTCGGGTGGGCAAGACAACCCAACCTCACAAATTTGGCGAGACCAAAGTTGTATACACCCTAGATGTATGAAGCCTGAGAAAGGTGGGTTTCTCATTGTGCATTCCAGTGGTTGTTAGCGAGGAGCTAACCAGCTACATTTCCAGAGATGCCTAGTAAAAGGAGGTTTCATATTTTAAATATTAGTTGAGATCTAATAGCATTTACTATAAGAAATAAGGTCAAGTAGCCTTGGGTAAACCAAGACAAGACAGCTGGAAATAAAACTCCATTTTAAAGTGTAAATTGAAATTTATAATGGAAGAGGGGATGTATGGGGTGTTCCGGGAGAGGTAGCTGTGGTGAAGGGGCTTGTTGTGTCCATCTCACTCACCTTTGGTCCCCACTGGACACTCAGCTCTCACCTGTGGCTCCAAGTAGCTGTTTGCATGTGACAGCAGCCACGCCCCGGTACACAGCTTTGACAGGTGGGCTAAACCAAGTGAGGGTAGCCAGTGGGCCTCATACTCCAGTGAGATATGGACCTGCCTGCCTTACAGTGCGAAGCCAGCTCTGGCGGACCGAGTGGATGAGATCTACAGTGAGATCCAACTAGGCAGTACTGCAACGCTACATGGAGAGCGAAGGGCATGAACATGGTCATCCACTGCAAGCAAGGAAGAGCCAACTTTGTGACGCTTGTTCGTACCACTGGACCCAGACTTCTGAGGTCAAGAGAATGGAACTTCCTCAGTGCAACGGCTTCCCGCTTTAAAAACTCTCCCGCACAGGTTTCCTGCCATCATCGGGCATGATGGACAGCCATCACCAATGGAAGAGATCAATCAGAATTGAGGCTTTATAAGCGCAGGCATCATATTTTAATATAATAATGATGGCTTTTGACAATGTAGGTAAAGAAGGAAGTTGCAATTCCACAGTTAATCTTTGCGTAACCACTGCACTCACACTAACAGTTTCATTTTTTGGTTCTTTGAGTTTTGTGTGCCTTGGAAGGGGTTGCATTTAACCCATCATTTGACGCTCAATGGAAAAACATTGAGGAGAGGATACTTTCCATCCCCATACAGGCAATTTTGGCTAATAACAACCTACCAAGTTACAGAAATACTATTGAGAACCTATGGGTGAAATGGACTCTTACAATATGGAAAACTATTATAAAAGAATAAAACTAGAAGGAGATATTGCAATTCTTAAATGGTGTGCATATGATTCGGATTATATGCCGAATAAACTGGATGCTAGATTTAAGGACTGGACGGCTAAAGGAATAACAGTTCTTTGCAATATAATGAAAGAAGGAATACTTCAGGTTAGAAATGCTTAAAGAGAAACACTTATTAGAAAAACAAGAGTTTTATCAGTACAGGTGCCCCCCGCTTTTCGAACGTTCGCTTTACGACACCGCGCTGTTACGAAAGACCTACATTAGTTACCTGTTTTCGCTAACAGAAGGTGTTTTCACTGTTACGAAAAAAGGCAGCGCGCGCTCCGAGCAGCCAAGCTCCTCCCCTGGAAATGCATTCTAGCTGGCATTGCTTAAACACATGCCTGTGAGCATCTGTGCTTTATGTCGATTTATTTTGAGCATCCGTTTGCAAGATGAGTTCTAAGGTATCAGAAAAGCCTAAAAGAGCTCGTAAGGGTGTTACACTTGCGTAAAACTAGACTTAGTTAAGCGTTTCGATCATGGTGAACGAAGTAAGGACAAAGAGAGTTTGGCTTGTGGAAGTTGACGAAGATGATGTTGAAGAGGTTTTGGCATCCCATGATCAAGATCTGATAGATGAAGAGCGGTTACAATTGGAAGAGGAAAGGATAACAATTGAAACCGAATGCAGCACTGAACAGACTGAAAGTGAAGTCGTCCAGGAACTGAACATGAAGCAACTGCGTGAGATTTTCACTGCAATGATTGCAGAAAAGTACGACTTTAATTTTGAAAGGGTACATAGGTTAGGGCATATTTGCAGGATGGTTTGAGTGCTTACAAAGAGCTGTATGATAGAAAAATGTGTGAGGCTAAGCAGTCAAGCATACTATCGTTTTTCAAGCCTGTCACAGCAGATGACGAACCTCGACCTTCGACATCAAGGCAGGCAGACATAGAAGAAGATGACCTCCCTGCCCTGATGGAAACAGACGACGTTGAGATGACACCCCAGTGTCCCACCACGCCAACATCCGGGCCGCTGACCGATACCGATCCGTGAAGAATGCAGCAGTGCAGCGGTAGCCGGGACGCACCCAGCACATCTTTAAGAAAAAAGCCGGAATAAACAAGCTAATTAATTAGGTGACGCCCAGCATGTAAATGTCGGCCCAGATCAGAGGCGATTGCTGATTGCGTCACCTTAGGAAGTAAGACGATATATTTTGGGTATATACCTCAAGAGTAGTTGAAAAGAGATAAATATTTAATGAATTAACTTCCCTAATATTTATTGGCACCTGATTAGTTCCAAGGGTTTGGACAGGGCAGAGTTTGTTAAGTGTGGCCAGGATGGATTCCTGTCACAGTACATTGACAGGCCAACTAGGGCGAATGCTATACTAGATCTAGTATTACGTAACCAACCGGGTCAGGTCACAGAGCTCTCGGTGGGTGAGCATCCGGGGGACAGTGACCACCGCTCCCTGGCCTTTAGCATTATCATGGAAAAGGACAGAATCAGAGAGGACAGGAACGTCTTTAATTGGGGAAGGGCATATTATGAAGCTATAAGGCTAGATCTTGCTGGTGTGAATTGGGATGATGTTTTTGCAGGGAAATGTACTATGGACATGTGGTCGATGTTTAGGGATCTCCTGCAGGATGTTAGGGATAAGTTTGTCCCGGTGAGGAAGATAAAGAATGGTAGGGTGAAGGAACCATGGGTGACAAGTGAGGTGGAAAATCTAGTCAGGTGGAAGAAGGCAGCATACATGAGGTTTAAGAAGCAAGGATCATAGGGAAGCAAGAAAGGAGCTTAAGAAGGGGCTGAGAAGAGCAAGAAGGGGGCATGAGAAGGCCTTGGCGAGTAGGGTAAAGGAAAACCCCAAGGCATTCTTCAGTTATGTGAAGAACAAAAGGATGACAGGAGTGAAGGTAGGACCGATTAAAGATAAAGGTGGGAAGATGTGCCTGGAGGCTGTGGAAGTGAGCGAGGTCCTCAATGAATACTTCTCTTTGGTATTCACCAATGAGAGGGAACTTGATGACGGTGAGGACAATATGAGTGAGGTTGATGTTCTGGAACATGTTGATATTAAGGGAGAGGAGGTGCTGAAGTTGTTAAAATATATTAGGACGGATAAGTCCCCGGGGCCTGACGGAATATTCCCCAGGCTGCTCCATGAGGCGAGGGAAGAGATTACTGAGCATCTGGCTAGGATCTTTATGTCCTCATTGTCTACGGGAATGGTACCAGAGTATTGGAGGGGGGTGTATGTTGTCCCCTTGTTCAGAAAAGGTAGTAGGGATAGTCCGGGTAATTATAGATCAGTGAGCCTTACATCTGTGGTAGGAAAGCTGCTGGAAAAGATTCTTAGAGATAGGATCTATGGGCATTTAGAGAAACATGGTCTGATCAGGGACAGTCAGCATGGCTTTGTGAAGGACAGATCATGTCTAACAAGCCTGATAGAGTTTTTTGAGGAGATGACCAGGGATATAGATGAGAGTAGTGCAGTGGATGTGATCTATATGGATTTTTAGTAAGGCATTTGACAAGGTTCCACATGGTAGGCTTACTCAGAAAGTCAGAAGGCATGGGATCCAGGGAAGTTTGGCCAGGTGGGTTCAGAATTGGCTTGCCTGCAGAAGGCAGAGGGTCATGGTGGAGGGAGTACATTCAGATTGGAGGGTTGTGACTAGTGGTGTCCCGCAAGGATCGGTTCTGGGACCTCTACTTTTCATGATTTTTATTAATGACCTGGATGTTGGGGTAGAAGGGTGGGTTGGCAAGTCTGCAGAAGAAACAAAGGTTGGTGGTGTTGTAGGTAGTGTACAGGATTGACAAAGATTGCAAAGAGACATTGATAGGATGCAGAAGTGGGCTGAGAAGTGGCAGATGGAGTTCAACCCAGAGAAGTGTGGGGTGGTACACTTTGGAAGGACAAACTCCAAGGCAAAGTACAAAGTAAATGGCAGGATACTTGGTAGTGTGGAGGAGCAGAGGGATCTGGGGGTATATGTCCACTGATCGCTGAAAGTTGCCTCACAGGTAGATAAGGTAGTTAAGAAAGCTTACGGGGTAAACACGAGTAATTCTGCAGTTGCTGGAAATTCAAGCAACACACATCAAAGTTGCTGGTGAATGCAGCAGGCCAGGCTGCACCTCTAGGAATAGGTACAGTCGACGTTTCGGGCTGAGACCCTTCGTCGGGGGTGTTAGCTTTCATAAGTCGAGGGATAGAGTTTAAGAGTCATGAGGTAATGATGCAGCTCTATAAAACTCTGGTTAGGCCACACTTGGAGTACTGTGTCCAGTTCTGGTCACCTCTTTCTAGGAAGGATGTTGAAGCATTGGAAAGGGTACAGAGGAGATTTACCAGGATGCTGCCTGGTTTAGGGAGTATGGATTATGATCAGAGATTAAGGGAGCTAGGGCTTTACCCTTTGGAGAGGAGGAGGATGAGAGGAGACATGATAGAGGTGTACAAGATATTAAGAGGAATAGATGGAGTGGATAGCCAGTGACTCTTCTCCAGGGCACCACTACTCAATACAAGAGGAGATGGCTTTAAGGTAAGGGGTGGGAAGTTCAAGGGGGGTATTAGAGGAAGGTTTTTTACTCAGAGAGTGGTTGGTGCGTGGAATACACTGCCTTAGTCAGTGGTGGAGGCAGATACACTAGTGAACTTTAAGAGACTACTAGACAGGTATATGGACGAATTTAAGTGGGGGGTTATATGGGAGGCAGGGTTTGAGGGTCGGCACAACATTGTGGGCCGAAAGGCCTGTACTGTGCTGTACTACTCTATGTTCTATGAATATACTGCTGGTGGCTGGTAAAAAGACCCTTACTAGGAAATGGTTATCACAGGAGAGCTCAACTTTAAATGCATGGATGGAAATTACAATGGACATTTGCAAAATGGAGAAGATAACAGCTTCTGTTAATCATAAGTTGGAACAATTTGTTTCATACTGGGAAAATGGTTGAATTACATACACCTCATAGGCCTGATTTTATTCTCACAAATCAATGAATATGTTGTAAAAAAAAGATCACTCCCTACTTGTACACAGTTTTCTCCTTTTGCTTGTTCTTTCTTTCCTCTCTTTTCTATAAGTATATACCTCAGATAAATACTATGTGGAGATTTGTGGCAAAGATGAGTATATGATATATATGTACAGTATCTGAACTACATCTCATGGAATTGTTTATTTGAAGATGAACTTCAATAAAAAATAAATTACAAAAAAAAAGGAAGGGGTTGCATTTAGAGTGTTGGCTCACTGATAGATTAACTTTTAATCAAAAAGCAAGGATGTTCTGTCAACCAAAATGTATATTTACACTTTATATCTGCTGCCCAAGATTCATAATGTGCGCCTGCATGGAGACATTTGGCATGAGCATACTTTAGCACAACAGCAGAATTAGAATTAGAATCGTTTATTTCCACTGTGTTACATGATGTGGAATTAGTTGTGTTGCAGCAGCAGTATAGTGCAAAATTCAAAGTTCAAAATGAATTTGTTGTCAAAGTACATATATGTCACCACATACAACTCGAGATTCATTTTCTTGCAGGTAATCCCAATAGATACACAAAACTCTATAGGACAAATGAAAGAACATACCCAACAAGACAGACAAGCGACTAGTGAGCAAAAGACAACAAACTGCGCATATTTAAAAAAGGAAGAACAATAAAGAAATAAAGTCCTTGAAAGTGAGTCCATAGGTTATGGGAACAGTTCAGTGATGGGACAAGTGAAGATGAGCAAAGAAAGTGTATCTAATAATTAAATAGTGCAAAATAGAATTAATGAAGTAGTTCATTAATTAATGAGTTCATGGAGCACTCTAAGACCTAACAGTCAGGAGAAGATACTGGTTTTGAATTGTGGGTTTTCAAGCTTCCATACCTGGTCCGTGATAGTCTTAACAAGAAGAAGGCATATCCCGTATGGAGTAGGTCCTTAGTGATGGAAGCTGCATTTTTGAGGCAGCAGTTGAAGATCTCGTTGATGGGGAGAGTTGTACCCATGATTGAGTCTACAACCATTTGCACCCTTTTGTGACCCTGTGCATTTGAGTCACAATCGCAGCTGTGATGCAACCAGAGTGCTCCCCACCGTTCATATGTAGACATTTGCATGTCTTTTGTGACTTAGCAATTCTTCTCCAACTCTAAATGAAATAGAGCCACTGCCATACCTTTGTTATGTATTGGGCCGCAGGATAGATCTCAGAGATACTGACACTCAGCAAAGTATCCTAACCATGCATCATGGTCTGGTATGGAAACACCAATGCCCAGGAATGGAAAAGACTACAGAAAGTGGTGACACTCAGGCTGCCCATCCTACACATTGCTAACCAGAGGAGTGACACGTGTTCTCCTGACATCTCCTTCCTGTAATCCACAGTCAACTCTTTGATCTTTGCATTGATCATGATAACACTAAACCTGCAGCAGAAATTTTATTTACTTGAGCTTGTCAAATCTCACTTCTTAACCACCTACAGTGTGTTCCTTTTGTTCAAAAAACTGTTTTAGCAATCTGTAATAAAATGTGATCATATTTATTGCAAAAATGGTTTGACGAAGAGACGCTCACATTTATCTCTCAACCTAATCTGTTCTGGAGTTCTCATTGATTCTGACTTCCCCTCTCAGAAGGCTGAATTTATTGAATGGTTTCCTGTTTGAGCTCTCAGTTAAACGCTGTATCACAATACCTGGCAATAATCCCCTCTGGTCAGTATGTCCTACTTCTTTAAAACCAAACACTCTATAACTTGGACTAATAGAATTTTGCAGTTAACAATTATTCGTTTAATTGAAAGATTGCACAATAACGACTAAAAATAGCACAGAGAAGTTTCCATGTCTAATTATATAGGTATTGTTTTGGATGTTGAGCTAATGTCAGTTTTTCACTCTTGGGTTATCATGTGTTTCTGTGATTTCATTCTGGAAAAAACATTGTATCATTTCTTAATGCATACATTACTAAATGACAATAAAAGAGGACTGTGTGTCCTCATAATCTAATCTAATCTAATGTTTTAGATCTGTGCCCTAAGGCTTGAATCTAATCCAGAATAATGTTAAACAGCTCAACTCTGAGAGTTGTAATTGTCTGACATAAAATGCAGTTTTAGGACTCGATGAAGCAAACTTTAGGATCTGTCCTGGGACCAGCACCTAAATGCCAGCAACTCTCCTTTCTTAGAAGTTTGCATAGACACAGTCTGTCACTAAAAACTTTGATAAACATCTATAAATACACAGTGCAAAGTATCCTAACCATGCATCATGGTCTGGTATGGAAACACCAATGCCCAGGAATGGAAAAGACTACAGAAAGTGGTGAATACAGTCCAGTCCTTCAGAGGCAAAGCTCTCCCCACCATTGGTGCACATTTACATGGAGCACTGCCACATGAAAGCAGTATCCATGATCACAGAACCAGACCATGCACTCTTCTCACTAATATAATTGGGCAGGAGGTACAGAAGCTATAGGTCCAATAGGACCAGATTTAGGAATACTTATTACTCTAAAGGCTCCTGGACCAGGTTGGATAGCTTCACTCACCACAACTTTCAACTGATTCTATGACCCAGAAATTCACTTTCAATGACTTTTTACAACCCATGTTCTCACTTTTGTTTATTTCCACAGTTTGCCTTCTTTTGCACATTTATTGTTTGTCAGTCTTTGTTTATATGGTTTTTCTAAATTCTATCGTATTTTTATATTTTACTGTAAGTGCCTGCAAGAAGATAAATCTCAAGTTAGTATTTGGTAACTTGTACATACTTCAATACTGTAATAAATTTACTTTAAACTTTGAACAGTGCAATTTCAGCTGGGCATCTGTGAATGCATCCATTATTCAGTAATAAATTGCCTGTCTTGTTCTGGGATGCTGCAGTTTTTGTTGTTGCAGAAAACAGAAGGTTTACATCTGTGCACTTGTACAATCTGATTGACGCAGGTTTCAAAATTGCTGTGTGCACATGGTAACAAAATAACTCAAACTGACCAAAAAGAAAAGCCTCTGTTACGGATGTCCCAAATGACACCTGTGAAAAGCATCAAGCTTTCCCTACCAGAAAATACCAGGACTGATTTGATTCGAATGAACAGGAAATCCAGGAGCAAACTAACTGCAAACATAAGGTATCTTTGGAATGGTGATGCCAACATTCCTTGTGGATATGAAACAGATCTGTCCGCAGTTGAAGTCTGAGGTTCAACAGAATGCCTTTGATTGGGATAAGAAATGTTGGGTGCAATGGATGCAGGAGGTCCAAAATCTCCCAATAGTCATGAAAGTTACGGCTATCTATAGCACAAGCTTCACAGGGCCACCCACTGGTACCCTAGAGCAGAAATGAGCTTATCAAAGGCATGGAGGCAATCCATGCCCACTGAAAGAAACACTTCTAAAGAACTTATCTGTGACATTGACCGCCCTCCACAGGAAACTATCCTGTCTACAGGAAGCATCCCACACTGACAAGAATTGTAAATGGCCATTTGCCAACCAAAAAAAAACACAGTAATATGTAGGAGTAGATGGCACCTGCAATTCTAAATCTCAGCAGAGAGGAACTTTAGTCATAACTTTGTGTCCCATATCTGAGAAGACAGGGATATACATGGAAATTCAGAGATGCCATATTTATGGATGTTACCAAGAAAAGGGTCGAGTCCAATTGAGTCCTATTTCAGGGACTATCATCACCAGGATCAATCTCAGCCACTGTCTCCCTGTGTTGGAAGAGCTGCTGTCTCATTTATAATGTAGATTATTTACAGCTAGACCCATATTATACAGATATAATCTTTTCTTTTACATGACATATTACTGGGTTATGGTCACTATTACAGTCTGCACCTGGCATTGAGTCACCGAGTTTCTAAATCTTTGGTTTATAGTAATAAAATCAATTTGATTTCTGGTGTTATCACCTGGACTTTTCCAGGTCCATAAGTGTCTTGAATGGTTTTTAAAGTAGGTATACATAATGACCTGATTATTCATCTTGCACCATTCTACCCACTTCTCGCCTCTTTCATTTCTTTCCCCTAGTCCTTTTGATATCCAAAAAGAAAGAGAATCTTATCTGCAGGCTGAGAATAAATGAGGAAGACATAAAACAAGTACAGAACTTTTGCTACTTAGGAAGCTGGGTGACATCAGATGGCAGGTGCGACATGGACATCAAAAGAAGAATAAGGATAGCAAAAGACACATTTACGAGAATGAAGAGTATACTGACCAACACTAAACTAGGCATGACAACCCGCCTCAGAACACTGAAATGTTACGTTTATCCAGTTATGTTATATGGCTCAGAATGTTGGACAATATCTAGTAACATGAGGAAATGAATTGAAGCAGCAGAGATGTGGTTTTTGAGGAGGATGCAAAGAATATCATGGATGAAACGAATATCTAATGAGAAAGTCATGAACAGAGCAAACACAAAAAGAGAAATAATGCATGAGATCATGAAAAGGCAACGTGACTTCATTGGACATGTGATTAGGAAAGAGGAGTTAGAATGCATGGTAATTATGGGAAAGATTGAAGGGAAGAAAGCAAGAGGAAGGCAAAGACAAATGAAGATGGAGACAGCAGCCAGAGAACTGGAAATGAATACCAATGAATTGATCCACTTGACCCGAAACAGGAGTGTGTGGGCCATGGCAGTCAAAGCTCAAACTGGGCACGGCACCCGATGATGATGTTGATAATCTTACTTGTGTGTCAGTCCAAGAGAAATACACTGGCAGGATAAGTAAGGCAAAATCAGTATCCTTCCCAGGTTGACATTTTGAACATGGAAGACCTAATCACAATCAGTTGACTGTGATGGACAGGTTAAACTGTTTGCGTATCAACCGATTATCAGGTAATAAGGAAAATGATTTGAGATTATTCTCAAGCTCTGCTTGAAATAGTCTAACATTTCCTTTGACTAGTTGGAACCCTTAAGTAATGATCACTCACATGCTCTTGGGATGGCATTGAGAACTTTCATTCATTGAGGGCACGGTATAGTTGGCAGAGTGCGCGCTCAGAGGACAGGACCCAGGTGTGGTGGAGGGCAGACTCTCTCTGTTGTGGTGGTCACTGGCACTGACTCAATCCTGGTGCAGTGGACGATGGACTCTCCATGAAGTGAAGGAAGTAAGAGGTTAGTCATAGGAATACCAACAGAGCATTAGGGGCACAGCCAAGCGACACGGTGAGACAACTCATTCACCACAAACACAGTAGGACTCCATTTACAGAGCACCATGAGAGTTCCCTTTCAATAATCATAGAATGCGGGAAATTCACGCTGGTAATTATCAACCAGACAAGACCAAACAGAAAGCGCCTGGGCTTAATGGCTCTAACAATTAGTAAATCCAGGTGTTCAAGAAACCCTGAAGCCCAACGCTCAGCAAGCCGCAGAGGCCAGCAGAGTTTATGACAATAGTCCAGCATAAAAAATGGAATAAGCCCACCACTTCTCATACTGAATAGTCACCCACTTGTCAAACACATCCTGTCCTAAACAAGGTAGTGTCTATGCATCCCGCACTGGTCAAATTAATTATCTAGGAATCCACAGTGGAAGTAAGTCGCCCTCAATCTTGAGGGTCCACCAAGGGAATGAAACACAGACAGTGGGAAAAAACAGGCTTGTAAATAAAATGATTTTGAGGCACTAAATCTTGTACCCAAAAGGATACATGAAGAATGACTGATCAGAAACTAGGCTAGTTTATTTTTCTGATGTCTGCAGTGTTTCCTAATATAGATGTTAGGCTTCTGTGGGACTTAATGCCTGGTTAAAGTCTGCTTAGAGCTGTCCAGAATGGACCAATTACAATCCTCAGCTAACCAGTGAAGGAATTGATCTCTATGCATCCTTCCATGCCTTAATCATGTTTAAACATTTCCTGGGCCATGTAACATTCACAGCGTGGATGTCTGAAAGTTGCCACAGCAAACAGAACAGAAAAAAAGCAGCCTCCTTCAGCTTGTAGAATGTGAAATCATAATTCATTCTTCCCAAGTTATGCAGTTGTGGCAAATCTGTACAATTGGAACAGCTCTAGGAAATGCATTGTTGCCCCCCTTTTCAGAGAAGCGACAAATCAGAAAATAAGAGCACAGGAGTAGGTGTAGGCTATTCAGCCCCTCAAGCCTGTACCACCATGTATCAAGATCATGGCTGTTCCTTGATCTTAAGCACCATTTTCATGCTTCATTCCCATATTCTTTGTTTTCTTTACTATTTACAAATCTATCTATCCCTCCTTAGAAGGCGGTTAATTACTGAGCATCCATTATACTCTGAAGTAAAAAAAATCCAAATGTTCACCAATTTTTGACTGAAGATAGACCTTATTTCAGATCTAAAACAACAGGAATTCTGCAGATGCTGGAAATTCAAGCAACATACATCAAAGTTGCTGGTGAACGCAGCAGGCCATTATTTATTTCAGATCTAAATGGCTTTCCCCTTATTTTAAGACTCTGACCTCCAGTTCTAGGTTCCTTAGCCAAATCTAGTATCTTCACTGAAATGCACAAGATTCTTCAAATCCCTTAAAGCCTTTGAAGAATTTTGTGCATTTCAGTGAAGTCACCTCTCAATTATCTAAATTCTGGAGAAGAGAGGTATAATCTATTCATTTTCTCTAAATTTGACAATCCCACAATCCCAGCAACCTATCTGATGAACCATCGCTGCACTCCCTATACTGAAAGAATTTTTGAGTAATAATAGTAATAGTAATAGTAATAATAGTCTGCTTGCTTGTGAAAGTGAGAGATCTTGTTTGTTGTCCACACAATGGTTTGGGATTTTAGATATGGATGATATGTTTGAATAATTGCCTACCTCATCTGATAAATTGTTTGTAACTCAATGAGTGTTTTAAGCTTCTACGAGGTAACAAATTGTATTGAAGGCCAGATATTCTTTGTTTCTTTTCATCTCTGTAATTATTCCTCGGATATTGGACTCATTCCCTCTTGAACTTTTCTTCAGAACATTATTTTCACTTTCTTCTTGGGTTTTCAAGGTTAGAAATTTAACCATACCATGAAAAGGCCCACAGAACATCAATTCTATTGCACATATGGTGAAAGGCAGGGCAGAGGGACTAATTGGATTAAAAGGTTGATGTAGTTGATAGAATAACCTCCTACACTGCATTTACTTATATAACCCTCTCACCAGGGCTCCTATACAAACTTGGCTCATGAGGTAACTCTGCTAACAGCCACGTGACTCAGTGGTGAGAATGCCACCTTTCATAAACAATATACGTCTAGGGTTGGTATGATTTGGGGTTCAACGAAACAGGAACGTTGTGATGTTCCGATTAAAGGAACCTTGATTTGAGCAAATGCTGTGTAAATACAGTCCATACACAATTATTGGTCGACAAGAAATAACAGATTGTACATCTCATTAAATTATGAAGGAAGTATATTTACAGATTTCAGCTTTATCTAACAGTTAATAGGTAAAAGAAAGGAAAAGGGCCATTACAGTTAAACTAGCCCAATGTGTACATGACTGCTGGAGCTCATACTGGACACAGGGGTGTTGCTCTTACTCACGTGGCTGGATCCATGGTCTGCATGAAAGCACCCACTACAATCCGAACTTCCCTCAAAGTCCATCTCAAACAAACTGGCTCTCTCAGGAGTACTGGTCCTTCCTCCTTGGAACCATTCATCTGCTCAAAGCAGCTCTTGCAACAGGGACTCTCCTTCCAATGGCATTCTGTGGCACCTTCCCTTGTCCACACTCCACAGCTCCAGCCCGAAAGATCCCAAACCAGACTACTGTACATCACAAATTTCTCTCCACCCTACTCTCTCTAGAACCTTCTCCTGATTCCACCATCCTGATTGGCTGACACAATATTCCTAAGTTGGCTTCTTATCTTCAGTCAAAACCAAAACATTCTACCAGAATCAGGTTTATTATTAACATCGGCATGTGACGTGAAATTTGTTAACTTAGCAGCAGCAGTTCAATGTAATACATAATCTAGCAGAGAGAGAGAAAAAAAACATAAATAAACAAGTAAATGAATTATGTATATTGAATAGATTATTAAAAAGTGTGCAAAAACAGAAATACTGTATATTAAGAAAAGTGAGGTAGTATCCAAAGCTTCAAAGTCCAGAATCGGATGGCAGAGGGAAAGAAGCTGTTCCTGAATTGTTGAGTGTATGCCTTCAGGCTTCTGTATCTCCTAACTGATGGTAACAGTGAGAAAAGTGCTTCCTAAAGATATCCTGGGTACTTTGTAGGCTAGTACCCAAGATGGAGCTGACTAGATTTACAACCTTCTGCAACTTCTTTCGGTCCTGTGCAGTAGCCCCTCCATAGGGCACAGTGCCTTTGCAGAAACTGCTAAAAGGAAATACCTACAGCATAGCAGTAGAAACCTTAACCAGAGCATTACACTTGATATGTCTATCAGAGTCAAGTTTATTAGCACTGACACATATCTTGAAATTTGAGTTTTCGTGGCAACAATATAGTGTAAAATTATTGTAAGTTGGTAATAAAAATCGCTCTATATTGCAAAAATAAATAAATAATGCAAAAGATGAGGTAGTATTTGTGGGTTCATGGACAATTCCAAAATCTGGTGGCAGAGGGGAAGAAGTGTTGAGTGTAGGTCTTCAGGCTTCTGTACCTCCTCCCTGATGGTAGAACATGAAAAGGTCATGTCCTGGACAGTGAGCATCTTTAACTATTGATCTGCCTTCTGGAGGCACTGCCTCTTGAAGATGCCCTCAATAGTGGGGAGTACTGCGCTGGTGATGGACTTGGCTGAGTCTACAAACCATTGCAGGTCCTGTCTGTTGAAGGCCCTATACCAGGCTGTTCTCTCCACCATACATCTATAGAAATTTGTGAGAGCCTTTGATTACATACCAAATTTCCTCCAAGTGCCAATGAGATAGAGCTGCTGGTGTGACTTCTTCATTACTGTGTCAATACCTTGGGCTTGGAATGGATCCTATATGATGTTGATGCCTATAAACTTGAACCTGCTCACCCTTTTCACCATTGACTCCTCAATGGGGACTCGTGTGTGTTCTCTCTGCTTCTCATCTTGAAGTCCACAATCATTTCCTTGGTCTTGCTGATACTGAGTGCAAGGTTGTGGTTGCAATGCCACTCGTGTATGTTTTCTCATCTGAGACTCGAAAACTACTCTGGTGTCCTCAGTGAATTTATACACTCAGTGGCCACTTTATTAGATATACCTGTACACCTGCTCATTCATGCCAATATCTACTCAGCCAATCATGTGACAGAAGCTCAAAGCATAAAAGTTGGCAGACATGGTCAAGAAGTTCAGTTGTTCTTCCCATCAGGATGGGAAGAAATGTGATCTAAGTGACTTTGACCATGGAATGATTATTGTTGCCAGATGGAGTGGTTTGAGTATCTCAGAAGCTGCTGATCTGGGATTTTCACTCACAACAGTGTCTAGAGTTTACTAAGAAAGACGTGAAAAACTAAAAACATCCATTGAATTGCAGTTCTGCCTGGAAACATAAGGCTGCTCCACAAGGCTGTGTACTCAGCCCCCTGCTGTACTCACTGTACACCCATGATTGTGCAGCCAAGTTTCCATCGAACTCAATATATAAGTTTGCTGATGACACAACAATTGTAGGCCGTATCTCAGGTAATGATGAGTTTGAGTACAGAGAGGAAATTAAGAACCTGGTGGCATGGCGAAGACAATAACCTATCCCTCAACGTCAGCAAGACGAAGGAATTGGTTGTGGACTTCAGAAGGAGTAGCGGACCGCACAACCCAATTTACATCGGTGGTGCGCAAGTGGAACAGGTCAAAAGCTTTAAGTTCCTCGGGGTCAATATCACAAATGACCTGACTTGGTTCAACCAAGCAGAGTCCACGGCCAAGAAGGCCCACCAGCGCCTTTACTTCCTGAGAAAACTAAAGAAATTTGGCCTGTCCCCTAAAACCCTCACTAATTTTTATAGATGCACCGTAGGAAGCATTCTTCTAGGGTACATCACAACCTGGTATGGAAGTCCTGTCCAAGACCGGAAGAAGCTGCAGAAGATCGTGAACACGGCGCAGCACATCACACAAACCAATCTTCCGTCCTTGGACTCACTTTACATCGCACGCTGTCAGAGCAGTGCTGCCAGGATAATGATGGACACGGCCCACCCAGCCAACACACTTTTCGTCCCTCTTCCCTCCAGGAGAAGGCTCAGGAGCTTGAAGACTCGTACGGCCAGATTTGGGAACAGCTTCTTTCCAACTGTGATAAGACTGCTGAACGGATCCTGACCCAGATCTGGGCCGTACCCTCCAAATATCCGGACCTGCCTCTTGGTTTTTTTGCACTACCTTACTTTCCATTTTTATATTTTCTATTTATGATTTATAATTTAAATTTTTAATATTTACTATCGATTTGTAATCCAGGGAGCGGGAAGCGCAGAATCAAATATCACTATGATGATTGTACGCTCTAGTATCAATAGTTTGGCACCAATAAAGTGTAAAGGAACACCTTGTTAATGAGAGAGGTGAGAGGAAAATGACCAGACTGGTTCAAGCTGATAAGATGGTGACAGTAACTCAAAGAGCTACACATTGCAACAGTGGTGTGCAGAAGAGCACCTCTGAGCACATAACACCTTGAATCTTGAAGTGGACAAGCTACAGAGACAGAAGATCATGAACATACACTCAGTGGCCAATTTATTAAGTACAGAATGCATCTAATATTTAGATTAGATTATGAGGACTCGCAGTCCTCTTTTATTGTCATTTAGCAGAGAGATTTAGGACTGTTAGAAGAGAGGGCTGAAAAATGTGAGGTGCTACATTTTGGTAGAACTAATCAAAATAGGACATACATGGTAAATGGTAGGGCATTAAAGAATGCTTTAGAATAGAGGGATCTAGGAATAATGGTGCATAGTTCCCTGAAGATGGAATCTCATGTGGAAAGGGTGGTGAAGAAAGCTTTTGGTTTGCTGGCCTTTATTAATCAGAGCATTGAGTACAGGAGTTGGGATGTAATGTTGAATTCATATAAGGCATTGGTAAGGCCAAATCTAGAGTATTATGTACAGTTCTGGTCACTGAATTATAGGAAAGATGTCAATAAAATTGAAAGAGTACAGAGGAGGTTTACTAAAATGTTGCCTGGGTTTCATCTCCTAAGTTACAGAGAAAGGTTGAACAAGTTTGGTCTTTATTCTTTAGAGCATAGAAGGTTGAGGGGGGACTTGATAGAGGTGTTTAAAATTATGAGGGGTATTGATAGAGTTGACGTGGTTAGACTTTTTGCATTGAGAATGGGGAAGATTCAAACAAGAGGACATGAGTTGAGAATTAGAGGACAAAAGTTTAGGGGTAACATGAGGGGGAACTTCTTTACTCAGAGAGTGGTAGCTGTGTAGAATGAGCTTCCAGCAGAAGTGGTTGAGGCAGGTTCTATGTTGTCGTTTAAAGTTAAATTGGATAGATATATGGACAGGAAAGGAATTGAGGGTTATGGGCTGAGTGCAGGTCGGTGGGACTAGGATAGGGTAAGGGTTCGGAATGGACTAGAAGGCCGAGATGGCCTGTTTCCGTGCTGTAATTGTTATATGGTTATATGGTTATATAGTAATGCATGCTTTAAGAAATGATACAATTTGTTCCTCCAGCTATAAAATAGCTTCTGAGTGTAGATGCTGTTTGAACTGTGCCTAGTCAATCATGTGTATATAGAGAGGAGAGAAGTAGGCTAAATGCACATCCTTGAGGTACACTTGTGTTCATTGCCAGCAAGGAGGAGATGTCATTATCACTCCACAAAGACTGTGGTCTCCTGAAAAGAAAGTTGAGTTTGCAGGTGCAGAGGGAGGTACAGTGACCAGGTTTTAGACCTTGTTTGATAATAGTGAGGGGATAATAGTGTTGAATGCCAAGCTGTAATTGATGTACTACTGTCTAGGTCAACCAAAGGTAAGTAGAGAGCAGGTGAGACTGTGTCCACTGTAGACTGTTGTGGCGGCAGGTGAATTGCAGTGGATCTGGGTCCTTGCTCAGGTCGGACTCAGTTTTAGCCAGGACTGAACTCTCAAAGCACTTCATCATAGTAGATGTGAGTGCTGTGGGTGATAGTCATTGAGGCAAATCACTTGCTCTTCTTGGGGTCCGATCGAATCCCCTTTGAAGCAGGTGGGAACCTTCAGCTAGAGCAGGAAGAGGTTGAGGAACTACTTGTACACTCCAGTCAGCTAGTCAGCACAGGTTTTAAGTAACCTACCAAGTACACCATCAGGGCCTTATGCTTTCTGAGGATTCACCTTCTTGAAGGATGCTCTGAAGATAGCAATCACAAGGTCACAAGGTGCTGTAAGAATTCACACAGGTGTAGTTTTAGTTTCCATTTCAAAGTGTGCATCAAAGGTATCGAGCTGATTGGAGAGTGAAGTATCACTGCCATTTACGCTGTTATGTTTCGCCTCACAGGAAGTAGTGACATGCAAACCCAGCCACTGCTAATGTGCATCCATTCAAGTCTCAGCCTTCACCTACAATTCCCATTTTAATTCATGTTGTCTTTCGGTAGGTCATACCTGCACTTCTTGTAGAGTTCTGGATCACTGGTCTCGAGTGCCCACGGCAGACTGTGAATCTTCTAGTTCATGTAGTACTTCTGTTTTGGGGAGACTCAGTATGTTCCTAAAGGTACACACTCATCCGTCTGCGTAGATCTTGATAAAGTTGGTGATGACCGTGGCATGTTCATTCAGCTCTGAAGATGAATTCCTGCTTATGGTCCAGTCCACTCATTCAAGACAGACCTGTAAAAGCTCCTTCACCTCCATTGACCATATCTTTGCCATCCTCACCACCGGTGCTCAATCCTCAGTCCCTGCCTATATACTGGGAGTAGAAGTACAGCCAAGTGATCAGACAGCTGAAGTGTGGGCGCCGGATGGCACAGTAAGCATTCTTGATTTTGGCGATCGAGTGTGCTGGCTCCTCAGGCTCCGCAGGCGACATGTCGCTGGTAGTTTGTCAGAGGCTTCTTCAAGCTATCCTGGTTGAAGTCTCCCATGATGATCAAAAGGGCATCAGTGTGCACTGTCTGGTGATTGCTGAACAATGTGTCCAGCTCCTTCAGTGCCAGCTTGATGTCTGCGAGTGGTAGAATGTACACTGCAACCAGGATGATGACGGAGAACACTCTCAGCAGATAGAACAGGCAACGCTTGACTGCCAGATGTTCCAGGTCAGGGAGTTGGACTGAGACATCTGTGCATCACAATGAGTTAATCATGAAGCAAACACCGCAGCCTCTGCCTTTATCTGATGACACCGTCTTATTCAAGCAGTAGATGGTCAAGCCCTCAGGCTGGAGCGCAGTGTCTGGAGGGCTGGGGTAAGCCATGACTCAGTGAAGCATTGTACACAACAGTTGCTGATGTCCTTTTATTGCTGCAGTCTTACTCTGAGGTCTTCAGTTTTATTTTATTTTCCAGAGACTGTATATTAGCCAGGAGGATGGTAGAGAGTTGGTTGTGGGCGGGGGGGGGGGGAGGGTGGAGGTTGCGGGGGAGGGGGGGAGAGATCAAATGATTGACTCAATCTTAAGTAAATCATGCTTGTGATAATTTTCAGTTGTTCTCCAAATTTAACAAGGAAATCTTGATCAGGAGCCACAATAGAAGGTTCGAAATGTTCTCAGCATCACATACCCATCATTCTGAGTGCAACTGGCATAAACTGGAGCTCACAGACACAGAAAATGGCTTATCTGGTTTTGACCTTTAACCATTTAGCATTGGATTCTGGTACTTATTGTGGCATATTAAAAATAATTGTTTTAAGAAACGTGGGACAACAGTAATTGTCATGTGTCATGGATCTAAATGACAGGTCCTCGCAAATGATAGGATAGTATGCTCCAATTTACATGTTTAAAACAAGCCATACGACATATATGGGTTTCCATTAAATTTGTCCAACACTGGGGCTAAAAATTTTTCACACAGGCACAACAGGATAAGTTGTATACTATAACAAACGATTTCGACTCTTTGATGCATTTACTAAACTGGATGTGTATTTCTTTCTCTGGGTTCTAATACATGGTGCAAATTCATCCTTTCTGATTGTGTAACTCTGAGGTAATGATCTGATCATGGCTTTAGTTGTTCTGTTATGAGAAAGGAAACCATTAACGTGTAAAGTCTAAATATTTTTCTTGTCATAACTAGAATGCTTTTACTGGCCAAGTTTAGCTACACCGACGCACTTCAAGGTGTTGAAGATTTTCCTAATTATTTTTGACAAGTACTTGTAGATTGTTTGGTTTTCAATGAAAGATTCTGCTTGAACTACTAAGCATGCAGTTTGCTGTCGAAATTAAAAGCAATGAGTTACTGCTTTTGGGAAAGAGATTTTGGTGGAAATAGTTTGTGCGGTCAGATACCTTCTTCTACATCCTTATAACGTCATATAAGATTGTACATTAATGCCATTGTTATAACTGAGGATAACCAATTAATTTGTACAAGCCACCTGTCATAAATATGAATAAAATAATGACAAGGTAATCTAATTAGCTGTTGTTGCTTGATTTCTTTGCATTGTCCCATAGAAGCTGATAGTTCGGGTTCTTATATCATGCTCTCTTCTCACTGTTGTCATCAGGTAGAAGGTACAAGTGCTTCAGGACTTACAACACCAGGTTCAAGAAAAGTTACTACCACTCAACTGCCAGGCTCTTGAATAAAAGGGGATAACTGCACTCACTTGTCCCATCATTGAAATGTTCCTACAACCAATGATCTCACTTTAAGGACGTGGTAAACTATATATATGTTGTAACTGGGTTAACTGTCTGGACACGCCCGTCTGCTGACTGCCCCTGTGTCTCCTCCCACAAAGCCCTGAATAAAGGTGATTTTAACCTTGCCCCTCCCCCTCAGTCTGGGGGCAGACACTCAGCATGGAGGTTGTATTGTACAGCGAATAAAAGCCTTTCAGTATTTACCCTACTTCAGTCTTTTGGAGCTATTGAACGTGCTTCAAAGGACTCTTTGTCTTGTTATTTCATGTTCTCAGTACTTATTGCTATTTATTTATTTTTGCATTTGCACAGTTTGTTGTCTCTGCACTCTGGCTGATCCTTCATTAATCCTGTTACAGTTACTATTCTATAGATTTGCTGAGTATGCCCACAGGAAAATGAATCTCAGGGTTGTATGTGGTGATATGTATGTACTTTGGTAATAAAATTTACTTTGATATTTTGATACTTTTTATCGGAGAAGATTCTGAACAGTGCAGCTCTCACTATTGCACTGGAGTGTTAATCTGGCTAAAGTCTTTTAGACTAACGTTTGGGTCTACAGCTTTTTAGCTGAAATATAAGAGTGAAAAGTCAGGGAGATGAACACAGCAAGTGGGCCTTAAAGCTCACTTCAATTCTTAAAGTAAATTTTCAAACTAAAGGATTGTATAGAACTGGTTTGGTTCAAATTCATTGAAAGGTTCCACTGTTGTATTGGTTACCCTACAAATCTCATGCAAAGAACTCAGGCCAACCATTATAATTAGGCGGAATAATTATAACCAATACAACCAACATAACCAATATAATTAAGGTTTATTCTTAGAGACGGAATAAAACCTATGTGTCAAATGGGATTTTATTAACTGTCTTGTGAAGTTACCGAACCAATAATCATAGAATGTGAGTACAAATCTCAACATGTCAGTTCATAATCCAGATCCAAAAACAAGCAGATATCAGAAAAAGTGATCTTTATCCTGTTGCCTTGACATAAAATCCCAACAGTTTCACTAACACCCGCTGGTGAAGGAAATTAGCCATTCTTACCGAGTCTAACTGTGGGTTTGTAATCCTTTTGTAAAAAATGTATGGAAGGGCAAATTGCCCAGGGGCTGCAGCAGTTCAAGAGAACAACTCATCTTTCCATAGGCTACGAATAGTTAAAAATGCTCATGTTAGTTGTCCCATATCTAAGAGCAAATAATTTAAGCACATCTATGCAAATGATATGTAAATGTAGCCCCCTTGGCCAGCCTCAGGGTCTCTCCTCTCACTGTCGCCTAGGGAAACAGCCCTTGGCCCCACCAAACTGGGTAATTAGTTTGTGTGGATGCTGTGTGATGTACCCCACCCTGCCCAAATAACAGACAATATACCAAATACAATTAAATGATTTACAGTTTATAGGTATTACTGGAACTATATAATTAATAGAGAATAAAATATTAAAGGAAAATAAAAGGCGCCACACTTATTAAAGTTCAATCTCTTCGTACACAAACAGTTGGAGCCCAGGACCCTTCTTCTTCACCCTGCGACCCCCTCGGACCACCTCGACCTGCTGCCTGGGACCAACAACAGTGGTCGACCAGACGCTCCACAGGAGTCCGTCTCCGTCTCCTCTCCTCGCCAAACACCCTGGACCTTGGACTCCTGCTCGGGGTCCAACCCCGTTAGCGGACTCACAGCACCTGGTCCATCCTCTGTCTCTCTCTCCCGCCTTCTCCCAAAAACCCACGCATCATAATATCTTACAGACACACAGAAAGCATAATAACTATCCCAATTAGTTCATTCGCCCTCTTATCAATAGATAATCCAAAACAAATTGCTAGTAGGAGGACTTTCTCAACATTTAACATAACAAAGAAGCCAGTTTAATTATAACATAACAAAGAAGCCATTTTAATTAGCCTACGCAGTTAACATAAAAGAAGAAACCGCTTACACTCTCCCCCCCACCAAACAAAAGTTCTAAATAACTTCTAAATAACTCACCAACCAGTCCTACAGACACAAAAACCCATCCAGATACACACAGCAACATTGCTCCCCCGAACAGTGGACCTTCCGCCTGTCCACGGGCGCTACATAGGCCAACCTATCTGGGAGCTTCTTAATCCTCCAAAATCTCCATACCCCCTCACCTAAACCCTAAAGGCTCAGACACTACTAGGGATACCTCGGGTCTGCTTGCCAACTCCTCTCTTACTCATGCCACCACTACAACTCGGAGCCCCCAGTCCCGTGTCCGGGGCCCCGCTTCTTTTCCTTCCTGGTCCTGCTGTAACCCAGACTGCCCACAGCTAGCCCTCCCCACTACACCTGACTCAGTGGGAGAAGGACCAAAGGTCTCTTCCTCAAACACGGAGAAGTTAGCAAAAGGCAGCATGTACCACATGTCCAGCACATCATCCTTCGAATCCGTATTCTTCCTCATTCCCTCGATCGGTAGCTGCTGTTTGAGTTTCTCCAAACTGAAACATTTAGCCGGGGCTACCCCTTCAGCCTCCTGCAGTCGAGACGTCAGCTTCTTCGGGGACTCCTTCAACTCTCGCCACAGCCTCCGCAGTTCTGACTCACGCTTATTGGCTATCTCAATCTGGGACGCAGTTACCCCACCAGCTTCTTCCACCCTGACCTGAAAAGCAGCAGTTAAAGAATGTTCAGCCTCCGGTTGTTTCCTTTTGATGACGTCTTCCAGGTCAACTTTCAATTTTTCCACTTCATTTAAACTGTTGATAGTTATCTTCAGCTTCCTTTCAAGCGTCCACCTCCCTTTTCCGAGATCTGTCCTCCATTGCTTCACCTCCTCAGGAGTGTAGTCAAACTCCCCTCCCTGAGCTCTCGGTTTTCTGTTGGCCTTAGTCAGAACACTTCCTTGATCTTCCCCAACTTGTAAATCTTCCAATCTTTTCTGGATTAATTCATCAGTACATGACCACAGTGTCGGTTCGGAATTCCGTTTCTCCTTCTCCACTTTGACGAGCGTGAATTCCAAGTCTGCAATGGTCGTCCCGCAAGAGTGGCACTCTGTCTCCGGCCTGCATTTCTGAGCGTTCAGTTCAGCGGTGCAAATCCACTCTCTCCCCTGTGTCTCATTCTGATTGATGACCTGGGGTTCCATCCCCAGGCCCACCACCGTCTGTTCAAACACCAGGAAGTTCAACTGGTATGTCAGGTCATTTTTCTCACATTACACCAAACTCCTCCGGCCAAAAACTCCTCCACATTTGACACTTCGCTTCGGTCGCCCGGGCTCAGCTACTTGCCTTACTTCATAGTCCCCCCAGGCGAATCCAAGCTCTAGGCGGTCATCCACATACGCCAAAACTCCACACACCTTCACTTCTCCCATGGTCTTCCTCATGCCCCGCAGGAAGGTTGCAGGAGCTCCAGATATGCCCTTTGGTATCTTTTCAGATCGGAGGAATCCTAGGGAACTAATAATGGCCGTCTACTGTTCATCAGCCGCACTCCTCGGGATCTGGCAACATCCACTCCTCAGATCCAGCACATTAAACCACATTGCATAATCTGCACATACGCTGTCCACGTCTTCCACGGTGCCAGGGTCCAGTCGCTGCGACCTCTCTCTCATTGAGGTGTCTTCAGCGGTCACCTCCCCTCCCTTGTGGTGGTTCGGAGCACCTACTAAGAGGGTCTCACCCTCAGCTACTTCCCCCAGGCAGTACCACAATCGGGTCTCGTTTAAATTCGGTACGAGCTCAAGGCTGCTACACACGTCCTCAGAAGCAACTCCACACGCTGGGTGCCCAGTCAATGCCTCCATGAACTCCAGGGTCATTAACCAATCATCGTCTTCTGGATAATTACTGGCACTGGTACCCAAAATCTCCGGTGCCTATGCAGTTGTCAAAGGTAAATGCTTCAGACACCGGTTGTATAAGGAACTGTACAACAACTTGACCTGTGCCCCGGTGTCGAGGATGGCTTTAGTGTCACTTCCATCTATCCGTAACGACACCCTGGGGCGTGGTCCCTCTAAACCTTCAGGAATAGGGTTTTTTCCTTTCGGAAGTTCATCGGTACATTGCTGGGAACGTTCTCCCCCAGACGCCCCAAGCCGTTCCCCCACTGGGCCTCCACTAAGTTTCCCGGCACCTCTCTGATCAGCTGAACAACTGAAGGAGGGGCTGATCCCCTGAAATGATCCTCCTGGCACTGCAAGCAATTTAGCTGCCCTCCTAGCCAGAGAAGACACACTGACAACTTTTCCCCCTCTTTCAAATAACTGACATCTTTCACTACGGTAAGTGAACCTGACAGCTCTAACACCGTCACCAGCCCGCCTACTCAAACTTTCAACCAATCCCTGTCGCTTTCCCTCCACCGAGCACTGCTACTCGTCTAACAACTGCGAGATCCGCTCCGCCCATGTCTCGCACGCCTCCGCCCCTCTTGGGGTGGACACAATCACAAACGCCAGGCAGAGCCTGCCAGAGCTAGAACATTTATTCGTAGATACTACCTCCGAATCAGACCACTCTTTTCTCTCTCTCCCAACAGCATGGACAGCCCCGAGTCCCACCCCCAACTCGTCAACGCTAGTCTGAACTCGAACAAAGACCTCACCCACCATGCATGCAGCAATAACCAGCAAATAACCCACAGAGACACACATTACTGATTTAAACAGGGCAACCACACAGCATACCACTAGATCCAATCGCGGACAAAAGCCTCCAAATGTAGCCCCCCGGCCAGCCTCAGGGTCTCTCGGCTCGCTGTCGTTTAGGGAAACAGCCCTTGGCCCCGCCAAACTGGGTACAGGTTTCCCCCGCCATCCGAAGGTAGAGCGTTCCTATGAAACGGTTCGTAAGCCGAAATGTCGTAAAGCGAAGAAGCAATTATCATTTATTTATGTGGGAAAATTTTGTGAGCATTCGCAGACCCAAAAATAACATAGAAACATAGAAACATAGAAAATAGGTGCAGGAGTAGGCCATTGGGCCCTTCGAGCCTGCACCGCCATTTATTATGATCATGGCTGATCATCCAACTCAGAACCCAGCCTTCCCTCCATACCCCCTGACCCCTGTAGCCACAAGGGCCATATCTAACTTCCTTTTAAACATAGCTAATGAACTGGCCTCAACAGTTTGCTGTGGCAGAGAATTCCACAGATTCACCACTCTCTGTGTGAAGAAGTTTTTCCTAACCTCGGTCCTAAAAGGCTTCCCCTCTATCCTCAAACTGTGACCCCTCGTTCTAGACCTCCCCAACATCGGGAACAATCTTCCTGCATCTAGCCTGTCCAATCCCTTTAGGATCTTATACGTTTCAATCAGATCCCCCCTCAATCTTCTAAATTCCAACGAGTACAAGCCCAGTTCATCCAGTCTTTCTTCATATGAAAGACCTGCCATCCCAGGAATCAATCTGGTGAACCTTCTTTGTACTCCCTCTATGGCAAATATGTCTTTCCTCAGATTAGGGGACCAAAACTGCACACAATACTCCAGGTGTGGTCTCACCAAGGCCTTGTACAACTGCAGTAGTACCTCCCTGCTCCTGTACTCGAATCCTCTCGCTATAAATGCCAGCATACCGTTCGCCTTTTTCACCGCCTGCTGTACCTGCATGCCCACTTTCAATGACTGGTGTATAATGACACCCAGGTCTCGTTGCACCTCCCCTTTTCCTAATCGGCCACCATTCAGATAATAATCTGTTTTCCTATTTTTGCCACCAAAGTGGATAACTTCACATTTATCCACATTAAATTGCATCTGCCATGAGTTTGCCCACTCACCCAACCTATCCAAGTCACCCTGCATCCTCTTACCATCCTCCTCACTGCTAACACTGCCACCCAGCTTCGTGTCATCCGCAAACTTGGAGATGCTGCATTTAATTCCCTCATCCAAGTCATTAATATATATTGTAAACAACTGGGGTCCCAGCACTGAGCCTTGCGGTACCCCACTAGTCACCGCCTGCCATTCTGAAAAGGTCCCGTTTATTCCCACTCTTTGCTTCCTGTCTGCTAACCAATTCTCCACCCACACCAATACCTTACCCCCAATACCGTGTGCTTTAAGTTTGCACACTAATCTCCTATGTGGGACCTTGTCAAAAGCCTTTTGAAAATCCAAATATACCACATCCACTGGTTCTCCCCTATCCACTCTACTAGTTACATCCTCAAAAAATTCTATGAGATTCGTCAGACATGATTTTCCTTTCACAAATCCATGCTGACTTTGTCCGATCATTTCACCGCTTTCCAAATGTGCTGTTATCACATCCTTGATAACTGACTCCAGCAGTTTCCCCACCACCGACGTTAGGCTAACCGGCCTATAATTCCCCGGTTTCTCTCTCCCTCCTTTTTTAAAAAGTGGGGTTACATTAGCCACCCTCCAATCCTCAGGAACTAGTCCAGAATCTAACGAGTTTTGAAAAATTATCACTAATGCATCCACTATTTCTTGGGCCACTTCCTTAAGCACTCTGGGATGCAGACCATCTGGCCCTGGGGATTTATCTGCCTTCAATCCCTTCAATTTACCTAACACCACTTCCCTACTAACATGTATTTCGCTCAGTTCCTCCATCTCACTGGACCCTCTGTCCCTTACTATTTCTGGAAGATTATTTATGTCCTCCTTAGTGAAGACAGAACCAAAGTAATTATTCAATTGGTCTGCCATGTCCTTGCTCCCCATAATCAATTCACCTGTTTCTGTTTGCAGGGGACCTACATTTGTCTTTATCAGTCTTTTCCTTTTTACATATCTATAAAAGCTTTTACAGTCCGTTTTTATGTTCTCTGCCAGTTTTCTCTCATAATCTTTTTTCCCCTTCCTAATTAAGCCCTTTGTCCTCCTCTGCTGAACTCTGAATTTCTCCCAGTCCTCAGGTGAGCCACTTTCTCTGGCTAATTTGTATGCTACTTCTTTGGAATTGATACTATCCCTAATTTCTCTTGTCAGCCACGGGTGCACTACCTTCCTTGATTTATTCTTTTGCCAAACTGGGATGAACAATTGTTGTAGTTCATCCATGCAACCTTTAAATGCCTGCCATTGCATATCCACCGTCAATCCTTGAAGTGTCATTTGCCAGTCTATCTTAGCTAATTCATGTCTCATACCTTCAAAGTTACCCCTCTTTAAGTTCAGAACCTTTGTTTCTGAATTAACTACGTCACTCTCCATGTTAATGAAGAATTCCACCATATTATGGTCACTCTTACCCAAGGGGCCTCTCACGACAAGATCGCTAATTAACCCTTCCTCATTGCTCAAAACCCAGTCCAGAATAGCCTGCTCTCTAGTCGGTTCCTCGACATGTTGGTTCAAAAAACCATCCCGCATACATTCCAAGAAATCCTCTTCCTCAGCACCTTTACCAATTTGGTTCACCCAGTCTACATGTAGATTGAAGTCACCCATTATAACTGCTGTTCCTTTATTGCACACATTTCTAATTTCCTGTTTAATACCATCTCCGACCTCACTACTACTGTTAGGTGGCCTGTACACAACTCCCACCAGCGTCTTCTGCCCCTTAGTGTTACGCAGCTCTACCCATATCGATTCCACATCTTCCCGGCTTATGTCCTTCCTTTCTATTGCGTTAATCTCTTTTTTAACCAGCAACGCCACCCCACCTCCCCTTCCTTCGTGTCTATCCCTCCTGAATATTGAATATCCCTGAACGTTGAGCTCCCATCCCTGGTCACCCTGGAGCCATGTCTCTGTGATCCCAACTATATCATAATCATTAATAACAATCTGCACTTTCAATTCATCCACCTTATTACGAATGCTCCTTGCATTGACACATAAAGCCTTCAGGCACTCTTTTACAACTCTCTTAGCCCTTTTTAATGCTTGCCCTGGATTTGTCGGCCTGCCACTTTTACTTTTCCCCTTTGTACTTTTTGCTTCTACGCTCACTTTACACCCCTCTGTCTCTCTGCACTGGTTCCCATCCCTCTGTTGTGAACTAACCTCCTCACACCTAGCCGCTTTAATTTGATTCCCCCCCCCCAACCATTCTAGTTTAAAGTCACCTCAGTAGCCCCCGCTAATCTCCCTGCCAGGATATTGGTCCCCCGAGGATTTAAGTGTAACCCGTCCTTTTTGTACAGGTCACACCTGCGCCAAAAGAGGTCCCAATGATCCAAAAACTTGAATCCCTGCCCCCTGCTCCAATCCCTCAGCCACGCATTTATCCTCCACCTCATCGCATTCCCACTCTCACTGTCGCGTGGCACAGGCAGTAATCCCGAGATTACTACCTTTGCGGTCCTTTTTCTCAACTCCCTTCCTAGCTCCCTATATTCTTCTTTCAGGACCTCATCCCTTTTCCTACCTATGTCATTGGTACCTATATGTACCAGGACCTCTGGCTCTTCACCCTCCCACTTCAGGATATCTTGGACACGATCAGAAATATCCCGGACCATAACCTACCAAATCATGCCAAATAACACATAAAACCTAAAATGACAGTAACATATAGTAAAAGCGGGAATGATATGATAAATACACAGCCTATATAAAGTAGAAATACTTTTCCACAATCACTGCCGGCACTGTTCTCCATAGCGAAAATCTCACACAAGCGCTCTCGGCAGAAAATCTCACGCAAACGCTGTTGGCAGAAAATCTCACGCAAGTGCCGTTGGAAAAAACATTCTCTCCAGTAAGCTTTAAGCTATGAAGCTGCCAAATCATACCAAATAACTCGTAAAAATACACAGCACATATAAAGTAGAAATAATGTATGTACAGTGTAGTATCACCTACCGCAATCGGGACAGCGCTGAGCACACTGATGGTGGTGTGTCAGACTGAGTCGTCGCAGGTTGGGGTGGTGCAGTGGCCCCCACCCTCCGGGCCACCAACTGATACCGATCCGCGAAGCTTGCAGGGGTACAGTGGTAGCCAGGACGCATCCAGCACATCTTTAAGAAAAAAGCTGAAATAAACATGCTAATTAGTTAGGTGCCACCTGACAAGTAATTGTCGGCCCAGATCAGAGGCGATTGCCGATTGCATCGCCTCTGATCTGGGCCGACAATTACGTGTCGGGTGGCACCTAATAAATTAGCATGTTTATTTCAGCTTTTTTCTTAAAGATGTGCTGTGTGCCTCCCGGCTACTGCTGCATTCTTCGCGAATCGGTATCTGTCCGCGGCCTGGGGGTTGGGGTGGTGGGACACTGGGGTGTCATCTTGTCGTCGTCTGTTTCCATTAGGGCAGGCAGTTCATCTTCTCCTATCTCTGCCCACCTCGATGTCGAAGGTCGAGATTCGTCGTCTGCTGTGGCTGATGTGGAAGGCTTACTTGACTGCTGAGCCTCGCGCATTTTTCTATCATGCAGTTCTTTGTAAACACTCATCCTGCAAATATCCCCCAAACCTACGTACCCTTCAAAATTAAAGTCGTACTTTATCATTGCAGCGAAAATCTCACACAGTTGCTTCACGTTTATTTCGCTAATGAATTCGGTTTCGATTGTTATCCTTTCCTCTTCCAATTGCATCAGCTCTTCATCTATCAGTTTAGTCATGGGATGCCAAAACCTGTTCAACATCATCTTCGTCAGCTTCCACAAGCCAAGCTCACTTTGTCCTTACTTCGTTCACCACGATCAAAACGCTTAATTATGTCTAGTTTTACGCTAAGTGTAACACTCTTACGAGCTCTTTCAGGCTTTTCCGACACCTTAGAACTCATCTTGCTAACGGCTGCTCAATGCAACGTGTTTAAGCAATGCCGTTCCGAATCTGGGGGGGGGGGAGCGGCTGCTCGGGGCGCGCGCTGATTTTTTTCGTAACAGAGAAAACACCTTCTGTTAGCGAAAACAGGGAACTAATGTAGGTCTTTCGTAACAGTGAGGTTTCGTAAAGTGAACGTTCAAAAAGCGGGAGACACCTGTAATTAGTTTGTGTGGATGCTGTGTGATGTACCCCACCCTGTCCAAATAACAGACTATACACCAGATACGATTAAATGATTTACAGTTTATAGATATTACTGGAACTAGATAATTAACAGAGAATAAAATATTTAAGGAAAATAAAAGGCGCCACACTTATCAAAGTTCAATCTCTTTGTGCACAAACAGTTGGAGCTCAGGACCCTTCTTCTTCACCCTGCGACCCCTCGGACCATCTCGACCTGCTGCCTGGGACCAACAACGGTGGTCGACCAGATGCTCCACACGAGTCTGTCTCCGTCTCCTCTCCTCGCCGACCACCCTGGACCTTGGATTCCTGCTCGGGGTCTGACCCCGTTAGCGGACTCACAGCACCTGGTCCATCCTCTGTCTCTCTCTCCCACCTTCTCCCAAAAACCCACACATCACAATATCTTACAGACACACAGAAAGCATAACAACTATCCCAATTGGTTCATTCGCCCTCCTATCTATAGATAATCCAAAACAAACTGCTAGCGGGAGGACTTTCTCAGCATTTAACATAACAAAGAAGCCATTTTAATTAGCCTGAGCAGTTAACATAAAAGAAGAAACCTCTTACATAAACAAACAAGAATTGTTAAGGCCAGTAAAGATAGAAGGTCATTAGATTTTCAGTTCTATTTTCTTTCTTGCAGATACTTTCTACTGATGTTAGGGGGCATACAGAATGACTGAAAAGTCTGCCAGCGAATGGTTGGCAATCTGTTTCTGTATCCATTCATGTGATGTGGATGTTGGCAATACCGACCTTTCTTTTCTGTGCCTAATTGCCCATGAACAAAGAAGGCAGCTCAGAGTCAGTGGCATTGGGGTCCTGGGTGAGGATGGCAGATCTCCTTCCTTTAAAGATATCAAGGAATCACATGGCTTTTTTAAAATGGCAATCTGGTTGTTTTATTACAGAGACTAACATTTTTAAAACACACTAACCCAAACCCATATGTCTTTGGAATGTGGGAGGAAACCAGAGCTGCTGGAAGAGACCCATGTGGTCATGGGGAGAACATACAAACTTCTTCCAGACAGCAGTGGGAATCAAATCCGGATTGGTGATTGCTGGTGCCATAGAGCGATTGCACCATAGTAACCATCAACAATATTCCTACACACTTTTTCCACACTCTCATCAGATTCTTCTCCTCAGCTATGCATTTGTGGCAATTTATAGTGATTTAGTATCGGATCTGCCTTTAAAATAAAGTTCAGACGGTTTAATGGCAATATAAGAGATTCCATGGTCTGGATTTTTGACGGCTGTGTCAGTCTATTCTAGATAAACAACTAAACTAAATTACTTCTCATATTAAATACCAATGATCCGATCCATCCAAACCTCACAATCCAATATGGATGTGGTACGGATTTAATGATGGAAAATAAAAAAAGAACAATTTTTTTGTATAAACTGTAGATTAGGAATTTCCTTCCGTTATTTCAGAAATATTTATTGTTTAATTTACATTTCTTTCCTTCCTCTAGCCCTTTTCTTTATTCTCATTCTCACCAGAGAAATTGGTGTATCTACTGTAATTACAAAGTTTCCAATTGTCCTTGAATGGTTGAAAGTTACTTCTCCTATGTTAAATTATTTTTTTGTATGAAATATCTAACCGAAGCCCTAGCTGATCTCTCAGAAGAACCAGTAAAGATCTGATGGCTCATTTTCAACGAGAAGCAGTAGAGGGAGTGGGGTACAGGGCAGGTATGGAGGAAAGCAGAGTTTTACTCTATCAAAAATTTAAATTAAATGTATTAACAAGTTATATATATGTCACTGAGACCCATTTTCTTGTGGGCATTCACAGCAGAACATAAAACAAGAACAGTACAGCACAAAAACAGGCCATTCTGCCCACAATATTGTGCTGAACTGGTTGAGAAGCAAATCAAAAGCACTCCTTCCTACCTACACAATGTCCATATCCCTCCATCTTCCTTATATCCATGTGCCTATCCAAACATTTCTTAAAAGCCTCTAGTATATTTGCCTTTACCTCCATACCAGGCAGTGCATTCCAGACATCCACCCCTCAGAGGAAAAACCTTACCCCTCACATCCCCCCTTGAACCTATCCCCTCTCACTTTCAATGCATACCCTCCGGTATTAGACATTTTAACCCAGGGAAACAGATACTCCCTGTCTACTTTATCTATGCCTCTCATAATCTTATAAACCTCTATCAGATTTTCCCCTCAGCTTCTGCCGCACCAGAAAAAAACAACCCAAGTTCATCCAGTAAATACAAAGAAACACAATAGGCCTGTCCCCTAAACCCTCACTAATTTTTATAGATGCACCGTGGAAAGCATTCTTCTAGGGTGCATCACAACCTGGTATGGAAGTTGTCCTGTCCAAAACCGAAAGAAGCTGCAGAAGATCGTGAACACGGCGCAGCACATCACACAAACCAAACTTCCGTCCTTGGACTCACTTTACACCACACCCTGTTGGAGCAGTGCTGCCTGGATAATCAAGGACACAACCTACCCAGCCAACACACTTTTCGTCCCTCTTCCCTCCAGGAGAAGGCTCAGGAGCTTGAAGACTCATATGGCCAGATTGCGGAACAGCTTCTTTCCAACTGTGATAAGACTGCTGAACGGATCCTAACCCAGATCTGGGCCGTACCCTCCAACTATCTGGACCTGCTTCTCAGTTTTTTTGCACTACCTTACTTCCCATTTTTCTATTTTCTAATTATGATTTATAATTTAAATTATTAATATTTACTGATTTTAACTATTTTAAATATTTTTAGTATTTAATATTTGTAATCCAGGGAGTATGAAGCGCAGAATCAAATATCGCTGTGATGATTGTACGTTCTAGTACCAATTGTTTGGCGACAATAAAGCATAAAGTATAAAGTATAAGTACAGGTTTCCCCCGCCATCCTATGAAATGGTTCGTAAGCCGAAATGTCATAAAGCGAAGAAGCAATTACCATTTATTTATATGGGCAAATTTTGTGAGCGTTCGCAGACCCAAAAATAACCTACCAAATCATGCCAAATAACACATAAAACCTAAAATAACAGTAACATATAGTAAAAGCGGGAATGATATGATAAATACACAGCCTATATAAAGTAGAAAAACTTTTCCACAATCACTGCCGGCACTGTTCTCCACAGCGAAAATCTCACACAAGCGCTCTCGGCAGAAAATCTCACGCAAACGCTGTTGGCAAAAACACGGCGCAAGTGCTCTCCAGTAACCTTTAAGCTATGAAACTGCCAAATCATACCAAATAACATGTAAAAATACATAGCCTATATAAAGTAGAAATAATGTATGTACAGTGTAGTATCACTTACTGGAATTGGGACAGCGCCGAGTACACTGATGATGGTGTGTTAGACTGAGTCGTCGCAGACTGGGGTGGTGCAGTGGCCCCCACCCTCCAGGCCACCAACAGATATCGATCTGCGAAGCATGCAGGGGTGTAGTGGTAGCTGGGAGGCACACAGCACATCTTTAAGAAAAAAGCCGAAACATACATACTAATTAATTAGGTGGCGCCCTGCACGTAATTGTCGGCCCAGATCAGTGCTGATTTCCAATTGCGTTGTCTCTGATCTGGGCCAACAATTACACGTCGGGCGGCACCTAATTAATTAGCATGTTTATTTCGGCTTTTTTCTTAAAGATGTGCTGTGTGTCTCCCGGCTACTGCTGCATTCTCCTCGAATCGGTATCTGTCCGTGGCCTGGGGGTTGGGGTGGTGGGACACTAGGGTGTCATCTCGTCATTGTCTGTTTCCATTAGGGCAGGCAGGTCATCTTCTATCTCTGCCGGCCTCGATGTCGAAGGTTGAGGTTCGTCGTCAGCTGTGGCTGATGTGGAAGGCTTGCTTGACTGCTGAGCCTCGCGCAATTTTCTATCACACAGTTCTTTGTAAGGACTCAAACCATCTTGCAAATATCCCCCAAACCTACATACCCTTTCAAAATTAAAGTCGTACTTTATCATTGCAGCAAAAATCTCACACAATTGCTTCATGTTTATTTCGCTAATGAATTCGGTTTCGATTGTTATCCTTTTTTCTTCCAATTGCATCAGCTCTTCATCTATCAGTTCTTGGTCATGGGATACCAAAACCACTTCAACATCATTTTTGTCAGCTTTCACAAGCCAAACTCACTTTGTCCTTACTTCGGTCACCACGATCGAAACGCTTAATTATGTCTAGTTTTACGCTAAGCGTAACACCCTCACGAGCTCTTTTAGGCTTTTCCGATACCATAGAACTCATCTTGCAAATGGCTGCTCACAGGCACGTGTTAAAGCAATGCCGTTCCGAATCCGGGGGCGAGCGGCTGCTTGGGGCGCGCGCTGCCTTTTATCACGTGCTGATTTTTTTTCGTAACAGTGAGAACATCTTCTGTTAGCGAAAACAGGGTACTAATGTAGGTCTTTCGTAACAGTGGGGTTTCGTAAAGCGAACGTTCGAAAAGCGGGGGACACCTGTATAAAGTCAATGAAAAACTGCACACAACAAAAATGGACGAAAAACAATGTGAAAAAGACAACAAATTGTGTAAATACAACCAAGAAAAGGAGTAATAAATATTGAGAACATGAGATGCAGAATCCTTGGAAGTGAGTACATAGGTTGTGGAATCATTTCATTGTTGGGGTGGGTGAAGTTATCCACTGTGGCTCAGGAGACAGCTGAAGGGTAATAACTGTTCCTGAACCTGGTACTGTGGGTCCTGAGACTCCTGTACCTTCTTCCTGATGGCAGCAATGAGAAGAGAGCATGGCCTAGATAGTGGGTGCTGCTTTCCTGCAAAAATGCTCCTTGTAGATGTGCTCAGTGGTGGAGAGGGCTTAACCTGTGACGGAGTAGGCTGTATCTACCATTCTTTGTCGGCTTTTTCATTCTTGAACATTGATGTTTCCATACCAGGCCATGGTGTAATCTGTCTGTATACCCTCCACCATGCACCCATAGAAGTTCGTCAAAGTTTTAGGTAGCATGCTGAATCTTAGCAAACCTCGAAGAAAGTAGAGGACTCTGTCAGAGTCGTTGTTGGTTTCAATGGTTTTAAACCATCTGATGTTCAGAAACTTTAAAATTTAAATTGAATGAAATCATTTAAAAATAAGCAAAACTATAATTTTGCAAAATTTATTAACCTTTCTGATTGCCTTCAAAAGTGATATCCAAAGCATAATGGCAGCAAATCCAAGTAAAACTGCGTTCAGCTGTTGTACTTATGGGGAGTCCAGTGGCAAGGTAAATATTCAAATTCAGCTTCTGATCACAATCAGCAAAGACTGCTGTTATTTTGCAAAATTAAGAAGGCGGGAGGAGAAGATGGCGGCGTGGCGCAGCGCACGTAGCTTTCCAGTGAAATGATATAGTATTTGTAAGTAGGATGCCATGCACAATTCTGATTTGATGGAGACAGACATGAGAAGCACAGAGGAACATCTGGAGTAACTTCTGAATCGCCTGGTTGGCTACCACTGCTACTGTGTGATCGAGAATCTCTGGAGGGAAGGCCCCAAAATCCCTGGCTTTGGCTGCTGCTGGCGACCGAGGTTGAGGTCAAAGCGTTCGGCAGAGATGGTGCTCGGTACTCGGTGTCAGAGGGCTGGTCGGAGCTCGAAGATTTCGGACGACTCAGAGTAAGAGTGTAGTCGGGCATGGCAGGGAGAGTTTTCTTCCTTCTCCCGTCTGCGTAAGATGTGGGACTTTCGAGAGACTTTGAACTTTTTTACTGTGCCCATGGCCTGTTCTTCATCAAGTTATGGTATTGTTGCACTGTTGTAACTATATGCTATAATTATGTGGTTTTTGTTAGTTTTTCAGTCTTGGTCTGTCCCATGTCTCTGTGATATCACACTGGAGGAATACTGTATCACTTCTTAATGCATGCATTACTAAATGACAATAAAAGAGGACTGTGTGTCCTCATAATCTAATCTAAATTAGATCAGCAAGATTCAAGATTCAAGCTTGTTTCTTGTCATTTCCTGTACACAAATGTATGGAGAACAAATTAACTGTTACTCTAGCTCCAAAGTGGCAGAAAAAATTCACAAACAATAAAGAACACAATAGTAATAATAATAAAAACACACAATAACTAAAGATACATAAGATACCTTATATACTGAACGTAGATTGATTGTATGTCCATAAAGTGACTGACAGGAAATAACGAAGTGGTGGTGGAGTTAGTGGATGGAGGTGTTGATCAGCCTTATTGCTTGGGGAAAGTAGCATTTTTGAGTTTGGTGGGCCTGGCGTGGATGTTATGCAGCCTCCTCCATGATGGGAGTGGGACAAACACTCCATGAGCAGGATGGGTCAGATCCTTCATGATGTTATTAACCCTTTTCCGCCACCTTTCTGTATATATGTCCTTGATGGCGGGTAGGCTGGTGCCGGTGTTGCATTGAGCAGTGTTGACTATCCATTGGAGAGCCTTCCTGCTTGCCATGAAGTTTCCATACCAAGCAGTGATGCAACGTGTTAGGACGCTCTCTACTGAGCCTTTGTAGAGTGATGTGAGTATGGGTGTGCAAAGTCCAGCTCTCCTCAGCCTCCTCAGAGAGTAGAGGCATTGGTGAGCTTTCTTGACTGTGTCAGATGTGTTCTGGGACCATTAGAGGCTGTGTGTGAAGTCCACTCCCAACCTCCGCTCCTATGCCGTCGATAAAAAGAGGCTTTTAAATAGACACTAAGATATACAGATAATGGAGACACTTGGATGCAAATTACTTACTAGGTTATATTGCAGCAAAAAATAGAGTGGCTTTGTAGAAAAACTTCGAAAGAAAATCAACACATTGCAGCTGTTATGGGAGGAAATGAGAAACCAAAATTGTAGAGCAACCAAGCAACTGGAATCGTTGGACAGTTCTGTGGAGGAGGAAGTGGTTGTGATAATGGCACAGCCTTTCTCCTCTGAAGTGCAATGGAAAGATGCTATGAGACACGTGCTTCCCACTATCTTTAGGCCATACGACTTGAGGTTAAATACTTCAGAAGAGCGCTGAGGGCCGGATAAGGAAATGGAAAGCATAATGTCATATAGCAGCAGTGTATGAAAGAGAAATATTACATATATATAGTATATAAATAACTGACTTAATTATTTCTCTCTTCCCCTGCCCTCCTTTGATTGAACCAGCTTCATGTTGTCTCCCTGCTGTAATTCATTGACCACTAAAGAAGTGCCATCTGTTGAAAAATAGATAATTATCAGGCAAAGGTATTCTGATGGAAATAGATTTACTGGCATTTTTTTCAGGATCTGTTAATGTCTTTTTTGCCAAGATCAATCTGAGTATCAAAATTACAAACACTTCTGGGATGAATCCAAATTTTCTGGAGCCAAGCTTGTTACTTTCCTGTGAATTTCAGAGTTCTAAGGACCAGCCAAAGCTGCAGAGAAGATAAAAATGGTTAAACTTTGGTCATTTATATTAGCCTCAGGCCTTCTCTTTCCCCTCAGAGTTTGACCCTTTAAATAAGGATAATTAAATGCATACTTTTGCAGATGTGGTCATAAATTTGATCTAAAGTTTGTTAAGATGTCAGTTTTGTGGGTGGGATACAGAAGTAGTAAAGCGTTGGGACAGGATTCTAGAGCTCATGGGTGGGAGAAGGTGTGGTTATTAACTGCAGAGTGATAGCAATCAAGGAAGAGATAATGGTTGATAATAGAAATCTCAGATAAGGCTAGAGGAAATTATAAAGCTTAAAAGGAAGTAAGAACACAAAGTATTTTCAAAACAGTAATGAGCATTTTAAGTCTGAGTTAGCACTGAACAAGGAGCGATGGTTGGGGTAATGGGCGAATCGGATCAGGTACAGGATGCTGAGCCTTTGGAATGTCAGAATTACTTCCTTATTTACAACTTTATGCTTCAAGGACTTTTATAGAGATACAAATCTTTTGGAATTTGTCAGCTGATTAATTTTTTTTTACGTAATAACTTCCCCGCAAGTATATGTTAAGCCCACCTCCTGTAACAGTTACCTGTCATTTTTAAACTTAACCATCACACATGATTGACTGAAACCCAAAAGAAACAAATCATTAGAATCAAATTCAAAGCAAGCATCTATAACATTATCTATAAAAATATTTATTTTTATAAATATTTGGTGTGGGCACATGGCCAAGTGGTTAAGGCATTGGACTAGCGACCTGAAGGTTGTGAGTTCGAGCCCCAGCCGAGGGAATGTGTTGTATCCTGAGCAAGGCACTTAATCACACATTGCTCTGCGACGACACTGGTGCCAAGCTGTATGGGTCCTAATGCCCTTCCCTTGGACAACATTGGGGTTGTGGAGAGGGGAGGCTTGCAGCATGGGCAACTGCTGGTCTTCCATACAACTTTGCCCAGGCCTGCTCCCTGGAGAGTGAAGACTTTCCAGGCACAGATCCATGGTCTCACAAGACTAACGGATGCCTTAACAATAGAAATATTTATTTATTGAGATACAGCACGGAGTAGCCCCTTCTGGCCCTTTGAGCCATGATCCCCAGATTTAACCCTAGCCTAATCATGGGGCAATTTACAATGTCCAGTTAACTTGTCAACTGGTATGACCCTTTGGACTGTGGGAGGAAATCTGTGAAGTCATGGGGAGAACAGGCAGCATCGTGAATTGAACCAGGGTTACCTGTACTGTAAAATGTTGTGTTAACCATTATGCTACCCTGGTGCCCTAATATATTGTACTGTTTCTCCCCACCTGATCTGTGTTTGCTTGTGCTATCTTTGGTATTTGTCTCCCACCTGCCCACACATCAGTTTGTTCTTCCATAGTTTCTCCTGAATTAAGGAATAATCTCAGAATGTGGGTGCAGCTGGTGAAGCAGCCAATTATTAGCCACCCCTAATCAGTCTGGCATTGTGGAAGCAAGTGACAACCACACAAGTGTGAGACCAGTGCTACACATAATGTGTTACATGCTGATGTGATGCTGGGATTGTCAAAGCACGAGACAACCACACAAGTGTGAGACCAGTTCCACACCTTGGTCAGGTTTGATAAGGAGAGCAAGATGCCTTGTCAAAAGGATATTGGTGAATTGGTTTGGTTTTTAGAGCAATTCCATGGCTTTATAGTCATCTTTATTAATATCCCTTCTTTTATTCCCTTTTAAGTTTAATTCAGAATTAGCAAACAGGCATTACAATATTGGAGCAACATACATCAAAGTTGCTGGTGAACGCAGCAGGCCAAGCAGCATCTATAGGAAGAGGCGCAGTCGACGTTTCAGGCCGAGACCCTTCGTCAGGACTAACTGAAGGAAGAGTGAGTAAGGGATTTGAAAGCTGGAGCCTTTTGCATCTCCCCCTCCCCCTCCAGCTTTCAAATCCCTTACTCACTCTTCCTTCAGTTAGTCCTGATGAAGGGTCTCGGCCTGAAACGTCGACTGCGCCTCTTCCTATAGATGCTGCTTGGCCTGCTGCGTTCACCAGCAACTTTGATGTATGTTGCTTGAATTTCCAGCATCTGCAGAATTCCTGTTGATTACAATATTGGAACTCATTGCTGCCTGTCCTGTGGATTACTCAGTTAATAATTCATTCATTACCCTGTGTTTCCTTAGGTGCCAGTTTTGCAAAATTCAATTTCAGCTTTAGCTGATTGCATTACTATGCCTTTCCTTTATTAGTGTCAGGCACATACCAAAGACATCATAATTCTCATAACACCTATTTCCACTTGCACCATCATAAATTGAAATTCAGTGCTCCACATTGCAACAGCTGTGGAACTGTATATGATTACTAGAATCACATTGTTTCAGTTAGTAGCTTTTCTCATTGTTTAAATTAAGATGCTGCTCAATATGAGAGAAATATCCCAGACACCTTCAATGCCCACTCTCATTTCTCTGGTTTCTTGAGAAGTCCAAAGTGATACAACAATCACTCAATGTTTTTCCATAATTTAGCTGGAAAGATACTCTCTTAACAGGTAACCCACTGCTGAAACAACTGGCAGTAATTATTCCACTTGTGGCAGTAACATCATGGCCGTGTTGGTCCTGGATCTTGGGGCAGAAAAACAAAGGAGCCACCTAAAGCAACACACACAAATTGCTGGAGGAACTCAGCAGGCCAGGCAGCATCTATGGAACAGAGTAAACAGTCAATGTTTCAGGTTGAGACCCTTCTTCAGGGCTGCGAAGGAAGGGAAAGGTACCAGAATAAATAGGAGAGGAGGGGAAGGAGGCAAGCTGGAAGGTGACAGGTGAGGCCGGATGGTTGGGAAAGATAAAGGGCTGGAGAGGAATCAATCTGATAGGAGAGGGTGAAGGTTTTGTTGCAGGTTTTGATGAAGGGTTTGACAAAGGTTTGATGAAGGTCATGATGATGGGTTTGATGAAGGGTTTGAAATAGGGTTGATGAAAGTTTAATGCCAGGATTAATGAAGGGTTTGATGAAGCTTTTATGAAGGCTTTGGTGAAGGGTTTGTTGAAGGTTTTATGATGGTTTTGTTGAAGGATTTTATGAAGAATTTGCTGAAGGATTTGACGAATATTTAATATAAGTTTTGATTAATGATTTAATGAAGGATTTGCCTGAGGGTTTGATGAAGGCTCAGATGTAGTGTTTGATGAAGGCTTGGTGAAGGTATTGATGAAGGGTTTGATTAATGGTTTGAGAAAGTGTTTGATGAAGCATTTCGTGATTGTTTAATGAACAGTTGATCAATGGTTTGATGAAGGTTATAATGATGGGTTGATGAAAATTTGGTGAAGGATTAACTGGGGTTTGATGAAGGGTTTGGTGAAGGTTTGAAGAAGGTTTGATGAAGGTTTGATGATGGGTTTGATGAAAGGTTTGATAAATTTTTGCTGAAGGGTTTGATAAATATGTGATGAAGGTTTTGACGAAGGATTTGTTGAAGTTTAGATGAAGATTTGATGAAGGGTTTCATGAAGGATTTGGATCTGCAATCTCGCTGAGCAGCTGCCACTTCCCTAGAACTCAATTCCAGCACCTGATTTGTCTTCAGAGCAGTCAGGTTACAGTAAACTTGGGGAATGGCATCATCAGAAGCTCCCAATTGACCCACTGCTCGCTCCTGCCCCTCCTTTCCGTCCACCTTCACGATGATAGCAAACTAACACATGGCCTTCACCCCAGGGCAGGAACGCTTTCCCACTCCTTGTCCCTGTCTAGCCCCTCATGCGCCCATTGAGACAAAGCATCAGCATCAATGTTACTGCTTCCCGGCCGGTACTTCAGGCTGAAATCATAGGCAGACAACGCCGCCAACCATGATGACCTGTGGCATCCAGTTTCGCCGAGGCCAGGATATAAGTTAGGGTATTGTTGTCCGTTCTCACCACAAACTTGGCCCTGTAGAGGCAGTCACTCAGCATATCCACCACCGCCCATTTCAACACCAGAAATTCCAACTTGTGCATGGGATAGTTCTTCTCAAAAAGCAACAGACTCCGGCTGACAAATGCAACAGGTCTCAACCCAGTGCCCTGATCCTGATACAGGACGCCCCCAAAGCCCTCTCAGTTGGCATCCATGTGCAGTACATATGGCAATCGGGGGTCCGCAAAAGCCAGCACCAGCATCTGGGTCAGCAGCTCCTTCAGTGAATGAAAGGTCTCCTCACATTTTGCATCCCATCTTGGTCCAAAGGGCTCCGACAGGCTAAGATACTCTCCATCCTCCTGTCCTTTTCTCTCCCTCCCTTTCTTCTCCAAGGGAGGGTAACTGCACAGTTTTGATGAAGGGTTTAATGTAACATTTTATGAAGGGCTTTTCCTGAAGGGTTTGATGAATGTTGGATTTAAGTTTTGATGAATGCTTTAATGAAGAACTTGCCTGAGGGTTTGATGAAGGTTTGTTGATGGAGTATTTGTAGGGTGTGATGAAGGTATGGTGAAGCTTTGATTAAGAGTTTGATGAAGGGTTTGCTGAAGTTTTGATGAAAGATTTGGTGAAGGTTTTGAGGAAGAGTTTGATGAAGCGTTTTATGAGGGGTTTGATGAAGGGTATGATGAAGGATTTGCCTAAGGGTTCGATGAACATTTACTGAAGAGTTTGATGAAGGATTTGATGAATGTGTGATTAAGGTTTTGATGAAGGGCTTGTTGAAGGTTTGATGATGGTTTTGATGAAGTGTTTGATGAGGTTTTGATGATGATTTGATGAAGGGTTTGATGAAGGGTTTGGTGAAGGCTTTGATGAACGCTTTGCTGAAGGTTTTCATGAATATTCTGATAAAGGGTTTGATGAAGGATTTGCCTAAAGGTTTGATGAACGTTTGCTGAAGAGTTTGTGAAGCTTTGATGAAGGGTTTGATGAATGTGTGATGAAGGTTTTAATGAAGGCTTTGTTGAAGCATTGATGAAGGTTTTTTGAAGAGTTAGGTGAAGTCTAGATGAAGAGTTGATGAAGGGTTTGATGAAGTTTTGATGACGGGTATGATGTAGGGTTTTATGAAGGTTTTGATGAAAGTTTTGATTAAGGGTTGATGAGGGTTTTGATTAAGTGATTCATGAAGGATCTTGTGGAAGTTTTGATGAGGGATTTGATGACGGGTTTGATGAAGGTTTTGCTGAAGGGTTTTATGAAGGATTTGCTGAAGGTTTTGATGAATGTTTAATTTAAGTTTTGATGAAAGGTTTAATTAAGGATTTGCCTGATAGTTTGATGAAGGTTTGATGAAGGATTATATGTAGGGTTTGATGAAGGCTTGGTGAAGGGTTTTATGAAGGGTTTGATGAAGAGTTTTATGAAGTGTTTGATGAAGTTCTTTAATGAAGGTTTTGATGAAGGTTTGATTAAGGGTTTGATGAATGTGCGATGAAAGTTTTTATGAAGGGTTTGTTGAAGTTTAGATGAAGATTTGACGAAGGGTTTGATGAAGTCCTGTTGAAGGATCTGTTGTATGGTTTTATGAAGGATTTGATGAATGTTTGTGTAAGTTGTAATGATTGATTTAATGAAGGACTTGTCTGAGGGTTTGATGAAGGGGTACATGCAGGGTGTGATGAAGGTATGGTGAAGGCTGTGATGAAGAGTTCGATGAGGGTTTGCTGCTGGTTTTGATGAAGGATTTGGTGAAGTAATTGATGAAATTTTGATGAAGGATTTGTTGAAGGTTTTGAGGAAGGGTTTGATGAAGGGTGTTATGAAGTGTTTCATGAATGTTTTGATGAAGGGGTTGTTGAAAATTTGATGAAGGGTTTGATAAAGGTTATGATGAAAGTTTTGATGAAGGGTTGAAGCAGGATCTTGTGGAAGTTTTGATGAGGGGTTTGATGAAGGGTTTGATGAATGTTTGATGAAAGTTTGATAAAGGTTTTGTTGAAGGGTTTAATGAAGGATTTATGAAGATATTGATGAAGGTTTGATGAATGGTTGATTACAGGTTTGATAAAGTGTTTGATGAAGGGTTGAAGAAGGGTTTGATAATGATTTGATGAAGGTTTTGATGAACAGTTTGATGAATGTTTAATGACAGGTTTGATGCAGGTTTGATGAAGGGGTTGGTATAAGTTTTGAGGAAGGGTTTGATGAAGGGTTTTATGACGGGTTGGATTAAGGGTTTGATGAAGGATATGATGAAGGATTGGCCTAAGGCTTTGATGAATGTTTGCTGAAGAGTTTGATAAAGTTTTGATGAATGTGTGATGAAAAGTTTGATGAAGGGTTTGTTGAAGGGTTGATGTAGGTTTTGATTAAGTGTTTAATGAAGGATCTTGTGGAAGTCTTGATGAAGGGTTTGATGAATGCTTTGAAGAAGTGTTTGATGAAGCATTTCATGATGGTTTGATGAATGTTTGATCAATGGTTTGATGAAGCATTTGCAGAAGGGTTTGATGAGGGTTTTGATGGAGGTTATAATGATGGTTTGATGAAGATTTAGAGAAGGATTTGATGAGGTTTGATGAAGGGTTTGGTGAAGGATTTGTGTAATGATTTGATGAAGGTTCTGGTGAAGGTGAAGGTAACTCTTGCTTTGGCTAGCAGCTTAATCTAGGGGAAGACAGCCCTTGGCCCAGCCAAACTTAAGAAATCTTGTTTGGCTAGATGCTGCACAATGTGTCCCCTGTTACAAATCATTGCCACAAAATAACAAACAGTGCACAATACAAACAGAGATGAGCAGAAATTTTTTTTAGCCAGAGGGTCATGGATTTATGGAATTCATTGCCACATACAGCTGTGAAGGCCTGATCATTGAGGGTGTTTAAGGAGGAGATTGATAGGTATCTAATTAGTCAAGGTATCAGGGGAAATGGGGAAAAAGCCAGAAATTGGAACTAGATGGGAGAATAGTTTAGCTCATGGTGGAGTGGCGGAGCAGACTTGATGGACCGAATGGCCTAATTCTGCTCCTTTGTCTTGTGATCTTGTGATCAATATACGATTAAACGAGTGAGCTTTATGATTCTTAATTTGACTATATGGTTAGTAAAGAAACAAAAAAAAGAAAAAGGGCCCATTCTCATGAAACAGTCTAATGCGCAATGTTGGAGCTCACTGATAAGGCCGTTCGTCCACCATTGACCTCCTCCGATCGTCGCTGACCTTCGGACCCTCGCTCCAAGTCCACTCCGTCTGGTGGTCAACCAACTCTCTCCATTAGTGTCTTCTCTCCTCATCTCTCCCCGGCAAAAGACCATGAAACCCCTGGTCCCAGACTCACAAGAAAGAACAACGTCCCTCTCATTGGATAGCCCCACATTCCAAAGCCCCGTTATCTCTAGTCATAACCCAAACATTGCTGCTACAGAGAAACCATTACATTAGCAGTGAAACCTTACAGTGTGTTACCCTCGCCCCCCCCACCAGATTTATTCATGTCTTCATGACGTTGAGATAACTCGCCAACTGTTCCTGCAAAACATAAAGTCCAATTCAGGCGTAAAAGGCAGTGACATTGCTCCCCAACACGGTAGGGTCGCACTGTTCCCCTGGTGCTATGTAGGCCAGCCTATCCAGTGGTTTCTTAATTATCTGAGACCTCCGTACCCCCTCACCTAACTCTTCGGGTTCAGACACGACTGGGGATACTTCCAGTCTATCTGGCAAGGCCTTCCCCGACCTATCAATCCTGCCGACCTGCAACTCGGACCCCTTGGTCCCATGTCTAAGCCCCGCTTCATCCCTTGCAGGGTCCCGCTGCAACCCAGGCTGCTCACAGATAGCCCTCCCTCCCACTTCACCTGACACAGCGGGAGAAGGGCTGGAAGTCTCTCCCGCAGTCAAAGGGGGTTAGCAAAACGCAGCATATACGATACATCCTGATCCTCCGAATCAGTATCCCTCTCAAGGGTAGGGGCCAGCCTAACCTCTCCTGCTGTGGGCCCTGCAGTGACCCCGTGTAACCGCAGAGTCCTCTTACTAGGTGTAGGCTCCAGGTCGGGCTCTGGGTCAACCAGCACCTCTTGTCCCAGAGGCAGAAGGTGTATTCTGATGGAGAATCCTGACAGGCCCATTCCCATCCTCTGGTTTCACCCGGAAAACTGGTAGGTATAGCATCTGACTCTCCACTACGTAGGGGACAGCCACCCAGTGGTCAGTCAGTTTATGCTTCTAAGGTAGCCCCAAATTCCTTATGAGGACCTGGTCTCTCGACAGGACTTGGGAGAACCTGATCTTTTGATCATACCTCCTCTTATTTCCTTGGTTCTGCTTGGCAGCTGTGACCTCAGGTAATTCATAAACCTTCTTCAGTTCCCTTCTCATATCAGACACATACTTCAGATGAATCTTCGAGGGAAGGTTGCCCTCATCAGTCCCAAAACAAAGGTCGATGGTCAACCTTGCCTCGTGCCCAAATATCGGATAGTATGGCGAGTACCCGGTAGCTTCATTTCGGGTATGGTTGTAGCAGTGGACCAGATGTCCAATATGTTGACTCCACTTGTTCTTGTTGCTGGTTTCCAAGGTCTTGAGCATGTCTAGCAAGGTCCCATTAAACCTCTTGGGCTGGGGACCACCCTACGGATGACTCTGCTCTTGAAATCCCGCCTCTGATCACTATGTATCCGCCTGGAAAGGCAATAATAAATGAAACACTTCTCCCATAACACTTTGGCCACCGTGGATGCCCTCTGGTCCTTGGTAGGAAAAGCTTGTGCATAGCTGGTGTAGTGGTCCATGATGACTAAGATGTTCATTGCATTGCTGGCATCGGGTTCTATTGACAGGAAATCCATACACACCAGGTCCAGAGGCCCTGCACTCTGCAACTGGGACAAGGGAGTTGCCCGCGTTGGCAGCGTCTTCTGCTGTATGCATCAAATGCACGACTTGCAGTATTCTTTGACCTCTGACCTCATTCAGGGCCAGTATAACTGCTCTCTGAGCAATCCATAGGTCTTTTAAAACCCCAGATGTCCAGAATCATCATGAAGTGACTTCAATGCAATCCTCCGATACTTCTCAGACAGAACCAGCTGGAAACACCGAGGTCGGTCTGGGGGTGATGTGATCCAGTATAGGATTTGGATCTGCAATCTCGCTGAGCAGCTGCCACTTCCCTAGAACTCAATTCCAGCACCTGATTTGTCTTCAGAGCAGTCAGGTTACAGTAAACTTGGGGAATGGCATCATCAGAAGCTCCCAATTGACCCACTGCTCGCTCCTGCCCCTCCTTTCCGTCCACCTTCACGATGATAGCAAACTAACACATGGCCTTCACCCCAGGGCAGGAACGCTTTCCCACTCCTTGTCCCTGTCTAGCCCCTCATGCGCCCATTGAGACAAAGCATCAGCATCAATGTTACTGCTTCCCGGCCGGTACTTCAGGCTGAAATCATAGGCAGACAACGCCGCCAACCATGATGGCCTGTGGCATCCAGTTTCGCCGAGGCCAGGATATAAGTTAGGGTATTGTTGTCCGTTCTCACCACAAACTTGGCCCTGTAGAGGCAGTCACTCAGCATATCCACCACCGCCCATTTCAACACCAGAAATTCCAACTTGTGCATGGGATAGTTCTTCTCAAAAAGCAACAGACTCCGGCTGACAAATGCAACAGGTCTCAACCCAATGCCCTGATCCTGATACAGGACGCCCCCAAAGCCCTCTCAGTTGGCATCCATGTGCAGTACATATGGCAATCGGGGGTCCGCAAAAGCCAGCACCAGCATCTGGGTCAGCAGCTCCTTCAGCGAAAGAAAGGTCTCCTCACATTTTGCATCCCATCTTGGTTCAAAGGGCTCCGACAGACGAAGATACTCTGTATCCTCCTGTCCTTTTCTCTCCCTCCCTTTCTTCCCCAAGGGAGGGTAACTGCACAGAAGCTGATTCAACAGGGGATTCACTTTTACATAGCCTTTCACGAACCTCCACTAGTAACCAAGGAATGAGCGCCGAGTGCTCACAAGTCTTGGCCAAGTGGTCACCGCCTCTATCTTATCCGGATCTGTAGCTACTCCATCTCATGAGACTATGTGTCCAACATAGCTAAAAGATGTTTGGTAGAACTGGCACTTGCCCAGGGAAAGTTTTAACCCTTCAGCTTTCAGGTGGCCCAGCACCTTCAGTAGCCTTGCTTCATGTTCCTCCAAGGTGGATCCAAACACTATGAGGTCATCCAGATACACCAATACCTCAAGCAAGTTCATAACCCCCACCGCCTTCTCCATGACCCACTGGAAGGTTGCAGGGGCTCCCGATATGCCCAAGGGCATCCTTTCGAACTGGAAGAATCCCAGTGGACATATAAATGCTGTCTTCTCTTTGTCGGTCTCACTCATGGGGATCTGGTAATATCCACTCCTCACATCCAGCACACTGAACCACTTTGCACCACTCAGGCAGACCAGCGCATCTTCAGTCCTCAGGACAGTGGACTGGTCAGGGACGTGTGCCTGTTCAGAGTCCTATAGTCCACACACATCCGTACCTTCCCATTCTTCTTTCAGGTCACTACTATTGGGGACGCATAGGGGCTTTGGGACTCGGTGATGATCCCAGCTTCCTTCAGCTTACACAAGTGCTGCCGAATGTCCTCCACCTCTGCAGGGGCCAGTTGTCGCAACCTTTCTCTGAACGGGGCATCCTCAGTCACCCGGGCAGTGTGGCGAGTGCTCCTGGAACAACCCACATCAAACTCGTCAGTGGAAAAGACACCTTCCAGCTTCAACACCTTCTCTACCAACCTCCTCTTCTAACCTGCAGGAACAGGGGAGTCCCTAAAGTTGAATGACTCAGCAGTCAACTTTCCCCCTTTTTCCAATAGTTTCTCCCCAGCTTGTCTCGCAGGGACACTGGATGTTACTGTCACCGGGAAGAGAAGTGCCAGGTGCATCCCCTGCTTGAAGGTGACCTCCCTCTTCATAGTGTTCCTGATAATCACTGCCATCCTGCCCAACTGTACAACCGAGGGCTTCTGCAATTCGGGCTTCACCAGTACCCCAGCAGGAAATCTCGACTCCCCCTTGTGATCTTCCAGAGCATCCACTAAGAGGGCCTCACCCTCAGGCACCCTGGGAAATTTGGGGGTCCCCATCAGTCTTGCTACTTCCCCGGGTCATACATCATTGGCTTCGACTGGATGAACCACAGAGTCCCTCGTCTAAATTCGGTATCTGGCATAATGCAGCCACACACTTCCTCAAAAGCAGCTCGAAACACTGGGTGCATGGACAATGTTCTCAGAAAGCTCTCGCCAGCCTTCTTGCAGGCCCCCTATGAACCTCTTCATAAGAGGGGTGTTGGTCCCCACCAGAATTTTTTTACTATACAGTATTCCTGTTTGTGCACATTTTTTATATCTATTCAATATACGTAATTGGGTTATTTGTTTATTTATTATTATGTTTTTTTTTCCCTCTCTCTCTCTGCTAGATTATGTATTGCATCAAACTGCTACTGCTAAGTTAACAAATTTCAGGTCACATGCCGGTGATAATAAATCTGATTCTGATTCTGAATTGAAATGCCGCCCTTCTCAACAGGGTCTGGACAAACCAGTGCTAATGTATCAACGACCTCAGACACTCCCTCATCAGCCTCCGAAAACTCCAACTTCACTGACTAATAGCCATCGTATGGATAATCACTAGCACAAAGCTCTGAGATCTTGAGTGTCCTGAATGGGGTCAATGGTAAATGCTTCAGATACCAGATGTAAATGAATGGTAAAACAACATGACCTGTGACTCGGTGTCGAGTATAGTTTGAGCATAAATACCCTCTATCCATAGCTATACACTGGAACATGGTCCCACTAAGCCTTCAGGAATAGGGCCTTTTGCTTTCAGGGGCTCCTTGGTATATTGCTGGGAATGTGTTCCCCCAGAGACACCAGGCCGTTCCCTCACTGGGTCTTCTCTAAGTTTTCCGAATGACTTTATTTGCTTAGGTACCCGGGGCTCACACTCCTTCTGACATGACACCTGATGCCAGCAGCCCTCTGCATTGTTTGTCCCCTTGGGGAACCTGTCCTCCCATCAGCTCTATTATATGGGGGGGGGGTCACATCCGCTGATAACAGCCGACATATCTCCATTCTCAACTGTTCCACATTCTCCTCTATACTGCTCCCTGGGGCAGGGTATCCATGGTCACTTCACCACAGGACACCACTACCGAGGACTTTACCCTGCTGACAGAGGTATCCTGCACTTCCGATGCGTTCTCCTCTTCCCGTACCTCTCTGATCACCTCAACAAAAGATGGAGGGGGAAGTGTCTTATGAGACTATCAATTGCAACCTTAACAGTACTTGAACACAAATTAATCTGCAGATGCTGGGGTCAAAGCAACACTTACAACACGCTGGAGGAACTCAGCAGGTCTGGCAGCATCCGTGGAAAAGATCGGTCGATGTTTCGGGCCGGAACCCTTCATCAGGACTGTAGGGGGAAGGGGCAGAGGCACTATAAAGAAGGTGGGGGGAGGGTGGGAAGGAGAAAGCTGGTAGGTTCCAGGTGAAGAACCAGTAAGGGGAAAGATAAAGGAGTGGGGGAAGGGAGGCAGGGAGAAGATAGACAGAAAAGGTGAAGAAAGAATAGGGGAAAACACAATGGGTAGTAGAAGGAGGCGGAACCAAGAGGGAGGTGGTAGGCAGCTGTGGGGGGGCAGAGTGACATAGGGATAGGCGAAGGGAGGGGGAGGGAATTACCGGAAGTTGGAGAATTCTATGTTCATACCAAGGGGCTGGAAACAGTACTTAACAGGTGAATTAACAATTCATCCAGAGTATGAATATCTACCCCACTGGTTTAATGCTCAGGGTAATCATACAGCATCCAGCAAAATCAATCCTGGACGAGCCCCCAAAATAGTAACTCTCGCTTCGGCTAGTGGCTTAATCTAGGGGAAGACAGCCCTTGACCCAACCAAACTTAAGAAATCTTGTTTGGCTGGATGCTGTTCGATGTGTTCCCATTACAAGTCAGTACCACGAAATAACAAACAGTACACAATGTGTGATTAAATGATTGAGCTTTATAATTCTTAATTTGATTTATATGGTTAGTAAAGAAACAAAAAGAAAGAAAAGGGCCTATTCTCATGAAACAGTCTAATGCATAATGTTAGAGCTCACTGATAAAGCTGTTCATTCACAATTAACCTCCTCCATGCGTCGCTGACCTTCAGACCCTCGTTCCAAGTCTAATCTGTCTGACGGTTAACCAACTCTCTCCATTTGTGTCTTCTCTCTGCATCTCTCCCCAGCAAAAGACCATGAAATACTTGCTCTCAAACCCACAAGAAAGAACAACATCCCTCTCATTGGATACCCCCACATTCCAAAGCCCCACTATCTCTAGTCATAACCCAAACATCACTGCTACAGAGAAACCAGTACATTAGCAGTGAAACCTTACAGTCCATTACAGTTATAATGATAGTTTGATGAAGATTTGGTGAAGGGTTTGCTGAGGTTTGAGAAAGGGTTTGATGAAGGTTTGATGAAGGTTTGATGAAGGGTTTGTTGAAGGTTTGATGAAGGGCTTGTTGAAGGTTTGATGAAGTGTTTCATGAAGGGTATGATGAAGATTTGATGAAGGTTTGATGTAGGATCTTGAGGAAGTTTTGATGAGGGGATTAATGAAACATTTGATGAATGTTAGATTAAGGTCTTGTTGAAGGGTTTAATGAGGGATTTTTGAAGGTATTGATGAAGGCTTGATGAAAGTTAGATGAAGGTTTGATGAATGGTTGATGACAGGTTTGATAAAGTGTTTGATGGAGGGTTTGATGAAGGTTTGACGAAGAGTTTGATAAATGATTTAATGAAGGTTTTAATGTGGAATTTGAGGAATGTTTGATGATGGTTTGATGAAATTTTGATGAAGTTTTTGATGAAGGTTTCATGAAGGGTTTGATGATGGTTTTGATAAAAGGATTGTTGAATGTTTGATGATGGTTTGATAAAGTGTTTGATAAAGGGTTTAAAGAGGGATTTGAGGAAGTTTTGATGATGGTCTGATGAAAATTTGATGAAGTTTTTGCAAGTTTTAATGAAGGGTTTGATGAAGGATTTGGTGATAGTTTTCATGAAGGATTTGATGAAGATTTTGATGAATGCTTTGAAGACGGGTTTGGTGAAGGGTTTGATGACGTTTTTATGAAGGTTTGGTGAAGTTTTGATGAATAGTTGATGAAGGTTTGATGAAAGTTTGATATTTGATATTTAAAATTTTGGTTACGAGATTTAGATGTATCTTTAAACCCTCATTGGGTAAATCTTGGATCTAATTCATTACAAGGGTTTTCCTTGGGTTCGGTTTTAGGAACTTTACTTCCTTTTACTTCTTTTAAATCATATAAACAAATGAACAACCCAATAGTTAAGCATACTTTACGTATATGGTTTCAATTCAGAAGATTTTTTGGGTTTAATCAATTTATTCTAGCAAGTCCCATTATATCAAATTTTCTTTTTCAACCTTCCACGATGGATCAAGCTTACTTTGATTGGAAAACCAAAGGTATAATATCTTTTCGCGATTTATTTTTGGATAATTATTTTATGTCTTTTGATCAACTCTCTAATAAGTATAACTTACCCAGATCTCACTTTTTTAGATATCTACAGATTAGAAACTTCTTAATTACTGCCTCCCCTAATTTTCCACACCCATATCCAATGGACACTTTGGAAAAAATCATAGATTTAAATCTCTCTCGTAAAAGTGTAGTAGCAATTATATATAATATAATTATGAATTTATGTCCTGATGCTTCTAATAAAATTAAAGCTGACTGGGAAAGAGAACTTGAGATTAATATACCGACTGAAAAATGGGAAAAAATTCTTCAGTTGGTGAATTCATCCTCTGTATGTGCTAAGCATAGGTTGATACAGTTTAAAGTAGTGCACAGGACTCATATATCCAAAGATAAACTATCTCGTTATTACTCTTATATTAATCCAATATGTGACAGATGTCATTCCGAGATAGCTTCTTTAACCCACATGTTTTGGTCATGTCCCTTGTTGGAGAAATATTGGAAAGATATTTTTGATATTATTTCAACGGTCCTAAATATAGACTTACAACCTCATCCAATTACTGCTATCTTTGGACTACCAATGATAGACTTAAATAATTTAACCTCTTCATCACGTAGGATGATTGCATTTCTTACTTTAATGGCTAGAAGGTCCATTTCGTTGAATTGGAAAGAGATTAACCCTCCTAAGGTATTTCATTGGTTTTCACAAACTATGGTGTGTTTGAATTTGGAGAAAATTAGAAGTGCAGTTTATGACCCTTCCATTAAGTTTGAAAAAACTTGGAGGCCATTCATTCAGCATTTTCATTTGATGTAATTTGATCATTTCCAAACTTGTTTTATCTCTCTGTACTGTTGTTGGAGGGGAATGGAGTCGTCGACACTAAGGTTTTCTTCTTTTCCATTTTTAAGTTGTTAGTTTTGCCCAATTCTTTTAGTTTAGTTGATTAATTTTGTTTTTCTTTGGGGATGGGGTTTGCTTTTTTTTTGTTTTGTTTTTTTTTCTTTTTCATGATTTTTTTTTCCAGTTTTTTTGGTTTGTATTATCCATTGTTAGTTCTACATGATTGGGAGCTTTGTTAATTTACACTATTTGATTTTGCAATTACTTTTCTTAAGTGTAACAATATATCTCCTACTATTTGTATTATTGCTATGTTTTATTTCTATATTGTGAAATTAATAAAAAGATTGAAAAAGAAAAAGAAAGAAAGTTTGATGAAGGTTTAATGAGTGGTTGATGAAGTTTCATTGAAAGTTTGATGAAAAGTTCATGAAGTGTTGAAAGTTTGATGAACGGTTTGATGAAGGGTGTGGTGAAGGTTTTGATGAAGGTTTGATGAATGGTTGATGAAAGTTTGATGAAGGGATGGATGTAGGTTCGATGAAGTGTCTGATGAAGCGTTTGGTGAAGGTTTAATGAAAAGTTTGGTGAAAGTTTTGGGGAAGGGTTTGATGAAGTGTTTGATTAAGCTTTGATAAACTTTGCTGAAGGTTTTGATAAAGGGAGTTATGAAAGTTTGATGAAGTTTTGATAAAGTGTTTGATGAAGGGCATGATGTGGGATTTGAGGAATGTTGTCATGGTCTAGAAACGATAGAAACCACAGAAACTACAGCACAGAAACAGGCCTTTTAGCCCTTCTTGGCTGTGCCGAACCATTTTCTGCCTAGTCCCACTGACCTGCACACAGACCATATACCTCCATACACCTCCCATCCATGTATCTGTCCAATTTATTCTTAAATGTTAAAAAAGAACCCGCATTTACCACCTCATCTGGCAGCTCATTCCATACTCCCACCACTCTCTGTGTGAATAAGCCCCCCCCCTAATGTTCCCTTTAAACTTTTCCCCCCTCACCCTTAACCCATGTCCTCTGGTTTTTTTTCTCCCCTTGCCTAAGTGGAAAAAGCCTGCTTGCATTCACTCTATCTATACCCATCATAATTTTATATACCTCTATCAAATTTCCCCTCATTCTTCTATGCTCCAGGGAATAAAGTCCTAACCTATTCAACTTTTCTCTGTAACTGAGTTTCTCAAGTCCCGGCAACATCCTTGTAAACGTTCTCTGCACTCTTTCAACCTTATTTATATCCTTCCTGTAATTTGGTGACCAAAACTGAACACAATACTCCAGATTCAGCCTTACCAATGCCTTATACAACCTCATCATAACATTCCAGCTCTTATACTCAATACTTTGATTAATAAAGGCCAATGTACCAAAAACTCTCTTTACGACCCTATCTACCTGTGATGCTACTTTTAGGGAATTTTGTATCTGTATTCCCAGATCCCTCTGTTCCACTGCACTCCTCAGTGCCTTACCATTAACCCTGTATGTTCTACCTTGGTTTGTCCTTCCAACGTGCAATACCTCACACTTGTCTGTATTAAACTCCATCTGCCATTTATCAGCCCATTTTCCCAGCTGGTCCAAGTACCTCTGCAGGCTCTTGAAACCTTCCTCACTGTCCACTACACCTCCAATCTTTGTATCATCAGCAAATTTGCTGATCCAATTTACCACATTATCATCCAGATCATTGATATAGATGACAAATAACAATGGACCCGGCACTGATCCCTGTGGCACACCACTAGTCACAGGCCTCCACTCGGAGAAGCAATTCTCTACTACCACTCTTTGGCTTCTTCCATTGAGCCAATGTCTAATCCAATTTACCACCTCTCCATGTATACCTAGCGACTGAATTTTCCTAACTAACCTCCCATGCGGGACCTTGTCAGAGGCCTTACTGAAGTCCATGTAGACAATATCCACTGCCTTCCCTTCATCCATTTTCCTGGTAACCTCCTCAAAAAACTCCAATAGATTGGTCAAACATGACCTACCACACACAAAGCCATGTTGACTCTCCCTAATAAGTCCCTGTCTATCCAAATGCTTGTAGATTCTGTCTCTTAGTACTCCCTCCAATAACTTACCTACTACCAACGTTAAACTTACCGGCCTATAATTTCCCGGATTACTTTTCGATCCTTTTTTAAACAACGGAACAACATGAGCCACCCTCCAATCCTCCGTCACCTCACCTGTAGACAGCGACATTTTAAATATTTCTGCCAGGGCCCCTGCAATTTCAACACTAGTCTCCTTCGAGGCCCGAGGGAACACCCTGTCAGGTCCCGGGGATTTATCCACTTTAATTTTCTTCAAGACAGTTTCCTCTAGTCCGTTAACTACTCATTTCAGTTAATTTCCTTTTCCCCATGTTCCACTGGGCTCCTTGATTGGGGCGCCTGATTTTCATCCAAACTGGCAGGATAAAAACCCCAGCTTACAACTACTTGGGGCTGGTCCATCGCCGTAGCCAGGGTTGTGATGAATGTTCCGAGCAGCCAAGAATAAGGGACCATCTTCCAAGCCACCAAGAATAAGGGACCGTCTTCCGAACCGCCAAGAATAAGGGACCGTCTTCCAAGCTGCCAAGAATAAGGGACTGTCTTCATGAGCTTCTCCGTGTCAAGATTCGTATTGTCTGTTGTTTGTTTTTGTCATCTCGTGTCTAGCTGAATGTTGCCGGCTGTATTGCTGCTGCCCCGAGCCGGGATGCGAGTGGCCTGTCATTGTTTTGTTTTGAAGGCTCCAAGTCCCAGTCCAAGTCGAAGCTTTGAGTCCCAGTCCAAGTCAAGGCTTTATGTCCTGTCAAGTGATTTCTGCCCGTTTGCTGCTTCTTGAGCTTCTCCATGTCAGGATATGTATTGTCTGCTATTGTTTGGTTTAGTTGTCCCGTTTCCAGCTGAGTAGGTCTGGCCATTTGCTGCTACTCCAAGTTGGGAATTCTGTCTCTTTGTGTCCCAGTCCAATTCCAGGCTCTGTGTTCCAGTCAAGTCGAAGTCCAGGCTTTATGTCCAAGTCAAGTCTAAGTCCTGGCTCTGAGTCCATGAACTGTAGATGAAACTTTGATGACAGATTTGATATAGGCTTGATGCATGGTTCATGGAAGTTTGATGAAACCTTGATGAAGAGTTGATGACATTTTGACAAAGAGTTCATAAATTGTTGATGAAAGTTTGATGAATCGTTTGATGAAATGTTTGGTGAAGGTTATGATGAAGTTTTTTATGAAGGTTTGATAAAGCTTTGATGAATTGTCGATAAATGTTTGATAAAAGTTTGATGAGGAGTTCATAAAGTGTTGATGAAATTTTGATGAATGTTTTGATGAAGTGTTTGGTGAAGATTTTGATGAAGGTTTGAGAAATACTTGTTGAAAGTTCCGTGAAAGTTTGATGAAGAGTTCATGAAGCTTTGATGAAAGTTTGATAACAGGATTGACCTAGGTTTGATGACGAGTTTGAAGGAGTTGGTGAGGACTTGATGAAGGTTTTGTTGAAGGTTTCTTATGATTAATTTATGAAGTGTTGGTGAATTGTTTGAAGGATTTGGTGATAGTTTTCATGAAGGATTTGTTGAAGAGTTTGATATAGGGTTGATGAAGAGTTGGTGAAGGTTTGATGAAGTGTTTGATGTAGCTTTGATGATGGATTTGATGAAGGTATGATGAGGATTTGATGATGTTTTTGATGAAAGCTTTAATGAAGGTTTTGATGAATTGTTTGAAGGATTTGGTGATAGTTTTCATGAAGGATTTGATGAAGATTTTGATGAATGGGTTAATGAAAGGTTTGGTGAAGGTCTTGATCAATTTTTGATCTGTGGCTCTGACATCAATTGCTATGAAGTGCTTCGAGAGATTGGTTATGGCACACATCAACAACAGCCTACCGATCGACCTCGACACTTTGCAATTCGCCTACCAGAGCAACAGGTCAACGGCAGATGCCATCACTCTGGCACTACATTCTTCCTTAGAACACCTGGAGAATAAAGATGCATACGTAAGACTCTTTTTTATTGACTACAGCTCTGCCTTTAATACCATCATTCCAAATAAACTGATTCCTAAGCTCTGAAACCTGGGCCGTAGCACTCAGATCTGCAGCTGGAACTTCAACTTCCTCACAGACAGGACCCAGGCTGTAAAAATAGGGGACAAGCTCTCCTCTACAATCACTCTGAGCACCGGTGCCCCACAAGGCTGTGTACTCAGCCCCCTGCTGTACTCACTGTACACCGATGATCGTGTAGCCAAGTTTCCATCAAACTCAATATATAAGTTTGCTGATGACACAACAATTGTAGGCTGTATCTCGGGTAATGATAAGTTTGAGTACAGAGAGGAAATTAAGAACCTGGTGGCATAGTGTGAAGGCAATAACCTATCCCTCAACGTCAGCAAGATGAAGGAATTGGTTGTTGACTTCAGAAGGAGTAGGAGACCGCATGACCCAATTTACATCGGTGGTGCGCAAGTGGAACAGGTCAAAAGCTTTAAGTTCCTCGGGGTCAATTTAACAAATGACCTGACTTGGTCCAACCAAGCAGAGTTTACTGCCAAGAAGGCCCACCAGCGCCTTTACTTCCTGAGAAAACTGAAGAGGTTTGGCCTATCCCCTAAAACCCTCACTAATTTTTATAGATGCACCATAGAAAACATTCTACTAGGGTGCATCACAACCTGGTATGGAAGTTGTCCTGTCCAAGACTAAAAGAAGCCGCAGAAGATCGTGAACACGGCGCTGCACATCACACAAACCATTCTTCCGTTCATGGACTCACTTTACACCGCACGCTGTCGGAGCAGTGCTGCCAGGATAATCAAGGACATGACCCACCCAGCCAACGCACTTTTCGTCCCTCTTTCCTCCAGGAGAAGGTTCAGGAGCTTGAAGACTTGTGCGGACAGATTTGGGAACAGCTTCTTTCCAGCTGTGATAAGACTGCTGAATGGATCCTGACCCGGATCTGGGCCGTACCCTCCAAATATCCGGACCTGCCTCTCAGTTTTTTTGCACTACCTTACTTCCCATTTTTCTATTTTCTATTTATGAATTATGATATAATTTTTTAATATTCACTAATTTAAACTATTTTTAATATTTAATATTTGTAATCCAGGGAGTGGGAAGAGCAGAATCAAATATCGCTGTGATGATTGTATGTTCTAGTACCAATTGTTTGGTGACAATAAAGTATAAAGTATAAAGTAAGTAAAGTATGAAAGTTTTGATGAAGTGTTTGATGGAGGATTTGGTTTGATGAAGGGTTTGTTGAAGATGTGATGATGGTTTTGATGAAGGCTTGATGAAAGTTTTGGTGAAGGGTTTGATGAAGATGTTGATGAAGTGTTTGATGAAGTATTTGCTGAAAGTTTTGATGAAGGTTTAATGAAGGGTTTCATAAAGGGTTTGATGAAGGTTCTGATGAAGTGTTTGCTGAAGGGTTTGGTGAAGTTTTTGATGAAGGTTTGATGAACGTTTTTCTGAAGGCTTGGTGAACTGTTTGATGAAGGCTTGATGAAGGTTTGATGAAGAGGTGATGAAGGGTTTAATTAAGGGTTTGCTGAATGGTTTGGGGAAGGGTTTAATGAAGATTTATTGCAGGTTTGTTGAAAGGTTTGATAAAGGTTTAATGAACGCTTGATGAAGGGTTTGTTGAAGGCTCGATGAGGTTTTAGAATTTGAGGCCTCAATTGTTTCTCTTTCCATCCCTAAGAGAAGTTGCCACTGTTTCATATTCAAAACTGTGTTTCATATCAATGTGGGAAAGGGAGAGAAGATGGTTTTAATTTGCAGAGAAAGTGCTGGTGGGAGGTGGTGCAGATAGGATGGAAGAAATATTAGTGATAGAGCAAGGCCAGGTTAAAATGGTTTAATAGGGGTACCTCAAGGCTGATTGTACCACTTAGTCTTTGTTATACTGGAACATTCCCAGCACGCCAGATAAAACTGAGATAAAACTGAGCCAAAATTATAGATGAATGTTTTGTAGCAGAAATAGCCAATTATGATACAGGCAGAGAAACAGAGTTATCTTAATTTGGAGAATTTGATACTGAGTCAAAATGGCTACAATGTGCCAGATGGAAGGTGAGATATTTTTAGAAACATAGAAACATAGAAAACCTGCAGCACAATACAGGCCCTTTGGCCCACAAAGGTTTGCTGAACATGTTCCTACCTTAGAAGTTACTAGGCTTGGTTCCGGTGACGTCATCGTCCAGAATGGCAGCTTAAATCAAACCGCTCCTCCGGAAAACGCATATTTTGCCCCGTTAATCCATCAAGTATAAGAACTTCCAAAAATATCTGAATTGATAAGGGGGGGCAAGAATGGGGAAAAAGAATGGAGATAAAAAAAGCATCACTGCGGAACCTACTATGGAAGAGAGAGAATATATATATATATATATATGGGAGGAATACACAGGGAAATCATTCCTGTGTAATGGACATAGATTTTTTTACTTTCTTTTATAGGTCCTGCAGCGGGGGCCCTCAACTCACAGGTAGGAAGGGCTATTCCCCATGGTTAGACATCTCTTCTAGCTAAACCCAGGGTCATCTAGAGACCTCAGCCTTGGAATCACACCTTTGTTACCTTTTTTTGATATTATTCACGTTTCTTGGTTCTTATTTGTTCAGGGAGTAGATCGAGTAAGTTATATTCTGCAAATTTCAATGATATACTAACAGATGGCAAAGGACGAAGTAAAATTCATTTCTTTTAATGTCAATGGGCTGTTAAATCCAATCAAACAAAGTAAAATTCTATCAAAAATGAAAAAAGAACAAGCCCGTGTAGTATATTTACAGGAAACTCACTTAAGTGATAATGAGCATGGAAAATTAAAGAGAATGGGCTTCACTAATTTGTTGTTCTCCTCATATAAATCAGGACATAGTAGAGGAGTTGCTATTCTCATCTCAAGCAAGCTAAATTTTGAAAAAGTATTCGAAATGGGAGAGAAGGAGGGCAGGTATATTCCGGTAAGAGGGAATATAGATGGAAATCCAGTTACTTTATTGAATATATACGCACCCTCAGGAAGTGATATTAGTTTCTTCCAGAAAATTACTAATATTATGGTAACGGAACAGAAGGTCTCTTGATATGTGGGGGAGAATTAAATTTACAATTACAACTAAAGTTGGACTCTTCCAATAGAAAAACTTTTGAAACAAAGTCCTTACATAGAAAGTTAACACTCTTTTGAGGATGTTTTTTCTAATTGATATATGGAGGGATCTTTTCCCCGACAGAAGGGATTACACTCATTATTTTGCACCCCATTCCGTATATACAAGAATAGACTATTTCATAGCATTTGGAAAAGACAAAAACAAAATAAACACCTGTGGAATTGGGACAATAGATGTAAGTGACCATGCACCTATATATTTATCTGTTGATTTTGACTTACAACCAAAGAATACTATTTGGAAACTAAATTCAAGTCTACATAATGATTCCTATTTTAAGGAACAAATTAAAAAAGAAATTGGTCTTCACAATGATAGTGGAGAGGTTTCACCTCCCATCCTATGGGATACTATGAAGGCTGTCTTAAGAGGGAAAATTATAGTGATATCTTCATATAAGAAAAAATTAAGGAATAAAACATTAGAGGAATTACAAAGTAAGCTGAAGGAACTAGAGAAAACACAAATTGAGTTTGGTACAGGATACACTAGAGGAAATTTTAAAAATTAGGAATGAAATTAATAGTTTGGCTACACAAGAAATTAGAAAAAAATTTAATGTTTCTGAAACAGATACTATGAAAGTGGATCTAAATCTATGAAAATACTGGCGTGGAAACTGAAAAAAAAGGTAACAGAAAATACAATTCATAGAATTAGGGACCCAAGAACAAAAGTGATAAAAAAAAGCTAAGTGAAATTCAAGAAGCTTTTGAAATGTTTTACAAAACCCTATATTCCAAAGCTCTAGGGGGAAGCATGGCCCGGATTGACACCTTCCTGAATTCTTTAGAATTACCCACTTTAAGCAAAGAACAAAATAGAACAGTGACTGCTGACATAACTGAAGCTGAACTAAAAACTGCAATTAGTAGGCTTAAATTAAGCAAGTCACCAGGATCAGATGGATATACGGCAGAGTGGTATAAAGAGTTTAGAAATGAGTTAGTTCCTGTTTTGCTCCCCACACTGAACTGTGCCCTAAGAAAGGCACAAATGCCACCCAGCTGGAAGGAGGCGATAATCTCAGCTATACCGAAAGAAGGCAAGGATAAAATGGAATGTGGGTCATTTAGACCAATATCTGTTCTTAATATGGATTATAGATTATTTACCTCCATCATGGCCAAATGATTAGAAGAGTTTCTACCCACACTGATACATAATGATCAGACAGGTTTTATACAACAACGCCAAACACAAGACAATATACGAAGGACTCTTCACAATATGGATCATATTAAAAAAATGAAATTGAAGCAATAGTGATAAGTGTGGACGCTGAAAAGGCATTTGATTGGTTAATTGGAATTTTCTTTACAGAGTTTTACATAGATTTGGTCTACATGACACAATTATTAAAACTATATAGGCACTATATGACAATCCTACTACTAGGATTAAAATCAATGGATATTTATCTAATAGTTTTACCCCAGAAAGGGGCACGAGACAGGGTTGTGCATGGTCACCGCTACTCTTCACATTATATCTGGAACCATTAGCTCAATACATCAGACAAAATGAAGATATCAGGGGAATTACTATTAAGGGGATAGAACATAAATTGGAGGGCCGGCTGGTGGCACAACGACATCGGCGCTGGACTCGGGAGAAGAGGTTCCTGGGTTCGAAACTAGTCAGGTCCGCCCCCGAGTACACTTTCCATCCGCACGCAGGCACACGCCAAAAAAAAAGAAAGAACATAAATTGGCCTGTTACGTGGATGACATTTTGATCTATCTAGGGCAACCAATATACTCTTTACCTAAATTGATGCAATCCTTTGAACAATATGGCCAATTATCAGGATACAAGATCAACATAGATAAAACCCAACTACTTTCATATAACTATAGCCCACCAAGAGAAATTGAAATTAGATATCCTTGGGCATAGCAAACAGAGTCTGTCAAGTAATTTGGCAAAATTATCAGAATGCAATTATCAGCCTATATATAAAAAAATTAAGCAAGATATAACAAGATGGAACCTAATTGCTTTTCTTGGTCTCAGTTCAAGGATTGAATCTATTAAAATGAATATACTGCCCAGACTACTATGTCTTTTTCAGACCCTACCAATAGAGATTAACCAAAATCAATTCAATGAATGGAACAAGATGCTATCAAAATATATACGGCAAGGTAAAAGGCCTAGAGTTCATTTCAAAGCTTTGCAATTAGCCAAGGAAAAGGGGGGGATGGGGCCTACCTTCTCTTAGAGATTACTATTTTGCAGCACAGTTGAGAGCTGTGATATGCTAGTGCAACCCATCATGTGACACTCAATGGAAAAACATTGAGGAGAGGACACCTTCCATCCCATACAGGCAATTTTGGCTGATAACAACCTACAAAGTTACCTAAATACTATTGATAACCCATTGGTGAAATGGACTCTCAAAATATGGAAAACTATTATAAAAGAATATAAACTAGAGAGAGACATTGCAATTCTTAAAATGGTGTGCATATGACTTGGATTTTATGCCGAACAAACTGGATGCTAGATTTAAGGACTGGACAGCTAAAGGAATAACAGCTATTTGCAATATAATGAAAAAAGGAACATTGTCAGTTTTGAAATGCTCAAAGAGAAACATTTATTAGAAAAACAAAACTTTTATCGATATTTACAGATGTGACAGTATGTTAATAGGATGGTTAAAAATGTGACCAAGGCAAGTACATGTTTGATAGAGCTACTTAGAAAAGCATATAATTCAGACAATGGTAGTAGAATAATTTCAAGCGTGTATAAGGGTTTGTCAAATCTGAAAACACATTCAACTTCATACATTAAAACAAAATGGGAGAAGGAAGGAGGGATAATAATATCTGGGGAAAAATGGACAATAATATGGAGGTATCAATGGAAGTGTACCAGTTCACAGAAATGGAGGGAGTTCGGGTGGAAAAACTTGATAAGATATTTTATTACACCCATTATGATTGTAACCTCCCTGTTTGCTGGAGAAATTGTGGAAGTCAAATTGCAAACCATTATCATATTTTCTGGGAATGCCCTGTTATCAAAGACCATTGGAGTGAGATACACAATGCCCTACAAGACATCTTTAAATGTGGAATACCCCTAGAAAGTAAGACCATATATTTTGGGTATATACCTCAAAAATGGTTGAAAAGAGACAAATGCATCGAGATGCAGCTCCTAAGGGACCGCGTTACGGAACTGGAGCTGCAGCTCGATGACCTTCGTCTGGTCAGGGAGAGTGAGGAGTTGATAGAGAGGAGTTGCAGGCAGGTGGTCACGCCGGAGCCACGGGAGGCAGACAAGTGGGTCATGGTTAGGAGGGGGAAGGGGAAGAGTCAGGTAATAGGGAGTACCCCGGTGGCTGTGCCCCTTAACAATAGGTACTCCTGTTTGTGTACTGTTGGGGGGGACAGCTTACCCGGGGGAAGCGACAGTGGCCTTGCCTCCGGCACAGAGTCTGGCCCTGTAGCTCAGAAGGGTAGGGCAAGGAAGAGGAGGGCAGTTGTGATAGGGGACTCGATAGTAAGGGGGTCAGATAGGTGATTCTGTGGACGCAGTCCAGAGACCCGGATGGTAGTTTGCCTCCCTGGTGCCAGGGTCCGGGATATTTCTGATCGTGTCCAAGATATCCTGAAGTGGGAGGGTGAGGAGCCAGAGGTCGTGGTACATATAGGTACCAATGACATAGGTAGGAAAAGGGATGAGGTCCTGAAAGGAGAATATAGGGAGCTAGGAAGGGAGTTGAGAAAAAGGACCGCAAAGGTAGTAATCTCGGGATTACTGCCTGTGCCACGCGACAGTGAGAGTAGGAATGCGATGAGGTGGAGGATAAATGCATGGCTGAGGGATTGGAGCAGGGGGCAGGGATTCAAGTTTTTGGATCATTGGGACCTCTTTTGGCGCAGGCGTGACCTGTACAAAAAGGACAGGTTACACTTGAATCCTAGGGGGACCAATATCCTGGCAGGGAGTTTGCAGGGGCTAATGAGGTGACTTCAAACTAGAATGGTTGGGGGGTGGGAATCAAATTAAAGAGTCTAGGCGTGAGGAGGTTAGTTCACAACAGGGGGATGGGAACCAGTGCAGAGAGACAGAGGGGTGTAAAGTGAGGGTAGAAGCAAAAAGTACTAAGGAGAAAAGTAAAAGTGGCAGGCCGACAAATCCAGGGCAAGCATTAAAAAGGGCCACTTTTCAACATAATTGTATAAGGGCTAAGAGAGTTGTAAAAGAGCGCCTGAAGGCTTTGTGTGTCAATGCAAGGAGCATTCGTAATAAGGTGGATGAATTGAAAGTGCAGATTGTAATTAATGATTATGATATAGTTGGGATCACAGAGACATGGCTCCAGGGTGACCAGGGATGGGAGCTCAACGTTCAGGGATATTCAATATTCAGGAGGGATAGACATGCAGGAAGGGGAGGTGGGGTGGCGTTGCTGGTTAAAGAAGAGATTAACGCAATAGAAAGGAAGGATATAAGCCGGGAAGATGTGGAATCGATATGGGTAGAGCTGCATAACACTAAGGGGCAGAAGACGCTGGTGGGAGTTGTGTACAGGCCACCTAACAGTAGTAGTGAGGTCGGAGATGGTATTAAACAGGAAATTAGAAATGTGTGCAATAAAGGAACAGCAGTTATAATGGGTGACTTCAATCTACATGTAGATTGGGTGAACCAAATTGGTAAAGGTGCTGAGGAAGAGGATTCTTGGAATGTATGCGGGATGGTTTTTTGAACCAACATGTCGAGGAACCAACTAGAGAGCAGGCTATTCTGGACTGGGTTTTGAGCAATGAGGAAGGGTTAATTAGCGATCTTGTCGTGAGAGGCCCCTTGGGTAAGAGTGACCATAATATGGTGGAATTCTTCATTAAGATGGAGAGTGACATAGTTAATTCAGAAACAAAGGTTCTGAACTTAAAGAGGGGTAACTTTGAAGGTATGAGACGTGAATTAGCTAAGATAGACTGGCAAATGACACTTAAAGGATTGACGGTGGATATGCAATGGCAAGCATTTAAAGGTTGCATGGATGAACTACAACAATTGTTCATCCCAGTTTGGCAAAAGAATAAATCAAGGAAGGTAGTGCACCCATGGCTGACAAGAGAAATTAGGGATAGTATCAATTCCAAAGAAGAAGCATACAAATTAGCCAGAGAAAGTGGCTCACCTGAGGACTGGGAGAAATTCAGAGTTCAGCAGAGGAGGACAAAGGGCTTAATTAGGAAGGGGTAAAAGATTATGAGAGAAAACTAGCAGGGAACATAAAAACGGACTGTAAAAGCTTTTATAGATATGTAAAAAGGAAAAGACTGGTAAAGACAAATGTAGGTCCCCTGCAGACAGAAACAGGTGAATTGATTATGGGGAGCAAGGACATGGCAGACCAATTGAATAATTACTTTGGTTCTGTCTTCACTAAGGAGGACATAAATAATCTTCCAGAAATAGTAGGGGACAGAGGGTTCAGTGAGATGGAGGAACTGAGCGAAATACATGTTAGTAGGGAAGTGGTGTTAGGTAAATTGAAGGGATTGAAGGCAGATAAATCCCCAGGGCCAGATGGTCTGCATCCTAGAGTGCTTAAGGAAGTAGCCCAAGAAATAGTGGATGCATTAGTGATAATTTTTCAAAACTCGTTAGATTCTGGACTAGTTCCTGAGGATTGGAGGGTGGCTAATGTAACTCCACTTTTTAAAAAAGGAGGGAGAGAGAAACCGGGGAATTATAGACCGGTTAGCCTAACGTCGGTGGTGGGGAAACTGCTGGAGTCAGTTATCAAGGATGTGATAACAGCACATTTGGAAAGCGGTGAAATGATCGGACAAAGTCAGCATGGATTTGTGAAAGGAAAATCATGTCTGACGAATCCCATAGAATTTTTTGAGGATGTAACTAGTAGAGTGGATAGGGGAGAACCAGTGGATGTGGTATATTTGGATTTTCAAAAGGCTTTTGACAAGGTCCCACACAGGAGATTAGTGTGCAAACTTAAAGCACACGGTATTGGGGGTAAGGTATTGGTGTGGGTTGAGAATTGGTTAGCAGACAGGAAGCAAAGAGTAGGAATAAACGGGACCTTTTCAGAATGGCAGGCGGTGACTAGTGGGGTACTGCAAGGCTCAGTGCTGGGACCCCAGTTGTTTACAATATATATTAATGACTTGGATGAGGGAACTAAATGCAGTATCTCCAAGTTTGCGGATGACACAAAGCTGGGTGGCAGTGTTAGCTGTGAGGAGGATGCTGAGAGGATGCAGGGTGACTTGGATAGGTTGGGTGAGTGGGCAAATTCATGGCAGATGCAATTTAATGTGGATAAATGTGAAGTTATCCACTTTGGTGGCAAAAATAGGAAAACAGATTATTATCTGAATGGTGGCCGATTAGGAAAAGGGGAGGTGCAACGAGACCTGGGTGTCATTATACACCAGTCATTGAAAGTGGGCATGCAGGTACAGCAGGCGGTGAAAAAGGCGAATGGTATGCTGGCATTTATAGCGAGAGGATTCGAGTACAGGAGCAGGGAGGTACTACTGCAGTTGTACAAGGCCTTGGTGAGACCACACCTGGAGTATTGTGTGCAGTTTTGGTCCCCTAATCTGAGGAAAGACATCCTTGCCATAGAGGGAGTACAAAGAAGGTTCACCAGATTGATTCCTGGGATGGCAGGACTTTCATATGAAGAAAGACTGGATGAACTGGGCTTGTACTCGTTGGAATTTAGAAGATTGAGGGGGGATCTGACTGAAACGTATAAAATCCTAAAGGGATTGGACAGACTAGATGCAGGAAGATTGTTCCCGATGTTGGGGAAGTCCAGAACGAGGGGCCATAGTTTGAGGATAGAGGGGAAGCCTTTTAGGACCGAGATTAGGAAAAACTTCTTCACACAGAGAGTGGTGAATCTGTGGAATTCTCTGCCACAGGAAACAGTTGAGGCCAGTTCATTGGCTATATTTAAGAGGGAGTTAGATATGGCCCTTGTGGCTACGGGAGTCAGGGGGTATGGAGGGAAGGCTGGGGTGGGGTTCTGAGTTGGATGCTCAGCCATGATCATAATAAATGGCGGTGCAGGCTCGAAGGGCCGAATGGCCTACTCCTGCACCTATTTTCTATGTTTCTATGTTTCTGAATATTTAATGAATGTACTGCTGGTGGCTGGTACAATCACAAGAGTGTCCAACTTTAAATGCATGGATGGAAATTACAATGGACATTTACAAAATGGAGAAGATAATAGCCATCTGTTAATCATAAGTTGGAACAATTTGACTCATACTGGGAAAAATAGTTTAACACCTCATGGGCCTGATTTTATTCTCACAAGTCAATGAATATGTTGTAAAAAAAAGATCACTCCCTACTTTGTACATAGTTTTCTTCTTCTGATTGTTCTTTCTTTCCTCTCCTTTCTATAAGTGTATAACTCAGATAAATATTACGTGGAGATTTGGGACAAATATGACTATATGATATATATGTACAGTATCTGAAATACATCTTATGGAAATGTTTGTTTGATGATGAACTTCAATAAAAAATAAATTACAAAAAAAAAAGAAATTAATAGGCTTACCTATAGCCCTCTATTTTTCTAAGCTCCATGTACCTATCCAAAAGTCTCTTAAAAGACCCTATTGTATCTGTCTCCACCACCGTTGCCGACAGCCCATTCCACGCACTCACCACTCTCTGAGTAAAAAGCTTACCCCTGACATCTCCTCTGTACCTACTCCCCAGCACCTTAAACCTGCGTCCTCTTGTGGCAACCATTTCAGCCCTGGGAAAAAGCCTCTGACTATCCACACAGTTAATGCCTCTCATCATCTTATACACCTCTATCAGGTCACCTTTCATCCTCTGTTGCTCCAAGGAAAAAAGGCCAAGTTCACTCAGCCTATTCTCATAAAGCATGTTCCCCAATCCAGGCAACATCCTTGTAAATCTCCTCTGTACCCTTTCTATGGTTTCCTCATCCTTCCTGTAGTGAGGTGACCAGAACTGAGCACAGTACCCCAAGTGGGGTCCGACCAGGGTCCCATTTAGAGGCAACATTACCTCTCAGCTCCTAAATTCAATTCCACGATTGATGAAGGCCAATACACCGTATTCCTTCTTAACGATAGAGTCAACCTGCGCAGCTGCTTTGAGCGTCCTATGGACTCGAACCCCAAGATCCCTCTGGTCCTCCACACTGCCAAGAGGCTTACCATTAATACTATATTCTGCCATCATATTTGACCTAGCAAAATGAATCACTTCACACTTATCTGGGTTGAACTCCATCTGCCACTTCTCAGCCCAGTTTTGCATCCTATCAATGTCCCGCTGTAACCTCTGACAGCCCTCCACACTATCCACAATGCCTCCAACCTTTGTGTCATCAGAACACTTACTAACCTATCCCTCCACTTCCACATCCAGGTCATTTATAAAAATCATGAAGGGCAAGGGTCCCAGAACAGATCCCAGAGGCACTCCACTGGTCACTGACCTCCATGAAGAATATGACCTGTCTACAACCACTCTTTGCCTTCTGTGGGCAAGCCAGTTCTGGATCCACAAAGCAATGTCCCCTTGGATCCCATGCCTCCTTTCTTTCTCAATAAGCCTTACATGGGGTACCTTATCAAATGCTTTGCTGAAATCCATATACATTACATCTACTGCTCTACCTTCATCAATGTGTTTAGTCACATCCTCAAAACATTGAATCAGGCTCGTAAGGCACGACCTGCCTTTCACAAAGCCATGCTGACTATTCCTAGTCATATTATACCTCTCTAAATGTTCATAACTCCTGCCTCTCAGGGTCTTCTCCATCAACTTACCAACCACTGAGGTAAGACTCACTGGTCAATAATTTCCTGGACTATCTCTACTCCCTTTCTTGAATAAAGGAATAACATCCACAACCCTCCAATCCTCCGGAACCTCTCCCATCCCCATTGATGATGCAAAGATCATCGCCAGAGGCTCAGCAATCTCCTCCCTCACCTCCCACAGTAGCCTGGAGTACATCTCATCCGGTCCTGACGACTTATCTAACTTGATGCCTGGTGCTCCAGCACATCCTCTTTCTTAATCTCTACATGCTGAAGCTTTACAGTCTGCTGCAAGTCATCACTACAATCACCAAGATCCTTTTCCATAGTGAGTACTGAAGTAAAGTATTCATTTAATACCTCTGCTATTTCCTCCGGTTCCATACATAGTTTCCCACTGTCACACTTGATAGGTCCTATTTTTTCATGTCTTACCTTCTTGCTCTTCACATACTTGCAGAATGCCTTGGGGTTTTCCTTAATCCTGCCCGCCAAGGCCTTCTCATGGACCCTTCTGGCTCTCCTAATTTCCTTCTTAAGCTCCTTCTTATTAGCCTTATAATCTTCCAGATCTCTAACATTACCTAGTTCTCTGAACCTTTTGTAAGCTTTTCTTTTCTTCTTGACTAGATTTATTACAGCCTTTATACACCACGGTTCCTGTACCCTACCATAACTTCCCTGTCTCATTGGAATGTACCTATGCAGAACTCCACACAAATATCCCCTGAACATTTGCCACATTTCCTCCGTACTTTTCTTTGAGAACATCTGATTCCAATTTAAGCTTCCAATTTCCTGCCCGATAGCCTCATAATTTCCCTTATTCCAACTAAACGCTTTTCTAACTTGTCAGTTCCTATCTTTCTCCAATGCTATTGTAAAGGAGATAGAATTTTTCCTCAAGCTTGCGTTAAGCCTCATTGTAACAATGCAAGAAGCCAATGACGGCTTAGATTGAGAACAGTATTGCCCTGTGGACTTTCATTCAAGACATAACTGGGAAATAAATCACAAACACATGAGATCTCAAGCTTCATGATTAGAAGTATTGATTACAAAAGCAGGGAAGATAGGCTGAAAATTTAGAAAGCACAGATTAATCTGGTTGTGGACTACAGGAGGAATGGAGACAGGCTAACCCCTATTGACATCAATGGATATGAGGTTGAGAGGGTGAACAGCTTTAAGTTCCTTGGCACACACATCACTGAGGATCTCATGTGATTTGTACGTACTGGCTGTGTGGTGAAAAAAGCACAACAAGCGCCTCTTTCACCTCAGACGGTTGAAGATGTTTGGTATGGGTCCCCAAATCCTAAGGACTTTCTATAGGGGCACAATTGAGAGCATCCTGACTGGCTGCATCCCTGCCTGGTTTGAGAGCTGTACTTCCCTCAATCGCAGGACTCTGCAGAGAGTGGTGCAGACAATCTAGTGCATCTGTAGATGTGAACTTCCCACTATTCAGGACATTACAGAGACAGATGTGTAAAAATGGCCTAAGGGATCATTGGGGACCCAAGTCAGCCCAACCACAAACTGTTCCAGCTGCTGCCATCTGGGAAATGGTACTACAATATAAAAGCCAGGACCAACAGGCTCCGGGACAGCTTTCTTCCACCAGGACATCTGAATGATTAATTCAAGCTGATACAATTGTATTTCTATGTTATATTGACTGTCCTGTTGTACATACTATTTATTACAAATTACTATTAATTGCACATTGCACATTTAGACAGTGACGTAACGTAAAGATTTTTGCTCCTCATGCCTGTGAAGGATGTAAGTAATTCAATTCAAGTCAGAGGTAGAGTACCGAGCAGAATATTGACTTCTGGTCACTACCTGAGAAAGGATATAGATGGTCCTTCAGAGGCTGGGAAGGAGATGTACCAGCATGGCTCCAGGGGTATGGGTGTTAACTACAAGGGTAGATCAGAGAAGCTTGCATTATCCTTAGAGTAATGGATTTAGAAGAGAGATTTGACAGATGAGTACAGAATAATGACAGGATTAGGAAAGGTATCCCCAATAGCTGATGGCATAGGCTCTATGGGACACAAACTACGGCGTTGGTAAGAGAGTAGAGATCTGTAAAGGAGGTTTGTGATGATCTCAAACTCATTGTGGTGATGCTGTTGGGGTGAAGGTATTGGAGACAATAACTTCGAGAGAAAATTGAGCAGGCATATCAAAGAAATAAAACACACAAGGCAGTGTGGACTGAATGGGTGAAAGGATTATTCTATAGGCAGCCAGCATTGATCTTATGGACCAGGTGGTTCCTGTTAGGGATCATTCTGGAGTTACATAGTTCTGAATTAACTAAAATAAGAATCAATCTTCAGGAAATAAAACTTGTCCACAATTTAACTCCCAGTTGATACTTTGCAGCTAAAGAAACTGATCATTGGGTGTGAGATATTCTGATCCTGTCATACTCAGGGAAAAAAATCAATAGACAAATGTTCCTGCTAGTGGCACATTGTTAAAAATGTACCTCTGCTACTTAAAGCACAGCTCAGGGCAGATCTGTTAGTCACTTAATCTTCTGGTTAGTTGTATTTTCGTGGAGCCATCCTTCAACACTGTAATAAAAGGGATACATTATAGGTGTCTGGAGTTTGTCCTCCAGGCTCCTGGAACAGTCACCAGTACTGAATATTCAAAGAGGCTCTGCAAGTTGGTATGTGCTGCCACTGTAAATAATTAGTTCTGTAAATTCTCCTGTCTATATTCAAAATGTTAAAGTTTACATGATTATAGCAACTGAAACTGAAGTTAATCATTCATTGTTACCTTTGTGTTGAAGAAATATAAAACATTGTGACAGTAGAGTGGAATTCTCTTGGAATCTCCTAAACTCTCTCTCCTGGATGTTTTCTCTGTGAATAAAGACTTCTGTATTTCCTAGTTACAGCTTTCATATGGCTCAGTTTTAGTCAGTCACAGCTGGTTCCATTGGTATTGTGATGACTGTAGCTCTGCATTGTTGCTCCTGTGTACACGTGTGTGTATGTGGGCACATAGAGCAAAACCATTCATAATTCCCACCAAGCTTTGACCGTGAGACCAAGAAATTCATGGTGTAGTTCTCCGCTGTTGTACCCAAAGCCTTTGAGGTGTTCATGCTCAAAGGCTCCCACTGGCATCAGTTTCGGCTGTCTCCAGATACTACTGTAACCTATCAGTTTGCCTCATTTATTTACTTTTGGTGAATTGTGACTGTAAATCCAGGGAATTCAGGTCTGCATAAAGCACCAGATGTCATTTAGAGAATGATACGAATCTACAAAAGTAATTGCAGAAGGGAATATTGGTGAAAATGGCTTAATTTGCTCCTGAGAAAAATGTGTTCTGATCTTACACTGAAGTTCAGTTTAAAAACAACATGGTCCTAACCCCAACTCAGGAATTAGGAGAATGAAATGGCCACATATTTATCTTTAACTATCAAGAAAACAACAACATAATGAATTGCAAATGATCCTATTGAATGGTGGGGCAGGCTCGATGGGCCGGATGGCCTACTCCTGCTCCTATTCCTTATGTTCTTATGTAAATCACAAGCACAAAAAAAGTTCTGCACTTTCTGGAAATTCAAAAAAACAAACTAAATGCTGGAGGAATTCAGCAGGTCAGGCAGCATCTATGGAAATGAATAAACAATGTTATGTTTTGGGCCCAGACCCTTCATCAGGACTGGAAAGGAAGTGGGAAGGCGCCAGAATAAACAGGTTGGGGGTGAGGAAGGAGGATAGCTGGAAGGTTTTAGGTGAAGCCAGGTGGATGGGAAAGGTAAAGGGCTGGAGAGGAAGGAATCTGATAGGAAAGGAGAGTAGACCATAGGAGAAGAGAACTCAGATAGGTGTGAAAAGTAAGAGGCCAGAGTGGGGAATAGAAAAAGTGGGAAGGGAGAGGGAATTTTTTTTACCGGAAGGAGAAATTGATATTCATGCCATTCGGTTGCAGGCTACTCAGATGAAATATCAGGTGCTGCTATCCAGCCTGAAGGTGGCCTCATCTTGCCACAAGGGGAGATGTTGGAATGGGACTTGAAATGTTTAGCTTTTGGCGGACGGAATGGAGGTGCTCAACGAAGCAGTCCCCCAATTTACAACGGGTCTCACCAATGTAGAGGAAGCTGCATCGGGGTCATCGTACCCCACCGGACGCAGGTGAATGTTGTCTCACATGGAAGGACTGTTTGGAGGTGAGGGAGGAGGTAAATGGGCCGGATTAGCACTTTGGCCACCTGCAGGGATAAGTGCTGGGAGGGACGAATGGACAAGGGAATCACGGAGGGAGTGATCCCTGTGGAAAGCAAGGGGTGGAGAGTTAAAGATATGTTTTGTGGTAGGAGTCCTTTGAAGATGGGGAGGTTGTGGAGAAGATGTGTTGGATGCGGAGGCTAATGGGGTGATAGTTAAGGACAAGAGGAACTCCACTGTTAAGGCGGTAGGAAGACGGGGTAAACATAGACATTTGGGAAATGAGGGAGATGTGGGTGAGAGAAAGCATCAATGGTGGAGGAAGGGAAACCCTGTTCTTTGAAGAAGGAGGACATCTCTGATGTCCTGGAAAGGGAAGCTGCATCCTAGGAACAGATGCAGTGGAGATGAAGGAACTAAGAAAAGGAATTATCATTTTTACAGGAGACAGGGTGGGAAGAGGAATTGTCAAGGTAATGGTGGGAATTGGTTGGTTTATAAAAATGTTGGTTGACAGTTTTTCACCAGCGATGGAGACAGAGATAGAGGAAAGGGTAGGAGATGTCAGAAATGGACCAAGTGAATTTAAAAAGCAGGGTTGAGGTTAATGAGTTGGTTCCACTTGTCTTGTTTGCCTTTTCAAAAATTGATAGTAACAGCGTCGTGATTATTGAAATGTACTTGCATTTCTTGTATAGTACTAAGGTAACTCTGTGGCTTCAAGGAAACATCTGTTTATTGTGGCAGTCAACTGTTAACTGCACCTGAGGCATAGAACATACAGTGTTGCAATAGCTAACCACACAAAACTATTTCTTAAGGCAGTAATGTTGCCATAAGACAATAAGACCATAAGCCATACTAGCAGAATTAGGCTGTTCTGCCCATCAAGTCAGCTCCACCATTCCATCATGGCTGATTTATTATCTCTCTCGACCCCATTCTCCTGCCATGATCTTTGATGCCATGACTAACCAAGAATCAGTAATGGCTTCCAGAGCAATCAGTGGCAACGAATTCCACAGATTCACCACCCTCTGGCTAAAGAAATTCCTCCTCTTCTCTGTTCTAAAATGAGGCTTATATCTTGAGGCTGTGCTCTGTGGTTCTAGACTTACCCACTTTAGGGAAACATCCTTTTTATGTCCACCCTATCTCGGCCTTTCAATATTCGACAGGTTTCAATGAGATCCCACCTCCCTCATTCTTCTGAACGCCGGTGAGTACAGAGCCATCAAATGCTGCTCATACATTAAGCTCTCGCTCCCAGAATCATTCTCGTTATCCTCCTCTGGATCCTCTCCAAGGCCATCAGAGCCTTTCTTAGATAAGGGCCCAAAATTGCTCACAGTACGCCAAATGTGGCCTCACCAGTGCCTTATAAAGTCTCAGCATTACATCCTTGCTTTTATATTCTAGTCACCTCAAAATGAATGTTAACATTGCATTTACCTTCATTATCAATGAGTCAACCTGCAAGTTAACATATAGGGAATGCTGCATAAGGACTCCCAAGTCCCTTTACACATCTGATTTTTGAATTTTCTTCCTGTTTAGAAAATAGTCTACACATTTATTCATTCTACCGAAGTGCATGACCAGACACTTCATAACACTGGATTCCACCTGGCACTTTTTGTGCATTTTCCTAATCAGACCAAGTCCTTCTGCAGACTTCCTGCTTCCTAAACACCACCTGACCCTCCACCTATCTTTGTATTGTCTGCAAACTTGGCCACAAAACCATCAATTTCATCATCCAAATTATATGCCACAGACTAATACTCATATGTAAAGTTACAGGTTCTTTTGCTTAAATTAATGCAGTGAAAGCTTTTCGAATTCATAGGAAAGGGTTAAGCAACTTTGTGCTCATCTTTGTAATCCTTTACATACGTCTATATATTATATAAATTTATATATTTGAATATATTTCAATGAAAGAAATCGTAGGAAAGGCAGATGAGCTCAGGGCATGGATAAACATATGGAATTATGATATTGTAGCCATTAATGAGACTTGGTTGCAGGAGGGTCGGGACTGGCAACTTAATATTCCAGGGATCTTTTGTTTTAGACACCACAGAGCAAGAGGGATTAAAGGAGGAGGGGTTCTTCTTTAATCTAGTCAGGGAAAATGTCACAGCTGTGCTCAGTCAGAATAGACTGGAGAACTCATCTAGTAAGGCATTATGGGCGGAACTGAGAAATAAGAAAGGTATGACCACGTTAATGGGGCTACAGTAGAGCTAGAAAGTTTGTGAACCCTGTAGAATTTTCTCTATTTCTGCATAAGTATCACCTAAAATGTGATCAAATCTTCAGGTAAGTCCTAAACTAGATAAAGAAAACCCAACTAAGTAAGTAACATAAAGACATTATACTTGTTCATTTACTTATGGAAAAAATGATACAATATTACATGTATTATTGAAAAAGTCTGTGAACCTCTGGGCTAAAGCTTTCTACAAAAGCTATTTGGAGTCAGGTTTTCCACTCAATGAGGTGAGTTTGGAGGTGTGGGTTGTGGAGGTACCCTGCCCTATAAAAAAGACACACAAAGTCAGGTTACTGACAGTACCTGCACTTGGCAAGAAAGATCTGCTTATGTGCACCATGCCTTGATCAAAACAACTTTCAGAGGACCTAAGAAGAAGAATTGTAGAGGTGCATGAAGCTTGAAAAGGCTAAAAAAGCATTTCTAAAGAGCTGATTGTTCATCAGTCCACAGTAAGAGAAATTGTCTGCAAATGAAGGAAATTCAACACTGTTGCCATTCTCCGTAGGAGTGGGCATCCTGCAAAGATCACACCAAGAGCACGACATGCAATTTTGAAGGAGGTGAAGAAGAATCCAAGGTAAGAGCAAAAGACCCGAAGAATTCTCCAGAGCTTGCTAAAGTCTCTGTTCATGTGTCCACTATAAGAAAAACACTGAACAAGAATGGTGTCCATTGCTCTCCAAAAAAAAACATTGCTGCCCGTCTCAAGTTTGCAAAAGACCTCTTGGATGTTATACAACACTTCTGGGACAAGTTCTGTGGACAGATGAGGTAAAGGTTGAACTTTTTGGCAGAAATCCACATTGTTGTGTTTGGAAGAAAAAGGACACCGCACACCAACACCAAAATCTCATCCCAACTTTGAAGCGTGGTAGAAGGAGCATCATGATTTGGGGCTGCTTTGCTGCCTCAGGACCTGGACAGCTTGCAATCGTTGAGGGAACAATGAATTCAAAATTGTATCAAAATATTTTACAGGAGAATGTCAAGGTAACAGTCCATCACCTGAAGCTTAATAGAAGTTGGATAATCCAACAAGAAAATGATCCGGAAGACAAGAGTAAATCGACAACAGAATGGTTTAGAAAGAAAAAAAATCATGTTTTAGAATGGTCGAGTCAAAGTCCTGATCTTAATCCAATAGAAATATTGTGTAAGGACCTGAAGCAAGCAGTTCATGTGAGGAAGCCCACCAACATCCTAGAGTTGAAGCAATTTTGTAAGATGGAATGGCCTAAAATTCCTCCAAGCTGATCTGCAGGACTGATTAACATATACCGGAAATGTTTGGTTGAAGTTATTGCTGTACAAGGGGGTCGCTCCAGTTACTGAAAACAAAGGATCACATACTTCTTCCAACAAATATATGTAATATTGGATCAATTTTCTCAATAAGTACATGAACAAGTATAACGTTTTTGTGTTATTTATTTAATTGGGTTATCTTTGTCCAGTTTTAGGACTTATGTGAAGTTCTGATCACCTTTTAGGTCATATTTATGCACAAATAGAGAAAATTCTACAGGGTTCACAAACTTCCTAGCACCACTGTATATTATAGTCCACCCAACAGTCTGAGGGATTTAGAGGAACAAATTTGCAGAGAAATCGTACACTGTTGCAAGAGACATAAGGTTGTTATATTAGGTTATTTTAACTTTCCAACATATTGACTGGGACTCCCATACTGTGATCTACCATTAGGGAATGAGACAGGGCAGGAGACAGAAGTTCGTGTAGGGGAATACTTTGCATCTAGTGATCACAATGCCATTAGTAATAGTGTAACAGCAACTGTCAGTCTCCCCTTTCTCTGCAAAAATGGGTGAGATCTCTCTGTGCCTTGTTAGTGAGAGAGAGAGAGAGAGCCTGTGGCATGTCAAACTGTCAGGTAAATAATAGATTTTGTTGACTGCAGATCATGGTCTCTCTTTGGGTGCTTTGTTGTTGTTGGTGGGTTGTGGGTGCTGATGCATTTTGCTGAAACTGGCGGGAGAGTGGGGGGAAGGTAGACATGTTGAAGCTTGCTGCTGCTTACACGGAGGAGGGGGAGAGGGTGTTTTGGGGTTCTAATGTTTTTCCGTCATTATTCTTTGGCATTCTTCTGTTTTTTGGTGGATGTTTGTGAAGGCAAATATTTCATTGTCTGAAATTAAGCAGAACCATTTGAACCATTTGAAGGTTGGGTGGCTCAATATTCAAGATGAGGTAGCAAATTGGATTAGACATTGGCTCTGTGGGAGAAGCCAGAGAGTGGTAGTAGATGGTTGCCTCTCTGACTGGAGGACTGTGACCAGTGGAATGCTGCAGGGAGTGGTCCTGGGTCTGTTGTTTGTCATCAAGATCAACGAGCTGGATGATAATATGATTAAATGGATCAGCCAATGTGCGGATAAAACCAAGTCTGGGGGTGTAGTGGACAGTGAGAAAAGCTATCATGGCTTGTAGTGGGATCTGGACCAGCTAAAAATAGGGGCTAAAAAATGGCAGATGGAATCTAATGCAGACAAGTTTGAGGTGTTACTCTTTGGTAGGACCTACCATAGTAGGTCTCATTAGTGAATGGTAGGGCACTGAGGAGTGTGGAAGAACAAAGGGATCTGAGAATACAAGTCAATAGTTCATTGAAAGTGGTGTCACAGGTAGACAGGGTCGTAAAGAAAGCTTTTGACACATTGGCCTTCATAAATCAAAGTATTGTGCACAGGAGTTAGGATGTTATGTTAAAGTTGTATAAGATGTTGCTGAGGCATAGTTTGGAGTATTGTGTGCAGTTTTGGTCACCTACCTACGGGAAAGATATAAATAAGTTTGAGAAAGTACAGAGAAAATTTACAAGGATGCTGCCAGGTCCAGGGGATCTGAGTTATAAGGAAAGACTGAACAGGTTATGACTTTATTCCTTGGAACATAGAAGATTGAGAGGAGATTTGATAGAGGTATACAAAATGATGAGGGGTATAGATAGGGTAAATGCAAGCAGGCTTTTTCCACTGAGGTTGGAGGGGACTACAACCAGAGGCCACGGGTTAAGGGTGAAAAGTGAAAAGTTTAAGGGTAACATGAGGGGTAACTACTTCACTCAGAAGGTCATGAGAGTGTGGAATGAGCTGCCAGAACAAGTGGTGCACGCAGGCTCGATTTCAAGGTTTAAGAGAAGTTTGGATAGGTACACAGATGGTAGAGGTATGGAGGGCTGGAGTCCTGGTGAAGGTTGATGGGAGTAGGCAGTTTAAATAGTTCAGCATGGACTAGATGGGCCAAAAGGCCTGTTTCTGTGCTGTACTTTTCTATGACTCTCGGACTCTGCTTTTGAAAACATAGTCAAACTTCACTTCAACAAAGCTGTTAAGATCTGTCCTCAAGTATTTCTTCCAATAATCTTGAAAAACAGGCTGCATAAGCTGAAGAAAAATATTTTGCCAGCCAGCCCTGCTTTTTGTCATTAAACTATGAGCTCTGCAAATGCTCAGAATGCACAATGCAAATTCAGTTCAGAATGCCAGAATTCCAAGCACAGATGTAAGGGAATTCACTTTGAGCCCAAGAAAAATAATGTGAAGTATATTCTAAATGATGAGAAATGTGGAACAGCAGGGAACAAAGGAATTTAAGAGATGAAGTACACAAATAAATTAAAGCTATTAAACAGCTACAAAGAAAGACAATGAATTGTTGATCTTCACCAAAAAGTGTGCTGGCTTTAAAAAGGAGGAAATTTGAACTGCAGATGGTGTTGTAATAATGCATTATAAAATGTTAAAGTATTTTGTGTTTTACAATGTTTATTTGGAGTATCTAGTCTTAATATGTATTATACATTAGAATATATAGTCATGTTTAGTGTGCGGAATTGTCTATTTTGAGCAAGGAAAGTGAGCACTGAACCTCTGACAGAACTTGACAGTTTAAACAAGTGTGAAGATGCAGGTTAAAATCCACATAAAGGATGTTGTGCGGACCCGTCTCTCATGTTGCAACGATGCCTGTTATAGCTATGCAGGGAAGGGGGCACCGGAAGTGTTATAGGAGAGAATAGAGGAGCAGCTGATGGGCTGGAATCCGTGCTGGGCTGGGGACTGACCCCTGCAGGCTGGCCCGCCTGTTGGCGATGCCCTACGGTGTTCGCTCCTGGGAAGACCAAGCTGGATTTCCATCGTCTGCAGTGGACCCAGTGCGAGATGAGGAACTGCTGCATGCTTGTTCCTGCAGAAATGTGACTCCAGGACAACAAGCCGAGCACCATCAATCTTCAGTCCATGCCACTCAAACTGATATGTACTAATATCATTTTGTGACTGTATGTGCTATCGTAACTATAAGCGCTGTGAGTGACTGTATGTACTGTGTTTTGCACCTTGGCCTTGGAGGAATGCTGTTTCATTTATTTGTATACATGTGCAGGATTGAATGACAATTAAACTTGAACTTGAGTGTGGATTTGATGAGTTGGGTCTGAACATGGCACAAATAACCATCTGATGGTCTAGAATTTGAGAAATAAATGTTATAAATTGTGCTTAATATAGGCACCTTGCTTAATTAACTAGAAAAAAAGAGGGAAAATGCTGAACAGCTGTGAAGGATGGACTTCATGCTGAACCCAGGAAGTCCAGTCACTGGAGCTGTGAATCAGCAGCTCTTCTAGCAGTGCCAATGTGCCACTCTTGTCACAGAGTTTGTCTGTCTTCAACTGAAAACTCTCTCTCAATCCTCATCTATGGGGTTTGTAATTGAATCAGTAGGACCATAAGACATAGGAACAGAATTAGGCCCTTTGGACCATTGAGTCTGCTCCACCATTCTATAGTAGCTGATTTATTATTCCCCTCTCTGCCCCATTTACCTCGCCTTCTCCCCATAACCTTTGATGCCCTGATTAATCAAGAACCTATCAACTTCCACCTTAAATATACTCAATGACTTGGCCTGCACAGCCATTGATGGTAGAGAATTCCACGGATTCACCATTGTTTGGCTAAAGAAATTTTCCCTTATCTCTTTTCTAAATAGGTGATCTCCACTCTGAGGCTGCGCCCTCTGGTCCTATACTCACCCAGCAGAGGAATCATCCTCTCTACACCCACTCTATCTCAGCCTTTCAATATCCGATAGGTTTCAATGAGATCCCCCCTCATTCTTCTAAACTCCAATGAGTACAGGCCCAGAGCCATCAAGCATTCCTCATATGCTATAACTATTACGTGGAAAGAAGCGGTCCCAACATCAGTCCCGGCAGGACACCACCAGTTCCTGGCAGCCAACCAGAAAAGGCCCCCTTTGTTCTCTTCTTGCCTCCTGCCAGTCAGTCTATCTTCTATCCATGCTAGTATCTTTCCTGTAATACCTTGGGCTCTTAAACTGTTAAGCAGCCTGGTGTGGGGCATCTTGTCAAAGGTCTTCTGCAAATCCAAATAAGCAACATCCGCTGCCTGTTACTTCCTCAAAGAATTCCAACAAATTTGTCAGGCAAGATGTCTCCTCAAGGAAATCATGCTAACTTTGGCCTATTTTGTCATGTACCTCAAAGTACCCCGAAACCTCATCCTTAATAATTGACTCCAATATCTTTCCAACCATTATAGTCAGGCTAACTGGCCTATAATTTCCTGTCTTTGTCTCCCTCCCTTTTTAAAGAGTGGAGTGACATTTGCAATTTTTGAATCTCGAGGAACCATTCCAGAACCTAGTGGTTTTTGAAAGATCATTACTGATGACTCCATAATCTCTTCAGCCACCTCTTTCAGAACCCTGGGGTGTAGGCCATCTGGTCCAGGTGACCTACCTACCTTCAGACTTTTCAGCTTGCCATGCACCTTCTCCTTAGTAATATCAATGACATTCACTTTTGCCCCTGACACTCTCATATTTCTGGCATTCTGCTACACACACAGTGAAGACTGACACAAACTACTTACTAAGTTCATCTGCAATTTTCTTGTCTCCTATTACTACCTCTCCAGCATAATTTTCCAGTGGTCCGTTATTACCTTCATCTCTCTTTTACTCTTTATATATCTGAAAAAACACTGTATATTTTTATATTATTGGCAGCTTATCTGCATACTTCATCATTTCTTGCTTTATGGCTTTTTTATTTGCCTGTTGGTATTTAAAAGCTTCTCAATCCTCTACCATCCCACTAATTTTTGCTACAGTGTATTATATACCTCTCTTTTGTATTTATGCTGTTTTAGACTTCTCTTGTCAACCACGGTTGCCTCATCCTCCCTTTAAAGTACTTCTTCATCTTTGAGATGTGTCTTCCCTCCAGCTTTCAAGTTGCTCCCAGAAACTCCGCCATTGCTCTTCTGTTGTCATCCCTGTTAGTGCCCCCTTCCAATCAACCTTTGTCAGCTCCTCTCTCATGCCTCTATAATTCCCTTTACTCCATGGTCATACTGATACATCGAATTTTAGCTACTCTTCTCAAACAACAGGTTGAATTCTATCATATTATGAACACTGCCTCTTAAGGGTTACTTTACCTTAAGCCCTCTGATCAAATCTGGGTCATTGCGTAGCACCTAATCCATAATTGTCATTCCCCTAGTGGGCTCAACCACAAGCTGCTCTAAAAAGTCACCTCATAGGTATTACACAAATTCCCTCTCTTGGGATCCAGCACTAACCTGATTTTCCCAATCTACCTGCACATTGAAATCCTCATGACTATCGCAACATTGCCCTCTTTACGTGCCTTTTCAATCTCCTATTGTAATTTGTAGCCCACGTCCTGGTTCCTGTATAACCCCCATCAGGGCCTTTTTACCCTTGCTGTTTCTTAACTTTACTCACAAGTTAAGTACATCTTCCAATCCTACTACATGCCACCTCCTTCTAAGCATTTAATTCCATTTTTTACCAACAGAGCCACACCACCCCTTCTGCCTACCTGCCTATCCTTTTGATACAATGTGTGTCCATGGGCGTTAAGCTCCCAACTATGATTTTCTTTCAGCCATGACTCAGCAATGCCCATAACATCATACCTGCCAACCTTTAACTGCGCTACAAGATCATCTACCTTATTTTGTGTACTGCATGCTTTCAGATATAACACGACTCCAAGCCTATAGCATTGTGGAGACAGAAACCCTGAGGCAGACCATTGCGGAAGAGTTAAGCTTTCACAGATGCAGGTATGAAGGATGTTGGTAGAACTTGGAATAATTTCAGAAATTACTGGGTATATGACAGGTCAGACAGCATGTGTTGCAAAGAGGACAACATTAACATTTCAGCTCTATGACCTCTCATTGGAATTGGAAAAGAATATAGAGGTATCGGTTTTTAAGTAAGTACAGATGCATAAATAAGGGAGTAGATGAGGAAGAAAGAATGAAAAGGGAGGATTGGTGATAGTATGGAAGGCAAGAGTCTTTAGATAGTGATGGAGCAGAGGTGCAAGCCAAACAGGAGAATGGGGCAATGGAATAAGAAACAAAGTGGATTTGTAATTGCCATTATCACAATCATGACTAGTGCCTGACACCTGAGGAAAATGAGAGCTTCCTTGGAATGTGAGGACAAAGGAAACACAGTAGAAATGTTCAGAGTTATATCTATAGAGTTGGTGCGTGGCCACGTGGTTAAGGCATCGGTCTAGTGGTCTGAAGGTTGCTAGTTCGAGCCTCAGCTGAGGCAACGTGTTGTGTCCTTGAGCAAGGCACTTAACCACACATTGCTCTGCGACGGCACTGGTGCCAAACTGTATCAGCCCTAGTGCCCTTCCCTTGGACAACATCAGTGGCATGGAGAGGGGAGACTTGCAGCATGGGCAACTGCTGGTCTTCCATACAACCTTGCCGAGGCCTGCACCCTGGAAACCTTCCAAGGCGCAAATCCATGGTCTCACGAGACTAATGGATGCCTATATACGTATCTATAGAATGTATGTAACTGTTCTCTTATTCCATATTTATAATGTAATTTTATTCAATATAGAGCATTGAATTAAGCCAGTTGGTCAAGCCAAACATCCTCCAAGATTTCCCCTTCTTACTTAATCACATGGTGTAAAAATGGTTGTTGTGATGCGTCTAGTGTGGTAGTGTAGTGGGTAGTGCTTATTGCTCTCACTTTTAGCTTCCACCGCAGGCTAGCAGTCTTATGAAAAGGAGAGTTGAATGTGTAAGTCTCTCCCTGCCAGTATGTAGCCTCTTCAACAGCAAGCCTCATGTAGTGCCTCCTCATTGGTGACACACAGAAACTAATCTCCTTTCCGAATCAGGCAGTACTACAGAGGATGGGGAGGAGGTCTGGCCTCTGCACAATTAGCACACAGGCCCACTGGTGTGTGGACATGTCCTGGTGCTTGTGAACCATGGTAAATAGCTCCACTACCTTGTGGGCAGCCCCGGGAGAGACAAAGCCTATGGGAGTAAACCCAGACAGCAAATCTGGAGTGGACCCCCTAAGGCGGCTGAACGTCATTGAACTTCCTCCGGCAGCTCCTGCAGCCAAGCTGGTGCCAAACACATTGCTCCATAAGCTTTCCTTTTGACTATACTGGTGAGGCCGAGAGGGGGATCTTGATGACTCGGCATCTGAGGATCTCCATACCTTCTGCCCAGGCTTGTGGTAATGATAATCATCACCCATTGTCTTTCAAGAAAGATGGATGCTAATCACCACTTAATCACATAACCCTCTAATCTTTCCTGCCTCATAAGCATCTAAAGATTTTTCTGAAATGCATCAATGCCATTTGCCTTAACCACTTAGGGTGGTAGCATATTCTGCATTCTCTTCAAATATCTTTTTATCTCTTTAACTGATATCTTAACTATGCTAAATTGATGTCATTCAGCTTTACCATATCTGCATGTGGTAATGCTAGGTTAGGATACAGTAAATTAGAAATCCGTCTTCGAGGGTCAAAATATTTCCTGCACGTGTGAGTGCTCATTGGCTGTTCGTTGTTCATCGATTTTCACACGCAGCACTCTTTACCAATATTATTGCCATTGGGCCTGCTTAACTACTGTACACTTAAAAAGTATATTGTGTTTGCAGTAGGTGTAGAGTACTTTGTAAATATTGCTATATAACAATCAACAAGGTACTCCCTGGGGAGAGAGTGGGCTTCCACTTCATGGATCCTATATTGTAGGCGTTGGCAAAACATTTGGAAAGGAGAGGTGCTCTGTGTGGTCACTGAGTACGTGAGAATCAGATTCAGGTTTATTATAATTGACAGATGTCATGAAATTACTATAAGCTGATGGTAACGAGAAGGCAGCATGTCCTGGGTGGTGAGGGTCTTTAATGATGGATGCTAACTTTCCAAGGTGTCCTGATGATGGAAGAACTTGAGCCACACTTGAGCCCGTGATGGAGGTGGCTGACTCTACAACCCTCTGCATCCTCTTTCGATCCTGCGCATCGGAGCCTCCATACTGGGTGGTGAGGCAACCAGTCAGAATGTTCTCTACATCTGTAGAAACTTGCTTAGAACCTTTGGTGACTTACCAAATATCCTCAAAGTCAGAATCAGAATCAGGTTTAATATCACTGGCATAGGCTATGAAAGTTGTGTTTTGCAGCAGCAATACTTTGCAATACATAATCATAATAATCTATATATTACAGTAAGTATATATCATCATCATCATCATCAGCTGCCATGCCCAGTTTGAGCTTTGACTGCCATGGCCCACACACTCCTGTTTCGGGTCAAGTGGATCAATTCATTAGTATTCATTTCCAGTTCTCTGGCTGCTATCTCCATCATTATTTGTCTTTACTTTCCTCTTGCTTTCTCCTCTTCAATCTTTCCCCATAATTACCGTGCATTCTAACTCCTCTTTCCTGATCACACGTCCAATGAAGTTACGTTGTTTTTTCATGATCTCATACATGATTTCTCTTTTTGTGTTTGCTCTGTTCATGACATCCTCATTAGATATTCGTTTTGTCCATGATGTTCTTTGCATCCTCCTCAAAAACCACATCTCTGTTGCTACAATTCATTTCCTCATGTTACTAGATATTGTCCAACATTCTGAGCCAGAAAACATAACTGGATAAACGTACAATTTCAGTACTCTGAGGCAGGTTGTCATGCCTAGTTTGGTATTGGTCAGTATACTCTTCATTCTCATAAAGGTGTCTTTTGCCATCCCTATTCTTCTTTTGATGTCCAAGTTGCACCTGCCATCTGATGTCACCCAGCTTCCTAAGCAGCAAAAGTTCTGTACCTGTTTTATGTCTTCCCCATATTTAAAAAAGATAAATTAAATTAGTTAAAAAAAGAGGGGGGAAAATGAGGTAGTGTCACAAACACATCAGTCCTAATGAAGGGTCTTGGTCCGAAACGTTGACTGTACTCTTTTCCATAGATGCTACCTGGCCTGCTGAGTCCCTCCAGCATTTTGTGTGTGTTGCAGTGAGGTAGTGTTCATAGATTCATTGTCCATTCGGAGATCCAAAGGCAGGGGAGGAGGGCAGAAGAAGCTGTTCCTGAAATGTTGAGTGTGTGTCTTTAGGCCAGTTAGAATGCTCTCCTCATCACCATCTGAAATTCTGCCAACAATACTTATGTCATTGGCAGATTTATAGATGGCATTTATGCTTTGCCTAGCCACACAGTGGTGGGTGTAGGAAGATTAGAGGTGGGCTAAGCATGCATCCTAGAGGTGCACCAGTGTTGACTGTTAGAGAGAAGGGGATCCATACTGACTATGGTCTCCAGGTGAGAAAGTCAAGGATCCAGTTGCAGAGGGAGGAAGAGGCCCAGGTTTTGGAGCTTGTTGATTGGAATTGAAGTATGATTTTGTTGAACGTTGATCTGTAATCAATAAACAGCATCTTGACATAGGTATTGCTGTTGTCCAGATCATCCAAAGCCAAATGGAGAGCCAGTTAGATGCAACTACTGTAGACCTGTTGTGGTGATAAGAAAATTGCTGCGGATCCAGGTCCTTGCTTATGTAGGAGTTAATTCTAGCCATGACAAACCTCTCAAAGCACTTCACAGTAGATGTAAGTGCCACTGGGTGATAGTCACTGAGGAATCTCACCCTGCTGTTTTTGGGCACTAGTGTGAATGTGTGTCCTCAGGCCCCTGTACCTCCTCCTCAATGGTAGCAATGAGAAGAGAGCATCTCCTGGGTGATGGATGCCATCTTCTTGTGGCACTGGGAGGCTTGTGCTCATGGTGAAGGTGGCTGAGTTTACAATTTTCTGCAGCTTTTTCTGATCCTGTACAGTTGCCCCTACATACCAGATGGTGATGCAACCAGTTGGAATGATCTCCGCTGTACAGCTGTAGAAATTTGCGCGAGTCTTTGGTGAGTTACCAAGTCTCCTCAAACGCCTAATGAGATCTAGCTGTTTTCATGCCTCCCTTGTATTTGCATCAATATGTTGGACCCAGGCTACATCTCAACAGATGCGGACACCTAAGAACTTGAAACTGCTCATCTTTTCTTCTGCTAATCCCTCAAAGAGGGTTGGTGTGTGTTCCCTCAACTTCCCCTTCCTGAAGTCCACAATCAATTCCTTGGTCTTACATTGTACATTGAGTCCAAGGTTGTTGTTGCGACACCACTCAACCAGTGGATCTATTTCACTCCTGTACGGCTCCTCGTCACCATCTGAAATTCTGCCAGCAAGAGTTGTGTCATCAGCAAATTTATGGATGCCTTTTGAGCTGTGCCTAGCTGCACAGTGGTAATGAATTCCTAACGAAATATAGCCACAGGCTTGCCTTCATTGCTATTGCATCAGTATGTTGGGCCAAGGATAGATCCTCTGAGATGCTGATGTCCTTAAGCCTGAAGCTGCTCACCCTTTCCACTGTGACCCTTCAATGAGGACCGGTGCATGTTCTCTGGACTTCACCTTCCTGAAGTCGACAATCATCTCCTCTGTCTTGCTGATACTGAGAGCGAGGTTATTCTTTCCATAGTGCTCAACCAGCTGATCTATCTCACTCCTTGTTGCCATCTGAGATTCTACCAACAGCAGTGGTGTCATCATCATAGTCATAAATGGCATTTGAGCTGTGCCTAGCCACACAATCACAAGTGTAGAGAGATAAGAGCAGCGGGCCATCATCAGCAAAGGGATGTTATCACCAATCTGCACTGACTGTGGCTTCCTGATGAGGAAGTCAAGGATCCGGTTGCAGAGGGAGGTACAGGGATCCAGCTTGTATATTGGTACCGAGGGGTTGATGCTATTGAGCTGTAATCAATAAACAGCAGACTGACGTAGGTATTTCTGTTCTCCAGGTGGTCCAAGCCTGAGTTGACAGTCAATGAGAAGGCCCACTCCATGTTCAAAAGCCACAGCGAGAAGAAATGAACCAACAGTTTTGACACACTGATTGCACATTGCACACTTACTGATGTTGTGCTCTACATATTCAACATTCTGCTGATAAACATAATGCCCAGTACACTTTGTGACAGAAATGTATGCTTGGATGCTGTCTTAGAAGTTCATAGGTCTCAGGGAAATCAGTTAAGCACTACCAAGACCAATTTTGCACCATGCTTCCACCTTTTTCTCTTAAACATTCTGTCTGTCTTTCAAAAATAAACAGAGCCTTCTCCTCTGATGGTTAGACTTCTCTGTGTTTGGCTCTATTTTTTCATGTTTTTTGTTTGCTCAGTAAATGCGTTAACCGAAGCAGGCAAATGATCCCTTATAAGCATAACAAATTTTTTAAAAATGGGTCAAACACCCTATGGCTGTGTACCTAAACATATTCTGTAGTTTCCTACTTGACTGACCTAAATCTTCGAATTGAGTTCTAATTCAGTGCCCCTCGTCATTCGTCAGTGATATGGTGTCAGGTAGCCCTTCTCCGTTCAGAGAACATCTTCCATATCTGGTTCAACTTCCTCTTGTTCCTTTTATCAGTTATTTCCTTTTTTCCTTGTGGATTTCTTTGCTTATTACTTCATAATGACATACAAGACTGCTTGCCACAGGGAGAGTTTACAGACTCCGCACAGAGAGCACAAACAGTGTCTGAATAGCAAACTGGTGAAGAAGCTCGGCAGTCAGAGAGCATCTGTGGAGGGAAATGGACAGTCAGCATTTTAGGTTGAGACCCTTCACCTGAACTGCAATTTTATGGTCCTGATTTCAGCACAGATCATGCAATTCTTACCTGTCTGTCATGCAGCAGTAGGAGAGGTAATTTCATTAAATCAGAAATAGGCAGATTACAGGAACAGAGCCTTTTACAGGACATGGGATAAAAGAAAGTGGAACAGACACAATGTGCGAATCTTTCTTTCCTTGTTTATTTACTTATCTATCTATTTATATATGTTTATTTATTATTATTATTTTGTTTTTCCTTTTTATATTTGCAAAATTTGTTGTCCTTTGCACATTGGTTGTGTAGAGGTACAAAATGGCAGAGCAGAATCGAAGGACTGAAGCTATTACAGTTCTTCCTGTTTCCAAATATTTGGGAGAACATGAGGCTGTGAGGCAAAAAATGTCCGGCTGATTTGCTGTCGTGAATCTTACTCGGGAGTCCTGTTTCAACTGTGTGGCTTTCTCATTAGCCATTCACAAGAGTGGCTATCTAAAAACTTACACATTTCGTAATAGAGTAAATGAGTAAAACAGCAAATGGGCAGCGCGGTTGTGTAGCAGTTAGCGTTATGCTATTGTAGTGCCAGAAACCTAGATTCAGTTCCGCTGCTGTCTGTAAGGAGTTCGTACTAAGACTTGCCATATTAGCGGTGGCCTGGAGGTTCACTGGCCCTCAGGACTCCTGTCCGTATGGACCTCCGACTTGGGATTCACTGACCTGGGAAATGTTGCACCCTAACGATCTGATTTCTGGGATCATGGATCATTCCAACCTTTGACTGTGGATCATTCCAACCTTGACTCCAAATACAAGTTCCTTCCTCTGACTCTTCAGTCTTCCTTATCCCTGTCCCTAAACCCTAATTTGTCCCTAACTCCTGTGCTGTCCCCAAACCATCCTTATGAACCTATAAAAAACATCTAAATCTGAGCCACGACATTGATGGACATTGCAGCTTGGCACCATTAAGTAGTTTCTGAATAGTCTCATTAAGGAAAAAACTGTAAGCAATGTCACACAAAGGCTTGGCACTAAGAAAGGTCAGGACAAACTTATGGTTTAGGTGTCGCTTTTCATTAATGATTCTGACCTGCAGCAATGTGCGATAAAACTCAGTTCTTTATTCCTCTCCATAGACCTTCTGAGTTCCTCCAGCATTGTTTGCATGGGTATATAAGATTAGGAATCATTGTTTGAAACATTTCACTCAACCAAGATTCATGGATCCAACCCATTAATTTTGATGATGTGAAATAAGAAATTAAGTTAAGTGTGCCTTTGTCACCCATCCACTATATGGTATATCAGTGCTGCATTGGGAATTTATGTCCCACTAGTTAATCCAGGCATGTCTGAAAACTGAGTATGTTTCCTTTCACTCATAATCTGGATGCTGATTGTGACGGTTTTTGTTTGTGAAAAATGTGTGCAAAGAGCTGTTAAATCTTTACAGAACAGTGTTACTTAAAGAAAACCACTGCGTAACCATAGATCTGGCTGTGGTGACCTGTTTTAGACCACAGTTTAATTTTAATAGGCAGTCCCATTGCAGGCACTCGCACAATGTAGATAAAGATACTCATATAATTTTTCTTTACTCATTAGCTGTGCTGTTTATTAACCAAGGAAATGCATGCATAACAATCAAATTTATTCGCATACTTTTGTCTTAAAACTAATTTGTGCATAATACATAATTTATACATAATCCAACATTCCCTCTAATTTTTTCTTCACAACTGCATTTACCAACCATTCCTCTGAGCAGGAAATTTTTACGTGGCCTGAAAACTGCACGGCACTTTAAATGTTTAAATGTTAAGACAATTTCAGCTGGACACAACAAGGGCTATGTGCGCAGGAGTATTTCATTTACTGCGTGACCATGCACCTGCACAGCTTAGAAGGAAAAGTGGTGCTGACACAGGAGACTGCTGAAGCTGGAATCAGGAGCAAGAATTTGCAGTCCAGGCGAAGGGTCTCAACCCGAAGTGTTGACTGTGCATTTCCCTCCACAGGTGACCTCTGACCGCTGAGCTTCTCCTTCAGTTTGCTTGCTCTCTGTTTGTGCTCTCCGTGTGGAGTCCGTAAATTCTCCCTGTGGCAAATGTTGTTAAGAAGTATGAAACAGCAAGCAAATAAATTAACAAAGAATATGGAAAATAATTGGTAAAAGAAATAAGAGGAAGTTGAACCAAATACGGAAAATGTTATCTGAACAGAGAAGGGGTACGAATATTTCAACCTGAAGCCATATTGTTGTTGAATGATGAATGGCACTGGATCAGACCTCAGTCTGAAGACTGAGGGCAGTCAAGAAGGAAACCTATATACTTTGTGAAAGTATGATTATTGAGATCAAGCATCCAATGACTGGGTCTATTAACATATTCTTTATTTACTTGTCAAACTTGATTCTCATATATTGAGTTGTTGGTCTGTGGCTGAATTTTTGGACAACTCTGTTCTAATCTACAGAAGAAAGTTCCTTCTTTAAAAAAAGTTGTTCACACATTATGGAGAAAATATGACAAGACAGGAAATTGGGCTTATCATCGGTACATTTTGATGTGGTAGTAATGTAATTTCTAGATTACATTCCAGACTGTAGAAGACAGTAATATAGAAGTGGATGCTGCTGTTAAAAGGTTACTATTTGTTTCTGCCTCAGACTGACTTACCTTTGATTACTATCCTTGTATTTTCATTGAAAATGCCAGCCATTTAATACGTGCTGCGGTTCAGATAATGTGAGTCTCTGAAAGGGGAACGAGCCACACTCAATAAGCTAACAGACAGCAATTTAGAAAAACTGTATGTTATGAATTTCTTGCTAAGTTGACCATCCTGCCATCTTCAATAAAGAAGGAATATAACCACTTTCATGTCTGCTTTTCTGTGGTCCAACAGTGTGTGGATTAATGAAGGACACAAAGGATCTCTCATCTTTTTATCTTCGATGTGGTTGATCAAGAATGAATTTGGATTGGTGTGGGTTATGAATAAATAGTAATAATTCTATTAATTTATGTAAAATGTATTCTAAAACACAAACAGCAGAGAGCAACATTTTTCTGTTGCATAATATATTTGAGATATATTTGGTAAGGACAGCAGTACAGATAATTTGAGATCTGTGGATTTTAAAGCTCTTCATCATTGGAGTTTTCCTCATATTAACTTGCAGTCTAATATAGGCTAATAGATTGCTTTGATTAATTAAAATGCCTGCTACCATAGGACATGATTTGATCATGGACTTGCATGATCTGACAAATTTATGCTCAAGTATAGTTTTGGAATTAAATGACAAGTTGAATTTAGATAATATTTTCTAACATTTATTTTCTGAGTTTGAAGTTCTTTTTCTGAGATAAATGAAGTCTTGCTTCAGAGGATTGTGGTTTAAGTATTTTCACATGGAAGTCAGAGCACCATGTGTTGACCTGGTTTTGACCCATGATTTCTGTTCTTGTTACGCACTCACTCTCTGTATGCATCAATGCATCCAAAACTCCTGTCCTTGCTCTATTTGAGCAAGCTTCTAGAGCAGAAGCCATAAGCATATTAAATGTTACTGTTTGAAAAATAAATCTTTACTGTTTAGCAAATTTTCCTGTAAGGTATGATCAATTTCTGTTAAATATATGTATTTTATTGTAGGTAGAACCATCTAAAGGAAAGGAATTATATCAGATCTAATGAATATAAAAAATATACAGATGGAAGGAAAAGATGAGAGATTGAATATGATAGTAGGGCAGCAAACTACCCTTTTAGCTGGGAGTAGAACGTGCCTGGAAGAAATGCTCTTCTCTATTTCCCAGTAGTATTTGACAAGGTGAGTATAAGGGGCTGGTGAATAACCTAACAGCCCAGGGTATTGGATGAAATGTGGTAGCATGGACTGTAAACTGGCTTGTATGTAGAAAAAGAAAGGCTGGAATGAATAGGTCCTTTTCAGGCTGGAGGATAACCCTATGGATCAGTTCTTGGCCCTCAGTTGTTCACATTAATGAAACAAAAGGTAAAATTTACAAATTTGCTAGTGACTCAAGAATGGGTGGAAGAGCATTTGTGACTCTACAATGGAATGTAGATGGATTGACCAATTGGGTGAAAACCTGTCAAATGGAGTTTATTTTGGAAAATAAGAGTAATCATTTGGAGAGAGGCAACAAATGAGATCAGTTCAGAGGGATCCAGGAGTTCAAATACATGCATCACAATACACTAACTGCAGGTCCAATGAATAACTTCGAAGGCAAACAATGTTTTGCTCTCTGTTGCAAAGGGTTAGAAGTTCAAAATGAGGGAGATTTTAGTACAGTTATGCAAGTTGTTGAAGACACCTACTGCTGTGCAGTTTTTATCCCCATTGGAGACTGTCTAAAAGCTAATTCATTGGGTAAGAGAGGCTAGATAGTTTGCGTCTGTATTCCTTAGAGTTTAGAAGTTTGAGATGGAAATATCTCAGAAAATATGTAGCTCGGCTGGGGATTGAGGTGATCTCCGATCATGGCCATCTATTTGCAAATATTTTGGTGAATCGAGGAGACATCATCAGTGTGCTGTTCACTTGTGGCGTGTCCACAGAATGCTTGGCTTTTATATACTTATCAATCAGTTAATTGGTCATCATTACAGAAACGCAATTGCCGGCTCTGCCTGGTGATGGAGCATGCCATTGGATGGTTGATTGATGGTCTGTAACTAATGCTTCGTGGTAGTATATTTTTCATTAAGCATCCATGGAGGGAAAAAACTGCTCCCAAGTGGAGGCTTGCTTGCAGGTGAAATTCTGCCAATGATGAGCCTGTGCTTTCAATACAATGTGTATCCTTGGATGCTAAGCTCCCAACTATAATCTTCTTTCAGCTATGATTCAGTTGAGCCCACAACTGCTAATTTCTAATTGTGCTAAAAGAATACACCTTATTCATATACTGCATGCACTCGTCTACCTCCTTCAGTCCTGTATTTGTCACTCTTTTCCCCATGTTACATTGCAATTCATCCCATTGACTGCATTTTTGCTTTATCATCTGCCTGTCCTTCCTGACAGTCTCACTACACACTGCATCTACTTGTATACCAAGTGCCCCATCCTCAGCCCTATCATTCTGGTTCCTATCCCCCTCCCAAATTAATTTAAACCCTCTCACGTTCCCATGGTCCAAATGTGCCACAGTTCAATATGCTCTAGCAAAGGAAAGAATTAATGTGTGACACTCATTAGAACTTTTTTTTCCTGGTTTATAATGAAAGTGGTTGCTTTGCTTAGGATGGATCTTGTTGACATAATACTTTATGAGGCCTCATGTAATATTTCATTTTGTGAAGAATCGTGCATTTGGAAGCTGTGGAATTGGGCAGAACTGATTCTGTACAATTACTGAATTTGCTTCCCCAATATCTGTGCCATTCATGAGCCCCAAGTTTGTATAATTATTAGATAAATGCCTAATATGCATTATGTTTCAAAGCAACAAGATTTTACACAAGAACTGTGCAGCATGCAATAGATTAAGAGATGATTTATCTATTTATTTACTTCTTTTTTGGTAGACTAAGTTGACCTTGAGTGCTAGATTTCTGGAATCCAAACCGCAAAGTGCTCAATAGAAAATCTAGAAAAAAATATACTCTCACAAGGTAAGCATAATACTTAACTAGAACTAGAGTTGATTTAGCAAAAGTGGGCACATGAGTTTAATAGCTGCGTTGAGCAGTTAAAGAGCAATGTAAGTGGAGCCAAAAAACGTATACTACACTTGTCTCTGATAGATCTATGTTTAGGAGTTGAAGTCTTCAGCTTTGACATTGAGTGGTGGGAGTGCAGATGAGGAGTAGGATGAACTATCACAGTCAGCAAGTGGGGGAGAGCAGTATTCACTCAGCATAGAGCCAGCAAACAACTTTGGAGGACTGTTTGTTGTGATCTTGGCTGGAAAGAAATATGTCCTATTGACATTACAGTTATATGACCCTTTCTGATAATACAGGAATGCTTGCTAATGGTTTGTAGTTGTATTATCATTTAGAAAATCTTACAAACATACTCCAAGTAAAGAGGGAGCTGATTCCTACTAACTTTACAGGGTTTTCCATATAAAATTTCTGCGTGAAATCATTTGTTTGTGGGATTGGTGTTTTGAGCCTAATTTTTATTCGCTCCATCAGGGGCAGAAAATGATGATTTTTATTATTCTATAATGGCAATTTCTAATGACTATAATACTCTTAGAACTGTTCAAGATTGAACCTAATTGAACATTTTCTGTTCAATGTAGAATAGTGATTGGTGGTGAGCAAAATGAAAATAAGGGAAGTTCTCTTTACAGTGGCTCTGTATCATGTCATAGAAACATTTATATTGGTTGTTTAGAATGGTTTAAGAAAAAGATCCACCAGTTGTACCGTATTTTCAGGGAACCTTGATGTGGCTTACAAGCGTTGGCCTTGAAAATATGCTCACATTTCAAAAAACTTGGCAAAAAATTGTAAAGCTCACCACACCATTCTGTTTTAATACAGTTCTATTCAGGATAGGGAGGAACTATCCCCAGAAAGAAAAATATTTAATTCACATACTTTTTCCTAAAAAGGTTGTGGAATTGAATATTACAGAACATACTGACAATGAAGGGCGCTGCACTTTGCAGATCTTTTAATTTACAAAAAGCAGTTTCAAAATCTTTTCTTTGCAAAATAAAAACAACAAGTCCTCGCTATACAGCAGAGTCGTGTCAAATCTAATTGGCTCCTTAACAAATGTTATGTTTGGATCAGGATTTGTGAGTTAAAGATAAAAATATCTAATATGCTGTTCCTTCGTACAACTTAATCAGTTAGCAGCAACTCAGAAACAAGTACAGAAAGAATCACAGATGAAGTGTTCATTTTCTTTGAAGATCTGTCTACCATTACAACCAAAAAAAACAGCTGAAGTTAGAAGACCAAACTAAGTTAAACTCATATCAGCAAAATAAGGCAGTAGAGCAGAAAACTCACTTGAAATAGTACCCCATCAATATATATGATTGGAAATTGATTTGACCTCTTAGGAAGTATTATTTTCTTTAGTAAATTAAAATGCAGACTTTGCATTTATGTAGCATGTTGCACAACCTCCCATGATCTGCAACATTTCAGGGTCAAACTATTATTTATTTGCCTTAAATATAACGTTGGAAGTGTAACAGATTTGCACACTGCAATATTTCACAAACAGAAGTGAGAATCGAAAGGTGAGAACCAGTGCACTCTCAGGAGGTGGGCTGGCAAATGAAAGATTTTAACAGATTGGCAGTTTTAGCCCTGGCCATTTGGGTTCTGCAGGCTTCGCGAGATCTGACAGCTGAATGGAGAGAATTGTTAAAGGGAGCAGGTGCCTTCGATACCAACATCCTTGTGGATTTGGAAGCGCATGAATTTTTCAGATTACCTTTCCCTACCCCTGCCCCTAGCTGCATCTCAGCAAGTCTACATGTCCCTAGCAGAATATCCCTGGCCAGGGATTAGAGATCCTTTGAGAATTAGACAGCATCCATCACACCCCCTCATTCCCTGCACTCAAAATCCCATGGCATTGGAGAGCATAGAACATGACAGCACAGTGCAGGCTCCCTGGCCCATGATGCTGTGCCAACCTTTTAATCTACTCCAAGATCAAGATAATGCTTCCCTCCCTCCCCCCCCCACAAAGCTCTCTATTTCTCTTTCATCCATGTGCCTATCTAAAAGGCTCTTAGATGTCTCTAATGCATCTGCCTCGACCATTATCCCTGGTAGCACATTCCATGCGCAGACCATTCTGTGTAAAATAAACATACCTCTGACATCCCTCCTATACTTTCTTCCAATCACCTTAAAGTTATACCCTCTTGTATTAGCCATTCCCACCAAAGGTACTGGCTCTCTACTCTGTCAATGTCCCCTATCATCTTATACACCTCTATCAAGTCACATCTCATCCTCCTTTGCTCCAAAGAGAAAAGCCCTAGCTCACTCAACCTATCCTCATAAGATAAGGCAGCATCCTGTTAAATCTCCTCTGCACCCTCTCCAAGGCTTCCACATCCTTTCTACAATGATCCACCAGAATTGAACTCAGAATTCCAAGTGTGGTTCAATCAGAGTTTTGTAGTGCTGCAACATTACCTCACTGTTCTTGAACTCAGTTCCCCAACTAATGAAGGCCAACACACCATATACCTTCTTAACTGCCCTATCAATTAGCATGGCAACTTTGAGGGATCTAGGGATGTGGACCCCCAACGATCCCTGCATTCTTCCACACTGCTAAAAATCCTACCATTAACCCTGTATTCTGTCTTCAAGTTTAACCTTCCAAATTGTATCACTTCACAGTTATCTGGATTTAACTCCATCTGCCACTTCTCAGCTCAGCATCTTATCAATTTTGCATTGTAACCTGCAACAACCTTCTACACTATCCAAAACACCACCAAGCTTTGTGTCATCTGCAAACTTACTAATACATACCTCCACTTCTTCATCCCAGTCATTTATAAAAATCACGAAGAGCAGGGGTCCCAGACAGATCCCTACAGAACACCACTGGTCACTGACCTCCAGGTAGAATGTGCTCCATGTTCTGCTTTCTGAAAAATTGGCTTCTCAAGACGTCAGCCATTCTGCTGTCTACTCTGTGGTCCTTTGCACATGAGTGGAAGCTGACCCTCTGTCTACAGCTAAGGAATTAAAATTCCATATCACGTGAAAAACCCAACTTCTGAAACCACCATTGACTACAAAACTTACTCCAGATTATTCAATATTACAATGCTAGAGAAAGTAGTAGAGGTGGATATGATTATAACATTTAAAGTGTATTTAAACAGTTACATGAGTAGGAATTATTTAGAGGAATATGGGCCGAATGCATGCATCTGGGACTAGCTCAACTGGACGATTTGGTCTGCAGAGGCTATTTGGGCCTGTTTCTGTGCTAAGTCATAGTTCTATGAGTCTGTAAGAGGATATGGTACTTTAGTGCTCAAAACCCCTAACCAATGCCTGGCCTGCTGAACATAATGCAAACATGGGGTTCAAAGGTGGTTGGGTATTTATCACTTTCCTCAGACAATGACAATAAAACATACTTGGTGGGAGGTAGCAGCCTGTGTCAGCACCTGACCTATTACCTGGGAATATGGAATTGGCAGTTGAAAGTGGTGCTAGACTATGCAACAGTCTGTCAGGATGCTGAAGCAGGGACCCAATCACAGACCAAGTACTCTGCGCACTGTGTTATTTCTTGGGTAGCAAATCCAGAGAGGCAACAAGGTCAGCATCAAAGTTCAGGCAGAGATTAGAAGTTCCAGAGAAATCCAAAAACCAGTATGGGGAAACAGGCTGAGTCAATATTCAGATGGACAGAGTTTAGATATGAATGCTGGAAAGGCTCAGGAAAACTCACTGGCACAATTTGTCAAAAAAAACAGGTGAAAACACAGGACTGAAATACACTGAACAATGAACAGAGAGGCAGATGATAGGTGGAGCACAATGAGACAAAAGTGGCAGAAATACAGGTAATAATGAGAAACAGGTGAGAGGCAGAGTACTCAGTAATACAGGGGCCAGAGTAGAGCGGGAGTGGGGACAGGAGCACATGGGGCATGAAAGCAAACAAGAGCACATAGCAATACAAAACCATAGACTGACGGCTAGGGGGAAACACACAAAAAGACAGAGTTCAACTGGAGGTACTGACACAGTGCTACTTGCCTGTTAGGCAGCTAATAACACCTGCGGCAAAAACATCATATGCCACTCAGTTGGTCAGACAAGGGTCACAGAGCAATAACTTTAATTAAAATACAATATGTGAAGTCTTATTTTTAAGCATGGGCTACATTCACATTCCAGTTTACAACCTCTCTAACCATTGACTGTAAAGATAGAGCTATGGATGGTAGTGGACCCAGAACATCAGCACAAACAGAATCCAAAGACAAACTCACAAACAGTAGTACTAGAAATGGAACTCCTATGATTGAGCACTGAGTGCTCAGCATGAGCCCTTTAAGTACAGACTTTCCATGAAGGAATGTGACAGGCAATAATTAGTAGCCTGAGTCTTAAAGGGACAGTACCAGCTAACCATGCTCCAGGGAAATTGAGTGCCAAAACTTGGATACCTGCCGCTGTTCAGCAGAGAAAATGACAGAAGCTCACCCTCCTATGGCCAGCTTCTGATGCCCCAGGGTGATCAGGATGGCACTGCTGAAAGTCCTTTTTCAAGGTCGGGACCAGGAAGTCCTACGAAGGCTTCTTTCTTCTGTGCCATATCCCTCCCGATCTTTGAATATTTCCTCTTAGCTCAGACAATGCAGGTGTCCAAAAGTCACCAGACTGTGTAGCCGGGTTGTCTCCCTGCAACTCTGGGAGGCAGAGGAGTTTTGGGAACTGGAGCCAAGGGGCTGGCATTCAAGGCCTTGATGCAGGATATGTGGGATGAACATGGGGTGAATCTGCATGCTGTTTGGGAGTTGGAGAGGATAGGTAACCAGGCTGACACACCACAGGATTTTGAATGGACCGATATAACAAGGGGCCAATTTTCTGGAATCAACCCACATGGGGAGATATCCAGTTGAGAACCAGACCTTCTGACCAGGAAGAGTGCTGGTCCCATTTCTCGCAACATCTCTGGACCAGCTGGTCCACTGATGGAGCCTCAACTCCGCTGCTTGTTCCAGCAACAGCAGAGGATTGTAACAAAATTGACAACTGAAAGGGATCACCCCGACAGACGAATGCAAGAGAGTGTTGAGCGCAAGCTCTGCCAAGATCGGGTTGTCATTCCAGGTGGTAGGATTCCCCGAGGCTAGCTATTTGAGAGTTCTCTCTAGGTCCTGATTCACCCTCTTGATCTTCCCATTGATCTGTAGATGGAACACCGATGCCAGACTGGCAGAGGCCCCTCACAAAAGGCCTTCCGAAACCTAGAGGCAAACTGGGGTCCGGGATCAGAGACAGTGTTGTGGGGGAAATTGTGAATCCTGAAGATGTGCTGTAACATGAGTTTGGTGAAGGGTACAAACTGCTATGCCTTGGAGAATGAGTCTATGAACACCATAATTACTGTATTACCTCAAGATGCCGAGAAGACCAGTGATAAAAATGTGGGACAAGGACGAGTAGGAATGAGGAGAGGCTGAAGCTGATCTTGAGGCTGTGCTTGAGGTTCTTTACTTCCTGTGCAGACATCACATGCTAAGACATATTCCCAGACACGTTTAGTCCTGTCTGGCCAGCAGTAACGTCTCTTGACAAACTCTAGGATAAAAGCCAACCCTGGATGTCCATCCAGGTTCAAAGTGTATCACCAGTTGAGCACCAGTAATGAACAGGTTCAGGACAAAGATACATCTGGGAGGACTAGATCTGCTCCATGTTGCTTTTGGGTTCTGCACTCTATCAGGTCTATGTTCTAATGGATAGGTGCCACCGTTCTAGAGCTGGGAATTGTAGGTGAAGGATTCTCTTTCTAGTTAGGTGCTTCAAACAGTCGAGAGAGGGCATTTGATTTTTTTTTACCTTGAACAGTAAGTAATAAGGAAGTTAAATCTATTAAAGAATAGGGAGCAGCGTGCCTGCTTGGAATTCAGCCCTTTCACATCCTGGAAGTAGGCTTGGTGATTGTGGTTGGTCCATACCACAAACAGACGTTTGGACCCCTCCAACCACTGCCTCCATTCCTCCTGTGCCAGTTTAAAGGTCAACAAATTCCTGATGTCATAGTTTGCCTCCACTGGAGAAAGATGTTTTTGGTAGAAGGCACAGGGATGCAGTTGTGGTCCGAGGCAGGTTGGTGTGACAAGATGGCATCTACTCCCATGTCAGATGCATCAACCCTCACCACAAAAGATAAGTCTGGGTCCGGTGGAATGAGGATAGATGTGGATGTGAACCTTTGCTTCATCTCTGCAAGAGCTGCCTTGGCCTCTGGGGTCCACTGGAAAGGGCACAGTAGACTTCTTTGTGAGGTTGTTGAGCAGTATTGCTACTGAGCTGAAGTTGCGGATGAACTGCCAGTAAAAGTAGGTAAAACCTAGAAACCGCTGGATTTCTTTCACAGAAGTGGATTGCAGCAAATACTGCATGGCCTGGGTCTTATTGGGATCCATTTATAAGTTGCCATTAGATATAACAAACCCAAGGAAGGAGACTGTGGATACATGGAATTCATTCTTCTCGAGCGTGACGAATAGCTGATTCTTGAGAAGCTGTTGTAGAACCTGCCGGATGTGTTCATGAGTGGACTGGGGGAAAATGAGTATATCGTCCAAGTAGACAAAGGTGAAGTAGTGTAGCATCTCGCAGAGCACGTCATTGATGACGGCTTGAAATACTGCAGGAATGTTTACCAACCCGAAAGGTATTCATGGGTATGTTGAATGCTGTTTTTCATTCGTCTTCCTCGTAAATGCAGATTGGGTTGTAGGCACTACAAAGGTCCAATTTGGTAAATATTGTAGACACCTGGAGAATCTAAAAGGCTATGTTCATGAGAGGGAAGGGTACAGGTTTGTGACAGTGATCTTATTTAGCCCTGTATTCCAGAGCCTTAGTCCACCACCTTTCTTGATGATGGAGAAAAACCCAGCTCCAGCGGGCGATGTGGAGAGTTGAATAAACCCAGTTCCCAGAGCTTCCTGGATGTAGTCCTACATAGCTTTTCTCTCTGGGGCTAGCAGAGAGTGTATCTGTCCCCAAAGAGGATTACTTGGTAGCAGATAGATGGCGTAGTCGTAGTCCCAGTGAGGTGGCCTTTTTCTTACTGAAGATCTCCAGCAGGTCTGAATATCATGGAGGTACTCCAGACAACTTAGATAAATGGGGGTAGAGGTGGAAGGTTCAGCAGGTAAAGCAGGAGGCATGTTGGAGGTAGTCTTAGGCCCCTTTTGGAAGTATTTTCTTTTGCACTGGTTTGACCAGTGCAGAACAATGCCAGAAGTCCAATTGACTCTCTAGTTGTAGGATGAGAGCCAGGGATGACCCAGAAAGAGTGGCATTTCCGGAGAGCAAATGAGATGGAGCTGGATTAAATCCACATGCTGGCCAGTCTTGAGTTTGATGGTTGATCTACCCTGGCACCAAAGGTCTCAAAAACAGGCAACGAGTCACTGGCTGAGACGCAAAAAGGGGATTTTCGATCTTCTGGGCCTGTCCGGGTCCAAAAAATCCTCGGCTGTACTGGAGTCAATAAAGGCACCTAGGGAATGTTTTTAGTCTCCCCATGAAAGGGACACGAGGATCACCGCTCCGGAGGGAGTTGAACCGTCACAGACCTCCCTACGCTGGACAGTCCTGGAAATTTCCCGGCAGCTTACGGCAAGAGGTCTGATAATGTCTCCACAGTAAATACAGCATCTCTCTCTGCTTCTTCTCTCTCTTAGAGCTCAAGAGAGACTGGACCAGTCCATTTGCATAGGCTTCACAAAGGCTGGGGTCAGCAGCGGTCGAAAATGAGTCCTAGCCTGGGGAATAAGTAGATTTGTCAGGTAACCTGCTCCTCTTGTAGGTGCATGGTAGAGCCTGGGAAAAATAAAAATGGGTTAATGTAATGGTTGATGGTTGATGCAGGCTCATTTGGCAGTGGGGCTGATAGCTGCTGTGTGTCTCTGAGGTTTGTAAGTGGAGATCAAAGCAGAACAGGCTTCTCACTCAGACTTACTACAATCCTGCGGGGCACATTGGATGAAGTTTATGTGTCCTATTAGAGAAATATTGCATATTTAGCAGTGAATTTACATTTATATTTCATCTCTAACATAGAAACATATCATGACGCATTCCATTATCTAATAGTGCAGCTATAAATGTGACTTCATGTCAAAAACATTTTTGAACAGGTGGGTTTCAGCGGGATCTTAAAGGACATGAAGCAATGGAGGGTGTTTAAGGAGAGAACTCCAAAGAATGAAACATGAAAGATTAGAATTCAGGGTGGTGGGGGGAGATGAAAGAAACTATATCAGTATTTGGCATGCTTGCTGAATATTTCTATTGCCTAAAAAAACACTAAAACAGATTAAAATGACTGCTAAACCCAGCTGAAAGTCAAGGTATGTAAATTTTAAACAACCTGGCCAGGAAACATTGTCACACAGTTCATCCTGTGCCAAATATCTTAGAATTTATAAAACTGCCCCAATCAGATGAAATCATTTTGCCCAAAAAATTATAGTTTCCCAGACAGTTTATTAATTTTTCATTGCATTAGCTGGAATTAGCTTTGAAATATGTTTGTCTGCAATTTCAGACTCTTTAATTACGTTTGTACTTCTGTGGGTTTTGGCATTGCTGACAAGGTTGGTATTTATTGTCGACTTCAAGCAGCACTTGTACCCAATTACACACACAGGCTCTGCTAGTATAGCTGGCTAGGAGTTTGCTAACTAATCAAGGTGTTTCATTAGGCAGCTAAGAAGCAATCAATATGTTGCAGGGCTGCTTATTCTGTTCTGAAACGCCAGGTGAATTTCTGGATTTGCTTGTGCATGTCAGATAGTATTGTAATCTTCCTTTAGTTTTATCTGCCATTTTTCCTTGCCTCTGTGTCTCTGATATGAATGATGCAGTTATAGTATAGTATAGTATAGTATACAGTATAGTCATACTTTATTGATCCCGGGGGAAATTGGTTTTCATTACAGTTGCACCACAAATAATTAAATAGTAATAACACCATAAATAATTAAATAGTAATATGTAAATTATGCCAGGAAATAAGTCCAGGACCAGCCTATTGGCTCAGGGTGTCTGACCCTCCAAGGGAGGAGTTGTAAAGTTTGATGGCCACAGGCAGGAATAACTTCCTATGACGCTCTGTGTTGCATCTCGGTGGAATGAGTCTCTGGCTGAATGTACTCCTGTGCCCACCCAGTACATTATGTAGTGGATGGTAGACATTGTCCAAAATGGCATGCAACTTGGACAGCATCCTCTTTTCAGACACCACCGTGAGAGAGTCCAGTTCCATCCCCACAACATCACTGGCCTTACGAATGAGTTTGTTGATTCTATTGGTGTCTGCTACCCTCAGCCTGCTGCCCCAGCACACAACAGCAAACATGATCGCACTGGCCACCACAGACTCGTAGAACATCCTCAGCATTGTCCAGCAGATGCTAAAGGACCTCATTCTCCTCAGGAAATAGAGACGGCTCTGACCCTTCTTTCTATATCTCTTCTGAACAATAGTCAACCCTTCTGATGTGTGAATGAATCATGCTTTGGGTGGCATTGTGACTCAGTGGGTAGTGCTGCTCTCTTACAACTCCAGCTTGTAAAGTTACTTCCTGACTCTGTGTGAAGTTAGCATGTTCTCATGTGACCATCCGTGTTTCCCTCAGGTGTTCTGGTTTCCTCCAGCTTTCCAAAGGTGTATTGACTGCTAGTGTAGATTGTGGCAGGTGAATTAGAGTGGAGTAGGTGGGCAGGTGAGGTAAGTGGGATTAATGAGATTGCTCTGAGAGGTAGTAAGGGTTTGATGAGCTAAAAGGCCTCCTTTGTAAGTAAAATATCAAATACTACTTTGCTTCCCTGAAGGCCATTTTAATAAACCAATATGAATCTTAAGACAATCTGATCACTCCCCACTGATATGTTCAGAGTTTATTTTTAATTACAGAAGTTATTAGATAATCTGGGTCTTCTTAATTCATCATTTCTAAATGGACATTGAACCCATGAATATTACCTCACTACTTCTTTAATTTCTGCTTTTGCACTACTTATTTAATTTAACTGTTTATTATCTAAAGACTTACTGTAATTCACAGCTTTTTCCTATATTATCATGTATTCCTTTGTACTGCTGTCGCAAAGTTAACAAATTTCACAACGTATGCCGGTGATATTAAACCAGACTCTGATTTTGATTTGTACTTTGAATCCCTCTGTAATCTCTCAGATGAGGGATCACACCAATGTCTCATGCAAAAGAGCCAGTAACATCTTTGAGAAGGTGACCCAAAATATAGGATTTAGTCTGATATGCTTGTGGAAAAGTTGTTGATATAATTAAGTCTCTTCACTATATCGGCAGATATTACTGGTTATAGTGGCTCAGCTGTTTGTAGGATCATGTATCGTACAGCATACAGTATGGCTACTCATCGCCATACTGGCCATAAGATACTGAGCTATATTAATCCCATTTCCCTGCACTTGCTCATTGTTATTAACATCTCGTGTTTCTTGTGCAAATCTAAATACTTCTTAAATGTTGTGAGATATCCTGTGTTTCTTGTGCAAATCTAAATACTTAAATGTTGTGAGTTATCTCCTGGTTGCGCACTCCAGATTAAAATGGCTTTTGGGTAAATAGAAGTTCTCAACATCTTCTGAAATTTGTGACAAATATGACTATATGATATATATGTACAGTATCTGAAATACATCTTATGGAAAGTTTTGTTTGATTATGAACTTCAATAAAAAATAAATTACAAAAAAAAATATGTTCTCTAGTTATAGACTCCTGTGTATAGTAGAAACATCTCTCACCATTTGTCCTATTTATGCCTTTCATAATTTTAAATATCTCAATCAATTCCTGCCCCCTGTACCTCAAGAAAATACTAACATAACGTACTTACTGTCTCCAGTGCTGCTGAGATGCTTCATCCTAGGCAGCACCTTGCCCAGCATAATAACTTTATTCCGATATTGAGACATCCAGAAATGGTCATGGTCCTTCAGCTGTGCCTAGCTAATAGTTTACGTAGTTGCACCATCACTTCTTTGTTCTTACATTCCAGGCACTGGCTTATGAAAGCAAGTATCCTGCATGACTTCCTAAGCACCTTATCTACAGAGTACTGTCTTCAGGAATCAAGACAAAAACTCTTCAGTACACCTGGGGTCCAACTATTCCCTCTGTATTTTCTAGTCTCAGCAATGCTTTAACTAATGTATTGCAGGATTACATTTAATCTGCTATTTCTTTTAATATCTCATCAAAGTTTCAAAGGTTCAAAAGTCCAATTTAACGTAGAGAAATGTATACAATATACATCCTAAAATGCTTTTTCTTCACAACCATCCATGAAAACAGAGGAGTGCCCCAACGAATGAACGGCAGTCATATGTTTCCAAAGTACCCAAAGTACCCCCAGCTCCCCTCCCTCCCGCGCGCAAGTGGCAGCAAGCAACAATCCCCCCGGCCCCCACTGACAAAAAAAAGCATCGGCACCCGCCACCGAGCACTCAAGTGTGAGCAAAGCAACAGCAAAGACACGGACTTGCAGTTACACCAAAGACTTTGCGTTTCACCTGGTAGATGGCATACCACAGGCTCTCTCTCTCTCTCCCTAATAAGGGAGAAGGAGGTGGCTCCGCTTTCCCAGTGAACGGGGAGACATCACAAACAACTCGCTGGTTTATGACATTAAAAGTCCGTCACGTCACTTTTTTCGAGGTCTGTGCCCAAAGATCTTGGCTCTACAGGCGCATAGCTGTAGATATTTTGACTCCCCTGACAGCACACGGGTCTCCTGCCGTGACAACGACCCTTGATCCACCCCTCTCCAGAGCCCCGATATCCTAGGCTTCCAAAAACGAGCCGGACACTTAGGCCGAGCCCTTGGCATGCTGAACAATGGCCAGTCATGAAACCCTGAGAACGGGTCCCATTCTTGCAAAGAACCAAAGTCTGCATGCAACTCCAGGTCAGGGTCTTCAAACGAACCCTGAAAGTGAAAAGTAAAGATATTAAAGATGGAAGTAGAGCTGTTTCTGAAGATGCAAGCGAAGGAGTCACCGTTTAGTACCATCATATACCATCAGATACCTGGAAATATGATGTTGTAGCTATTAGTGAAACGTGGTTGCAGGAGGAGTGTGATTGGCAATTAAATATTCCAGGATTTCATTGCTTCGGGTGTGATAGAATAGGAGGGGCAAGAGGGGGAGGTGTTGCATTGCTTGTCAGAGATTATATAACAGCGGTGCTCTGGCAGGATAGATTAGTGGACTTGTCTAGGGAGGCTATTTGGGTGGAATTGAGGAATGGGAAAGGTGTTGTGATGCTTATAGGGGTGTATTATAGACCACCTAATGGGGACCGAGAACTGGAGGAGCAAATTTGTAAGGAGATAGCAGATATTTGTAGTAAGCACAAAGTTGTGATTGTGGGAGATTTTAATTTTCCACACATAGACTGGGAAGCCCATTCTGTAAAAGGGCTGGATGGTTTTGACTTTGTAAAATGTGTGCAGGATAGTTTTTTGAAGCAATACATAGAGGTACCAACTAGAGAAGGGGCAGTGTTGGATGTCCTGTTAGGGAATGAGACAGAGCAGGTGACGGAGGTATTTGTTGGGGTGCACTTCGGGTCCAGTGATCACAATACAGTTAGTTTCAGTGTAATTATGGAGAAGGATAGGACTGGACCTAGGATTGAGATTTTTGATTGGAGACAGGCTGACTTTGAGGAGATGCGAAAGGATTTAGAAGGAGTGGATTAGGAAAATTTCTTTTATGGGAAGGATGTAACAGAGAAATGGAGGTCATTTAAAGATAAAATTTTGAGGGTTCAGAATCTTTATGTTCCTGTTAGGTTGAAAGGAAAGGTTAAAAGTTTGAGAGAGCCATGGCTTTCAAGAGATATTAAAAACTTGGTTCAGAAAAAGAGAGGGATCTTCAATAAATATAGGCAGCTTGGAGTTAATGAGGTACTCGAGGAACATAAAGAATGTAAAAAGAATCATAAGAAAGAAATTAGAAAAGCTTAAAGAAGATACGAGGCTGTTTTGGCAAGTAAGGAGAAAATAAATCCAAAGGGTTTCTACATTTGTGTTAGTGGCAAAAGGATAGTGAGGGATAAAATTGGTCCCTTGGAGAATCAGAGTGGATGGCTATGTGCGGAGCCAAAAGAGATGCGGGAGATTTTGAACAATTTCACTAAGGAGAAGGATATTGAATCGTATAAGGTAAAGGAAACAAGTAGGGTAGTTATGGAAAGTATGAAAATTAAAGAAGAGGAAGTACTAGCATTTTTAAGGAATATAAAAGTGGATAAGTCTCCGGGTCCGGACAAGATATTCTCTAGGACTTTGAGGGAAGTTAGTGTAGAAATAGCAGGGGCTCCGAGAAATATTTCAAATGTCATTAGAAACGGGGATGGTGTCGGAGGATTGGCGTATTGCTCATGTGGTTCCATTGTTTAAAAAAGGTTCTAAGAGTAAACTTGGCAATTATCGGCCTGTGAGTTTGACGTCAGTGGTGGGTAAATTGATGGAAAGTATTCTTAGAGATGGTATTTATAATTTTCTGGATAGACAGGGTCTGATTAGGAACAGTCAACATGGATTTGTGGGTGGAAAGTCATGTTTGACAAATCTTATTGAATTTTTTGATGAGGTTACTAAGAAAGTTGATGAGGGTTAAACAATGGATGTTGTCTATATGGATTTCAGTAAGGCCTTTGATAAGGTTCCACACGGAAGGTTAGTTAGGAAGGTTCAATCGTTAGGCATTAATATGGAAGTAGTAAAATGGATTCAGCAGTGGCTGGATGGGAGACGCCAGAGAGTAGTGGTGGGTAACTGTTTGTCAGATTGGAGGACGGTGTGTAGCGGTGTGTCTCAGGGATCTGTACTGGGTCCAGTGTTGTTTGTCATATATATTAATGATCTGGACGATGGGGTGGTAAATTGGATTAGTAAGTATGCAGATAATACTAAGATAGGTGGCGTTGTGGATGATGAGGTAGGTTTTCAAAGCTTGCAGAGAGATTTAGGATAGTTAGAAGAGTGGGCTGAAAGATGGCAGATGGAGTTTAATGCTGAAAAATGTGAGGTGCTACATTTTGGTAGGACTAATCAAAATAGGACATACATGGTAAATGGTAGGGCATTAAAGAATGCTTTAGAACAGAGGGATCTAGGAATAATGGTGCATAGTTCCCTGAAGATGGAATCTCATGTGGATAGGGTGGTGAAGAAAGCTTTTGGTTTGCTGGCCTTTATTAATCAGAGCATTGAGTATAGGAGTTGGGATGTAATGTTGAATTTGTATAAGGGATTGGTAAGGCCAAATCTGGAGTATTGCGTACAGTTCTGGTCACCGAATTATAGGAAAGATGTCAAGAAGATTGAGACAGTACAGAGGAGGTTTACTAAAATGTTGCCTGGGTTTCATCTCCTAAGTTACAGAGAAAGGTTGAACAAGTTAGGTCTTTATTCTTTGGAGCGTGGAAGGTTGAGGGGGGACTTGATAGAGGTCTTTAAAATTATGAGGGGGATTGATAGAGTTGACGTGGTTAGACTTCTTCCATTGAGAGTGGGGAAGATTCAAACAATAGGACATGGGTTGAGAATTAGAGGACAAAAGTTTAGGGGTAACATGAGAGGGAACTTCTTTACTCAGAGAGTGGTAGCTGTGTGGAATGAGCTTCCAGCAGAAGTGGTTGAGGCAGGTTCTATGCTGTCGTTTAAAGTTAAATTGGATAGATATATGGACAGGAAAGGAATGGCTGAGGGCAGGTCGGTGGGACTAGGATAGGGTAAGAGTTCAGCACGGATTAGAGGGGCCGAGATGGCCTGTTTCCGTGCTGTAATTGTTATATGGTTATATGGTTATATCATTACTCCGCTCCACCTCTTCATTATCTTCATCATCAATATCATTCTGTAGCTGAAGACTGCCCTCCATGCTATCAACAGCACCATTAATCTTCATGACATCATTAAACTTACCAATTATATCTGTTATATTCACAATATATATACAAGCAGCATGAGTCCCAGCACTGATCTCTCTTGCAGACCTCTGGCTACTGGTTTACAATCACAGAGACAACCATCGACCAGCATTCTCTCCTTACTAAAACTTGTAACTGCCTTTTGATATTTCATCAGGAAAATGACTCCTCTAGGTACATGGCACTTCCTCGGTACTGCAATCATAGACTGTGTGCTGTAGACTCTAGAATGAGACTTGAGCGCATGGCTCTTTGGCTGCGAGGCAGGAAAGTTGCCAGCTGACTCAGAGCCAAGACTTTAGAGATTGCATTGTGGCCAGTTCAGAGAAGGTTCACTAGGTTGATTACAGGAATGAAGAGTCTACCCTCTGAGGAAAGGTTGAGCAGGTTGAGGCTATACCCAATGAAGTTTAGAAAAATGAGAGGTATTCTGGTGAATCATGTATGAATTCTGAGGAGCCTGATGGTAGACACAGATGTTTTTCCACAAAAGGGAATCTAGAACAAAGGGTGATAATTTCAGATTAAGGGGCTGCCTATTAAATTGGGAAAAGGAGGATTTTTTTCCCCTTTAGAGGATCATAAGTCTTTGGAACTCTCCACCCTAGAGAGCTGTAGAGGTTGAGTCTTTAAAAACTTTCAAGGTTGAGGCTAGAATCAATAGTTACAGAGTACAGTCAGAAGAGTCGACTTCAGCTGTAGACTTTTTGAGTGTCAAAGCAGGCTTGAGGGGCGGTATGGTAAACTTGAGCTCCAGTTTCCTATGCCTTATGTTCTTATAGATTAAAAAAATAACATGTACTCTGCAGTCCATTGTCAACACCAGACAGACAGAGGAACTGCAAGGAAAACCCCACTAGAACTCTAGTTCGTTCATTCCCTTAAGCCTCCTGAACAACTCAGATACAGCTGACCAGTGTCTTCTTCAATCCTAACAAATGCTTTCGCTCCATATTCCTCGATATCCTTGTTTCAATAAAAACTCAGGTTTGAAGTTCTCACTTGCTACAGCATCCACAGTGTTTTGATGGAGAGTCTCAGATGTCTTCCTCCTGTTGTATGAAGAGGCAGTGTAGTGTGGTGTCCATGCTTGGTTGGGGGGGGGGGGTGGCTGTCCTCTCTAATTGGTGCTGCCCTCCAGTGTTCGATCATTGGAAGGACAAGGTGGATTTCGTGACTGCACCATCAATTTGTGGGACATGTCGCTCAGGGACTTCGGCTATGTATATATTTTTTGTGTGAGTGAACGTGTGCTGACTATCTCGAAAGTGCTGTGTACGTTTTGCTCCTTGGCCCCAGAAGAATGCTGTTTCACTCGGCTGTATTCATGTATGGTTGAATGATAATTAAACCTGAATTTGATTTGATCTGATTTTGATTTCATGGCTGAAGGGACAGGGCCTAATTTTAGGAAGCAAGTTCCATAGAGCCAGACATAAAACATACAGACTGGAAAACAGACCCTTCGGCCCACTGAGAATATGCTAACCATTAAGTACCAATTTGACAGTAATCCAATATTTATTCTATTTCTCTCCCTACCACTCTATCACTATCATTCTAGCACTCTCAGTAAAGGCAACCTACTACGCAACATATTTTTAGAAAGTTGGAGGTAACCAGAGAAACCAGGGAAACCTACACATCAGGGAAAGGACATGCAAATTCCATGCAGTCAACACCAGAGGTTAGGGTTGAACTAAGTTCACGTTCAGTTTATTGTCATTCAACCATACATATGTATGTGGCCAAATGAAGCAATGTTCCTCAAGGTAAAGGTGCACAACACAGTACATATATCTCACACACATAACACATAAAGTAATATTGCCACCAATAAATTAATAAATGTGTTCATACGATACAGTTGAAAAAGAAAACAGTATTATGCTACTAGTGCTTCATACTGTATGTGATGAGACCTAGTCAGTGGCAGGAAGTTCAGCAGTCTTAAGAGAAAGGAGCTGTTTACCATTCCAATAGTTCTTGTCCTAATGCTACCTCTTCCCTGTTGGTAATGGGTCAAAAAGATTGTTGGATGGATGGGAAGGATCACTGACTATGCCAAGGGCCCTGTGTACACAGCGTTTCTGATAAATATCTTCAGTGGGTTGAACAGAGACCCCATTGACAGCTGTCCTCACAGCCCTTTATAGGGACTTGCAGTCAGATGCCTTGCAATTCCTGTACCAGATGGTGTTGCAGCTGCTCAGGAAACTCTCAGTGGTGCTCCTGTAAAAAATGGGTCAAAATAGGGTGGGGGGGGGGAAGCCTCACTCACCTTAATATCCTCAGGCAGTGGAGACACTGCTGTGCTTTCTTGACCAAAGATGTGTGTTGAGGGAACAGGCGAGACCATCCATCCATATGCACTCCCAGAAACTTGGTGCTCCTAACTCTTTCCACAGAGAAGCCATGTATGGACAGTGAGGAGTGGCCAGCCTGCACCTTCCTAAAGTCCACAATCATCTCTTTGGTCTTGTCCACATTGAGACTCAAGTCGTTGTTCTTGCACCTTTCTACCGGCCACTCTACCTCCTTCTCTGTATGTCGTCTCATCATCGCTGTTGATGAGTCCAACCATTCTGTGTCATCAGCGAACTTGATTCGGTTTGCACTGGATCTAGCAGTGCGGTCACGTATCAGCAGCATGAACAGCAGCGGGCTGAGCACACAATCCTGGGTCACTAGAGCAATAAGCTAGCAGTTCTATTCACCGCAATGTTGTGCTGCCTTGCCTTGTTCTTACATCCACAGGCATTAGGCATGAAATTAACGTTTCCCTAAATTTAATCTTATGTTTATCAGAACATGGAAGTACAATCACAGTATAGTGGTATCCATTCCAGCTTTTGTCCAATACCAAAGTTCAGAGGAAATCAAAAGGAATAAGTGACGTATCAAAATATTACTGCAATACTCAATACCAAAATAAAGAGTAATACCATAAAAATTATACTGATAATATATAAATGGAAATAGTTGGGCTGAGTTGTTCTCTGATCTTGGCAACTTACAAATATTTCGTCAGCATACAAGGAGACATCATCAGTGCCCTGTTAATTGTGGACTTTATATGCTTATTAATCAGCTTATAAAATTTATATGATTTTTTTACATGTAAAACAGTAAATCTGGTGACTCGTTATCTGTTTTCAACAGTTGCTAAATAGGATAAATATTTAACTGTAAAGCTACTAGAGAAGCCCTAAACAGATTCAGATTTCAGTCTGTTTCTATAGTGGAGTCATTACAAACCATTAAAGTGGTTACATCATTCAATAGATTCAAGTATGATTACTATTTCATTGTTTATTCAGATTTACAATAGCCAAAAATAGTTTTCATCCATAATTCAAATTTTGATGAAAACATAAAAATGCAATTTCATAGTCTGCATGGGTACTTAAAAAGTCACATCAACATGAGATAAATAGTAGATGAACACTGAGATATAAACAATGACATACTAGTTTCCATTTTCCACTGTTTTAGGACAATGATAACAAACTGCTTGTTAGTTTTGTTTATCAGCAATTTTCTCCTTCCTGTAGTACTCTCATAGGAAGCAAACATTTTAGCAAGGGCTTGACTTATTACAGATTTTGTTCTTAACTGTACATGCAGATTGATATCCACAGCTACGTGCTTATTGTAAAATGTTTCTGTCCTTTTCTGTTCTCAAACCTTCCAGTTGAATATTTTGATTGGAAAACCAGTCCTATGGCAGCAGACTTGGTTCAGTGTCCGAAAGTCAGAAAGTATTCTGAAATATTTATAGCTATAGACCTATTAGCAATAGAAATGTAAAGTAAGGGATAAAAAAAATGAAAAAATTAAGTAAATAAGTACATAGGGATTGGATAATTATGTCTGCAGGCAGGAACAAGCACGAACAAATTGGGATATAAACACCTACAATGGTTGGTATATAGGCTTGTATGCAACATTTTGGACCAGTGGAAATGGTCCAGAAGGGTTGTATGGAAACTATTATTACCATTTTTCTTAACAACTAATTTCATTACTTAGCCTAATAGGTTAGATTTACCACAGTACATAATTTAAATGTTTATTTTCCTTTTATATCATCTCAATGTGTACTTAAGAATGTATAAATAATTGTAGTTTTATACATATAAAAAAATGGAAAAGGTTATATGTGTGAAAAAAGTACATGATAATTGTGAATTCCTTATCCAAATAAAAATAAAATTTAAAAAAAAGAAATGTAAAGTAAACCAGGAGGCAAAATTAGGCTCTGATTGTCTTTGTCCAGACTAAGTGTTTGTTTAATAAGTCTTCACCAGGCCTCAGATGAATCGTGTAAAATGCGAACCTGTCCTGTTTTGAAACACTTATCGTAAAACTCCAATAAATTAATCTTATGTAAAATTGTTGGTCAATATGACTGAATTTAATGAATCACCTGCTTGTTATAGAGTATATAGGGAGGTAAGTAAAGGAGTAAATAACTTTTATGCTGACATTATCGAGCAAAGTAAAGAAGTAAATAACTTTTATGCTGGCATTATCAAACAGTACTGATAGAGTACTGCCCTGTCAGAAGTTCTGCTTTTAGATCAGGCATTAGTGTTACATCTGTTCCCTTATACAGATGCTAACGGTCGAGTGCAAATACTCAAGGATAGGCAGGTGAGTTCCCCTGGTATCCTGGCTGACAATGACCTCTTAGTTAAGCAGATGAGCATTGAGGGCAAATTGACTGTCTTATTTGCATTGGTAACAACAATGACTGCACCTCATTCAGTGGAGCAATGAATTAGCTTTCTTACCTCGCTTAGAGGGTGTATGAAAACAAACCAGACATCAGCAGCCTGAATTCAGTAATAAGCTCAGTCACAATACAAATGTTCAACAAATAAACCTCAAGGGCAGATCCATTACTGAAGGGGAACCCTTAGATCAGAAAAGGAGCCAAATAAATGCAGTGTTTCATCTCATCTATGGTCTGTGTTCTCATTTACATAATGCACTGATTTTCATGTTCATTTATAAATAGCTCATATATTCATGGCATAACATTTCCAGTCATGATTAAATGCAGAATGTCTGTAGTTAGAAACATTTCAAATTCATCATTAAATGACGCAGTGAATGCTCATGCACATCAAAACTTGGTCAACATTCACACTTTGGCTGGAAATGGAGCCATGCAGTGACACAGGACGGGACATAGTGTCATAGTGGGGGAGCTGGGAGCAGACCCAAATGCAAGACACAGACACTGAAGTACTAGGAACAGGACTAGAGAGCTGGGACAAGAACACAGACTTGGGCTAGGACATTGGCTAGGCAAGCGGGACCAGGACAAGGAACTGGGAACTAGGAGCCTGGGCTTGGACTCCGAGCCGGAGACTGGACAAGGACCCAAAACTTGGGTCTTGACTCGGGCTCGAACCCCAGAACTAGGCAAGGACATGATGTGGCTACAGGTCTGGACATGGCTTAGGTTCTTCGAGACGAGGACATGACGAGGTTTGGGTTCGGACTCCAAGCCAGAGACTGGACAAGGACCCAGAACCTGGGTCTTGACTCTGGCTTAGACTCCGGAACTAGGCGAAGACATGACGTGGTCTTGGGAGACAGGGCTAGGCGAGGCTCCTGGACCAGACGAGGCGGCACATGGACCGGACGAGAACCAGAAGCCTTGACTTGGTACTCAGGAACAGCCGAGCCTTGGACTTTGGACGACAGGAACCTCGGAACCTTGGACTTGGTATGACTGGAATGCAGAACACAGAGCCTTGGCCTTGGGGAGGACAGGAACACGGAGCCCTGGTCTAGAGCATGGGAACATGGAGCCTTGGACTTGAGAGACAGGAACACAGGGACATGGAACACAGAGCTGGGACCCCTCCTTGGGAACAGGACTTGGGGCCGGGGCTCTACATAGAATGCTGAACATGATGAGATGGTTCTCAACACTAGGTAGCGGCAAATGGCCAGACCTACCTAGCGAAGGCATGGACACAGAGACAGTTCCAACTCAATGATAGACAGTTCCTTATCTTGACACAGCAAGGTTCCGGTCTCACTCCAGTGGTAGATTTTGACCAGGTTGTGGGGCAACGGCTCCAGACACGGGTTGTGGGGCAATGGCTCCCGAAGGAAGGGGAAGGGAAGGGAACAACCCTGCCTCAGGATAATGGCAAAGACGGCCTGGCTTACCCAACGGAGGCGAGGATGGGATACTGATGAGACAAACCAGCACCCACACTCGGATCCAGGGCCACTTATATTCCCAGCCCCAAGACGAGCATCAGGTGCCTATGATTAAGCCCAACTGAAAAAAGGGACAGCCGGAAGACCCGGAGCCTGGAGTCCATGGAGCGGACTGTGAACCGGAATGCGGACTTCACAGACCAGAACATGACAGTACCACCCCCCCCACCCCCCGCCCATGGGAACCTCCGTGCGACCAAACCGGCTCTCCAGGACTAAGGACGACCTGGGTCGGTGGGAGGAGAGGTTTCAATAAGGAGGGAACCCAGGATGACGAGAGTTAGATGACAGTGTCTGCGTTGCTGGGTCTTCATGTATGGCTGGTTCATTCTGTCATAAGGGGGGCATTGGTGGCAGACCCAAATGCAAGACACAGACACTGAAGTACTAGGAACAGGATTTGACTAGAGAGCTGGGACAAGAACACAGACTTGGGCTAGGACATTGGCTAGGCAAGTGGGACCAGGACAAGGAACTGGGAAGTAGGAGCCTGGGCTTGGACTCTGAGCCGGAGACTGGACAAGGACCCAGAACCTGGGTCTTAACGCAGGCTCAGACCCTGGAATTAGGCAAGGACATGACGTGGCTTGGGTTCTTCGAGGCGAGGACATGACGAGGCTCAGGTTCTTTGAGGTGAGGACATGATGAGGCTTGGGTTCGGAATCCGAGCCAGTGACTGGACAAGGACCCAGAACCTGGGTCTTGACTGCGGCTCGGAATCCAGAACTAGGCGAAGACATGACGTGGTCTTGGGAGACAGAACTAGGTGAGGCTACAGGACAGAACAAGAGGCTCCTGGGCAGGATGAGGGAACTCCAGCACAGGACGAGAACACGAAGCCTTGACTTGGTACTCAGGAACAGCCGAGCCTTGGACTTGGGACGACAGGAACCTCAGAGCCTTGGACTCGGGACAATAGGAATGCAAAACACAGAGCCTTGGTCTTGGGGAGGACGGGAACACAGAGCCTTGGTCTAGAGCACAGGAACACGGAGCCTTGGTCTTGAAAGACAGAAACACAGGGACATGGAACACAGAGCGGGTCCCCTCCTTGGGAACAGGACTTGGGGCCAGGGCTCTACACAGAATGCTGGACACGATGAGACAGTTCCCAACACTGGGTAGCAGCAAACAGCTGGACCTACCTAGCAAAGGGGTGGACACAGAGATGGTTCCCAACACTAGGTAGCTGCAAACAGCCGGACCTACCTAGCGCAGGCATGGACACAGAGACAGTTCCAACTCAATGATAGATACTTCCTTATCTTGACACAGCAAGGCTCTGGTCTCGCTCCAGTGGTAGAACTTGACAAGGCTCCAGACACAGGTTGCAGGCAAAGGCTCCAGAAGAAAGGGGAAGGGAAGGGAACAGTCCAGCCTCAGGGTAACAGCAAAGACAGCCTGGCTTACCCAACGGAGGCAAGGACAGGAAAGGACAGATCCAACCGTGGGGTATCGGCCTGACTTACCCCACAGAGGCAAGGACAGGATACTGACAAGACAAACCAGCACCCACACTTGAACCCAGGGCCACTTATATTCCCAGCCCCAAGTCAAGCATCAGGTGCCTATGATTAAGCCCAACTGAAACAAGGGACAACGAGAAGACCCAGAGTTCGGAGTCCACGGACAGGACTGTGAACCGGAATGCGGATCTCATGGACTGGACCATGACACATAGAGATCTCCACATTAACATCATCAATATCTAGTCTAGAGTTTTATTATTGGTCATGAACCTGATATAAATGCAATGTTCACTGGAATAAGTGAAAAGCTAGGCGCATTCCAATGAGGAAATGACTCTTCAATTCTTCAAAACCACTCCTCACTGCACATAAATAGCTCCTCCATGGAGAGAGTTAGGAGCACCGAGTTTTTGGGAGTGAGTATCACGGACAATCTCACCCAGTCTCTCAACACCAATGCTAGCCTAGAAAGCTCAGCAATGTCTCCACTTGCTGAAGAGATTGAGGGGAGCAAGGCTTCCCTTTCCCATTCTAACCAACTTTTACAGGAGCACCATTGATAGTGTCCCAACCAGCTACGTCATTGTCTGGTATGGAAACTGCAAGGCATCTGACACAAAACTCTACAAAGGATTGCCGCAAATGCTGAGAAGATCTCTTCCACCCGTCTGAGATATTTATCAGGAGTGTTGCATAGGCAGGCCCTTAGCATTTTCACTGACCCCTCCCATCCATCCAACAATCTCTTTGACCCCCCCCCCCCCGCATTATCAGGCAGGAGGTATTGAAGCATGAGAACAAGGACTGTTAGAATGGGAAACAGTTTCTTCACCCAGGATGAGAGACCACTGGACTCCCTGTCACCACCCAGGTCTCATCACGTATGAAGAGCCGGTAGGGTTATACTGTTTACTTTTTGACTTGTTTCTCAAATGCACCTTATTATTTGTTAATTTGTTCATGGCAATATTACCATATGCATTTTGTGTGAGAGTTGCAGTGCTACCAGGATAATCAAGGACACGACCCACCCAGCCAACACACTTTTCGTCCCTCTTCCCTCCGGGAGAAGGCTCAGGACCTTGAAGACTCATACGGCCAGATTTGGGAACAGCTTTTTTCCAGCTGTGATAAGACTGCTGAACGGATCCTGACCCGGATCTGGGCCGTACCCTCCAAATATCCGGACCTGCCTCTCGGTTTTTTTTTGCACTACCTTACTTTCCATTTTTATATTTTCTATTTATGATTTATAATTTCAATTTTTAATATTTACTATCGATTTGTAATCCAGGGAGCGGGAAGCGCAGAATCGAATATCGCTGTGATGATTGTAAACTTCAGTATCAATTGTTTGGCGACAATAAAGTATAAAGTATAAGTATAAAGTTATGTGTACGGTGTTGTGCACCTTGGTCTGAGGGAACGTTGATTCATTTGGTGGTATACGATTGAATGACAATAAACTTGAAATGAAAAGTCTGGAGAGTGATTCAATATTTGCCAATTGGGCATCACCAACAACATTCAGGAAATAGTGCTAGGTTGAAAAAGCAATTCCTTTTCAGCAGCTGTCCACTGGTTTAAATGTCTAGTCCCTCGGCCACTTCGGTTGCACTCCACATTATGGAGTAACTTGCGAAAGATTCTTTACACCTACAACCTGCACCAGTTATAAAAAGGGCACCAGGAACACGGTAACATTATCACCATCGAATTCTCTTCCTTAACCCATTTTATAGTGGACGTACAGTATTGCTGAAGGAATGATTTGACCAGTTTGAAGTTGCTTCATCCTGCCATTTAGTAGAGATGCGTAAAACAAACGAGTCGACATTTGAGCAAGCTGTTGCACAGGATTCATGAAAATACGATCTGCATGATATTTGGGGGTTAATAAACTCAAGGTTGTTGCAAGAAATAAGTGTGTGATTTTGGCAGTAAACGGTTATTACAGCTCAGCTTAGTGAATGCATATCCATGGATACTTAAAAACAATGTAAAATAATGGAAAATTGTGCAATTTTTTATGGGAATCCCAACCCCAAAAGATCATCAGAAGCAAAAATTGCTTCAAGATTACAGTAAATCTTTTTTTTAACTCTGCAGTAGGTGAGCATGAGTCCTTTAAGCTCCCACTATAATTCCACAGGCGAAAGATATCATCTCGGATTTAACACATTTACTCGAAGGGATCTTCTCCGATTTCATAGATTTGTACTTTCTAACCTCCCGACTGGTCTCACGAGTAGCCATTTTAGGACGAAAACAAATGGCTATTTCTATCTGAAGTGCGTTTTCGCTTCTCTGCAATTTCGTTTCTCCCGTGTCCACTCTTTCACCAACACCCCTCTCCGGTTAATTCACTTGGCTTGTCATTTTCCTGTATTGGCAGACTGTTCATATCCAGTCCCGACTGGTGTCAGGTGGAGCTCAGTGCTAGGGTTCCTGCTTCTGAGACAGAAGTCTGAAACATCACCGCAGGGATTTCTGAGCTGACATCCCAATGTGGTACTTTTCGCGGGGCAGTATTTCAAGTTGCTCAGTCCATATTGAAAAGGGCGTTTTAAACCAGCCGGTTTCTGTCGACAGACAGCAGCCAAAGGCAAACTACCTGTTCATTATCAGTTTGGCTGCTCCAAAAACAAGGAAAACGCTGAAAAATAAGTAGGTTACACGAATGTCTTTGGAGTTGCTTCCTTCGCATTTGAGTCATTGGTTCAGTTTCCGCTGATCGCTGAAACGAGGTGACCTCTCGAGTCCCCCACTAGTTTTGTTACATTTTCATGCACTTGGTTTTGGGTCTATATATCGATTGAAGATTTTCTGACACGGCGTCTGTGCAGTTGCGCGAGGGTTAAGAGGGTGAATGGTTTGCCAAGTTTGAGTGGTGCGGATGTGAGTTGGTGTCGCTGGCTCGGACTCTCTCCTCCCCTTGTCAGCTTCAGTTCCAGATTCGCCCGTGTCAATTTCAGTCACCGCGTGCAAGTGTCTTTCCGCTTCTCCGGGATTTGTCTCCTTCAGAGATGAGTGTGTCAGGTCGCCAGGACCCCGGACCGGAGTGCTACTTCAACAGACCTAGTCTCCGGGCAACCTGAGTTTCCCCCTCCCTCCCTTCCCCCCTCAAAGCACTGAACACCACCGCAAGTCAAGCTTCGCTGTCCGAGAGGAGAGCAAACTTGCTCCAAAGATGTCGACACAAGGTCTATCTCAAGGTGGAGGCGGCGGCGGAGGAGGAGGATGGTTGAATACCGTTTTGTTTTGCTCCTCGCCATCGGCCAAGACTGTATCCAAAAGGAAACTGCGCCAGACCCGAAGTTTAGACTCGGCTATTATCCGAGGCTACGCGACCGATACCGAACTGGCGCAGGATGACTTTAATGTCCTGGGGTGTACCAGCCTGCGCTCCAAATACTCGAGCGCCCATAGCCCCACGTCTCCCCTCAGCTCTGCCGAGAGCTTGGCCAGCTCCCGGTCGCTAAGGTACAGGCATTGCTCCACGGGCAGTGGCGCCACCAGCCCCCGTGTTCCCCTGGAGAAATCCTTCTCCACGAACATCTGCAACGAATACGACCAGAGGGGGAGTGTGAAAAGAACTACCGCCTGGGATCTCTCCTTCCTCCCCAGGAACCAGGGTCAGAACCCGGCCAGCAATACCTTCTTCTCTCCAAGGAGGTGGCTACAGAAAAAGCCACATCAGGCCGATAGCCAGTCTTACATAGTCTGGAGGTCAGAGGTAGGAATTCAAAATTGGATTCATATTCCCTTCCTGGTAACAGAAAGAGAATGCAACCGAGAGATTTGATGTTTATATCATAAGTTATATTGCCTTGCTGCGGTGGGGTGGGTCAGTTGGACACTCGTTGACTTCATTCAGCATTTACGTAAAAGCAGGATGAATTAGTCCACAGCAGGATCGTGTCTTTGTACCACATTCATCAGTTAACTGTTGCTGTTAACTGTGTAGCGGCAGGTGCGTTTAAGAAGTTAACAATAGTTTTGTATTTTCAAGAATAAGTTATAATCCTAGTGCATCTCCAAATTAGAACTGAGATTTGCTGTGACCAACTTGTGGTTTACTGACGTGTCTGTCTGTGCTCTCTGAATGATGATGTCTCCATCAGGAAAACGGAATGGAAGGGAATTCCTGTCTGCAGTGTGGCAGGATTCAATGATCACTGTCCTGGGATGTATCAGAAGACCGTCATTTCCATAGCTTGCGCTCAGTAACCTTTACCAGCTTTTTCTCACAACTAATTGAGCCCTGTATCACCTGATCTATGTCAAATGTTTTCTGATAGTACTTCACTTCAATGCCAGAACCTGTCTGTTGTTTATCAGGGTTATTGAGCACATAGTTTAACCTAGTGTTGCCCTGAGGGATGAGTGGTCCATTTTATTTGAATTTCAAAATATATTTTATTCGTAATATATATATTGTATATACAGTATAATTAGGTCAATGCAATTATATTGTGCTTATTGATTTTCTATGGGAAATGACATGAGCTTGATAGTTGTCACCAAGAAATGATGTAGTCTTTGTCCCAAGTTCCACCATAGCATAGTGGTCAGCATGACATTACTATAGCTCGGGCTGTCTGAGTTCAGAATTCAATTCCAGCAAGGACTTTGTACCACCTCCCCAGGAACATGTGGATTTCCTCCCATTGCTCCGGTTTCCTCCGACAGTCCAGAGGTGTACATTAATTGTAAAATTAGGCTAGGGTTAAATAGTTGGGTTGCTGGGTGATGTAGCTCATTGAGCTGGAATGGCCCCTTCTCTGCTGTATCTCCAAATAAAATTAAAATGAAATAAAATCAATAATATTAGTCAATTATTTAATTTATGATCCACCTACAGTTTTAACAAGCATAGTCCAGCTTCATATCAGTTCTAGTAAATGTATACTGTGATATCTTATGAAGCAAACAGCTTTTGTTTATCTCCTGAGTACGAGTTAAAAGTTCTCCTTTGTGCTGCGGAGCAAGCTCATTCCCATGTTTGCATGGACTTTTCAAAGTATCATCATATCTCTTAGTCAAAATCGAAAGTGGGAGAAACTAGCCAAGGATCAGCTGTATTCAGAAGGAATCTATTTATAATAAAACATTTTTACACTGTAGCATTGTTATGGCAATTAATAAAACTAAATTTTAAATTTGTCATGAAATGCAATTGATTCATTGATTGTATTCTGATTATTTGAGAACATTTAAAGAGCAGTTCCTGTGCTAGAAAAGTATTCCAATTTTTTACATTAACTTTTATCAGAATATAATAATAAATAATTTTGCTTTCTTGATCCACCTGCCAGTTTTATGGGTCTGTTTCAGTTTCAAAGCATCACTGAGTATTGTTGCAGAATTTCAACAAGCTCTAAAGATGGATCTGACAAACATTTATGGTCTGCCTGCACAGACTATGCAAGACGCAGAACAAGCTTCAAAATGCTATGTAGAGGAAACTTTCAAAATTCTAAACCCCCCAAGAATGCAGTTATATAACCTAGCAGCAACCCACAGATCTGCCCTCTTTATCCAGAGCCATCTTGACACTGGATAAAGAGGTTCTAAAACCCCCAAGAATGTGGTTATATAACAGTCCCTCTTATTATCGAGGTATCTTAAAACCCTTCTCAGCTAATGGAGCATTGTTGAAGTGTCATCTAAAATAGTTCCAAAGATACCAGATTTACTGTAGATAGTGGTTAATGGATAAATCTAAGCCTTGGTACTGAGAGAACAGCCCTTTTACATGCATCTAAGAGGGAAGATAGGGCCTCGGTGTAATGTTTCAATTAAAAATGGGATCTCCAGAAGTACACTCCTTTAGCATTATGCTGATGTTTCAGTCTAGACTACATGCAGAAGTCTGGAATGGGATCTGAACCCATGACCTTGTATTGCACTTACAAAGTCCTACCTCAGCTATCTGGCAAAATAATGTAGGTATGTAGGTACTAGCACCAAAGTAAATGAAACAATTTAAGTTAATAACCTTACACATCATTAAAGTTTATTAACTAAAGTATAATATTACTTTATTTTAGCTGCATGCCATCATTGCAATTCATAACTTAAGTTCAATTTGGAGCAAAGTATTGCCATTGGATATAAAATAGTTATACACGGTAAATAGCAAAAACACTTTTGTAATGAACTGTACAACTCTATAAACATGTTGTAATCATGGTTTTAATGGTTTCTTAAAGTTATGTCTGCATTAACAATCAACATATAGCATTTTGAAATTCAGTGGTTGTGACAACAAGAAGAGTAGTACAGTGATGCCTCACAGGGCAAGAGACCTGTACAATTCTGAAATCAGGTGCCATTTGTATGGAGGTTGCATGTTTTCCCTGTGACTGCACAAGTGTCCTTCGGATGTTCCATTTTTCTCCCATATCCCAAAAGTGCACAAGTTGAAAGGTTGATTGGCTATTGTAAATTGTTTCTAGTCTATAGGTAAGAGGTGGAACGTGGCGGGAGTTGATGTGGAAAGAATTAAAAAACGGGATTAAAGTAGGATTAGTGTAACTGAGTGCCTGACATCTGGCATGGACTTGATGGGCCAAATGGCCCATTTCCTCTCTGACCCTGTGACTAATAAAAGAAATGTGAGGCTGACTGACCTGTAAGGGTCCATGACAAACATGGAGGGCATAATTTCAAAGTGTATAGGTGACACAGAATGTGGAAGTGTAAAATAGGAGGAAAACAGAAGATACTTGGAGAGAGAATGGACACATGCCAGAATTAATTCACAGATTATCTACAGTATAAGTGGGTGTTAGGAAGGTTACTGAAATATCACTGGAAGCACCAGAATGAAAAGGCATGGGAGAGGAACACATTAGATTTTTTTTTATACTTATACTTTCATACTTTATACTTTATTGTTGCCAAACAATTGATACAAGAGTGTACAATCATCACAGCGATATTTGATTCTGCACTTCACGTTCCCTGGAGTACAAATCGATAGTAAATATTAAAGATTTAAATTATAAATCATAAATAGAAAATAGAAAAATGGACAGTAAGGTAGTGCAAAAAAAACCGAGAGGCAGGTCCAGATATTTGGAGGGTACGGTCCAGATCCAGGTCAGGATCCGTTCAGCAGTCTTATCACAGTTGGAAAGAAGCTGTTCCTAAATCTGGCCGTATGAGTCTTCAAGCTCCTGAGCCTTCTCCCGGAGGGAAGAGGGATGAGAAGTGTGTTGGCTAGGTGAGTCGTGTCCTTGATTATCCTGGCAGCATTGCTCCAACAGAGTGCGGTGTAAAGTGAGTCCAAGGATGGAAGACTAGTTTGTGTGATGTGCTGGGCTGTGTTCACGATCTTCTGCAGCTTCTTCCGGTCTTGGACAGGACAACTTCCATACCAGGTTGTGATGCACCCCAGAAGAATGCTTTCTACGATGCATCTATAAAAATTAGTGAGGGTTTTTAGGGGACAGGCCAAATTTCTTTCAGCAGAGACAGAAAGAACCGAATATCCTCTTCTTGATCCTTGAAGCTTCCATACTTTTTTGGAATAGGTATAAAACTATGAGTTTATAAGGCTATACACATCAAAGTTGCTGGTGAACACAGCAGGCCAGGCAGCATCTCTAGGAAGAGGTACAGTCGACGTTTTGGGCCGAGACCCTTCATCAGGATTTTGATGTGTGTTGCTTGAATTTCCAGCATCTGCAGAATTCCTCGTGTTTACGAGTTTATAAGGCTGACAGTTAAGGATCCAAAAAAAAAGCATCACCCTTGCTGTGTGATATTGCTTTACAACCAGTGTGGGTGCGTCAGTGCAAGACAATCATCTGATGGTACTGCTGAATGTACAGGTGAGCTGTGTTGGCCTATGGAACACAGATTCATTACCCCTCCATGGAGAAGTACAGCCGTTGTTTTGTTGATGCAGCATACTCCAGAATGCCTTTTAATATTGATAATAAAAAATTTTGACAACACTAAGAGAATTTGTGGCAACAGAAAGAAGTTGTAATTTTTGTGGCAGAAAATTACGTGTTTATATTTACCACACTTACCACAGATTACCCATAATGACGCTATTTGGCGGAGTCCAAGTGTTAATTCATTCAAGGCTGTACGTCAGAAGTTCAAGCCAGCACTGCTTTGGGTGGGAATGCACTAAAAAACTTGACAGTTTTGAGAATAAACTTGAGGATATTCAGCCCAGTTTGGAAAAGTTGTGCTCTGAAATAGTTATGCGATTCCACTCTTTAACCCACTGTCTTGTAATTTTTCCCTTTCAAATATATAGATCCCTTTTGAATTCATTTTCAGGCAGGGCACTCAAATCACTTCTGTTGTGAAGTCTCGTTCCTCAGTTCTCCTCTGTAAATTAATTTAATTTTGTGCCTTTTGGTTCACTAAGTGGTCGGACATGCCACCAGGTTTCCTGTTGCCACTTCTGAGATTTTGAGTGAAAATTTAATTAAAAACTAATCTATACTTCTGGAATACCATCAAATTCAAGCATTATTCATGGGATAAACTATAGGCTTCAGTAATACAGTTGCTTTTCAGCTGTCTTTGGGTTAAAAAGAAAATCAGAAAGTAAGACACTAATATAAATAAACACATTCAAAATTCAAGCCACTACACCTCTAACTGTGTAACCTGCATTACCTGGGGGTTTGCATTTTAGTGAGTGGCCCAGCACAATTTTATGTAACATGATCTTGCATCATTTTTTATTTTATTTTAATTGAGGTATTGCGTGGAATAGGCCCTTTAACCCCCAGTTTAATCCTAGCCTAATCACAGGACGATTTACAATGACCAATTAACCTCCCAGCTGGTACATCTTTGGACTGTGGGAGGAAACCGGAGAACCCAGAGGAAACCCACATAGTCACGGGGAGAACATGGAGACTCCTTACAGGCAGCGACGGGAATTGAACCGCGGGATGCCTGTACTGTGCTAACCACTATGCTACCGTGCCAACCCAATTACGAATTGAGCATGTGTCCAAGAGTGCAAGTTGAAAAAAAAAATTTACGTATTTACCTATTTCACAAGAGAATAAGTTTTGTGAATTCTGATAAGATTTGTGAATTCTGTGAAGGTGTACTTCCATTACCATAGTGTGGGGGTTTCCTGTACTTCATTTGTAGAGCTTCAACATGACCTGTGGTTGTAAAAGTTGCGAGAAATGTAATTTTTAAAATTATTCTTTTTGTAACCTAAAGGTTTTGTCCTTTATCAAAAGACACCTGCTGTTTTTATCCAGGAGTTTAAAGCAATTTAATCAGTAGATGAATGGCATTATGTAGCATTGCAAAGGAGAAAACAGGTGTCCAAAGGATGGAAAGAGATCAATAACAGTAATGGGCTTTTGGTAGACCTTATTCTTGTCTTTCTTGGTCTGCTTCTAAGATCAGTGTAAAGTGTACACACAAAGAGGCACAGAGCATATTGTATGAGGTTGGAAATCCATAGGTGCCATTAACATATAATATATGATGCTGTGGCATTAACGCATCCCCGTTAGAAAAAAAAGGATGATTGGTTACCATATCTTCCTGAAACCAAGTGTTTGGGAAAATAATGAAAGGGAATAAGTATAGGGAGGCAGGATTGATTAAAGAGAGAGCTGAAATCGGAGAGAGCTTACTGTATGTCTTGGACCATCAATACCAGAATATATGTGTATTAGGGGTAAGAAATATTTGAGGTGACTTTACACAGTTGGAAATATTTTGCAAGCCAATTTGTGGAAAGGATGTAAAGAAGCCATTTGGCAAAAATATTACAAGGCTATGTGAAAATTATCCATCCTAATATAGACTGGTATTGTAACAATACAAGGGTTAAAGCAGGGTGGAGGAAATATTGAACCATGCTCAGGCAAACTTTCTTGATCAGTGCATTTTCAGCCCAAAAAGAAAGAAAACTTTGCTGAATTTTTTGGTGGCAAGCTAACTGGGAAAACATTTAAATATCATTAGGTTTAAAATAGCAATGAAAAAGGATATGGACAACTCGGTGGTTAAATTAATTAATTAATTAATTAATAACAAATCATAAACATCAGATGCTGGAAATCCAAAGCAACACACATAAAATGCTGGAGGAACTCAGCAGGTCAGGCAGCATCTATGGAAATGGATAGACAGTCGATGTTTTGGGTCGACTGCTTGTTCATTTCCATAGATGCTGCCTGACCTGCTGAGTTCCTCCAGCATTTTATGTGTGTTAATTAAGGTCTATTTCAATAGGGTGTTGGTGCATGGCCAAGTGGTTAAGGCGTTTGTCTAGTGATCAGAAGGTCGCTAGTGCGAGCCTTGGCTGAGGCAGCATGTTGTGTCCTTGAGCAAGGCACTTAACCACACATTGCTCTGCGATGACACCGGTGCCAAGCTGTATGGGTCCTAATGCCCTTCCCTTGGACAACATCAGTGGTGTGGAGAGAGGAGACTTGCAGCATGGGCAACTGCCGGTCTTCCATACAACCTTGTCCAGGTCTGCGCCCTGGAAACCTTCCAAGGCGCAAATCTATGGTCTCATGAGACTAACGGATGCCTATTAAAAAAAATAATTTCAATAGGATAAAATAGGATTGAGCCTTTATAATAAAAATAATTTTATTTAAAAAACAGGCAGGTAAAACTGTAAATGAAAACTAGCTAACTTTGGGGAAGAGGTAGTTTGGGCAATAGTGGAGAAGGGGGTAAAGTCACAATTCCTTGAATGATGTAAGAGATAACAGAGTAAAATGAAGCAGATTAAATAAAAGTGTATGTCATATGAGAACCAGGCTAATTATAGAAAAAATCAGAGGGAAGATAATATGGGAAGCAAGAAAGGTAAACAAGTAGGCTATGAAACAATTCCGTTAACCATGAAAGGGGTTTCCGGAATCTTCTATAGGCATATAAGCTCTAAACAGGTGGAGGTGAATAGGGATAAAAAGAAGATCTACTTAAAGAGGGAGAGAAAAACCAAATTGGAGAATTTGCATTGATCTTAACAAAAAATAAAAATGCTCTGGAATCTCATACGAGGCGCTTTAGGCTTTGCAAAAAAGTAAGCTGTTGGAGGAACTCAGTGGGTCAGGCAAAGGCATGGCTGATATTTCAGGTCAAGACCTACATCAGGACACTTTTTTGGCTATTGGGCTTGTTATTAGAAGGCCCTGGCAGCATGGATAGAAAATTGGCTCAGTGATAAGGCACAGAGAGTAGCTTTGAAAGGCTCCTTTTACACTGAAGGAAAGAGAACAGCAATATTCCTCGGAGTTGGTAGTAGAAACACTATTTTCCTAAATATATATTAATTATTCGGACTTTGGTAACTGGACACAACTCCCGAATTTGCAGAGGGAACAAACCTTTTAAGTGGAGTGCGCTGTGAGAAAGATAGCAATACATTTCAAGAGAAAATGGACAGATTGGTAGAATGGGTAGGCATAGACAGTGGTTAAATGCAGAAAGTTGCTGTGTTATATTTCTTTCATTCAGAAGAAAAGGCAATACAAACTGGAAGACATAACACTAAAAGAAGTGGTACTGAAATAGTTCAATTAGGGTTTTTTGTGCACAGTCAGTTCATTGAAATTGGCACAGTAGATTGATAAAGCAGTTAAAAATATAAATAATACTTTCCTGACTTCTACTGTAAAAGCAAGGAAGTCAAAATAAACAATTAAGCAGCTTGAGTGATAAAACACAATTGTGTTTTTTAAATTCATTGCAGTGAATAGCTTTCGTGAAATTGAAAAGGAGTACAGAGTAGAAAGGTTTATGCTGCTCCTTACATTTAACACATGGTGAAGATCATGTCCATTGCAATTTGGGAAGCGACACTGTGCCAGAGGGTGGATGCGTGATGGTGTCTTCTGTGACAGTCAGGGGGAGACGACACCCTCTGTTAATACCACACTTAGTATTGTCTTGAATCTGTCCACAATTACAGTATCTGTAATGTCCACTGGCACATCCTCATCTTTCCAGATATTGACATGAGATTGTGTCATAGGGTTTAAGGCCCAGGAATGGGCCCATCTCCCCACTATATCCATGCTAGATAGTTTGCCCATCTACACTAATCCCACTTGCCCACAGTTGGTCTGTCTTTTCCGCCCTGCCTATTCAAGTGTCTTGCTAAATGTCTCATAAATATAGTAATCATATCTAATTGCACTGCCTTTCCTGAGAGTTCCTGATATTGCCATTCTTCATGTAAAATAAAAACTTATCCCCCAAACCAATTTAAACTTCATTCCACTCACCTTAAACCTATCCCCTCTTGTTTTGATACCCACAGCATGGGAAATCAATTATGCCTATTTACCTTATTTATGCCTCCTGTAATCTTATATAGCTCCATCAGGTCACCCTTCACTTCAGGGCAAACAAGCTCAACCTATTGAATCTGGCCCTATAACTTAAGTCCTGCAATCCAGGCAACATTCAAATGAGACACACAAAAAATGATGGTGAACGCAGCAGGCCAGGCAGCATCTATAGGAAGAAGTACAGTCGATGTTTCGGGCCAGGACCCTTCGTCAGGACTAACTGAAAGAAGAGATAGTAAGAGATTTGAAAGTGGGAGGGGGAGGGCCATTCAAATGACCCTCTTCTGTAGTATGGTCCAGCACACAGAAGTGTACACAGTACTCGAGTGAGGTTTGGCCAGTACCTTGCAAATTTGTAATATAACATCCCAACTTTTATTTTCCATGCCTGCCCAAAGGCAAGCCTACTAAATGCCTTCTTCATCACACCTTCTACCTGTGTTGTCAGTTTGAAGAAGCTAAGTTCCTTTACACCAAGATCCCTTTGATCATCAAGATTCCTGAGTGTTTTACCATTTATGTATTTGTCCTGCCTCTGTTTGACCTACTGAAATACGGTATATTATTTTGCACTTGTCAGGATTAAGTTCTACCTTCCAAAGCTCCATTCAAATCTCCATCTGATCTGTATAGCCTTAGACAATCCTCCTCATTATCCACAACATCGCCAATTTTCATGTCATTGGTGAACTTACTGATCATTTGTTCCACATTAACATCTAAGTTGTTAATGTATATCAGAAACAATAGATTTCAAGTGCCAGTCCCTGTGATATCCCTCTGACAGCCAACTTCTAATGAGAAAAACAACCTTCCTCTACCACCCTTGCTTCCTCTCAGCAAGCTACATTTGGATCCAGTTAGCTAGCTTACTTTAGATCCTGTATGTCTTTATCTTCTGAGCCAGCCTGTCATGCAGGATGTTATTAAGTGCCTTACTAAGTTCAGATAGACAACTTCTACTGCCCTTCTTTCATCTGCTTTGCTGGTTACCTCCTTAAAATTGAATCGAATCATTGAGTCAGGATTTTCCTTGACAAAGCAATGCTAACTCTTCCTGATTTAGCCCCTGCCATTCTAAAATGTACAAAAATCCTATCTCTTAGAATTTTCTTCCATAATTTTCCTCCTGCTGATGTGTTGCTCACATGGCTTATTCCTACTGCACTTCCTAAATAAAGGAAGAATATTACTTTTCCATCAATAGTTCTGATGCCTCATTCCCTGTTAACAAAGATGGAAAAGTCGCTGTCAGGACCCCAGTTATTTTCCCTGTTGCTCCCCACAGCATCCTAGGATAGATCTCATCTGGTCCTGTGGATTTGTTCAATGATATCTAATCCCTCTCCTTCAAAATGCTAATATGCTTCAGTCTATCAACATGGCCCACTGTGACCTCACTATCTCCCACATCCTAGTCCTTGGCCTAGCTATCTTCTTGTTTCTGATATACTAGCAGAATGTCTTAGGATTTTCCTAAATCTTGAAATTCTAAGGATATTTTATAGCCCTTATTTGGCTTCCTAATTTATTTCTTATATCCTCTCTTCTCTTAAACCCTCTGTATTCCTCCAGAGACTCATTTGATCCTAGTTGCCTATACCTGTCACATGTTGCCTTTTATTTCCTGATCCAACCTTCAATATCCTTTGTCATTCAGATGTCCCTAACTACGCGGTCTTTGCCTTTCAACTTGATGAAGCGTGCTGGCCTGTTCTCAAAGGCTCTCAATGTTAGGTGTCATTTAAAAGATATCCACTTGTCAGATGTTGTATACTTGTGTCTGAGCTTCCCCTTCATTGGGTGTCAAAAATTCTGGATATCTTTGACTTCCAGGGCCTGGTTATTTTCTAGTTGGCATATGGATGGCCTTTTCCACTTTTTTTTGTCAGTAAAGCATGGTGGGAGAGCTCAGCTGAGCAGGTTGCTATGGGTCTGAGTTAAGGGCACACCATTGAAGAGATCTTTAGCATGTTCCTTCCAGCAAGCAATAACTGCCTGTCTCTGCTCGGTAAGTTTACCTCAATTCTTGATTCTTTACGGATGGAATCTTGAGCTTGTGTGTCTTGACAACATTAGTATCTAAACATGTCTTGGCTACACTGTTATCAACACAACAACAGAAAACCTGAGTTGTTTTGACATTTTTGGTTTGGACTCGCAGTGGATTGGAATTGAACCCTTTTGAATTCAGTGTTGAGACCACCACTGTGGTACAGTAGTTAAATTACTCGATTAGCAACTGGACTTTTGAACCAGCATACCTTCTGGGGAATTTAAGTTGAGGTAACTAAATAAGTAGTTCCTAGTTCTGGGCACAGCACTTAGAAATGTGAAATCTTAAAGAGAGTGCATAATTGATTTATTTGAATGAATGCAGGGATGAAGGTCATTAGACTTAAGCTGAAGAGGAGGCTGTAAGAGGGCTATTGAAAATAATTAAGGACCAAGTAGAGTAAAATTATTTATATTAGCAGAAAGAACCAACTAAAAATGACAAGAGGGAAGATGTTTTTACCACAGTTTGGAACGCACAGACACTACTGGCTTGTGGTGAAGGTAGATTAAATTGCAGTGTTCAGGGTTCACTACTTGAAGGAAAACAATGCAGGGCCTTGGTCAGATAGCAGGAGGGTGGTTCAAGTTAGTCTTCCCTTCCATCAGTCTAGCATAAACTTGATGGGTTGAATAGACTCCTTTCTTGCCAACTCTTTCTGTGAATTGATGTTATTTTTGGCTTATTTGTGACTCCAGCCCAACTGAAGTGCAGCTGACCGAGCTGCCTGTTGAATTGGGCAGAAGCATGCAGAACAGTTGTAAATAAATTCAAGCAGAAATGGGCAATAAAGGTCTACAGTGACCACATCCTGACCATGGTAAAGCAATGTTTTATATGTGTTTGCAGATGACACTGTTTCTATCCGTCTTGCTTCAAACTCCTCAGCCTTGTGGGTGGTGATGCATTGCAGAATTAATTCAGGTGCTGGGCCAGGCATCTTTAGCCAGAAAACAAGCACAACACAACTGTACATATGCCTTCACTGATGAATAATACGATGGAGAGGGCAGAAGAACACCTGGGAAAGAATCCTGGCATTCCAACCAGCACAAGCAGAGCCAAAGGGCATCAGCAGTGCAGCACAGAGTAAGGTAGCACCTTGGCAGATGCAAGGCCTGAGCTTTCAATGTGAAAGAGAAGTTTCCACACGCAATGCTTCACAGCTTCTTCACTAATGAAATGTTCACCGACCCAAGACTGTCTCAATGATGTGTTGCTAGTTTTTACAGCTGAAGTCTAGAGAGGTTTGTATTCAACATCTGTCTATTACTGTGCTCATGGAGGTGGTCTCTGAAGCACGTCTTGTTGGGCTTGTGGTGGAGATGAACACTGCTGAACTTAGCCTCGAGACCACCATGGAGATGTAGTGGTTAAACTACTGCGATAACAGCCAGAGTTGTAGGCCTTGGGTCCAGACGTGTAAGTCTAAAGCCCACCGCAGCAGGAGGGGAATTTAAATTCAAGAAATTAATTAAAACTTGGATTTTTTTTGAAGTCAGGCTCAATGCAATTAACCATGAAAGTACTGGAATCTTATGAAATTTATTTGTTTCACAGTAATAAAAGAGCAGGTTACTTATGCCCATCATTACCCAGTAAGGCGATTTGACTCTAGATACATCAAGTGCTTAACCGTCAACTGTCTTCTCCATTCAGAGATAAAGGAGGATGGAGAATATGGGCTGACATTGGAAAGAATGCCCACATCTTCTGTATGAACATTTTTTGAAGTATGCTCTCTTTGTACTAACACTACTGTTGTACATGAACTGTTCTGTTGTACATACTATTTATTACAAATTACTATAAATTGCACATTCAGAGAGAGACGTAATGTAAAGATTTTTACTCCTCGTGTATGTGAAGGATACAAGAAATAAAGTCGATTCAATTCATTTCTTTGCAAAGTGTAGTAATCTACCATTATGATAAATCACACCAATATCATGATTGCCATTGTGACTTGATTTTAATCGAGACAGAAAATACTTCAGGGGTCTACCAATGCTTTTACCCGAAGCAAGGCAAGGCTCACAAGTCTTATAGTGCTTCATACAATTAAACATATTATGATGCAATAGAGACACAGG